>NC_045635.1:22985384-23610384 GCF_009829155.1 Mustela erminea | reverse complement strand
ATATGAAAATTACTTTGAGAAGCACCTTGGGAGAGATCATATAGTGTCTTATAAATCATGGTAGGAGGTTTGTATTTTATTGTAAAAGCAATGCAAAGCAATTATAGGACATTAAAGCAAGGGAAATAGATGATGTGATTGACAATATTAACAAAGTCTGCTTACTGTATGGAAAATGGACAGGGAGTGATGTATAGAAGTAAGAACAGTTGGAAGGCATTGTGGTCAGTCAAGGCATAAAATCAAGGCAGCTTGAACTTGGGAAGTGGTGACAAAAAAGGGAGAGAAAAGGATACATTCAAGAAATTTTGGTTAAGAAGTCAATAATACTTGACAGATTAGATTGTCTGTATAGGATTGAAAGAAAGTAGGACATCAGATTCCATTTTGAATATACTCTTTGAGATGTTTGAAATATGAAGGTAGATATCATATAGGTTTAGAAGGAGTCTAAAGCTCAGGACAAAAGGTCTGAGCTGGTGATATCTATTTGGAATAAGCAGCATACAATTGGTACTTAAAGCTATGGGCTTCAGTATTTTCTAAGGCAATGTTCCTCAATCCTGATTGTACCTTGGAATGCCAAGCCAATTAAATTAGAGTCTTTGAAGGGATATTCGCTGTACCATATTTTTTAAAAGATTTGTAAGTGATTGGAGAGAGCAGCCAGGCTGGAAAACCACTGGTCTAGGAAGAGAGCATAGATAGGGCTGTGATCGCCGGACAATTCCATCATGTGGAAGAGGTGAAAGCAGAAAAAGAGGCTGAAGAGTAAACAGTAAGATAAAACTAAACTGTGCAATCCAGAGAGGGAAATGTTTTGAGAAGAATAGACCTATGTCAAGAAGGTAGACAGAGTTCAGAATAAAGAAGTTAGGTAAGATGAGAACCTTTGGATAAAGAAATATAGAAACTCTTAGAAGCCTTGACAGATGTAGTTTTGATGAGCTGGTGAGATAGGTGGTAATCGAGTGGAGGAATCCAAAACCACAACACATTTGAAAAGTCTTTATGTGAGAGGCACCTGGGTGGCTCAGTCAGTTAAGTTTTCGACTTTTGATTTCAGCTGATGTCATGATATTGGGATCCTGGGATCAAGCTCAGCATTGGGCTCACCGCTCATCAGGGAGTCTGCTTGAGATTCTCTCTCCCTCTCCCTCTGCCCTCCCCTGATCTCTCTCTCACCTCTCTCTCTCAAAAATAAATAAATAAATAAGGAAGGAAGGAAGGAAAAGTTTTTATGTGAAGAAGAACAGAGGAAAAGTGGCTGGAGGATATAAGAAAGGGAATTCTTTCTTATATAAGAAGGGAATTACCTAAGTGTTGTTTACATTGATAGGATTGCCCTTGGAGGCACTCACCTTGAGAAGGCAGAGAGATGTCATTCAGTGCTCAAATGGAATGATGGCTTTTGATGAGAGCAGAGCTCTTGCTATCTTGTAAAAAGAGTGGAGACACTGAGGTGTTAGTCAACTCAGAGAATGAAAGAGCTACTGCCTGATTATCTCTCTTTTGTTCATGACATAGGAGGCAACCTGAAGATCTGGGAATGGGGTGACATGTGAGAGTAGGGGGTTTGAAGAGAGAGAAATAGCTATAAGCTGGCCATTTTGCAAAGTGGGAAAATGCACTTCCTCTCAGTACCCTTTCTCAGATTGTTGTTAGGAATTTGAAGTAGAAATGGTTGCCAAAACTGTGTGGATTTTATTTTTCCGAGAAACATTAAGATGCTTGGGTTAAAGTAGCTGAATGTTTGAGATTTTCTGAGTGAGAATAATTAAGGGAGTGAGGGAGTGCAAGGGAGTGGGAATATTTTTTAAGGAAATGATTGTAATATGAATCAGAGAAACTGTGCTGGGTAAAGAGGAATGTTTGGATTGGACTTGCCCAATAATTTTGTGGTGAAATGACAAGACGAAAGAAGAGGACTTTGAGCTTCTAAGAGTGGCCAGTTATAGGAAGGCAAATATATGAGCAGAGTCATGGCTAGTTTTAGCAAGGCTTGTTATGCATGTTCCTCAGTGCTGTCTCTGGGCCAAACAAGGTCTAAAGTCATCTCTGATAATTAACTTCTGTCCTTCTTGATACAGAAGAAGAAGGACACATTTATGAATTTGTGTCCTGCTTTTATGCATATAGGAGGAAAGCAGAGAGATTTTCTTAAATGTGCTTCTTCTCAGTTGTCTTCAGCTCAAAATAATCAATATGCCAAAGTGACGTATTTTTGGGTGGCATATTCTGCCACCCTTCACTGCCAGGTTTCTATAGAATGCAGCCCCTGCCAGTAGTAAGTTCAAGAAACCTATTGGTGCTTACTTACAGGAAAGAAAACAGGGCCCCAAATTACCCAAGATATACTGAGATACGAGCTTTTGTAGCACTGGAGTGAATTTTGAACATATTTATTATTGAAACTTCGGTAATTCTGCTGAGAAAACAAATGAATTTCAATTTTAAAATTTGGTAAATATCTACTTTATCCCAAATGATATCATGGTGTCCTATTTTAACCTCTAAAATCATTACAGTGCTTCCATTTTTGTGTTTTGTTACAAAAACTTTGCAAAATTTTCGTATAACTGCATCACATGGGTGAGAATATGGGGCGGGTCCACCATGAAATGTGTAATACTGCTCTTTCTTTCCCAACCAGTGAGTCACTGAGCTCAGTTCTCTTCTATTGTGTCTAGGACCCTTTCTTCCCAGAACCAATGAAAGTGTGATAATTGAATAAATGGATGAATATGAAAAGCCAGTCCTATCAGTGTTTATAGCCCTATATATGAGTTTTACTGCACAGTGAACAGCTGAGAATTATGACCCAAAACACTGGGTATCTGTAATTATGAAGTCTGAATTGGGTTTCATGGCAGCAGTACAGAATTTGAACAAATAGGAATTGATGTTTTCAGGGACAAATAATAACCATGAAGCAGTTGTTCCTCAAATGGCCTGACTCTAGATGACTTCGTAGTAGCAATTGTATTTAAATCATTAAAATGCATTTCCTATTCTTCTCATTTGATTCTTGCAACCATTGTGTAAGCAAGTTGAGCATGTACAGTTATCTTTAATGATACTGAGGTCCAAAGATTTCAAGGGGATTAGGCAGAGTCAAACCATCCAGAGTGTATTAAATAAGAGGAAGAGGAAGACAAGTAACAATGACAGAAATTCTGAGCAGGATACCGACGTTCCTGAGGTTGACCTGTTTCAGCTGCAGGTGAACACTCTGTGATGTCCTAAATGACACTATTAATTCCAGAACAGCCTGGGCTTCTGTGAGCCCCAGTTAGCAGAAACTGTCAGCTGACACTTCAGAAACATAACTGCGAATGCGAAGAGACTCTTGCCTACTTAATCTCCATGGTAAAGAGTAACACAAGTAGAATGGACCAGAAATTGAAGGGCAGCAAGGAGCTTCAATGAAGATAAAGCACATTTTAAAGGAATAAAGTATTATGCTTACTGCACAGATGATATCTGCTGCAGTTGATCTCATAAAGAATGTTCAAAAAAATTTATCAGTAGGTTGGAGAGTTCAGACTTAAGCCAGATGCTTTGTTTGAGCATCTGTATGCTTTCCACTGTGCCTATTGACAGTGTTGAGCTTTACCTGAGCCCTGCACTCCTAGAAAACAGTGACAGTTATCTGTCACTTTTCTGTGTTCTGGGAAGGAGCTTACTGCAAAGAACCACCCTTTTGTATAAGACTGAGGTAAGACTCCCAGATGCCCCCCTTGTTTACCTCTGACAAGACCAGACACAGACCCTTTGAATTTCCATTCTTTGTGTCATAAATGATTAGCTGAACTGTCTGTAACAGCTTACAGATGGACAGATGCCTGCTGACTTGTCATGAACAAACTTATTAGGCTTCTCTCCGTCCCCCAGACCACTGAACTTTGGCCCACCCTTGAGCTAAAGCAAACACTGAATGCATAACCCACTTTCCTTAGTGGTCCCTCCCAGAGAATTGGCTGAGCTCAAACAAAAATATTTCCTGCTTAACTGCCCTATCATTCCACCTGCTTATCCCAAGTCGCCCTGCCTGGTTCTTTCTTGTTTACTCTGTCCTTCAAAAGAAAATCCGTGTGCCTGACCTTTGAGATGCTTACCAACCATGGGGTCAGTGTACTCCCTATTGTAATAATTCCCCTCCTCCTATTGCAAAAGTCTTCTTCTTTGAGTAAAGTATCTCTTTACCTAAATCCCTAGTTGTTTGCTATTTGACACCACATTGACTTCTTGTTCTTAATTCAATGACTTCTTATAAATAACATTTATGATCACAACTCTCCTCCCCTACATCTACAGTTTTGTACTACTCCATGAAGAGAAGAGTGTAATAAAGGAAATAAACTGGGTAGACATGA
This sequence comes from Mustela erminea, assembly GCF_009829155.1. NCBI lineage: Eukaryota > Metazoa > Chordata > Mammalia > Carnivora > Mustelidae > Mustela > Mustela erminea. Next base: position 23,606,008 of record NC_045635.1, on the reverse strand, counting down.
AGAAGGACATTCTATGCATCAGTGAAGGACAGGAACCAGATATATAAAATAAAAAATTTTCTTTTAGAAAAGTGGTACACATTTTAGTACTATGTTATGGCCAAATTCATATCTCAATATTGAACACTATGGAACTCTCTTGGCTCTATCTCACTCAGACACTGACATCTTAGGTTAGCCTTTAATTTACTTTAAGCTTAAACTTTAATGTAACCTAATGTTACTTAAGTAAACTTGACTTTCTTGATTCAGGTTCATTTATTGTCTTTTAAATGTGTTCTTTGTTTCTTTCCTAATGTGACATGTAGAAAACTCAAGATTTGACATGATTTGGTGAATTGAGGAATATGTTCCATCCTAATGAAATATCACTCCTTAGCATGTTTCTATACAAGCAATATGATACATGCAGAGCTAGCTTGTAAGTACATACATAATTGTGATAAGATTGGAAGCATGAAAAAAATTATACAAGATTTTTCAGAGTCTAAAATCCTGTATAGTTATTTTTTAAGTTCTAAAAGTTATGTTAATAGATTTTAACTTTAACACAACTTCACATGTCTCTGCAAAGCTAGGCCTGGGTACATTTATTTGGCAAAAGTTCTGTGAAATAACTTGTATCGAAAATCCCTGGAACTTCAATAGAATATTTCTCTAGTCCCCTCCAGGAAGTAAAGAACTGGTATTATTGTAAAGGACATGTTTAAAAGAAATCTTTCTTGAAGTCTTGAAAAGTATGATTATTTACCTTCCCTTGCAAATTTAAAGTTATAATTTATTGAAAAAAACTCACTATTTGGATGTCCCATTATATAATGCTATATAATATTATATACATTAAGATAATGTTTGCTTAAAATTTCAAATTGGTAATAACATTTTTAAAAAATGATAAAATACATATAACATATATTTTACCACTCTAACCATTTTAAGTATAAAGTTCAGTAGTGTTAAGTATATTCCATATTATCATGCAACTAATCTCCAAAAATATTTTCCTCTTGCAAGACAGAAACTTTATACCCATTAAGCAACAAATCTTCACTTCCCCCTTTCCCCTACCTCCTGACAACCATTATTATACTTTTTGTTCCTGTGAGTTTGACTATTCTAGATAATTCTATAACTGGAATCATAGTACTTGTCTTTTTGGGACTGGCTTATTTCACTTAGCATAATGTCCTCAAATTTCTTCCATGTTGTAGCCTTTATGTGTATCTCCTTCCTTGTTAAGGATGAATAATATTTCATTGCATGGATATAATATGTTTTGTTTATCCATTCATGTGTCTATGGATATTTGGGTTGCTTCCACCTTTTGGCTATTATGAATAATGTTACTGTGTAGATGGTAATATTTTCAACTAGATGTGGTACATCTCCCCACCAACCCCAGGGCAATTGGTAACATGTAGGAAGTTTTTGGATGTCACAATGACTTGAGTGGTACTGACATTAACTGCCCAACTGCCAAGGATGCTAAATATCATGCAATATTTAGATCACAGATGATTCATATTACAGAATTGTCCTGTTCAAAATGCCAATAGCACCCCCACTGAGAAATTCTAAATAACTCAAGTGGTTGTTAACATATTGGACTCAATTCTCCCCAGAATTCAGTGAAGAAATTTAAAGCCAGTATATAGCTGACTTTCACTTAATGTGCATGCTAGGGCCCTTACCTATATATCTGGATCTAAGTTTCTGCTTCTTGTGGAGGAGAATGTTTTATGACCAAGCTTTAGTGTATCTGTGTCTATGTGATTTCTGTTATAATAGTAGCAGATAATATGTGAGGAAAGGGGGAAACCATTAGAACACTTTCTAATTGGGTAAAAAAAAACAAAAAAACAAAAAAACCAAAAACTTCTGTTCTGTCTCTACACATAAGGGCTGATGCTTCAGACATGCACAGGTTCTGAAATAGTGCATAAAAGATTTTATTTATTTATTTGAGAGAAATAGTGAAAGAGGGAGCGCATGCAAGGGCACGAGCAGAGGGAGGGCTGGAGGGAGAGGGAAAAGCAGACTCCCTGCTGAGCAGAGAGCCTTATGTGGTGCTCAATCCCAGGATCCCAGGACCCTGGAATCATGACCTGAACCAAAGGCAGATGCTCGACTAACTGAGCCACCCAGATGCCCTGAGGAGAGGATAATTTTATAATGCATTCTCACCTTTCACAGGACATGAGAAAGTCCTCATCCTTGTCTAAGGAGTTACCACTACAGGGACGATCATACATTTCTAAGGAACAGAGACTTATCAGGTGTTCAAATCTCGTGCTTTTTAGAGCTCTATCTTCCATTCAGATAGAATAAATGGAACAATTAACATCCACATCTGTGAATCATTGAACGCTCACAGATTTTCATATCAAAGCTACAACTCAACCAATTAATTTAGATAAAATACTGCTCTAAGGTAAGGTCCTGGTAAGGTCTTCCTTCATCATCATAAACCAGAAATGCCTCACAATATTATTGAATAAATTTAATGGCATATTAGGGGAGATGTTTCATGACATGTATTTATAATCTTTATGTATAGACTTATGATGTCCAACGAGAGGAAAAAGGCACACATATACAACTCCAATATGAAAGAAAAAGAATGGAATCTTGGTCTGCTGACCTTAGAAAGACTCAGCATGTTGTTCTGAAGTTACTTCAGTGAGGAAGGGTTTACAAAGTTGTTAATTAATCTAGGGCTGGCACCCTTTGGGAAGAATACTAGAAAACTGGAACAAAAAAGAGGTGCAGCTTACCTCACAGCAGGAAAAAAGGGACCTTTTAATTGGATTAAATCACATCACCAAAAAATTTATGGATCCTGGCCACTATGCCAAAGAGGTGAGAAAATTTTAAATTAACTCATTAAACTGGTTGGGAGGGGTAAAACTCATCATACACTCAGGAATTTCAAAGACAGAGTTTATTAATGCAAAACCATAAGTAGGAACCATGAAAAAGAAAAGTTCTGGAAATTTTTGACTTACTCTAAGTTTTCCACTATATCCTTTTTTTTTTTTTTTGGATTTTTATTTATTTATTTGACAGAGAGAGATCACAAGTAGGTAGAGAGGCAGGCAGAGAGCGAGAGGGAAGCAGGCTCCCCGCTGAGCAGAGAGCCTGATGTGGGACTCGATCCCAGGACCCTGAGATCATGACCTGAGCCGAAGGCAGCAGCTTAACCCACTAAGCCACCCAGGCGCCTTCCACTATATCCTGAAACCATATATTTATACTGGCAAGAATCTCTGAGAATAGTTGTAGAGAAAGATTTCTCATAGAAGTACAAAGATAGAATACCAGTCTATTGTATATTTTTCTTCCTAAAGGAACAATTTTAATATGGGTATAAAATATGTATCATGCATAAAAAGAGAAAATCCACATATGAGTTTATATTTCACTCATTATTGAAACTATTGAAAAAATTTTTGACAGAAAATCTATAGAGGTTTACTATGAATCTTTTTAATCATCTGAAGCTTATAAAATGCATTTGTATTAAAGATGATACATATTGTAAATTCCCAATTTATCTATCCAGAGGGCATCTTGGGAAGGTTTGAAAATGATAAATTGTTGTTAAACTGATCTTTCTATGATCAAACAAATCACAAATTGAATTAATTAACTTATGTAGAGTCAATTGAAAGAGTTATAAAGGAAAAAAAAACAGATTTTCATAAATCTAATTACTATTTGAAGAGTTGAAAAATAATTTGAGAGTTTGAGGTTTGTATATACTTACTTCTTCAAAGACTGACCATTTATGTTTTGGATTTCTTTGACCCTCTACTTTCTTACTTTTCATCATCCCTACCTTTATATCCCATATAAAGGAAGTTTGTCAAATAAATAATTTTTAAAATAAATGCAATTAATTTTAATGATTCCATATAGGTAGAAAATGCATGGTCCCTTCAGCATCTTTCTTTTTCTAGACTGAATGGTGTCCCATAATGGGAACCAGAATATGTCCCAAATTTTGAAGACTGAAACCTGAGCCCTTAGGGTAGAAATACATCTTAGGTGATGTATAATATGGTCCATGGAGTGGGCAAAAATGCTCTTCTTCTTGGGTAGTAAACAAATTTAAAGTAATTAGGTTGAAAAAAATTTGTGAGAGGAAGATGGCAGTAGAGTAGTAGGACTCTAGGCTAGTCTTATCCCTCAGACACAACTATATAACTATCAAATCATTTTGAATACCTTAGAAATCAACTTGAGGACTGACAGAGCAAACTCCAAAACATGAAGGAGAGAAGAGACCACATGAAGGAAGGTAGTAAGTGTGGAGATGTGGTTTTGGGGAGAAATGGATCACATATGCTGCAAAGGGGAGGGGGCTATGGTTGTGGAGAAAGGGGATGGTGGGGAACAGAAAAAGAGAACATTTTCCTAAAGCCATTTGCTTGGAAAATAAGAAGGACTGAATCTCCTGAGTTATTGCAACCAGTGAGTCTTGAAAACTAGAGTTCTAAAGGTCAGCAGGCTTGGTTGGGATAAAGCCCTGAGGGTGTAGCCCTGCTATTGGAGAGAAGGCAGGCAAACACTCCAGGGGAAGACAGCCATGGAAAGAGAGATCTGTGGAACACCTGGAGCGCACAGCAGGGAGATTATTCCCTCTTCTTACAGCACTTCCTTGAGAAGTAGCATTCATGGATATTCCTCTCTGGGGACAAAGGCATTGCTGGCCAGCGCCATTTACTACCTCCACCTCTCAGAATAAATGCAGAGCCACCTGCAGAGGGCAGCTATGCCTTGACACCGGTTGCCTCACCTGCTTGCACCAAGTCCCATGCTCCTGTGCTCTTGTTGGACTATCCTTCCTGGTCGAGTATGCCTCAGTCCCCATGCTGCAGGCCTCTTCCCCAGAAGATCAGCAGAAACCCCTGCCCACACCATATCTCCCAACCAGAGAGTTCTGCAGGGCCTCAGTTTTAGTAGAATTAGTATCAGGTCTCGTTATACAGGCAGACCAGAGCACACCTAGTTAAAACTCACCACATTCTGATTAAGGACTAAACCCTGCCTACTGTAAACAAAGAAAGCTTCTGTGGATGACTGGCCTGAAAGAACAGTCAAAGGACAATAGCAGGAGGCAAGCAGCACAAAACCAGAGATTCCCTGAAGCTCCAGGGAGAAGGAGACTTAACTGCTTTTTCTAACACATAGAAGAAGGCAGAGACTTGAACAAATGCAATGATGGAGGAATTTATCCCAAATGAAAGAACAAGATAAGGCCACAGCCAGAGATCTAAAGGAAAGAGATATAAGTAACATACCCAGTGCAGAATTCAAAGCAACAACAATAAGGATACTCCCTGGGTTTGAGAAAAGAATAGAAGACATTAATGAGACCCTTACCACTGAGATAAAAGAGTTTAAAAAAGAATGGATCACAGATAAAGAGTGAAATAAATGAGATTAGAAATAGGCTTGATACAATGAATAGTAGGCTTGAAAGAAGCAGAGGAACGAATTAATGACCTAGAAGACAAATGGAAAGTAATGGAAAGTAATGGAAAGCAATGAAGCTGAACAAAAGAAAGAGTTATGCAACACAAGAACATACTTAGGGAACTCAGTGAATCAATCAAATGTGATAACATTTGTTTTATAGGAATCCCAGTGAAGAAAAGAGAAAAGGGGGCAGAAAATTTATTTGAAGATAAAATTTTCCTAATCTGGGGAAGAAAACAGACATCCTGATCCAGAAGACACAGAGAACTCCCATCAAAATCAAACAAAAGTAGGTCAAGAACAAGACATACTGTAATTAAATTTACAAAATATAGCAATAAAGAAAAAAATCTTTAAATCAGCAAGACAGAGGAAGTTCTTAACTTTCAAGAGAAAATCTATAAGGTTGGCTGGAGATTTTTCAACAAAGTCTTGGCAAGCCAGAAGGGAGTGGTATAATGTGTCAAAAGTACTGAATGCAAAAAATCTACCAAGGCTACCACTCAGAATAGAAGGAGATATAAAGAGTTTCCCAAACAAACAAAAACTAAAGGAGTTCATGACTACTAAACCACACTGCAAGAAATATTAAAGGAGACTCTTTGAGTAGGAAGGAGAGACCAAAAGTCCACAAAGATAAGAAAAGAAGAGAGAAAATCTCCAGAAACAACATAAAACAAGTCATAAAATGACAATAAATACATATTGATCGTTACTTTGAATGTAAATTGAATAAATGCTTCAATAAAAAGATATAGGGTGTCAGAATGGATAAAAAATGGGATTCATCTATATGCTGCCTACAAGAGACTCATTTTATTTATTTTTTATTTTTTATTTTTTTTAAGATTTTATTTATTCATTTGACAGATAGAGATCACAAGTAGGCTGAGAGGCAGGCAGAGAGAGAGAGGAGGAAGCAGGCTCCCTGCTGAGCAGACAGCCCGATGTGGGGCTCGATCCCACGACCTTGGGATCATGACCGGAGCTGAAGGCAGAGGCTTTAACCCACTGAGCCACCCCGGTGCCAAGAGACTCATTTTAGACTTAAAGACATCTGCAGATTGAAAATGAGGAGATGGAAAAATATTTAAATGCAAATGAAGTTCAAAAGAAAGCTGGAGTAGCAATATTTATATCAGACAATCTATACTTTAAACCAAAGAATGTAACAAGAGACAAAGAAGGACACTATATAATAACAAAGGGGGCAATCCAACAAGAAGATATAAAAATTGTAAATATTTATGCACCCAACATGAGCTTGCCCAAATAAATAAAACAGTTAATAACAACATAAAGGAACTCATTGGTATTAATACACTAATAGTAGGGCATTTTAACACCCCACTTACATCGATGCACAGAACATCTAAATAGAAAACCTCGAAGACTACAATGTGTTTGAATGACACATTGGACCAGAGGAACATAACATATATTCAGAACATTCCATCCTAAAGCGGCAGAATACACATTCTTTTCAAGTGCACATAGGACATTTGCCAGAATAGATCACATATTATGTCACAAAACCGTCCTCAACAAACACAAAAAGATGGAGAACATACCATGCACCTTTTCTGACCACAACACTATAAAACTAGAAGTCAACCACAACAAAAAAATCTGGAAAGACCATGAATATATAGAGGCTAAACAACATCCTAATAAAAAATGAATGAGTCAACCAGGAAATCAAACAAGAAATAAAAAATACATGGAAACAAATGAAAATGAAAACACAGTGGTCCAAAAGATTTGGGATGCAATAAAAGCAGTCCTATGAGGGAAGTATATAGCAATACAGGCCTACTCCAAAAAGCAAGAAAAATCTCAGATAAGCAACCTATTCTTATACCTAAAGGAGCTAGAAAATGAACATCAAAAGAAAACTAGGCCAGCAGAAGGAAGGAAATAAGAAAGATTGCAGTAGAAATAAATGATATAAAAACTAAAAAAATAGAACAGATCAACGAAACTAGAGCTAGTTCTTTGAAAAAATTAATAAAAATTGATAAAACCCTAGCCAGATGTATGAAAAAGGAAAGAGAATGGACTCAAATATATAAAAATCACAAATGAGAGAAAAGAAAGAACAGCTGACACCACAGAACTACAGAAAATTATGAGAGACTATTATGAAAAACAATATACCAACAAATTAAACAACCTGGAAGATATGGATGAATTCCTGCAAACATTTAAACTGCCAAAACTGAAACAGGAAGAAATAGAAAACTTTAACAGGCCAATGGCCAGTAAAGAAATTGAATCAGTAATAAAAGTCTCCCAACAAACAAAAGTCCAGGGCCATACAGTTTCATAAGGGAATTCTACCAAATGTTTAAAGGAGAGTTAATATCTATTCTTTTCAAACTATTCAAAAAACAAATAGAAATGGAAGGCAAATTCCAAATGCATTCTGTGAGACCAACATTACCCTGATACCAAAACCAGATTAAGACACCACTAAAAAACAGGACTACAAGTTAATAGCCCTGATGAACATAGATGCAAAAATTCTTAATAAAATGCTAGCAAATTATATTCAATAATACAATAAAAAAGTAAGTCACCATGATCAAGGGGGAGTTATTCCTGGGTTGCAAGTGTGGTTTAATATTCCCAAGTCAATCAACATGCTACATCATATTTATAAAAGAAAGGGTAGGGATTATATGATCCTTTCATTAGAAGCAGAAAAAGCATTTGGCAATGTACATCTATTTTTGATAAAAACTCTCAATAAAGCAGGCTTAGAGGGAGCATACCTTAACATAATAAAGTCCATCTATGAAAAATCCACAGCTAATATCATCCTCAATAGGTAAAATGGAGAGCTTTTCCTCTGTGGTCAGAAACAAGACAGGTGTATCCACTCTCACTTTTATTTGACAGAGTAATGGAAGTTCTAGCCACAGCAATCAGAAAATGCAAGGAAATAAATGGCATACAAATCAGTAAGGAAGAAGTCAAATTTTCACTACTAGTAGATGACATGATACTATATATGGAAAACCTGAAACACTCCATCAAAGAACTGTGAGAACTGATAAATGAGTTCAATAAAGTCACAGGATACAAAATCAATGTACAGGAATCTATTGCATTTGTATACACCAATAATGAAGCAGCAGAAAGAGAAATTAAGAAATCAGTCTCATTTAGAATTTCACCAAATACCATAAGATACCTAGGAACAAACCTAACCAAAGAGGTGAAAGGCCTGTACTCTGAAAACTGTAAAACACTGATGAAAGAAATCAAAGACAAAACAAAGAGAAGGAAAGACATTCCATGTTCATGGATTGGAAGAAAAAAATATTGTTAAAATAGCTATACTACTACCCAAAGCAATCTACACATTTAATGCAATCCCTATCAAAATACCAACTGCATTTTTCACAGAAGTTGAACAAACACTCTTAAAATGTGTATGGAACTACAAAAGACCCCAAATACCAAAGCAATCTTGAAATGGAAGAGCAAAGCTGGAGGCATCACAATTCCAGATTTCAAGTTATAATACAAAGCTGTAGTGATCAAATCAATATGGTACTGGCAAAAAAAATAGACACATAGATCAGTGGAACAGAACAGAATCCCGGAAATGAACTCACCACTGTATCTGGAAAATGACTCTAACTTGACATTTTTTGTTAAATGAAATTTTTTATCTTCTCTGATTTATGAGTGTTAAATATAGTACACTGTTAGACTATTATTCTACTTGGGTATATTCCTCCTAAATTATACAGGTTTACTTATTGAATAGGCTAGCACTTGTACTAAATGCTTAAGATTATGAAAAAAGTAAACTTATATTTAAGCGAGTCATATCATTATTTTGACAAGCTTTTTTTCAACAGAAATTGTTTTGTATTATGTTAGCTTGAATAAAATTTCCAAAATCTCTAGTAATTTAAAGTCTTGTTCTGACAACAACAAAAAAGTCTTGTTCTGATACTAATTTGGGTTACTTAAGTGGATATCAATTGTGTATCTAGTTCATTCCTAGGTAAAATGGAATACTGAGATATTAATTAGTAAATATAACTTTAGTTTAAGTACTTTTGCTTCATATATATATATATATATATATATATATATATAAAGGCTAAACATATTTGGATCAGCTGAAAGGTTATACATATTTGATTATATGTATATATACATATATATACATATACTGAAAGGTTATACATATTTGGATCAGCAAATGAACATATTGATTGTTGTCACTATGAGAAGATATAGTATAAGGGATGTTTATGGATATAGAAATCTGTAGGATATTTTCAGAAAGGGAATTTTATATGTTGTGTTCAAAGCTGGCAAAGATTTAGTGGGGTTTTAAGATAATACATTCAGTTCAAAGAGGTTTAGTGTTACATGTTATACTGATGCAAAACTAAAGGTTGGTTTCTTTCTGTTAAAATGACAAAAATTTCTTAGATTATTGATTTGCTTTTAATCAGAAGCTATAAAATGTTTTTCTTTTTAAATATTTTTATTAAATTGAAGTATAAATGATACTCAACACTGTATTAGTTTCAGATGTATAACATAATTACTTGAGAGAGAGAGAGCAGGGGGTGGTTGGGGAGCAGGGGGAGAGGAACAAGCAGATTCCGTGTTGAGCATGGAACCCAATGGGGGCTCAATTCCATGACCCTGAGATTATGACCTGAGCCAAAATCAAAAGTCATATGCTTAACTGACTGTTCCACCTGAAAATAATATATTTTTGTGTCCTGCCAATATTATATTTTTAAAATTAAGCATAGGAGATAAAGAACCTTAGCTCTTTTCTAACTGATAAATCTTTGTTTTCTTTTTTTTCCTTTTTTTTTTTCATTTACTTATTTGCAGCATAACAGTATCATTATTTTTTCACCACACCCAGTGCTCCATGCAATCTTTGTTTTCTTAAGTAATTAAGGATTTAATAAAGTCAACACAAACCATAAATGGTTATTCTGTTATGACACAGACTCTTCGCTATATAGTTTACATAGAAAATACAGAATAACGTTTTACAACAAGTTCATAGACACAGAGAACAGATTGGATATGATAGAGTTTGGGGGGTGGAGGGTAGGGGAAATGGATGAAAGGGGTTAAAATGTATAAACTTCCAGTTATAAAATAATTAAGTTCATGGGGACATAATGTGCAGCATGATGATAATGTATAACAATGACTTAGCCTTTTCTGGGTTAAATATATATGGGTAAAACATTATTAGTATATTTTAGATGGTGTATGCAGTATGAAAATTTTCTAGAGAATTCTGAGAATTATCAATGCCCCACCTGTCCATAATATGTTTCTCTTTATTGGAGTCCCAATACTTTGATTGATATTAGACAACAACAGGACATATATGGAAATATGGAAACATTGATTATATAATCAAGACCTTGCTTGGATGATCATATTTAAGAATGATACTTATGTAATCAAATGTTACCAGATGCTTTTGATGAAAGAAGGCTCATTTTATGGAGCCAATATTTACAAAGTCCTATTGGGAAAACTGGTTTGATGCCTGGCTTATAGGGTTCTCAGGCTTACAGGTGAGTAAGGAGGGTTACTTCCAGGCAGGCCCAGGAAACTTAGGACATTTTGGGGGGCTACAGAAGAGAGGAGTTTGCTCAAATCTATATTTTACTGCAGATGGAAACTTTTGGTAAGTTCTTGGCTTGGTACCTCAGACTCAAGGGATTTTAAAGTCCAATTCCAGTTTCCAGGAAAAGAAAAAACAAAGCCTATATAGTAAATTAATGATGTTACTTCACCTATGTAAATAATTAATGAGATTAATGAGAACAGTCCTACTCTGTGATCAAGAATAATCTTTCTTTGATTTTTTTTGATGAAAAAGGTAGAGATAGGAATTTTGAGTTTCAGTGGAAAACTGTGCAGTATCTTTAGTATAGTCTTCTGGCTTATCAGATGTTAATAATAATATTCATTGTCTTTGAGCTATTTTCCAGCTTTTTGTAGATTGTAGGTAATCGATAGATACCTAACTCACTTTCCTGGTAGAGATTATATTGACTATCCCACTATGCAAAACCCAGTTTTGGTATCTAGCAGCAATTTGAAATGGACAATTTTGTCTCTTTTTAAAGATTATTTATTTATTTATTTGACAGGCAGAGATTATAAGTAGGCAGAGAGGCAGGCAGAGAGAGAGAGAAGAGGAAGCAGGCTCCCTGCTGAGCAGAGAGCCCGATGCGGGGCTCGATCCCAGGACCCTGGGATCATGACCTGAGCCGAAGGCAGAGGCTTTAACCCACTGAGCCACCCAGGCACCCCGACAATTTTGTATCTTGCCCAAATTGTCAAACCTTATCAAATTTTTAATTCTTTTTAAATTTAATTTTTTTTGACTGTTCCAAGATTCATTACTTATGCACATATTGCATGGAACACTGGGTGTGGTACATAATCAATTTTTTAATTCTTTGCGTCTCCTTCAATATCTGGTTACAATCATTGAAACTAATATTTATGACTTTTGCCCCAACCACCTGACTTTGAGTCAGTAAGAGCTAAAATCTCACCACCCAGACCAACATTGGAACTCTGGGTTTGCTTGAAGTGGATCCTTTCCCCCAAGGTCTGAAGAAGCCTTTCCAGCTGAAATTCAGTGACTTGCTGTAAACTTTGAAGAACTCATCACCACACCAGACTATGCATGAGCTGGAATTCTCTCTGGGAAAACCACTATCTGGACCACTAAGGAATTCTAGCAAGATGATTGGTCATACATGTCCTTTATGAGAGGTAAGCAGGACTGTAGACAACCTCATTAAGAACATTAACATCCTAGCTAATTGTTTCAGGAAATTCAGGGAGTGTCGCTACATAACTGAAAGATTTTCTTCCAGTAGCCTTTTGGAATGCACTAGACTAGTTACTCTGAGTTCAACTTCTGCATCTTTACTTAAAAGCAACCATTTATATACTTCTCCTTCATTTAGATAATCTTTTAAGATGACTGTTTCCCAACCCTAAAACCACTGACCTGTCACCAACTCTCAAAAGATCATTCAACTAGTGTTACAGGAACAATGCCAACAAGAGTACTTGGGAGACTATTGTCTTAAACTCTGATTTGCCCCACTCAGGTTTATGAACGCTTCTGTGTTATTCAACAGCAATGATACTCATTCATCAAAAACAAAAAAGAGAACTAGTACCAGGTGGTGGGTATTATAGAGGGCACGGATTGCATGGAGCACGGGGTGTGGTGCAAAAATAATGAATACTGTTATGCTGGAAAAAAAAAAAAAGGCACGTGTTGAGGTGAGCACTGGGCATTATGTGCAACTAATGAATCGTTGAAGGCTACATCAGAAACTAACGATGTACTATATGCTCCTAATTGAACATAATTAAAAAGTAAAAATAAGTAAATAAATACTCAAAAAAAAAAAAAAAGAGAACTAGCAATGTTGAGATATATCTCAGCCTTATGCTCCTGGGAAGCAGTGAAGATTAATACCTATTCTTCACTATTAATACCTAATACCTATTATTAATCACATTAATAGGTATTAATTCTTTACATGTTTGGTAGAATTCCCCTGGGAAGCTGTCTGGCCCTGGGCTCTTGTTTGTTGGGAGTTTTTTGGTGACTATTTCAATCTCCTTACTAGTTATGCGTCTGTTCAGGTTTTCTATTTCTTCCTTGCTCAGTTTTGGTAGTTTATGTGTCTCTGGGAATGCATTCATTTCTTCCAGATTGTCAAATTTGCTGGCATATATTTGCTGATAATATGTTCTTATAATTGTATTTCTTTGTTGTTGGTTGTGATCTCTCCTCTTTCATTCATGATTTTATTTATTTGGGTCCTTTCTCTTTTCTTTTTGATAAGTCTGGCCAGGGGTTTATCAATCTTATTAATTCTTTCAAAGAACCAGCTCCCAGTTTTGTTGATCTGTTCTACCATTCTTTTGGTTTCTGTTTCATTGATTTCTGCTCTGATCCTTATGATTTCTCTTCTCCTGCTGGGTTTAGGCTTATTTACTGTTCTTTCTCCAGCTCCTATAGGTGTAGGGTTAGGTTGTATATTTGAGATCTTTCTTATTTCTTGAGAATGGCTTGTATGGCTATATATTTTCCTCTCAGGACCGCCTTTGTGGTGTCCCATAGATTTTGAAAAGTTGTGCTTTCATTTTCATTTGTTTCCATGAATTTTTAAAATTGTTCTTTAATTTCCTTGTTGACCCATTTATTCTTTAGTAGAATGCTCTTTAGTCTCCATGTATTTGGGTTCTTTCCAACCTTCCTCTTGTGATTGAGTTTTAGATTCAGATCATTGTGAAAACATGCAGGGAATGATCCTAATATTTTGGTACCAGTTGAGACCTGATTTGAGACCCAGGATGTGATCTATTCTGGAGAATGTTCCATGTGCACTTAAGAGGAATGTGTACCCTGTTGCTTTGGGATGGAATGTTCTGAATATATCTGTGATGTCCATCTGGTCCAGTTTGTCATTAAGGCCTTTATTTCCTTGTTGATCTTTTGCTTGGGTGATCTGTCCATTTCAGTGAGAGGGGTGTTCAAGTCCCCTATTGTATTATTGTATTATTATTATATTATTGTTGATGTGCTTCTTTGATTTTATTATTAATTGGTTTATATAGTTGGCTGCTCCCATGTTAGGGACATAGATATTTAAAATTGTTAGATCTTCTTGTTGGACAAACCCTTTGAGTATGATATCGTGTCCTTCCTCATCTCTTATTATAGTCTTTGGCTTAAAATATAATTTGTCTGATATTAGGATTGCCACCCCAGCTTTCTGTTGATGTCCACTTGCATAGTAAATTGTTTTCCACCCTCTCACTTTAAATATGAAATGTCTTTTGGTCTATAATGAGTTTCTTGTAGACAGCATATTGATTTTTTTTTTATCCATTCTGATACCCTGTGTCTTTTGATTGGGGCATTTAGCCCATTTATATTCAGGGTAACTATCAAAAGATATGAATTTAGTGCCATTGTATTGCCTGTAAGGTGACTGTTACTATATATTGTGTCTGTTTCTTTCTGGTCTGTTACTTTTAGAATCTCTCTCTCACACACAATATTTCCTGTAGGGATGACTTGCTGTTGCAAATTCTTTCAGTTTTTGTTCGTCCTGGAAGCTTTTTACCTCTCCTTCTATTTTCAATGATAGCCTAGCTAGATATAGTATTCTTGGCTTCATATTATTTTTGTTCATTGCTCTGAATATATCATGCCAGTTCTTTCTGGCCTGCCAGGTCTCTGTGGATAGGTCTGTTGCCAATCTAATATTTTTACCATTGTATGTTTCTAACCTCTTGTCCTGAGCTGCTTTCAGGATTTTTTCTTTGTCACTGAGAGTTGTAGGTTTTTCTATAAGATGACAGAGTGTGGACCTATTTTTATTGATTTTTGAGGGGTATTCTCTGTGCTTCCTGTATTTTGTTGTTTGTTTCCTTTGCCAAATTAGGGCAATTCTCTACTGTACTTTGCTCCAGTATACCTTCTGCCCCTCTTTCTCTTTCTTCTTCTGGAATGCCAATTATTCTAATATTGTTTCATATTATGTTATCACTTATGTCTCAAACTTTCCCATCTACGTCCACTAGTGATTTGTCTTTCTTTTGCTCAGCTTCTTTATACTCTATCATTTGGTCTTCTATATCACTAATTCTCTCTTCTGTCTCATTTATCCTAGCAGTAAGAGCCTATACTTTTTATTGCTCTTCATTAATAGTTTTTTTTAAATTTCAGCCTGGTTAGATTTTAGTTCTTTATTTCTCTAGAAAGGGATTCTGTAGTATCTTCCATGCTTTTTTGGAGCCCCACTAGTACCTTGATAATCGTCATTCTGAACTCTAGTTCTGACATATTACTAATGTCATATTGATTAGGTTCCCAGCAGTTGGTACTGTTTTTCTTTTCTTTTCCTCCCTTCCTTCCTTCCTTCCTTCCTTCCTTCCTCCCTTCCTTCTTTTTTTTGTGGTGAGCTTTTCTACCTTGTCATTTTATCCAGGTAAGAATTGAATGAATGAGAGAAGAAAACACTACATTTGTAGCGAAGACCACAGAAAAATATACACTAACCAAATCAGAAGAGACCTGAAACTCGCAAGGGGAAAGGGGGCATAAAGAAGAAAAAAATATATATATATATATGGTATGGCTGACGAATAGAATAGAGCCACACATTTGGTTTTGGTTGTATTTTGGTCTGTTAGAAGAAACTACCTCCCCAAATTTTAAAGAATAAGAAACTCATATACATACACAAAAATAAGGGTAAACACTATGAAGGGATGGAACATGACTATAAAGATGAAAATTTAAAAAGATTCTAAACAAGGAATTGATAAGAAGTTGCTTGAAAAGAGGGAAAAAAAAAGGAAAGAATGTGATCAGGCTGGAGACTAGAACAAAGCCATGCACTAGGTTAGGGTATATTTTGATCTGTTAGAAGAAATTGCATCCCAAAATTTTAAAGAAAGAAAAACCTATATGTATGCAAGAAATAAGGTTAAATGCAATGAAGGGATAAAATATGAGTATAATAAATGTTAAAATAAGAAAGGGGAAAAATTAAAAAGATAGAATAGGAAAAGAATAAAATTTTAAAAATTTAACTTTGAAAAACTAAAAGATCATGGGGAAAAAGCCATGAATTCTATGCATTCCTTTCCCTTAGCTCTGGAATTACGCTGTTCTCATTGATTGGTGAACTTGGTTTTGGCTCGTTGTTCTTGATCTTCTGGGGGAGGGGTCTTTTGCAGTGATTCTTAAATGTCTTTGCCTTAGGTGGAATTGCACCACTCTTGCCAGGGGCCAGGCTAAATAATCTGCTCAGGTTCACTCTTGGTAGCATTTGTTTCCTGAGCGCTTCCCCTACAGATTTGGAGGGTGGGAATGAAGATGTGGCCTCCCAATCTCCAGCCCCATAGGAGCTGAGAGCTCAGGGCCCCCCTCCTCAGTGTGCTCTTAGATAAAAGCAGTCAATCACTCCCGTCTCCTTGGTCTCTGGCTACACTCCAAGCTCACCCAGCCTGTGACTGAGAATTATCTCTGGTGCATGGCCCTGTCTGGGGTCACCAAACCCAGCAGATTCCTGCAGTGCCACTCCTCCTGGAGGAGGAAGGAGGGTGTCTCCCTGGATCTGCTGCTTGTGGGGTCTCTGCTTGAAGAGCAGTAGGCGACTATGCCTTTGATCATGGTTAAGGTAATCCAGAGTTTAGAGCCCATTGCTCGTCTCCATCTCTGCAGCTGGCTTTCCCACTCTGATACCTAGGCGCTCTGCCATACTCAGACACCCCTGGCATTTTTGTGTCCCTGTGGGTCCTGAGACCACACTGTCCCCATGAGGGCTCCACTCCCACTTAGCCTCTGGAGCTACATCCCCCAGTGGAGCAGACTTCTGAATGTTCTGCTTTTGTACTCCGCTGCTCTTTCACTTGCTGGGAGCCAGCCCCTCCTGCCATGGTCTTTCTTTCTGTTGCTTCTTTTTTTATTGTATTTATTTATTTATTTTTAAATCAAATTTACTTATTTTCAGCATAACAGTATTCATTATTTTTTCACCCCACCCAGTGCTCCATGCAATCCGTGCCCTCAATAATACCCACTACCTGATTCACTTTTCCATACATCCTACCTTCCAGAAAGTGGTTGATTTTCTGTTCCTAGAATTGCTGCTCTTCTTCTCTTCTATCTCCTCTTGAGTTTGTAGGTGTCCAGAATGGTTTGATAACTATCTAGGTGAACTTCTGGGATCTCAGTTTCCTACTCCTCTGCCATCTTGCTCCTTCTCCACAAGGGTCTTTGAAGTAAAATATATTGTTAAAGGTTTGGGGAAAATGAAGAGAAAGTAAAACAGAAAATAGAAGAGGAAATAAATTTAAAATATATAATAAAATAATTGTCCCAAAGTTTCTTTGTGACTCCCCATTCTGAGAAACTTCTCACTGTGCTTTTCCCTCTGTCCAGTGCTCCTTGCCTCTAGGATAACTCCAGTTCCTCCTTCTGGGTCTTTCTAAACCTCTGTCACTTAATTTTTAAAAATTGTGAAATGTTACAGACATAGGAAATGGTGTTAAAGATGATTTTCAGAAAAGTTAAAATCATGACTCTTATAGAGAAGTGAACACATGGTCAATAATTTATTGGATTCATATGCTATGAGGGAACCAGACAGATGTTATAACTAGTTCAATGCATGAGTTCATAGCATAGATTATATTGATGGTTTCATGGGTGTATACTTATCTCCAAACTCATCATGTTTTATACATTAAATATATACAGCTTTTTTTGCATAGCTTTTTGTATGTCAATTATGCCTTACTAAAGTGGTTTAAAAAAAGTCAGAATAGTACCATTTATACAGAGTAAAGTAGAGACTGTAAATGGAGTAAAAAACTGGTTTTTATTTTTTATTATTATTATTTATTTATTTATTTATTAAATTTTATTTATTTATTTGACAGAGAGAGATCACAAGTAGGCAGAGAGGCAGGCAGAGAGAGAGGAAGGGAAGCAGGCCCCCTGCTGAGCAGAGAGCCCGATGTGGGATTCAATCCCAGGACCCCGAGATCATGACCCGAGCCGAAGGCAGTGGCTTAACCCACTGAGCCACCCAGGCGCCCCTGGTTTTTATTTTTGACAATGGGAGAAGAGGTCAGTTAAATCTCTACCAGCTTATTTAATAGATTGCACAAATTTAATGTGATAATATCAAACTTTATTTGTGCCTTGCACCAATCAGTTACCTGCAGATTATGAAGAGGTACAAAATAGCTCAAAGAAGGTGAACAGAGCTAGAATCTGATAACTCAGAAGTGCTTACTGGAAAATATACAGTTCTCCTTTGAAACAGAATTTTTTCCTACAATAGAGATGCATATGATCTATAAAAAAGATAAGGACATTTTACTTTATTATTTCAGATCTCTTTTTTAAAAAGAAATAAATTGCAATATATACAACTTAAGTTCCAAACCTCTCTTTTCTTGTCCTCTTTCTTGACCACTGCCCTGAAGTTATTATATATTCTTTCCAAATATCTTTTTGTCCTTTTACTACAAATGCAAGCATCCATAAAAATATATCCTTTTTGTTCTGCATTTAATAATTTGGGAAATTTTATCATTTATTTATTTTCATGTGCAAATTTTTGACTCAATAATTATTTTTGGAATGGGAATGTGAATTATAGTCAAAATTTCTAATTTTAAATCACCCTTGTATTTTTCATATAAAACTGTTAAAAACTTTGATTTAAAATTATAGCTAAGTTTGATTTTCTTATTTTTGTTTATTTTCATAAGCAAGATTTGTCTTTTTTTTTTTTTTAAGATTTCATTTTTAAGTAATCTCTATACCCAGTTTGGGGCTTGAACTTACAACCCTGAGATCAAGAGTTACATGCCAACTCTTGATCTCTGTGTTTTGTTTTGTTTTGTTTGTCTTGTTTTTTTCTCAGACTGCCAGTGCTGATTTAGGTATGAGAGTTATATTCACTTGATAGGATGATTTAGGTGATTTGTCTATTTTCTATTCTTGGGAATTGTTTGTCTAAAATAAGTCTGAAACAGTCCCAGAAAATTTGTTAGACCATCATGTGAAAACTTCTGGACTGGTTTAGGTTTTTAAAAATTTCTTATTGAGCACTTTTTCATGTGTCTGTTGGCCTTCTGTATGTCTTCTTTGCAGAAATGTCTGTTCATGTCTTCTGCCCATTTTTGGATTATTTGTTCTTTGGGTGTTGAGTTTGCTAAATTCTTTATAGATTTTGGACACTAGCCCTTTATCTGATATGTCGTTTGCAAATATCTTCTCCCATTCTGTCAGTTGTCTTTTGATTTTGTTAACTCTTTCCTTTGCTGTGCAAAAGCTTTTGATCTTGATAAAAATCTTTGAATTTTTTTAATCAGGAATGGAAGCTGTATCTTGTCAAATGTTTTTTGCATCAATTGAGAGGACCATGTGATTGTTCTCTCTTCTCTTATTGATTTGTTCTATCACATTGATTGATTTGTGAATGTTGAACCAGGCTTGCATCCCATGGATAAATCCCACCTGGCCATGGTGGATAAATTTTTTAATGTACTGTTGGATGGTATTAGCTAGGATCTTGGTGAGAATCTTGGCATCCATATTCATCAGGGATATTGGTCTGAGATTCTCCTTTTTGGTTGAGTCCTTGCCTGGTTTGGGCATCAGGGTAACGCTGGCTT
Source organism: Mustela erminea (assembly GCF_009829155.1). Taxonomy (NCBI): domain Eukaryota; kingdom Metazoa; phylum Chordata; class Mammalia; order Carnivora; family Mustelidae; genus Mustela; species Mustela erminea. The sequence goes on along the minus strand of NC_045635.1, from coordinate 23,586,271 downwards.
CATAAAAAGAGTCTGGAAGCTTTCTTTTTGTTTCTATTTTTTGTAACAGCTTCATTAAGATAGGTATTATTTCTTCTTTGAATGTTTGGTTGAATTCTCCAGGAATGCCTTCAAGTCCTGGGCTCTTATTTTTTGGGAGGTTTTTAATCACTGCTTTAATCTCGTTATTAGATATTGGTCTGTTCAGGTTGTCAGGTTCTTCCTGATTTAGTTTTGGAAGTGTATAAGTTTCCATGAATGCATCCATTTCGTTTAGGTTACTTAACTTATTGGCATATATTGGTTGATAATAATTTCTGGTGATTATTTCTGTTTCCTTGATGTTAGTCGTGATCTCTCCCTTTTTGTTCATAATTTTATTAATTTGGGTCCTCTCTCTTTTCTTTTGGATTAGTTTGGCCAGTGGTTTATCAATTTTATTGATTCTTTCAAAGAACCAGCTTCCAGTTTTGTTGATAGGTTCTACTGTATCCCTAGTTTCTATCTCATTGATCTCTGCTCTAATCTTGATTATTTCCCTTCTTGTGTGTGGGGTTGGCTTAATTTGTTTTGATTTAACAGTTCTTTAAGGTGTAAAGAGAGCTGGTGTATTCTGGATTTTTCAGGTTTTTTTTAAAATTTTTTTTAAATTTTTTATTTTTTATAAACATATATTTTTATCCCCAGGGGTACAGGTCTGTGAATCACCAGGTTTACACACTTCACAGCACTCACCAAAGCACATACCCTCCCCAATGTCCATAATCCCACCCCCTTCTCCCAAACCCCCTCCCCCCAGCAACCCTCAGTTTGTTTTGTGAGATTAAGAGTCACTTATGGTTTGTCTCCCTCCCAATCCCATCTTGTTTCATTTATTCTTCTCCTACCCACTTAAGCCCCCATGTTGCATCACCACTTCCTCATGTCAGGGAGATCATATGATAGTTGTCTTTCTCCACTTGACTTATTTTGCTAAGCATGATATGCTCTAGTCCCATCCATGTTGTCACAAATGGCAAGATTTCATTTCTTTTGATGGCTGCATAGTATTCCATTGTGTATATATACCACATCTTCTTGATCCATTCATCTGTTGATGGACATCTAGGTTCTTTCCATAGTTTGGCTATTGTGGACATTGCTGCTATAAACATTTGGGTGCACGTGCTCCGTTGGATCACTACATTTGTATCTTTAGGGTAAATACCCAGTAGTGCAATTGCTGGGTCATAGGGCAGTTCTATTTTCAACATTTTAAGGAACCTCCATGCTGTTTTCCAGAGTGGTTGCACCAGCTTGCATTCCCACCAACAGTGTAGGAGGGTTCCCCTTTCTCCGCATCCTCGCCAGCATCTGTCATTTCCTGACTTGTTGATTTTAGCCATTCTGACTGGTGTGAGGAGATACCTCATTGTGGTTTTGATTTGTATTTCCCTGATGCCGAGTGATATGGAGCACTTTTTCATGTGTCTGTTGGCCATCTGGATGTCTTCTTTGCAGAAATGTCTGTTCATGTCCTCTGCCCATTTCTTGATTGGATTATTTGTTCTTCGGGTGTTGAGTTTGCTAAGTTCTTTATAGATTTTGGACACTAGTCCTTTATCTGATATGTCGTTTGCAAATATCTTCTCCCATTCTGTCAGTTGTCTTTTGATTTTGTTAACTGTTTCCTTTGCTGTGCAAAAGCTTTTGATCTTGATGAAATCCCGATAGTTCATTTTTGCCCTTGCTTCCCTTGCCTTTGGCAATGTTCCTAGGAAGATGTTGCTGCGGCTGAGGTCGAAGAGGTTGCTGACTGTGTTCTCCTCAAGGATTTTGATGGATTCCTTTCGCACATTGAGATCCTTCATCCATTTTGAGTCTATTTTTGTGTGTGGTGTAAGGAAATGGTCCAATTTCATTTTTCTGCATGTGGCTGTCCAATTTTCCCAGCACCATTTATTGGAGAGGCTGTCTTTTTTCCATTGGGCATTCTTTCCTGCTTTGTCGAAGATTAGTTGACCATAGAGTTGAGGGTCTATTTATGGGCTCTCTATTCTGTTCCACTGATCTATGTGTCTGTTTTTGTGCCAGTACCATGCTGTCTTGATGATGACAGCTTTGTAATAGAGCTTGAAGTCCGGAATTGTGATGCCACCAACTTTGGCTTTCTTTTCAATATCCCTTTGGCTATTCAAGGTCTTTTCTCATTCCATATAAATTTTAGAATTATTTGTTCCATTTCTTTGAAAAAGATGGATGGTACTTTGATAGGAATTGCATTAAATGTGTAGATTGCTTTAGGTAGCATAGACATTTTCACAATATTTATTTTTCCGATCCAGGAGCGTGGAACATTTTTCAATTACTTTGTGTCCTCCTCAGTTTCTTTCATGAGAACTTTATAGTTCTCTGAGTATAGATTCTGTGCCTCTTTGGTTAGGTTTATTCCTAGGTATCTTATGGTTTTGGGTGCAATTATAAATTTGATTGACTCCTTAATTTCTCTTTCTTCTGTCTTGTTGTTGGTGTAGAGAAATGCAACTGATTTCTGTGCATTGATTTTATATCCTGACACTTTACTGAATTCCTGTACAAGTTCTAGCAGTTTTGGAGTAGAGTCTTTTGGGTTTTCCACATATAGTATCATATCATCTGTGAAGAGTGATAATTTGACTTCTTCTTTGCTGATTTGGATGCCTTTAATTTCCTTTTGTTGTCTGATTGCTGAGGCTAGGACTTCTAGTACTATGTTGAATAGCAGTGGTGATAATGGACATCCCTGCCGTGTTCCTGACCTTAGCGGAAAAGGTTTCAGTTTTTCTCCATTGAGAATGATATTTGCGGTGGGTTTTTCATAGATGGCTTTGATGATATTGAGGTATGTGCCCTCTATCCCTACACTTTGAAGAGTTTTGATCAGGAAGGGATGCTGTACTTTGTCAAATGCTTTTTCAGCATCTATTGAGAGTATCATATGGTTCTTGTTCTTTCTTTTATTGATGTGTTGTATCACATTGACTGATTTGCGGATGTTGAACCAACCTTGCAGCCCTGGAATAAATCCCACTTGGTCGTGGTGAATAATCCTTTTAATGTACTGTTGAATCCTATTGGCTAGTATTTTGCTGAGTATTTTCGCATCTGTGTTCATCAAGGATATTGGTCTATAGCTCTCTTTTTTGATGGATTCCTTGTCTGGTTTTAGGATCAAGGTGATGATGCTGGCCTCATAAAATGAGTTTGGAAGTATTCCTTCCATTTCTATTCTTCCTCATCTCTTATTATAGTCTTTGGCTTAAAATCTAATTGATCTGATATAAGGATTGCCACTCCTGCTTTCTTCTGATGTCCATTAGCATGGTAAATTCTTTTCCACCCCCTCACTTTAAATCTGGAGGTGTCTTCGGGCTTAAAATGAGTTTCTTGGAGGCAACATATAGATGGGTTTTGTTTTTTATCCATTCTGATACCCTGTGTCAGCCCATTAACATTCAGGGTAACTATTGAGAGATATGAATTTAGTGCCATTGTATTGCCTGTAAGGTGACTGTTACTGTATATGGTCTCTGCTCCTTTGTGATCTACCACTTGTAGGCTCTCTCTTTGCTTAGAGGACCCCTTTCAATATTTCCTGTAGAGCTGGTTTGGTGTTTGCAAATTCTTTCAGTTTTTGTTTGTCCTGGAAGCTTTTAATCTCTCCTTCTATTTTCAATGATAGCCTAGCTGGATATAGTATTCTTGGCTGCATGTTTTTCTCATTTAGTGCTCTGAAAATATCATGCCAGCTCTTTCTGGCCTGCCAGGTCTCTGGAGAAAGTTCCATGTGTGCTAGAGAAGAGTAAGTATTCTTTTCTATTAGGGTGGAATATTCTATATATATCTATGAGTTCCATCTGGTCCGATGTGTCATTCAATGCTCTTGTTTCTTTATTGATTTTCTGCTTGGATGATCTGTCTATTATTGAGAGTGGTGTGTTAAGATTCCCTATGATTAATGTATTCATATCAATATGACTCTTTTTCTTGATTAAAAGTTTTCTTATGTAGTTGGCTGCTCCCATATTGGGTGCCTAAATATTTACAGTTGTTAGATCTTGGTGGATAGACCCTTTATCTCTGACTAGTCTTTAGTTTAAAATATAATTTATCTGAAATGAGTATTGCTATCCCAGCTTTCTTTTAAGGCCTATTGGCATGAAAGATGCTTCTCAATTCCTTCATTCTCAGTCTGGATGTATCTTTCTGGTTCCAAATGGGTGTCTTGTAGACAGCACATGGATGGGTCCTGTTATTTTAACGAGTCTGCAACCCTGTGCCATTTTATGGGAGCATTTAGTCCATTCACATTGAGAGTGATTATTGAAAGATAATGTTTTTATTGACTTCATGTTTTTTGTGATGTCCTTGTTTCTATAGATTGTCTCTGTAAATTTCTGTTCTATGTCTCTCTTGGGTTGTTCTTGTTTTATAGAACTCCCCCATAATTATTCTTGTAGTGCCAGCTTGGTGGTCACATACTCTTTTAAACCTTGCCGGTCTTGGAAGCTCTTTATGTCTCCATCCACTTTGAATGTCAACCTTGCTGAATAAAGTATTCTTGGCTGCATGTTCTTCTCATTCAGTGCCCTGAATATGTCTTGCTAGCCCTTTCTGGCTTGCCAGGTTTCTGTGGACAGATCTGGCATTATTCTGATGGACTTTCTCTGTCTGTAAGGAATCTCTTCCCCCTAGCTGCCCTCAGAAGCTCTTGTCTAAAATTATGATTCATCAGTCTCACAATCAAGTGCCTTGAAGTCTTTCTAGATTCATTGATCTTGGGAGGTGTACTTTCTACCTCTAATACACAAACACTGGCTCCATTCCCCAGATTGGGAAATTTTTCATCCAGAATTTGTTCCACTATATCTTCTAGTCTTCTCTCTTTCTCCACCCCCTCAGGGAACCCAATAATTCTGACGTTGGAACGTATCATGGAGTCATTTATTTCCCTAATTCTGTTTTCATGGTTTCTAAGCTGTTTCTTCCATGCCTCCTCCTGATCCTTTCTCTCTATCATTTTGCCTCTGGATCACTAATTCTATCTTCTACCTTGCTTACCCTAGTTGTTAGAGTATTTAGATTAGATTGGATTCCATTGATAGCATTTTTAACTTCTTCCTGTGCAGCTTTCACTTCTGACCTTAGGGATTCTATGTTGTCACTAATGGTTTTCTCCAACTTAGTCATTGCCTGGATAATTGTAACCCTGAATTCCCTTTCTCACATACTGTTTATGTCCATATCCAATAGTTCTGATGGAGAGGTCACAGTCTCTGAATTTTTTCCTAGTCATTTTGGTGGTTGGGTGGGTGGTTGAGTGGATGAATAGCTGAATATATCAACCACAATCCAGGCAAGGTGCACCCTGGAATGCTTTGGAGCAATTGGAAGTCACCACCAAAAAGAAAGAAAAAAGGTAGAGAAAGAGAGAGAGAAACAAAAGAGAAGACCTAGTCTGAATGGAACCCAATGGTAAGATATGTAAGGTATACAAGCAAAAATGGACAAACAAAAAGAGCAACAAAAGTAAATGAAAAGAAAAAAAAAGAAACCCAGCTGAAATGAACCCCAAGGATAAAATTTATATAATACCAGAACAAAAACAAATACACAGAAACACTGGCAGAAGAAAAAGATGGGAGGATGATTATAAATCTTTGATGTGGGTGAGGAAGGTTATTTTGATTCTTCCTAGGTGTATCTTGATATCTTTGTTAAAGGACTCAACTTTCTATGGATAAAGGGAGTTTAAAACTGGTTTATATATAGGGGTAGTATTGATTAGGGAAAGGGGATTACCTTGAAGCTTATATCTGTATGTATATTTTTAAAAATAGAGAAGAAAAAAAAACACAGGTATATGTATGAAAGAAGTTCAAGTTAAAAGGTTATTATGGAACATGTATTAAACCTCTAGTTGTAATGATAAGTTGGTCAAAAAAATTAAAAAGAACAAGAATAGTGAGAATGAATTAAAAATAAATGTTGTATCTAAGAAATATACAGGTTTTAGGGCAATACCAGGAGGATAATATATTGTTTTGTCCCAATGTTGGGGTTTTACAGTTTTATACGGACCCTGTGGTGGTTGTCTTCTCATTCTTTTGGCTGGCTTTTGGGTGGAGAGGACTGCTGTGTTGTTTTTTAGTCAGTCTTGCTTGGGTTGAGTTCTCCTGCCCCCTATTAAGGGGCTGGTCTCTGTGGAAACCAGTTTTTCAGGCTTTTGTTCTCTGGAGGTTTTTGTTCTTTGGTGACTTTTTGAGGCTTTTCAGAGGTTTAGTGAAAAGCTGAATGTACCCAGACCTCCATCTGAGAGAGAAACCTCAGTCTGCTCCCCTCTGCGTGGTCCAGAACACACAGACTCCCCCTCTGCAAACTCCACTGAGCCATGCAGCTTCCCACTGGCAATGCATGTTCCCAGCCACTTTCTTAGGGGTCGCCCAAATTGCCTGCTTGTCTCTGTACCGCCATGCCACTAAAACCATGAGTGATATTGGTCCAGGGAGCCCACTTCCAGTGGCTCCTTTTGCCAGGGCTGCTCTCTTGGGTCCAGACCTCACAGTTGCAAAGGTTGCCACTGGGGGATCCAGACTAAAGATTGTACTGATTTCCTTCAGGCTGGGGGAGAGACAGTCCAGTCCCTTGGCTGGTCCTAGAGACCACCAGCTAGTGCCTGCAGGGAGCAGGCTTGGGTGGGGAGTGGGTTAGACCCTGGGCATGCAGTGCATGCAGAGTGCAAAAGCCTGTGGTTCTAGAGAGCACCTCCAGACTCCCTCATGTGGGGTGGAAATGTGCCCTGGCTGAGCAAGCGATGGTGCAAGCCATGCAGCAACGGGGGCTCAGGGACCAGGAATTGGCAGCTCTGCCATACTCTCTCTGGCATGGGTGATCACCAGTGGTGGCTGTCCTGGGTCCATGGGTTTAGGCCCATGACCATGACCACCTGATTCCACTAGTTGCCCTTTAAGATCTTTTGCTCTTTTTGAGTGATTTTAACTAGACTCCAAGTTAATGCTGGTGCCCAACTGCAAGGCACTTTTGTATTGGGGTATTACTTTCCAATGGGTGGAAATACTTCTGGTGGCTCTCTCCACCTTCTATTTATCCTCTGATAGAAGTCTGATAGTTCCCACTCCTCTGTACCTCTCCAGTGGTGTCTTCTGCCCCTGCAGAGATCTAGAAGTGTATAATCCTACATCTTAGGCTGATTTCATGGGTGTTCAGAGTGTTCTGGTAGATAATTAGCTCACATTATGGGATGAGTTGAACCAGGGTCTCCTACTTTTCCACTATCTTGCCCTTCTTCCCCAAGTGCTTTTTAGCTTCATTCTAAGTATTGATACATAGATTTTTTAGTGGTAGTCTACAATTCCCTATTATTAATATAAATGTGGAGTAATTTTTGTTTATTCCACTGAGGACTTATGCTTTTCTCGTCTTAAATATCAATCCGTTCAGTCAATACTGGAAGAGTCTCAGACATTTCACCTTCTAATATTGCCTAATACACATTCTCTCTGCTCTTTTTTTTTTCTTTCAGTAAAATATACTAATAATATATTGGACTTATATTTTATCTCCAATTACTCTTAAACATCTTTTCTACTTTCCTTCTCTATTTTCTCTTTTTCACATATATTACTCAGATCATCACTTTTCAGCTGGGTCTAATTTGCTTTGGAACACAAACGCATGCATTTCATTGATCATATTTTTGATATAAAAAGTTAATATAAGTTAATATAATTTTATTTTTATTTTTCCAAATATGTACTGACCCAAGGAACAGGTTTTGAATTATTAGAGGAGGTTTTTTTCTAACATCCACTAGACAGCCAAAGTTTCATTGCTGGTTAGTAATTTTTTTTTCTAATAGTTTAAACAAAGATGCAGATTTTTGGGTATCCTGAATATTTCTTGGGGCCTTGCTTCCAATTTTCTCTCTTGAACAGGTCCTGCATGTTGACTCCTATGTGATGTAAGAAACAAAGACCTTTGTTTTTGTATCCAATCACCCTTTTACAGAGTAGCAGTAGCAATAACAACTGATCAAAATAGTGCTTTCATTTCTCTCTTTATTTCTGACAACTGGAATGGGGGATTACTCTTTTGTTTTTTTAAATTATGTTATGTTAGTCACCATACAGTGCATCATTATTTGCATATAACACCCAGTGTTTCATGCAATATGTGCCCTCCCTAATACCCACTACCAGGATCATCCCCCCCACTCTCCTCCCCTCTGAAACCCTCAGTTTGATTCCTGGAGTTCGTAGTCTCTCATGGTTCATCTCCCCCTGTGATTTCCTGCCTTTATTTCCCCCTTTTTTAAACTTTAAATTCAAGTTAGTTAATATATACTGTATTATTAGTTTCAGAGGTAGAATTTAGTGATTTATCAGTTGTGTATAACCTCCAGTGCTCATTACATCAAGTGCCCTCTATAATGCCCATCATCCAGTTACTTTCACCCACCTCCCTCCAGCACCCCTCAGTTTGTTTCCTAGAGTTAAGAGTCTCATGGTTTGCCTCCCTCTGTTTTTTGTTAATGATTTTTTAAAATTTCTCATAAACATATAATTTATTATTAGCCCCAGGGGTACAGGTCTGTGAATTGCCAGGTTTACACACTTCACAGCACTCAACATAACACATACCCTTCCCACCATAACCCCACCACTCTCTCCCTATCCCCCTCCACCCCACAACCCTCAGTTTGTTTTGTGAGGTTAAGAGTCTCTTATGGTTTTTCTCCCTTCGGATCCCATCTTGTCTCATTTATTCTTTTCCTACCCCCCAAACCCCCCACATTGTGTCTCCACTTCCTCATATCAGGGAGATCATATGATAGTTTTCTTTCTCTGACTGACTTATTTTGCTAAGCATAATACCCTCTAGTTCCATCCACATGCTTGCAAATGGCAAGATTTCATTTCTTTTGATGGCTGCATAGTATTCCATTGTATATATATACCACATCTTCTTTATCCATTCATCTGTTGGTGGACATCTAGCCTCCCTTGGTTTTTAACTTATTTTATTTTTTCTTCATTTCCCCTATGTTCATCAGTTTTGTTTCTTAAATTCCACATATGAGTTCCTCTTTCTTATGAGATCAGCTATGTATTAGCTTTAACTTTTTTGTTGGTATAGCCAGGATTCCCAGGTGATTTTAGAGTATTGTTTTTGCTTAATCTTAATTGTTATCTTTTCATGAAGGACTTAGTGATTTCCCTCTTGAATTGCCAAAGGACTAACTCTAAATTTCTGCTTCTTCGTTATGCAGAGCACTTTGTTTATTTCCTGTCTTCCAAATGTATCTTCTCTAATAGCCTTATGAGGGTAATCTTCCAAAGCAAAGACCAGAACATCTAACTACACTTCTACTTTTAGGGCTTCTAGCTTAAATCATAACCATTCTTTGAGTTGACTTTTCTTTTCTTTAATATATGTTAGATTAAGCCAAGAATGTGAACTGGTGTATACAATAGCTATTTTATTCTTGGTGTGCACTGATGAAGAGTAAACAATCAATTGTAGTGACAGTCCTACTTTATGTTGCATTGGAGAGATGCTCCTGGAACATAATCAAACGGAACATTATATGAGAGGGGAAATGAAGATGCTTAACTCCAGAAAAGAAACCTTATAGGCACATGCCAATCATTTCAAATGTTCTATGAGCTGCTGTATGGAACATGAATAAACTTACTGTAACTTGTTAGTGCAGTAGAAGTTCCAATAGGTACATTTATAAAGATATAAATTTTCGCTATGTAGAATATGAACTGTCACAAATAAAATGACTTATCTTTGGCAGGAATCGATTTTGGAAGAGCTTCAGTGGAGGTATTCCTGGCTCTGTCATGGGTTCTCAAGGGGATTTTGGCAAGTGGAAGAAATTTGAACTAGATAACTTTTCATGTTTCTTTCAAATCAAGGATTCTTTTCTTCTATGAAGTTCCCACATCTTGAAGCTTTTCTATTATTGCATTTAGTACTGTGAATTGGTGGGAGATTTGTTAATGATTAAAATAGACAGGTAGCTAAAAATTTTTGAAGAAATAGAAGCTGAGGACTAAAAAGTAGAAAAGGATGAGCCACTCATTCTAATATGATATCCTTGCCACTATGCTGTTCTCTATAAGTAATTTTCATCTTCATTTAGATGGCTATACTATCTAGCATGCATGAAACTTAGACCATGAAATTAATAAATTTACATCACCATTATGTAATGAAAATGTTTTGGAATTTCACCATCAGACTTCTTTGGTTCCCTCTGTGCCCAAATTAAAACCTTTTGTTTCTGAAATGTCCCTTTCCTTTGCAAGAGCAGTAGGGGTTTTCTCATCATTATGGTAGGTCTTTGTTTATTCCTAGTTGCTTTTTTAAAGCTACACTCAAGCTTCAACTCTGAAACTTATTACTATCAAGTGTTAGGGGTTGAATTTTCTCTCCCGTCCACACAAATTCATACGCTGAAGTCCCAGTACTTCCAAATGTGACCTTATGTGGATATAGGATATTTGCAGATGTGATTAGTTGAGATAAGAGGGTACTGGAGTAGGGTGGGTTCTTAATCCAATATGACTGGTGTCATTACAAAAAGGAGAAATTTGGGCACACATGCACACAGAGAACAGGTTATGTGAACATAAAAGCAGACATTGAGATGATTTGTCAAGGAATGCCAGTGACCACCAGCAAACCATCAGAAGCTAGCAGAGAGGCAGGGAACAGATTAGTTTTCATAGACCTCAGAAGGAATCACCCCTGCTAACACCTTGATCATAGACTTTCAGCTTCCAGAACTGTGAGACCGTACTCTTTTGTTTGTTTGTTATGGTAGGACTACCAAACTAGTACACCAAGAGATGTGAATAAACTTGACCCTACCACAAAATAAATCAGTGGGTTTTAGTTTGCAATGTAACAGAAGGTACTCTCTCCCTTTAAAATGATCTTATAAATTCCAAAATAGCTTCAAGTATTTAAAAATACACCGAAGTCAGGTATTTGGTAACAATTGTGCATGAATATTTTATTAACAAATATTTCAAATAAGGATGCATTTAGTATGCACATATTTAAATTGTTTTCATTTAACCATGCATTTGCACTTTGTGTTCCTTGCCACTGACACATACCCAGTCAAAAAAGCTTTTAACTTTTCAGTTACAAATGAAATGTTTTTCAGCAAAGCAGCAGTTTTGCCTCATTAACAGAAAGACTCTTCATATTTACTTCTCAAAGTAAAAATTTCAGAGAAATTGTAAAGTAACCCAAACTTAGAACTTTGTTGCCTGAACAAAAATTAGGTCAAAGTGAAAATAAATTAAGCTGAGTGCAATTTTTTATTAATACTAAACATGATTCATAGGACAATTGAAATAATTAATGCCATGGGTCAAAATTTGAAAGTTTGTTTTAAAATATCATAAGAAGAGGAGCACCTGGGTGACTCAGTCAGTGAAGCATCTGACTTAGGTCAGGATCTCAGGTCATGAGATGGGACCCTGTGCTCAGCCAGGAGTCTGCTTGTCCTTCTCCCTCCATTTCCCCCCCTCCCCCAGGTCAAACACATGCATTTTATCAGATAGATAGATAGATGGATAGATAAAATCTTTTTAAAATGTCAGAAGAACTTTTAGTTACTGATTGTAAGACTAAGATCTAGTAACGTTAAAAAATGACTGAAGATACATTTGATTTCTGGTTATACTAAACTGTAGTAGAACCCTCATTACCCTGGAATTGGAGAATGTTCCTCATTCTTGCCTTGAGACATTTCTATTGTATGAATCTTGCCTGTAGACTATTAGATTTGCAAATTGAGGGACCAGTATCAAGGAGTAAGGGTCATTTTAATTAAGCAATGTGGATAATATACTTTGGAGGCAGAAAGATCTGAGATCACATCCCAGCTCAGCCACTTAGAAGGTGCAGACAAGTTCTATTTAAATATCTAGTCTTGGCTTCAGGTAGGCAAGCAACTACTTAACAATTACAGAAATTAAATGTAAAATGCCCAGCACAGTTTCCAGTTCATAATAGGAGGTCAGTAAGTGGTAGTTATTGTTATTATTAAGTTGACTTTTCTCCCAACTAAAATTGATGTTATAATTCTTTCTTTCCTTCATCTTGCTACAACTGAATGTGGTATTCATTTCTCTTCCCACATGTGAACTTTTTACTGGTAATTTAAAAGAGGAAAAGGGGCTGTAGTGGGTTTAAGGAAAAGGTAGCGGGAAACCTGACTAATGGCTTTAGACTATGATTATATCCTAATCTCCAGACTCGAATATGTTGCCTTATATGGCAAAGGGGACTTTGCATATCTGTTTACATGAAGCAGTTTGAGCTGGGAGATGATCCTGGAGTATCCAGATGGGCCTGATATATTCATGTGAGTACTTGCCAGAAGGACACAGGAGGGGTCAGATTTAGAGGACAAGATGGTATAATGACAGAAGCAGAGATTGGAGTGATGTGCTTTGAAGATGGAGGAAGGGGTCACAAGCCAATGAATATAGGCAGCCACCAGAAGCTGGAAAAGATGAGGAAATAGATTCTTCATTAGAGGCTTCTGAAGGGACCACCCTGCCAACATCTTTAATGACTTTTAACTCATTGAAACTGATCTCAGACTTCTGACCTACAGAACTATAAGAGAATAAATTTGTGGTTATTTTTTTTAAGATTTATTTATTTGAGAGGGAAGAGGAGGGGTAGAGAGAGAGAATCATTTTTTTAATTATGTTATGTTAGTCACTATATAGTACATCACTAATTTTTGATGTAGAGTTCCATGATTTATCTTTTGCATACAACACCCAGTGCTCCATGCAATACGTGCCTTCCTTAATATCCATCATGGGACTCAGCCATATCCTCACCCCACCCCCGCTCTGAAACCCTCAGTTTGTTTCCCTGGAGTCCATAGTCTCTCATCTCTCTCTCTGATGCACCCTCTTCATTTTTCCCTTCCTTGTCTTAATGTCCTCCATGCTATTCCTTATGTTCCACAAATAAGTGAAACTATATGGTAATTGGCTTTCTCTGCTTGACTTATTTCACTTAATGTATTCAGGGAGAGAGAATCTTAACCAGACTCTGCACTGAGCATGGAACCTCATGCAAGGCTCAATCTTATGTCCCTGAGATCACAACCTGAGCCCAAATCAAGAATCAGATGCTTAATCAATTACACCATCCAGGCGTAATTTTGTATTTCTTAAAACCACTGAGTTTGTGGTAGTTTTTTTAGAGTGGCAACAAGAAATTAATACAGGTAGAGATGAAGTCATTTGAGGTCTATATCTGTGAGCTAGTTTATGTAATAAACAACTCTGAATCACAGTGACTAAAAATGACATCTATTTATTCAGCTTGCAAGTGTTTGGATTGCAAGCTGTAGGGTTCTGCTGATCTGGTCTGGGATTGGCTGATCTCAGATGGGCTTACTCATGCATATGAGGTCACATGGCCAGATAAACTAGGTACTGCCTGGTCTAGGGAGGCCTTAGCTGGGGAGGGGAGATTCATCTCTGTTTCACATGTTCTCCAGAAAAACTAGCTTAAGAGTCTTCAAATGGTGGGTTGGCAGATTTCCAAGACAGACAACAGGAAGGATGCTTGACCTCTTGATGCTTCAGCTTAGAACTGACACAGTGTCATGCACACCACAGTCTATTGGCCAAGGCAGGTCACAAGGCCAGCTTTTAGTGGTTAGTCAAACAGATTTCACTTCTTAGTGGGTAAAGTTTCTGTCATATAGTAAATGGTTTGGATATAGATAGGTGAAGAATTTGAGTTATTTTTGTAATCAACATACCACACAGTCTTGGAAAAATATCTATCTTGAGTTTCACCTGATTTCTCAGCTCCTGCACTTGGCTACCCCCTAAACCATTTCATAATTTCCTCTCTCTGTATAACACCCATATACTGACAAGTTGCTGACAACCCACTGTTGGCTATTCATTTTTTAAAAGATCTTATTAAAAAAGAAAGAATCTGATTAATGAATTCATTCAAATCCATAGCTATTTACCTGGTGAAATTTGCCCCTGTCCCACCCTCTTCTAAATTGATTTTTTAATAGCAAATTGTCTAAAGATTTTTGCCAAATTGCTTTTTCAATATGTGAGTCCAGGTTTAACAAGCCTCACCCATGTGGAATTACTAATGGGGTGTGATCTCAAGTTTTCTGAACTCTTTCTAACACAGTTTAGCTGAGGACAAAAAGACCATATGCTGCATAATGCTTTTTCTACATAAGATTTTTCCTTTCTGTTTCTTTATCCAGGTGTTACTTGATTTTAAAGCAATAATTGTATAGGCACATATGCAGATGCCTATTAGAATCAAAGAAGTATTGGGCCTGCATCATGCAAGTTCCAGAGTCTAGATGGGTTGGTGTGGCAGCTGTGACTCGATCAACTGTGAAGCTGTTTCTCCCAGGAAGCCTTGACAACAGAAACACCAACTCCCTAAGAGCCTTTTGGGTTAGTTTTTATTTATTTATTTATTTTTATTGTTGTTCTTAAGATCTCATCAAATGCAGAAAACAAATGATGAATAAATGGATGAAGCTCACTATTGTCCTTGCAGTTGCTGAAATCTACTTCCTTGAAATTTCTATGGTCTAGTAAAACTAAATCTGTTGAATCAACCTTGGAATTGTTTAAAATATTTCAAGCAAGGGTGGGGGAGAGACAAACCAAGAAACAGAATGCTAGCTATAGAGAACAAACTGATGGTTACCAGAGGGGAGGTGGGGCGGGCAAGGGTGAAATGTATGATGGGGATTAAGGAGTGTGCTTGTCGTGATGAGCGCAGGGTGATGGATGGAAGTGCTGAATTACAACATTGTATACCTGAAACTAATACTACAGTGTGTTACTTAATTGGATTTAAATAAAAAATTTAAAATAAATAAATGAATAGATAAATAGATAAATAAAATCTTCTTGGTCTCATTGCTACTTAGTTCAGCTCATTATCAATTTTTAAAATTTTATTTTTAAATTAACATACAGTAAAATTAACATTATGGTATATAGTTCTACAAATATTAAAGCATGTATAGACTTGCATTTTGTGTGTGTACCCACCACAGTAACAAATCAGAAAACAAAACAGTTCCATCTGTGCATGAGTGTTTAAAGTAGCTCTATTCATCATCTCCAAAAACTGGAAGCAACTCAAATGCCGTTAGATAGACAAATGGATAAACAAATGTGGTATATCCATATAATGAAACAGTACTCTGTAATGTAAAGGATGGAACTACCGATACAATCAACAGCTTGGATGAATCTTACAATATTATGCTGAGTAAAAGAGCCTATTCTCACAAGTTTGCATATTGTATGATGTCATCTGTATAACATTATCATGCTTCACTTGAACTTTCCAGTCCTTTCTTATTTGGTTCAAGTCCAGTGTTGCTCCAGTTTCCAATATAGTTTCTGGACCATTTGAAGCAAATGGTTTTTTAAAAATAAAAATAAAATCATACCAGAAAATTGCTTCAACCATGTCAATGATGCTACAGGTTCTTGCATATGATTTTTTTGTTTCAAGTTTTTATTTAAATTCCAGTTAGTTAACATATAGTGGAATGACAGCTTCAGGAGTAGAATTTAGTGATTCATTTCTTACATATAATGCCCACTGTTCATCCCAACAAGTATCCTCCTTTATACTCATAACCCATCTAGCCCATCCCCCAGCCACCTCCCCTCCAGCAACCCTCAATTTGTTCTCTATAGTTAATAGTGTGTTCTGGTTTGCCTCCCTCTCTTATTTCTTCCTTCCCCTCTGTCCATCTGTTTTCTTTCTTAAATTCCACATATGAGGCAAATAATATGGTTTTTGTCTTTCTCTTACTTATTTCTCTTAGCCTAATATACCCTAACTCCATCTGCATCATTGCAAATGGCAATATTTTGTTCTTTTTGAGTAATAGTCATATATATATATATATAATAATTTTCCATTATAATCCTTCCATTATACTGTATCTTTTCATGTGTCTGTTAGCTATCTGGATGTTTCTTCTTTGGAAAATTGTCTATTCATGTCTTCTGCCCATTTCTTAACGAGATTATTTGTTTTTTTGGGTTTGAGTTTGATAAGTTCTTTATAAATTTTGGATACTAACCTTTTATCAGATATGTTATTTCCAAGTATATTCTACCATTCTGAGCATTTCCTGTTAGTTTTGTTTTTTGTCTCCTTCACCATACAGAGGTTTCTATCTTGATGAAGTCCCAATGGTTCATTTTTGCTTTTGTTTCCATTGCCTCAGGAGATGTTTCTAATAAAAGTTGCTGTGACCAAGGTCACAGAGGTTGCTGCCTCTGTTCTCCTCTAGGATTTTGATGGTTTGTTGTTCATTGATTTTTGAATTTATTTTTGTGTGTGGTGTAAGAAAGTGGTCCAGTTTCATTCTTCTGCATGTTGTTGTCCAGTTTTCCCAACACCATTTGTTGAAGAGACTGTCTTTTTTTCCATTGGATATTCTTCCTTGCTGTGCCAAAGATTAGTTGATCATATGCTTGTGGGTCCATTTCTGGGTTTTCTATTCTGTTCTTTGATCTATGCATCAGTACCATACTGTCTTGATGACTACAGCATTGTAATATAGCTTGAAGTCCAAAATCATCAAGCCTCTGGCTTTGCCTTTCTTTTTCAGGATTGCTTTGGCTATTTGGGGTCTTTTAGGATTGTTTGTTCTGGCTCTGTGAAAAATGTTGGTGGTATTGTGGTAGGGAATTGCGTTAAATGTATAGATTGCTTTGGATAGCATAGGCATTTTAACAATATTTGTTCATCCAACCCATGAGCATGAGATGTTATTCCATTTCTTTTTGTCCTCTTCAATTTTTTAATAAGTGTTCTATAGTTTTCAGGTTACAAATCTTTTACTTCTATGGTTAGGTTTATTCCTAGGTATCTTTTTATTTTTAGTGCAGTTGTAAATGGGATCAAGTCCTTGACTGTTTTTTTTCTGCTGCTTCATTATTGGTATATAGAAATGCAACAGATTTCTGTACATTGATTTAATACCCTGCAACTTTGCTGAATTCATATATTAGTTCTGGCAATTTTTTTGTCCAGTCTTTCTGGTTTGTGTGAGCATGATACTGTCTTAATGATTACAGCTTTGTAATATAGTTTGAAGTCCAGAATTGTGATGCCTCTAGCTTTGCTTTTCTTTTTCAGGATGATTTTGGCTATACAGGGTCTTTCCTGGTTCTATACAAATTTTAGGATTATTTGTTCTAGTTCTGTGAGAAATGCTGGTGGTGTTTCCTTGCATATGATTTAGAAAGTTCTTTATCATGTGGGTCTTGCCTATTTCTCCAGATTAATCTTCTGGCTCACCCATCTGATGACCAATGTTCTAATAGTCATTACATATTATTATAGCTCCTTAAATGCATCATCCTCTCTAGTTCTTCTATGTCTTTACCCTCTTATGTGAAACCTCCTGTTCTCCCCATCTATGTCATTCTCTTTCTTAGCACTTAAAGTTACATGTCAAGCATTCAAGAAGCAACTCTCCCGAAACAAATTTTCTTTCATGGAGATCATGGGGAGCCTCAAAATTTTCAGTTTGTGCCTGTGATTATAGAGGTGGTTAAAAATGGAGCCTGCTTATGAATCCATTAACATGATTTGGAAAGGGTAGGATTGGCAGGTGCGAAGACTTTTAAGGCAAAGTGAATTTCAGCTTCTTCATTTAAAGCTTCTAGAGATCACAGTTTAGGTCTCTGCCCACATTTACAAATGGAATACACTGAGAAGGCATAAACACTTACTGAAACCCTTGTAGGAGCACATTTTGCCTGCCAGCAACTCTTTGCCAAGCAAACATTTTGAAAACACTTGGACGATCCTGGCTGCCCCAGTGTTTTCATAAATATTTCCATCCGGCAGTCACAGAAGCCTTGCAGAAGAGAGTGGTCAACAGGAAAACTTGAAATGGAAGAGGTTCAGTGAGCAGCTGCTGAGTTGTGAAAATGTATGCAAAAGCATATGGCTGTCTTTGGGGCCTTAAGGCAACATTTTAATTTTTTAAATTTTTTTTACCCTGCAAAGATCAAAACATATGATTTCATTTCAGTAGGTTTTCTTGTAAACAAACTCTTCATTTTCTAAAGGAGTGCATAAATGTTTAACATGTCATAAATATTTGTTTATCTAAAATTATGGCTTATTGAGAAATAACAACTTTGATATAATGTAACCTATTGGTCATCCTGATTTTCTGATCATCTCTTTGGCATTCTTGGCTTCTTATGTGTCCACCCTTATTTGGGAATACATAATTTTCTATCATTTAAGCTGAATTGCAGAAGGATGTCTAGGTGAAAAGCATTCAGAATTTGATGATTTTGGTGCAGAATGCTGCAATTTGCTTACTTGAGTACAAATGCTGAGCTTTCAACACTTCTATATAGTCAGCTATGTTTTGTGTTTAATTCAAATACTGAATTATATCTAGAAATATCTCCACTCTTAAGGTCCCAATTCTGCAGGTCATCCTTCTTCTTATGTATTGAAATAATCTCAGTTTAGCCACTAAGGATAAATCCTCTGCAGTGTGTCCCTTTAAGTAGACAAGAAATTCCCCCATGGTGATCCTTTTCTTCATGCTGAGAAAGGTCAGTTTTTTCTACATGGGCAAGAAGACTTCTCCAGGCATACAGTAGATTTAAAGTATGATAGCTTTTTTTCCTCCTTGTTTTGTTACATGCCCCACCTGACAGACATTGTAAATATAAGGGCCCAGTTTCCACTTCCACTTCCCTTAGAATACCAGTCCCTTGGGATATTTCACCTGAAAAGTATTCCACTGGCCACATAAATGTGGGGAATTTTGCAACTGTACCATACTTCAGCTCTCGTGAACATGTTAAAGCTCTAAATATCAGTGCATAGCTCTTTTTCTCTTGTTTAACCCAGTATTTCCCAAGTTATTTGATATTGGAATCAATTTTTTAAGCACAGCACTTACTACAGTTATATGGAAAACTTCTTGGGAAAAGTTTTTGTTAAAACTTTGATGGAATTTTTAATAAGATGAAGTCATCATCTGCATGTTCTTTTCCATAATGCTAATTTAGGGGCAGTTGCTAGTTGTCCAAAATTAAAAAGAAATGAACAAAACAAGCAAAGCATATTACTAATGTTCATTCTTTTATGTATAATGTGGCTAATAATATTTAAGTCTTCGAAGCCATTGGAAGCAATTTTATAGCAGGCTGGAATGGGAAATATCTCCTAAGCTAGTTTACTTTCTTTAGAGACAGATGGAAAAACAGCAAACATGACAAGGTCAGACAGTCAGTGAGCAGTAAAGGTAGAACAGGAATTGAGATGTCTGTATTTCTAGTCCACCATTCTTTTGATTCACAAGGCCCAACTTAAATGTTTAGAAATCATAGTCATTCTTAGTAACTTTCCTGTGACTTTTCTGTGACTTTCCCAGACCATCTGTAACTACATTTAAACCTCTGAATGAGGGTATACTAACAACTTTTAAGTTTCTGTTTTACTATCATGTTCATTTCAATTACTTATTAATTACCCACTTAATACAAAAATATGTATTTTGTCCTCTATAGAGATTTCTTGAACTACACAAAACTTAGGCATGTGTGCATGTGTTCCTAGCATATTTCTAAGTAAAATGATTAAATAATCCATTATAATTTCTGGTGGAAGTTGGATTTTTGTACATTTGAATATACAGATTGATAAATTATTTTTTAAATGAAGAAGATATCCTAAAAGGCATCAGGAAGTTCATTTGGAAGGGCTTTTTCCTGGGTAACACTTCTGGTCTTATGCCCCAGACACATTTCTCCCCACTGCTTGAAGAGCACACTTTCAGTCCATGTGTTTAAAAGTGAATGGGGTAATCGATTAGCCACCAGTAAGCACTGGGCATTGTGTCTTCTTTCCTTCCCTCATGTGAGGCTGTTTCTTGGTGTGTGAGCTCTGAAATTTTTTGAAAACTGTTGTCCAGAAGTCTGAATTGGAGAGCTATGAGTTAGAAGCAAGGCCAGGGAAACTTACCAAGACCATTTGGCCCTCACCCTTCAGCCTCTACAAAGCCAAAGACTTTGTAGAGCATTGCAGAGTGTTGCCACCATCTAAGGCTTGAATGTATGCTACCAAAATCTCTGAGAGCTAAAAAGTTATTTCCTTCTTTATTTCCTTTTAAGTAGGCTCTGTGTTGAGTGTGGGAACCCAACATGGGGCTTGGACTCACAACCCTGAGATCAAGACCTGAGCTGGGATCAGGAGTCAGACCCTTAACTGACTGAGCCACCCAAGCATCCCTAAAAAGTTCTTTAAATATCTTCTGGTCTAAGGACCATTTTGCCAAATCACATCAGAAGCTGAACACACTTTGAGACCAGTGCTGCCCAACTGTATTGTGAATTTGGATTGCCTGGAAATTTTGTTAAAACATAGTTTCTTGTGGGGTGCCTGGGTGGCTCAGTGGGTTAAGCCGCTACCTTTGGCTCAGGTCATGATCTCAGGGTCCTGGGATCAGTCCCGCATCGGGCTTTCTCCTCAGCAGGGAGCCTGCTTCCCTCTCTCTCTCTGCCTGCCTCTCCGTCTTCTTGTGATCTCTCTCTGTCAAATAAATAGATAAAATCTTAAAAAAAAAACAAAAAACAAAAAACATAGTTTCTTGTTTGGAGAACAGATGATTCCAGTGCTTCTGAACAACAGTTTAAGTATCAAGGGCTTGGAGAAGAGCTAAATGGAATGACTGGTCTCAATGAGGAGGCTTGAAAGAGCTTTCGGATCTTCTAAGCTCTTCTTAAGGTAGAGTTACTCTTGGTAGTTTTTTCAGGCCTTGATGTTTTGCAAGTCTTCCAGCTCCAGTTGTCACAAGTAAGAACTATAACAATGCATCCTGCCTTATATGGCACACCTGAAACTAATATTACACTGTATGCTAATTGGAATTCAAATGAAAGCTTAAAAAAGAGTAAAAAAGAAAAAGAATGCATCCTGTCTGAGTGAAGGAAGTTTTCTATCTCTTTTCTGTGGATTAAGGGTTTGGAAACAAAACCAAAAGCAGGTCTCCTGGGGAAGGAGTGGCTCCCAGACCCACAAGGTTCACCTTCTTTGGGGCTTCTAAGTTGCCATTTGTGATGTTAATTTTGCTTCTCTCCAACAAAGTATATCTTTGTAGTAATTTGAAAAGATTTTATTTGCACACAGGGAGAATAGCGAATGGGTTAACTGCTTTTTTGAAATCCCTGAAGGATTTTCATGTAAAGCCCCTGAAGGTGCAATTTAGGACAAAGTTTTGAAGTTCTGGAAGTACAGGAATAGAGAAAGGGATATGAAGGAAACAGTATCTATGAAGAATTTTTTAAGGAGCAAAATGTACATAGTGGGCTGACAATTAAAACCAGAATATAGGTTTTAGGTCGCATGTAAGTTTTCTGTGGAAAATGGTCTGTTTGGTTACTCTTGGTGGCAGGGAAACAAATAATCTTGGCAATGATTTTGGTACTGTGAATTGCACATAAACTCCTTAAACAATTTTCTGCCTGTTTATTTTATTCTCTGTCAGAAGTAGTATGCAAATGGATAGAATTTTAATTTCCTTTAATGCTCTGGGATATTTGGATAAAAAGGCACCATCAAGTATTTTTATGATTATAAGCTCACATTCGTTGCTCTCTGGTAAAATATCATTAGTGTAGAACACTCTCAATAACTCACCTCCAAATAGTTTGTTTTTCTTCAAATATGCTTATTTTCGGTTTGGAACTGAAAATATCAAAGATTTAAAAAGGATCTCCAGCGTTCAAATGAAGTAGAATGTAGTTGTTTGCCTTCATTTTGGCAGCAAGTATTGTTAGAGACTAAATGACAGAGAAAACATTCAGTGGCATTATGTAAGGACTGACTCCAATACCTCCCCCAACAAGTTAGTTTCAAGTTCATCTTAAGAAATAGAAGGGTGATGGTGAGAGTGGGAGTAATTTACAAGAAAGACCCCTCTTCCTGTATATTTACATATATACTTTTATTTTTAACATCGTTCATTTTTTGAAGATACATTTTTGAAAACATGTTTACCGACTGAAAGCCAGAATTGTTTTTAACAATATCAATTTAATATAACTTAGAGCAGCAGTGTTTTGTCCCCTTCCATTTATGTTGTGCAGAAAAACAGACTTCTGTGTGGTGAAAGTGTGTTCAGATGAAAGCTTTAAATTGGTGGCTAGTAGCCCAGTTAAGAAAAACTTGGCTGCCTGCTGCTCCTTGGTAATGTGTTCTACAGGCTGTTGTTTTCTCCTGATCTCCTATTTACAGTGATTTACTCCAAATATGTGGGTGTCTTAAGTATATGGGTGTTGTCCAAAAAAATCAGTTTATTCTAAAGGATGAAATGAGAGGCAGTATACAATAGCTTCTGTTGATCCCCTACTAATTCTCAAATTGAAAGAAGACCTGCCATAAAGGTTTAGAGGCCAGCAGAGGTATCACCTAAGAGGGAGGGAGACAGTTACAAGAATATGGTCGTTCAAAAAGGTCCCACTGCACACCCACTGTGGGTGTAGCTCTGAAGGTAATGAAGCAGGCAGAGGGAAAGAGGTAGATAAAGCCTAAACTTGTCACAAATTTATAAATCCAGTTAATGAGGTTGAACACCACCCACACAAAATGATGAGCTCAATTTTAAAGCAAAATAAAAATTCTACTGTACCAATTTAATACATTATGACACAGTGGCACAAGACAAGGCAACACTTCTTTCTAGGATTAAAAAAGTTACTCAGAATGAAAAGGCCTGGGTGATTCTAATGGAGAACGATCTTCAGTTTGTATAGACCCATAAATCAGTGTTATTTGTGGTTAATATTATTCAGTCAGTTAAGTTTACCTATGTCATAATGCAATCTCAAAAATTCAATTTTATTGAACGTACCTACAGTATGACAAGTATTGTACTAGGTCTTAGGGTTCTATGGAAAAAATACATTTATTGACATTCTAACCTCCAAATGCAGCAGGATGAGGGACAGACATGTTAAAATGTAACTGCTAACAAGTGTGATGATAATTCTAATAGAAGAATAAACACAATGATATAGGAGCAGAGAAGATAGTTATCAAGTATACTTGAGTGATCAGGACAGGATTCTCAGAGGAAGTTGCATGAGGGATTTTTGTTAAATGTTTCCTGAGACGGCAAGTACCCTATGTGTGTGGTGTTGAACTGATCTTCTAGTATAAAGGCTCTGTCAAGAAACAATTAATGTTAGCATGCCATGGCACTCATTTAGTAATTTATTGCTAGCTTTGTATGATCACTTTGGTTCCATTTGAAAATGATCACCTCTTCTTGATTTAGTTGTTGTACTGAAATTTTGCCATGGCTTGAGGTTATAGCTGTATGTCAATAATAGGAAAACTTAACATTTTCCCAGTTCTGATCTTTTCAAAGTTTTATGTGTATCTGTCTAGGTTCAGTGTAGTACACTGACCATGCTGTGTATTTTCAGCAAAAAGAGATTTAACACAGAGATTTAGGTGTTTAAAAATGGAGGAACAATGGTCAACAGCCTGCCACTGGACTCACCATAGCTGAGATCCAAAGAGGAGGAAGATGCTGTTGGCATCTATACTTGCTGTGTCACATCTGCCTCTCAAACCTACACATTACTGACTTGTCCCTGTGACTCTGTATCAGGCCACAGACAGACATATCTTTATGAATGCTTTGCAAGTATTTACAGTAGCCATAGTAAAAAGATGGTTTCTGTGCCATTTGATCCTCAAAGTGGGTCTCACTGGTGCAAACATATTAGCATTTAGAGACCTAATTTGAAGAGAGTATGAGAATGTAATTCTAGCTTCCTGCATTGTGGTTGGTATATGAAGGCATATATGAGGGAATGTGAATAAATGACAGCTGTCAGTCAACTGTATTGATTTCACTTCTACTCCTAAAATGTTACTAACACCTTTTTAGAGTTCTGTCAGCTTTGACAATAAATTATTTTGCTATATTTAACCTAAATACTAAACAGATTTACTAGCAAGTAGTTTCCCTTACTCTCAGACCTATTTACTGAAAACTCACTCGGAGCCAGGCAAGTTCCCGTTGGGGATGCAGCTATATATTGAGTAGACAGACAGTAGTCCCTGTCCTCAAAAGAAGATAGGCTGTGAGAAACAATCATCACAAAATGTTTACTTAAATATATTGTAAGAAAAAGTAGGAGGTAAGGTAAAGCTTCAGAACTTGGGAGTATAATTTTGATTTGGATGGTCAAAAAAAGTTTTTTTTTTTTCCTCCTCAAAGAATAACATGATATGAAAGCTTTGAAGATAGCCAGGGAAGGAGAAGAAAAGGATAGGGGGTGGGGAGGAAGGTTGCAGGCCAAGAGAACAAGAGCAAAGATGGGAGATGAGAAAGTTTCTGGAACCTTCATGGGATTGTAAAAGGGTATGTGGCTAAGGGAGGGTAGATAGGCTTTCCAGGACATGATGAGCACTGTCTGTTTAATTGTGATAAAATACACATAACATGAAATTTACCATCTTAATCATTTATATGTATACATATGTTTTTATTTGTAGTTGTAAAATACACATAAAATTTACCATCTTATCCACTTTTAAGTGTACTGTTTAGTAGTATTAAATACAAATTTATGTGCAACCAGTCTCCAGAAGATGAAAACTTCCATCTCCCCTAACTCCTTGATGTTTTGGCAGGGTGTCCCCATGAATTTGACTACATTCCATACCTCATGTAACTGAAATCATGCAGTATTTATCTTTTGGTGACTGGCTTATTTCACTTAGCATAATATTCTTAAGGTTCATCTATGTTGTAAGATGTGTTAAAATTTCTTTCCTTCTTAAGTCTGAGTAATATTTGGTTGTATGCATGTACTATATTTTGCTTACTCATTCATCAGTGAATGGACACTTGAGTTGCTTATACATCTTGAGTATTGTGGATAATGCTACTATGAACATGAATGTAGAACTACCTCTTGGAGAACTTGCTTTCAGTTATTTTGGGTATATATCTAAAAGTGTAATTGCTAGACCAGATTGTAATTCTGGTTTTAATTTTTGAGAAAACCTCCTACTGTTTGTCATAATACCTGTACCGTTTTATATTCCCACCTGCAGTACATAAGTGTTCCAGTTTCTCTACAACCTCACCCACACATGTTTTGTTTGTCTGTTTTTAAATTTTTTATTATTTTTCTTAACATATAATGTGTTATTTGCCCCAGGGGTACAGGTCTGTGAATCGTCAGACTTACATGCTTCACAACACTCACCATATCACATACCCTCCCCAATGTCCATAACCCCACCACCCTCTCCCTACCGCCCTCCCTCCAGCAACCCACAGCTTGTTTTGTGAGATTAAAAGTCTCTTATGGTTTGTCCCCCTCCCAATCCCATCTTGTTTAATTTTTTCCTTCCCTACCCCCCAAACCCCCTACTCTGCCTCTCAAATTCCTCATATCAGGGAGATCATGTGATAATTGTCTTTCTCTGATTGACTTATTTCGCTCAGAATAATACCCTCTAGTTCCACCCATGTCATTGCAAATAGTAAGATTTCATTTCTTTTGATGGCTGCATAGTATTCCATTGTATATATATACACCATATCTTCTTTATCCAGTCATCTGTTGATGAACATCTTGCTTCTTTTCATAGTTTGGCTATTGTGGACATTGCTGCTATAAACATTCAGGTGCATGTGCCCCTTTGGATTGCTACATTTTTATCTTTAGGATAAATACCCAAGTAGTGTGATTGGTGGATCATAGGGTACCTGTATTTTCAACTTTTTGAGGAAACTTCATGCTGTTTTCCAGAGTGGCTACACCAGTTTGCATTCCCACCAGCAGTGTAGGAGGGTTCCCCTTTCTCCACATCCTCTCCAACATCTGTTGTTTCCTGACTTATTAATTTTAGCCATTCTATGGGGGCAAAAGGGGGTAAAAAGAAGTTTTTAAAAAATTTAAAAAATTTAAAACATATATATTTATATTATACTGGTGAATAGAACAGAGCCACCCACTTGGTTTTGGGTGTAGTTTGGTCTCTTAGAAGAAACTACCTCCCAAAATTTTAAAGAAAGAAAAACTTATATATATATTATATACAAAAATAAGGGTAAACATGATGAAGGGATGAAATATGACTGAAAACATGAAAATTAAAAAAAAATTCTATAAAATGAATTGATAAGATGGTTGGAAAAAGAAAGAAGAAAAAAAAGGGGAGAGTGAATGTGCTCAGGCTGGAGACTAGACCAATGCCCTGTGCTAGATTTAGGGTATATTTTGATCTATTAGAAGAAATTGTATTTCAAAATCTTTTATGGAAAAGAAACCCTATATGCGTACAAAAAGTAAGGTTAAATACAATGAAGGATAATCTATGAGTATAATAATGAAGGTTTAAAAAGTTTTTTAGAAAGGTATTGTTAAGATAAACTGGTTAAAAAAACATTAAAAGTGGAAAGAGGAAAGGTTAAAAAATTAGAATAAGAAAAAAAAAACTTTAAAATTTAATTTAATTTTGCAAGACTAAAGGATTGTGGGGAGAAACCCATGAATTCCATGCATTGCTTCCCCCTACCTCTGGAGTTCCGCTGTTCTCCTTGATTGGTGAGCTTGGTCTTGGCTGGATGTTCTGGCTGATCCTCTGGAGGAGGGGCCTGTTGTAGTGATTCTCAAATGTCTTTGCCCAGAGTGGAATTGCTCTGCCCTTGCCAGGAGGCTAAAAAATCTGCTCAAGTTCACTCTTGGGAGTTTTTGTTCCCTGAATGATTTCTGTAGTACTCTGGAGGAAGGGAACAAAAATGGCAGCCTCCTAATCTCCATCCCAGAGGAGCCAAGAGCTCAGGGCCCCACTGCTCAGTGCACCATCAGAGAAAATGGGTCAATCACTCCCGTCTCTCTGGTCTCTGGCTGCACTTTGGGCTCACCCGGCCTGTGACCAAGCGTTTCTGTCTCTGCACACAGCCCCATTTGGAGTCTCCAAACCCAGCAGGTTCCTGCCTCCAGAGGGGGAAGGTGAGTCTCCCTGGATCTGTCACTTGTGGGGTCCCCACTCAAAGAGCTGTGGCCCGACAGTACTGTGGATCATGGTTTAAGGTAACCGTGAGCTGTAACCCTGAGCTGAGAGTGCATTCCTCAGCTCCATCTCTGTAGTTGGCTTCCCTGTTCCAATACCTGGGAGCTCTGCCACACTCAGACCCCCCCGATCTTTCAGTGACCCTTTGGGACATGAGACCACACTGTCCCTGAGTGGGCTCCACCCTCGATTAGCCTCTGGATCGATATCCCTCAGTGGAGCAGACTTCTAAAAGTTCTGATTTTGTGCTCTGCTGCTCTGCTGCTCTCCTGCTTACTGGGAGCTGGCCCCTCCTCTCCATGGTCTGTCTTCCCATTGCTTCGGATTCACTTCTCCGCACGTCCTACCTTTCAGAAAGTCATCGATTTTTTTGTTCCTAGAATTGCTGCTCTTCTTCTCTTCTATTTCCTGTTGAGTTTGTAGGTGTTTGGAATGGTTTGATAACTAGCTAGCTGAACTCTTGTGACCTGATGTCATTTCAGTCCTCTACTCTTCCACCATCTTGCCTCCCCTCCTCCACTTGCTTTTGATACTAGCCATTTTAATGGATGTGAGATGGTTTTCATTGTGGTTTGATTTACATTTCCTTAATGATTATTAATGTTGAGCTTCATTTTATGTGCTTTTTGGCCATTTGTATGTCTTTGAAGAAATGTGTATTCAAGTCATTTGACCATTTTTTTTAATTTTTGTTTTTGAAATATAGGAGTTCTTTGTATATTCTTGATATTCCTTATTAGATAAATGATTTATAGATTTTTTTTTCTGTTTCTCTGGTTGCCTTTTCACATTCTCCTTTGAAAGACAAAATTTTAAACTGTAATATTTATCTATTTTTAAAAATTATCTTTGCTTTGGTGTCATATTCAAATCATTGCTGAACTGTCAAGAAGTTTTCCCCTGTTTCCTCCCAAGATTTTTATAGTTTTAGCCCTTACATTCAAGTCTTTGGTCCATTTTGAGTTAATTTTTATATATAAAGTAAGGTTCAATTTCATTCTTTTGGGTATGGATATCCATTTTTCCCAACTGTATTGTTTGGAAGACCTTCCTTTCCCCATAATTTATTGTTGTTATTGTTATTTTATTTAACAACACATGTAAAGGTTTTTGAAAGATACTTTTTTCTCTTTCCTTTTTAAATATTTGGTTCTTGTAAACTTTTGAATATTGCTGAAAGATTTTGGTGTTGACAGTACTTTTTTTTACAGTACTTAAAAAAAAATCTCAAGTCATACTTTGAGCTGGCCAATATTGTTCTTAGAGGTGCTGGTCACCCTGCTATTAATCATTTTTTATTCTCTGGACATTCCCCTGCCATTTATGTATTTCCTCCTCTATGATTTCTTGTCTCTTTTTACTACCAAAATGCTCAGTTGCTTGGGTAACAATCCTTCTGACATTCTCTTTGCAACATGGCATTTGAATATCTGCATCCTACTTTATGAGTATTCCAGAAGTTTTTTCTTAATGAGTTTCTCTTAAGAGTTTTCCTTACTTAGTCTTCATTCTACTGCATCTTACCATGACTCATTCTATCCTGAATAAGTTTCTATACCCCCTCCCCATAAGGACACCTTGATATTACATTTTTCTGAATCATTAGATTTCTATTTGAAATGATTTATTTAATAATGATTTTATTATGTACATGAGATACAAAGGAAAATATATAGTACCCTTAATCAATGACTTCTATACTTCTCAGATTTTCCCTATGCTGCCTGTCTAGTAGAGTTTTTAGCTCTCTGTTCTCTTCTTTGTCTCCTTTCCCCATATTATAACTATATACATTCCTTCCCTCTACCAGTAAGCAGGGGACATATATGACTCAGAATTTCTAGCACAAAGTTTTGTGTATAGTGATAATAATAGACACAATTTATATCATAGAAAGTCTATAAAGAATGGGCTCAAATTGATGTTAGAATAAAAAAGCCAAATAAAAAACTCCACTATGAAGAAAATGAACCATAACAGCAGGCTTAAGAAATGAAAATAGAACAGGGTGACATAAAGTAATATATTAAATAATACCCCTACAAATATAGGAATTTTTAGAGAATTATTTCTGAAGCTAGGAAAGAATCAAGTTGGAAAGACAAAGGTTTTGAGAATGAAGAAATTGTTAAGATAGAAAAGCACCACCGAGTTCTAAAAAGACAATGTACTCCTGGCTCATATGGCCTCAAAACCAAGTTCTACAAGATTCTGCATAACGTGTAAGTGTCCTACTTTATGAGCATTCCAGAAGTTTTTTCTTAATGAGTTTCTCTTAAGAGTTCTCCTTACTTAGTCTTCATTCTACTGAATCTGACCATGACTCATTCTATCCTGAATAAAGTTCTATACCCCCTCCCCATATCCACATAGTTAAATGCAATATCCACATAGTTTTTTTTTAGAGAAAGATGAAATGAAACATAAAGTTGATAATGGGAGTGTTTCAGTATTTATAAGTCACTGACCTTCATAAACATAATTAAAGAGGTTCTTACAGGAATCAGGATTGACATAGGAGCAAGAATAGCTGATGGAATGATAAATGAGATAGAATGGATGTTTTTAAAGAAGGCTATGTGTACAAATAATTGTTTTTAGGATTATAATATCCTTTAGGCAAGAGACTGGTTCAAAAAACTTACTTTCATTACATATAAAAACTTACTTTCATTTTTTTCTTATAGGCAGATAATGGAAGTATTTAATATAAAAAGTGAACCATTAAAAGGAACAAAATAAAATGATCTTTGCTATAGATTCTGTTATGGAGTCTTAAATTTCATCACAGAAATGTAACCCTAAGTGTCCTCCAGGTCTATCACTCCCTTATGAAGTAAGCAAGAAGGAGTAGCTCCTTTGCATAAGTCACTATGTTTTGTACCATGTGATTCCAGTGTCCCAGACAGAACTGCTTGGATCATGAATTCGCAAAAGCAAAGATAACCAACTAAATACTGGACCAGGAGCTCAAGAGGTAGCCTACCATAAGAACTCTACCCAGTGTGGGGATGGCACACCCTCCTGGATACCAGGCTCAATAAGATCCTCTCACTTAGGGAGTTTTCTTTCGGACACACAAAGAAACCAAAGCAGTAACAACAACAGAAGTAGAGTACATAGAAAAAGAAACAAATGATGAATAAGAAGCAAGAGAAATCGAAATAAAAAGGGAGAGGGAAGGTAAGAAAAGGAGACTCCTTGGAGAAGACAACAATAAGTACCTCCTCATGGAGAGATGTTGGAATAACTGATCCTCAGAACTGCTTTCCTATCTTGAGTTGTGAAGGACTATTATCTTGTTTATTCATGAGTCCTAAACAGAAAGCTCTTGGGCAGGGTTTTCTATGACACATGTTATAATAAAACTTTATTACCTATGTAAAATTAAGCAATCTTTATGGCTAAAAAGTTCTAACATAGGATCATGCTTTACATTTTTAAAAGATGGTTTGCATTTTTGGGGAAGCTTCCCCCCACACACATACACACAACCATGAGTTACAAACATGTTTTTTCACCAGTAAATGTATTTCCTGGATATCTTTTTCATGGCTGCATAGTAATCCTTCTTATGGGTATACCATAATTTTTTCAAATCATAACCTTTCCTTAGATATTTAGGTTATTTCTGATTTTGGATATGAAATAATAGGACAGTCTTGCGGTTGTAGGTATTTTCTCAGGATAAATTCCTAGGAACTTTTTATATCAAAAGATAACACCATTTTAAAGACCTGTTTATCCCTAGAAAGTTATATGGGTTTATATACCTACCAGAAGTGCATAAAACTACCTTTCCTTTTTATTTACATGCCCATCAGTACTGGGTTGTAACAGTGCATTGAAAGATGAACCATGTGGGAGACAAATGATG
Source organism: Mustela erminea (assembly GCF_009829155.1). NCBI lineage: Eukaryota > Metazoa > Chordata > Mammalia > Carnivora > Mustelidae > Mustela > Mustela erminea. The sequence goes on along the minus strand of NC_045635.1, from coordinate 23,555,217 downwards.
TGATTTCTTCAATTGTAACTTATTTAATAACCGGTAAACCTAATGCTATTTTTACATTATTGGCCATCTCTATTTTGTGTTTTTTTTTAAACTCTTCCTATCCTCTTATCATGTTTCTACAAATGTAATTTATCCAATTTTGTTTATGAGAACATTTATGTATTAAACTAGTAATGCCTTCTCCTAATGCTTAATTTTTCTTTTAGATTATAATTCTTCTTTCCTTTAAAAATAATTTTCATGGCATACAGTCTTTTTATACATTAACGTTAAAGTACATTCCTTTATGTTTGAAGATTCTTCCTTGACTATAGAATGCTATCATGTGAACTAAATCTTGAGGGGGGAAAATGTTTTAATTTTTTTCTCATTTGGTAATAAATGCCATTTAAAGATAAAAATTAGACAGCTTCAGACAGTTTCACCTAATAATATATGTCTTTCAGAGTTTAATTAGTTAATTGACAAAAAATAGTAGCTAAATATGAGAACTAAAACTTCTTGAATTTTAGAACAAATAATATTCTCAGAATCACAAATATGTTATAAATGCTCAAGAGGCATGCATTGTGATATTTTCAAAGTGGTATTAATGTTGTATTTCCTCTTAATGTGTGTAATTTTATGCATAAAATTATATATTCAGAAGACAAGTTACTTAGATAAAGTAAGTGATGGGAAGTAAGAAAATTACTAAACTAAATCACAGGGAATCAGGCTATCAAGAAAATCTGCATATGCCCTTAATGTCAGAGAAGCCTTTTACAGTAGATCTGATAAAAGTTATTTTTCACTTGGTTTTCCTTTCACCCATTATTTCCTTTGGGAATAGCTTAGATGATGCAAGAGTGTTATTGCAGACAGGATGGCTCTGCTTACTGTAATGTTGAATTCATCTGAACACAGCTTCAAAAAATTCTCAAGTAAACATTTGTTGTGGGAGTTTCAGCAGAATTAATCACAACATTTTTGAGAATTATTTCAAATGCATTTGTATATGTTTTCCTTAGAGTTCTATATCACTTTGATCAATTTATATTTACAACTCTGGTAAATAAGAGTGCTCTAGAGTGTGCATCTTCCATGTTATAAAAGTAGCTGGAAAAATCTTTTTGAGAGGAAGGAGAAGGGTGGAAACTCACATGTGCATGCACAGACGCACACACACAGAGTGATGGCTACACTATCTTGAGTTTCATACATGAGTTGCAAGTACTACCTTTTCACTACCTATATTGTAAAGAAAAGTGTATAGTGCTTTTCCATGCCATCATTTTACTAGTTGATAAGCTATATCATTCTATTTTCTCCTCTCTTTCAAATTCCAGTCCTGTGTTTTCCAACTAAAATACAAATTCTTATGTTTCATTATATAATCCACATAAACTAGTGTGTTTCCAAAATTAGATGAATCAGGTGCCATACAGGTTCCTTGCTGGAACAAACCAATTATGCAAGTGTACCTCATGATAGATAATATACATTTTAGTATTATATTTATTATTTTATATTCATCTGCAAATAGACTTTGAAACATCTTAGGAGAGTCTATTTGGGGAGCCAAGTTACTCATATTCTCTTCATTGAAGAATGTACATCCTTTATGTGAGATGATCTTCCCTTTCCATTTACTGTGTAGGTGATAACCTGTAAAACCAGCTACACTAATTTTAGTAGTCAGTGAGGTGACAAATATGTAGATGAATTTCTCTTGTATCATTATCTGATTAAGTCCTAATGATAAACTTGTTGGTTTGATATTTTCATAATTCTAAGAAGGAACTAGGATTCAAAGAAATCAATTTGCACGGGTACATACCATTAGTAAGGTGGAATGCTATTTCAAAGCTAGATCATTCTGTCTATGAATCCCATGCATGTGTTTCCACACCACCATATTGGTAGGTCACTGATGCTTAAACACATGAGCCAAATTCTACACAGGGGAGGAAACTCTTCACAGCTCAAACCCACATTGAACTGGGACTTACTGGTTAAAGATTCCTGGGGCTGAGTGTGAATGAGGAAGGGTACTTCTGGTGAAAAATATAGTAACTGTATGACATATTCAAAGATCCACACAACAGTTTCATTCTCTTGGTGAAACAGGCATATTTAGTTCATCTAAAGTAGGGCTTATGAACCTCTGCACTATTGAAATTTGAGACTGGCTAATTATTTGTTGTGGGGGTCCTGTCCTGTCCTGTACATTGGAGGACATGTCACAACATCCATAGCCTCAATCCACTATATGCCAGTAACACTGACACCCCTAATCAGGAAAACCAAAATGTCTTCAGACATTTCTGAATGTTCCATGGGGACCAAAATTCCCCAAATTGAGAATCATTCATTTCAAGTATAGAATATGATGGGAGAGAGATAGAGTTGAGAAAGTAGAAGCAGAGGGTCATTGTGGAATGCTGAGTAGCAGTTAGGAGACTATGGAACAGTTCAAGAAAGAATTAATGAGGGCCTAAATTAAAACAGTAGCTGTAGGAATGAAATGAATGGTTGAAATTTGAGAGAAGTTTCGGCTATTTGGAGTAGGGGGTTGGCATTGGGGATTGAAAAAAGTTGCCTTGGCAAAAGAAATAAGGAATATCATTTTGAGAATGTAAACTTAGAGAAGCTAGTAATGCAATAAGGAAAAAAAAACTGGTAAATATTTCTAGATCTTAGAAAAGAGCCCCATAAATAATCAACATTTAAGTGGTAGTAGATCCTGTAGGAAAAGATGAGCAGTTGTATAGTGCAGCGGTGGGGGGGGGTAGACGTTTCAAGGGAGAACTGTATGGAACACTAATATTGAGAGTAGGAGGTCTTAAGGTAGGAGGTGCCAAAAAGAAGAGTAGAAGATGCTGCTGGAGATGTAGGAGAAAGGAAGGATCCCAGATACTGGTGATATGGGAAATAACAGTGAATATTCATTTGTGCTAGGAGCTCAACTTGGTTTTTGGTCTTGGAAAGCATGTAGGTCTTTAGTGACTTTAAAAAGAGCCAGTTTAATGGAGTGGAAAAGAGAGAATCTAGTTTACTTTCGGCTGCATAGAAGCCCAGGGAATGTAAAGCATGAAGGGTGTGAAGCAGTTCAACCACTGAGCTCACAGTAACACATTATTATGGGAAATTCAAGCTGTTCCTGGTATTTTGGCTGTGAGATATAAATGGACTGTTACAAACAGGCATGACATATTAGGGTCCAGAGGTAATTCATCTACCACACTGTGTGTTAATGGTACCCATGTGAGAACATTTTGTCCAGGTTTGTTCATATCACCTTCAAAAGGACTTGTAGTCACTTGTTAAAAATGATCAAAGATGCTGAATATGATTCCTATGGAGGAAGGCTAAGTTTTGCAGGTATTTTTGGCCTAGAAATGGAAAACCTGTAGTGTGACTTAATTACTGTCCTCAAATATAAGAACATTTATAAGAACAAGGTGCATGTCAGATAGTTTCATGCTCACATAAGAGCAATGGGCTTAAGTAAGAAAGATGTTCTGCAGGGGCACATGAGTGGCTCAGTCAGTTAAGCATCTAACTATTGATTTCTGCTCAGGTCATGATTTCAGGGTCATGAGAGTGAACCCTGAGTGGGGCTCTGTGCTGGGTTTAGAGCCTGCTTAAGATTCTCTCTCTCCCTTTGTCCCTTCCCCACTCATGCTTGCTCTTGCTTTTTGTCATTCTCTCTCTTTCAGAAAAAAAAAAAATAAAGATGTTCTGGAATTGGCTATCAAAGGAATTTTGAGATGCATATTTTTCAGAAGATAGTGCCCATTATGTAATATAGGAACTATTCTCTTAAAAAAGAAATTTACCAAGTAAAATGCTTTTCTTTGATTTATTAATATTAACTTTTAGAATTCTGATTTACATGCATTAACTTCCAAGAATCAGGTGCACTGCTTTGATTTATATATCATGCATATAAAAGTTCTTATTAATGAATCTTAAAATTTAAAGTTGTGATTTAGTATGTTAGTTTATAAATCTTAACTTTAAACTTCCAATTTAGTGCTCTGATTTATGGGTGCCAAGTTTCATGATATTTATGAATCATAAAGTTAAACTTCTGATTTAATATGATAGTTACTGTAAGAAGCATTAATAGAATAAAATGTGCAATTCTTAAGAGAGCAAGATAAAACTGATCAATATTCATATATGAAGAACACTGTACATAGACTCAGTTTTATAGCCATCCTCAGAGGTGTATCTTGAGAAGAATGCTAAGATAAGACTAGGAGAGACTACAACACAGTTTTAGTAAACTATTTTGAAGAACCATCTTCCCTTTTCCTTAGACCCTTCATGGTAAAAGTGAGCAGTTTCAAAGTGTTAGAGCTCTTAAAATTTATTAAGTAGGAAACAAAAAAAATTCTCAACTGATTAATAACTTATTACCTAACTGATTAATAAATAACTCAATAAAACTCAACTGATTAATAACTTATAACCGATTGATGTCCTGTTAAGATGATAAAGTTATCTTAGTACACATACCATCTTCAGATAATGCAGCTTATTGCAGCCTTGAAAATGATTCTTTGATGTCTTTCAGCTTGCAAACAATTAGGTCACAAAATTTATATGAATGCCACTGGACAGGCTCATAACGTATTTCCCCATCCAACCATCCAACTCTTCTTCCTCATCTTCCTCATCCTTCACATCTTACCTGTTAAGTATGGTAGCCATTAACCATATATGGCTATTGAGCACTTTGCAATGTGGCTGGTTGGTCAGAATTGAGATATGCTATAAGTAGAAATTGCATATCAGATCTTGGAGAGGGAGAAAATGTAAAATATCTCAACAATCTTTATGAGTTAGATGACTTACAATGTTTTAGATAATCTGATTGGATAAAATATATTGAAATAAACTTCACCTGTTTTTACTTTATTAATGTGGCTACTACAATATTTAAAATATAGTGAGCCTATGTGGCTCACACTGTAGTTTTGTTGAACAGCATGGCTCTAATCTTTTCCTTATTTCTTAGAATAGAAGCACCTAAAAGCTGCAATTCCTCCCAAATAATTCATTCATGCTATTATGAACAGCATATTTGAAAGGATGAAGGGTGGTCAATGAAGAATATAATTTGCTTGTGTCCTTTAACCTGACCAACTTGGTTCTCATTAAGTAAAATCTATGATGAGAAACAAACATTTTTGTTGCTTAGTGTGTTTTGTTTTTCCTTCCTGGATGACTTGTAGTTTCACTGAACAATCTTTCTAAATTATGATTTACTGACTGCTTACTTTGACTTGAGTGCTATGTGAAATGCTTTCTCTATATATCTTTTCATTGAATCCTCATCACAGCTCTATAAAGTGGATACTATGAAGACATTGCGTCTATTAACATGGACTCTGAGGCACAGATAAATAATATGACAAAGATCACACATTGGCAAAGTTGAGTCAAACTTAGAATCTGTTTTCTCTACCCCATACATTAAGCAGCCATTCGAAACAGACATTTGGATTCTGCAGCTGTGAGCCATGACCCAACTTGTTTGCTGAAAAGGGATATGTAAAGTAGAAATGTCAGGATCTTAGCCCAAACCCCTTTCTTTATACCCTACTTTCTTGCCTTTCACTTTGACTAAAAATATGTTAAGAAAATCAGCCAAAGCAGTCTCGGCAAGAGGTAGGTTTGTCAGGCAAGCTATCTGGTCATGCCAAGCTTCAAAATGATGGGGTTCCAAACAAATTTAGTGGAACACAAAGTCCATGTTCTGAAGCTAGGACAGAGCTTTTCTGTCCCTTTTTCCTAACAGAAATGACCATTTGTGGCCTTGTGGGGCTTCTACCTTAATTAGAAGAAACCACTCAGGTGATGGTAGCTTATCTAATCCTGTTGCACATATTTCTAAAAAACAGAACAGTAGGTTGGCTGCTTCCACTTTTAATTTGGTGGCATTCCATGTATCTTTTAAAGCCATAGTTATTCTATGTTGCTTTTCTACAAATCCAATAGCAAACTCTACCTTTGCTTTGCGAGTTTCATTCTCAAGAGATGATATATAGAATTCAGAGAAATTGAAATATTTAATAATAATATACTTGGAATTGGGTGGATGGGATTTTGAATTTAAATTTGAGCCAGGAAATCTATCTCAAGCCCACCAAAGGAAAAAGTGGCACACTAACATGGAGTGGCTTTAAGGACATCAAACAAAAAACTTGTGGGGAAAAAACCTCCATAAAACACAACAAAAGAGCAACCCCTCCCAAACCCAACCAAACTAATGAATGAAATTTCAGGTACTGAAAACTAAATGCTGCATGATGACAAAAAGTTAAATTTAACAACATCATCTTGTTTAAGTAAGAAACTTAAAATTCAAACAAAATAGAAATCACACACAGTATTGTTTCTTTGCTACAGATGTAAAAATTCTAATGAACTGATAGAAGTAGTAGTCTGCATGAAAAAACAAAAGACAAATTATCAGAAAACTAGGGCTCCACAGATAGTTTAGTATCTTATGAGTTAAATTTCTTGAGGCAATTAACAAATAAAAATTTAGTTGTCTTGTGCAACATAATAGCTATTCTTTTCTTGCTAAGCTAGTTCAAAAGCACCATATAACAATGAGTTTAAGTGTTGTTGTTGTTGTTGTTGTTGTTTTTTCAAAACATTGTCAAGGATAATTCCAGGACCAATAATTTCACCATCAATGAAAGCTTTAATTAAAGCTGGAAAAAAAATTTTAGAAAGTAATAAAAAACATATTGAACTTCAGCTCTGTGTGCATGTCCTATCATCTGACACTCTTCTAAGCAAGATGCCTGAGGTGAGAGGGAGCATGATCAAGAGCTGAGCACATGCCACTTTTAGTTAAAATTCAAGTTTAAAGATATATTCAGGTTATTCCTTAAGATTTATTAGAAACTATTGATAAGTGTCAAAGAAGATAAATACTAAATTGAGTGGTGATAATAGATCAAGATACCAAAAGGAGGCTACATTTTAGTGATTTCCACATATAATGATCACTTTGACTTTTAACATTTCATATTCCCACCAAAGCTCATGGAGTGTCTCAAACCTTCTCATTTTTCTTTGTTGAAAAGTATCCTTTCAAATCTGCCAGTGGCCTGTGGTACCCAGTCCTTGGCTGAAAACTCAGCAGGATATGAAGTTTCTGGAGTATCTTGGGCAGAAAATATATAATAGATTACAGTATTGTTGAGAAAAATCTGCATTCCTCTCTCTCACCCCATTGGTGATGGGCATACCATGTCATTTACTTTGACCAATGGACTGTGGGAAGAGTGACATTGTGCCAGTTTTAAATTGGAGCAGTCTCAAAAAGAAGCTTTAAAAAGTACTGTAAGTTTCTGTAAGTCTTGTTAAATTCCCACCTTTTCATAACAACACTCCATTATAAATAGGAGATGTTCTTTACCCTGGGTTCCAGAATGAGAAGTAACTTGAACTTCTAACTGAGCCTGGATCATTGCAGATGACCTATGGATCCATGGTCAGGAAATGCTTTTTGTGAACCACTGAGATTTTGGAGTTGAATGTTATATAGAATTATAATAGAAGCTTTTATAGAATATAGGGAGAGTAAGGGGTGTCAGTCTAAGGATGATCCTGGAATTCTAGTAGTTGAACCAATAACTGTAAGATAAGAGTTAGAATTTGGACTTGTCGCGTAAGTGATATTTCTTCCTAAACTGAGAAAAGTAAAAGTAGTTATGTGTGGCAAGATAGGACACTGGCTTTGTCATGGCCTGTTCCTGTGGTTTTGTTCAAGTATTTAATACTTAGATATCTTGATAAACCTATCCTTTATCTAGTTTCAAAGTTCATAAAACAAAAATCACAAAGGAAACAAAATCTTTAGAGATCTCTGTGGTAATTTCCCCTATATAATGGTGAATGTAGTAGATGAAGTCTGTATCTTTCTGGATGTGAAAATAAGTCAGTGCTGGAGACACAGCAGTGCTGTAATTCTTACACAATTGTATCTGCTCTTGGTTCACAACCCTCATGGTCACAGAGCAATGTGCATGTTGGGTCATGTTAAAATGCATTTGGACCAGTAACTCCTATGGTAGTACATGCCCTTAAATTTTAACTTAGGGTATTTGTCAAGTTTTAAGGAAGCTGTTACAATTTAAATTCAATTTCACAGGCCTAGAAGTTGCATGCTGGGGAGTTCTCTTGGTTTAGCAACAATGCTGATTAAACACCCGAGTTAAGGACACTTCTCTGTGCTTGAGTTTCCTTGTATGAACTCACTTATTTGAGACTATATTAACCACATGATCAGAATTAACTTACAAGTTTTGGTTAAGGATTTTGAAAATATGAATTAATGTAAAAATGTACTCTGTTGTCCTCGTGATACAAAGTTGATGGCTTTTTCTTCCAAAAAATCCAATTATAAATTATTTGAAATGAATTTTTATTGGCTCTGCAGAAATAATTGATTACTCTTATAAGTAGATGTGTCAAACCCCTAAAGAGAAGCCAAGCAAAATGCTTGATATTCTTGGAGATGCTTGCATTGTTGGAAATGCTAGTGACATGTGCTAGAGTTTATATATTTTCTTAAACCAAATTGTACCACTTGGCATCTTTGTCATTTTATTTTATTTTATTTTAATTTTTTCAATTTATTTATTTTCAGAAAAACAGTATTCATTATTTCTTCACCACACCCAGTGCTCCATGCAATCTGTGCCCTCTATAATACCCACCACCAAATCTGAAGTTACAATACACAGTTTGGCCACCAAATGTTCTTAGCATCAGTGATACAAAGCGAATTGAATTCTGACTCTCTGGTTTGAGAGTAGCTCTGGCTAGCAATACCAGTAAGAGAATTCATCAGCAGGATGCAGGAAGAGCTTAGTGCAAAACCAAGGAGGCCAGTGGCCCTCTGCAGAAAGAGATCAGGAACATAATCAGTATGAGCAATTCAGTTAGCATAGCTCAACTAACTCACCTTTCTTTCTCGAAATTACCAGTATCTGAATGGCCTAGTTTTGGTTCTGATTCAACCCCAAGTTCATTCAAGTATAAATAAAGGCCTGGGGTCACAAAATACAAGTGAGTTTCCCAGCAGCCAGGCAGTTTTTAGAGAATGGGAAGTCATTGGAAGTGGGACCCTGCAACTACCCCAAGAGATACGTATTTCAGATTCTTCATTGCAAGCTTTATTCTGATTGGAAGCTGTTTATTGTTTGAAGTTGAATTAAAAATATAGCTGATCAGTAGTGTCAGAAACTCATTTTAAATATAACTAATTGCTTGGAATAGTAAAATGTGCTTTTTAATGTGAAAAAGGGCATAATTTTTCTCTGCCTCCTTTATTCTTTTCCTTTCCCTCCCTCCCCATAATCTTTGTCATTGTCCTTGTCTTTTTTTTTTTTTAAACACAGGGTCTAGTGACTGATAAAGTATACATATCTAGATACACAACAGTTTTCTAAGCTCTTTTGTACTTGCCCCTTGATAAACATCAACACAATCTCTGCTCTTAATAATAAGCCAGTATCTGCACACAGGTCGTTTTCCTCAGTCCCACTGTTTTATTTAGCCTGAAATCTGTTCTTTCCCAAATAGTCACATTGCTGTAATCCCAGTATGCATTGTTTATTTCAAATACCTCTATTCTTATACTATTTTAAAATTTAGAAAGCTTTGGAGAGATGATTTACTTGGCATACATCTTCTTTTTAATCTGTCATAGAAAGTTTGGACTAAAGCCTTATGCTCTCAATAAATGTATTTCTAGTAAGTTGATTCATCCAAATCCATTCCATTGACCTTAGTGGTCTATCTATGATGACTGGGACAATAAATGTTTCTTGCTATTAATGACAATGATTTAGTATTTCTCTATCTGAACAGCATTAAAAGAACAAGAGCCAATACAACTTTTATTTTTTCTTGCAACTTTAGTCAAGGATACAGTTGCTTAAGAAGAGTATGAAATGGCTTGTGGAAGGAAACAAATTAGTGTGCATCACTTTTTATTCTGTTGACACTATTGTGGACGTGTGATACATTGTATTTAACTATCCAAGTCCTTCTGACCTCCTTAGAAATTGATAAGAATAATGATCATTAGCCTAATTCTTTTACATACAGATTTTTATTGAATTATAATTTACATACAGTATTATAATATCAGATTATAAAATATTGATTAAATATTTTTAATCAATGTTAATGTTCACCTTAATAGATCTAATTATCATCTGTTGCTATATAAACTTATTAGACTATTATTGACAATGTTCCCTGTGTTGTACATCACATCCCTTGACTTTCATATTTTATAACTGGAAGTTTGTACTTCTGAATTCTTTCCACCCATTTAGTCTGTTTCCCACATGCCCACCTTCCCCTCATCTGGCAACTACCAGTTTGTTCTCTCTGTCTGTAAGTCTTTTTCTGATTCTGTATGTATTTTCATTTGTCTTTTGGATCCCACATGTAAGTGAAATCATACAGTATTTATCCTTCCCTGTTTGACTTATTTCACTTAGCATAATGTCCTCTAAGTCTATTGTAATAAATGGCAAAATTTCATTCTTTCTTATGACTAATATTCTATTCTATGCACACACACCACATCTTTATCCATTCATCTATTGATGGGCACTTGCATTGTTTTCATATCTTGGCTGTTATAAATAATGTTGCAGTGACATATGGTATGCATATGTTTTCAAATTAGTGTTTTGGGGGGGGGTTGATAAATACCCACAAGTGAAATTACTTGATCATGGAGTTCTAGTTTTCATTTTTTGAGGAGCCTCCATATTGTTTTCTGTAGGACCTGCACCAATTTATATTCCAACCAACAAAGTACAAGGGCTCCCATTTCTCTGGATCTTTGCCACTTGTTATTTCTTTCGTTTTTTTGATTTGTTTTGTTTTGTTTTGTTTTAGCCATTCTGACATGCGTGAGATGATATCTCACTGTAGTTTTGATTTGTATTTCCCTGATGATTAAGTGTTACACATCTTTTCATGTACCTGTTGGCCATCTGTAGGTCTTCTTTGGAAAAATACCTATTCAGGTCCTCCGTCCATTTTTTAATAGGGTTGTTTTTGTTTTTGTATGTATTGAGTTACAGGCATTCTTCTTATATTTTAGATTTCAACCCCTAAAGTATTTGTCCTTTGCAAGTAACTTCTCCTGTTCAGCAGGCTGCAATTTCATTTTATTGATGGTTTCTTTCTCTGTACAAGAGCCTTTTAGTTTGATATAGTCCTATTTGTTTATTTTTGCTTTTGTTATGCTTTCCTGAGGCAATAGACCAAAAAAAAAAATACTGCTAAGAAAATGTCAAACAGCTTACTGCCTATGTTTTCCTCTAGTAATTTTGCCATTTCAGGTCTTACATTTACGTTTTTAATTCAGTTAAGTTTATTTTTATATATAGTATAAGAAAGTGGTTCAGTTTCATTCTTTTACATGTGCTGCCCAGTTCTCTCAACACCGTTTATTAAAAAGCTTCTCTTATCCCCAGTGTGTGCACTTGCCTTGTCTCCTTTATTGTAGATTAATTGACCATATAGGTTTGGGTTTATTTCTGGGTTCTCTGTTCTGTTCCATTGATCTATGTGTCTGTTTTTATGCCAGTACCATACAGTTTGATTACTATGACTTTAGTATACTTGGAATTCAGAAAGCATGATGCCTCTAGCTTTGTTCTTTCTCAAGATTGCTTTGGGTATTTGGGGTCTTTTGTGGGTATGTACATATTTTAGGATCATTTGTTGAAGTTCTCTGAAAAATACCATTGGTATTTGATAGGTATTGCATTGAATCTGTAGATTTCTTTGTGTAGTGTGGACATTTGAATGATATTATTTCTTCTAAACCATGAGCACTGCATATCTTTCTCTTTATTTCTTTTGTCTTCAATTTCTTCTATCAGTGTTCTGTAATTTTCAGAGTATAGGTCTTTTACCCCATGGTTAAATTTATCCTTAGATACTTCTTTTTGATGCAATTATAAATTGGATTATTTTCTTAATTTCTTTTTCTGCTATCTTGTTATTAGTGTATATAATTGCAACAGATTTCTGTGTATTAATTTTGTATCCTGAAACATTACTGAATTTATTTATTACTTCTAATAGCTTTTTGGTGAAGTCTTCAGGGTTTTCTGTGTATCATGTTATCTGCAAATAGTGACAGATACTTATCAATTTGGGTGGCTTTTTATTCTTTTTATTATATTATTACTATGGCTGAGACTTCTAATACTGTGTTGAATAAAAGTGGTGAGAATGGGGGCATCTGCATGGCTCAGTGGGTTAAGACCTCTGCCTTTGGCTCAGGTCATGATCTCAGGGTCCTGGAATCGAGTCCCACATCGGGCTCTCTGTTTGGCAGGGACCCTACATCCCTTCCTCTCTCTCTGCCTGCCTCTCTACCTACTTGTGATCTCTGTCTGTCAAATAAATAAAAATCTTTTTTTTTTAAAGTGGTGAGAATGGACAACTTCGTCTTGTTTCTGTTCTAAGAGGAAAAGCTCTCAGTTTTTCACCACTGAGTATTATGTTAGCTGTGGATTTGTCATATATGGCCTTTATTATGATGAGGTATATTCTCTCTGTCCCCTGTTCATTAAAAGATTTTATCATGGGTGGGTGTTGAATTTTGTCAAATAGTTTTTCTGTATCTGTTTAGATGGTCATGTAACTTTTGTCCTATATTTTGTTAACATGGGGTATCTCGTTTTTTGATTTGTGGCTGTTAGCACATTTGCATCCCTAGAATGAATCCTACTTGGTTGTCATGTATGAGCCTTTTAATGTATTGTTGAATTTGGTCTGCTAGTATTTTGTTGAGAATTATTACATCTGTGTTCATCAAGAATATTGGTTTATTGTGTGTGTGTGTGTGTGTGTGTAGTGTAGTGTAGTATCTTCGTTTATAGTATCAGGATAGTGCAAGTATCATAGAATGTATTGGAAGCATTTCTTCCTCTTGTATTATTATTTTTATTTTTGAACTGCAGAAGGACAGCTTTTAAATCTTTAAAATTTTGGTAGAATTCACCTTTGAAATCATCTATTTCTAAACTTTTGATTGTGAGGTTTTCATTACTGATTCCATTTTATTACTAGTGATCAGTCTATTCATATTTTCTATTTCTTCATGACTTAGTCTTGGAAGATTTATTTCCTAGGAATTTAGTCTAGGTTGTCTAATTTGTTCACATGTAATTGTTTATAGTATTAACTTATGAACATTTGTATTTTTGTGTTATTGGTTGTAATTTTTCCTCTTTGATATCTGATTTTATGTATTGGGGCTCTTCCTCTCCTTTTCTTGGTGGGTCTGGCTAAAGGTTTGTCTGTTTTATTTATCTTTTCAAAGGATTTGCGAATCAATTTAGTTCCATTGATTTTTAAAAATTTCTTTTTAGTCTCTATTTCATTTATTTCTGCTCTGATCTTCATGGTTCCTTCCTTCTACTAAAATTGGACTTTGGTCTTTATTTTTATTTTTATTTTATAGTTCCTTTAGATGTCAGGTAGATTATTTTGATATTTTTCTTGTTTCTTGAGTACTGTACTGCTATGAACTTCCCTCTAGAAGTGTTTTTGCTTTGTCCTAAAATGTTCTATCATTACATTTCCATTTTCATTTGTCTAAGATACTTTTTGATTTCCTCTTTAATTTCTTCATTGACTGATTGTTAAGTAGCATGTTGTTTAGTTTCCACATGTTTTTGTTTTTTCCAGTTTTGTTGTAATTGTTTTCTAGTTTCGTACTGTTGTGATCAGAAAAGATGTTTGATAGGATTTTAGTCTTCTTAAGTTTACTGAGACTTGTTTGGTGGTTTAACATGTGATCTTTCCTCGAAAAGGTTCCACATGCACTTGAATAGATGTGCATTCCACTGTTTCAGGATGGATTATTCTGTATCTGTTAAGTCCATGTGGTCCAAGATGTCATTCATAGATAATGGTACTCACCTCACTCAGAGAAGCACTTGTAGCAATCCAGACAATGTCAATGTCAGGTTCTACAAGAAATGTAACTTGCACTCATCTTCATGCTCAGCTACCCACTCAACCAGATGTGGATGCCTAGGAGGACATAAAAGATACTGCCCCTGTGTGGTAGTTACCTCCATATTTCTAAAGGTTATTAGTGCTCTGGCCAAATATAGGGCTCCCAGTCTCAGATTTGATAGGGTAAGAAACAAAGTTTTGCTTTGGCAATAAGGGAATTTTGATCCCAAGAAGGTTTAGGGAATTTCACCCGATGTTTCTATATATGAAATGCTGAAAATTAACTGTACAACAAAGTAATAATCTATGTTTGCTTTCAAAATCACACTTTAGCAAAATAAAAACAAAATATGAACTTTATTCTTTCTCCTTTGTCCAGTACTACAACATTTTAATATACAAACAAGATTTCGTGTAAAATCTATCTTTAATTTGAAGGACGAAAAAGGTTGGGGTGCGTGGGTGGCTCAGTGGGTTAAAGCCTCTGCCTTTGGCCCAGGTCATGATCCAGGGTCCTGGGATCGAGCCCCGCATCGGGCTCTCTGCTCAGCAGGGAGCCTGCTTCCTCCTCTCTCTCTGCCTGCTTCTCTACCTACTTGTGATCTCCATCTGTCAAATAAAAAAAAATCTTAAAAAAAATAAAATCCTTAAAAAAAAGGATGAAAAAGTTTAAGAAGGAGACTGGAGCAAGGTGAAACAAAAAAGATAAAAATATTCTACAGTGTTGATAACCCCAAGAACATACTCTTTATTGAAAAACAGGAGAAACTTTTCAAAATCTATTATTTTTAGCCTTAAAATGAACCATCATATTTTAACTGTGGAAAGGAATCAATCAGAAATCCAAAATATTATTTTCAAAGTAATTGACAAAACTGCAGTCACAGTGAGATTTTAACATATCTTTTTCAGCCTTTACAGATCAGTAGACATGCTGATCAAATTTAAAAATGCAACAGACAGTAAACAATAAAGTCCATACTGCAAAAGTTCATATAATTAATTTAAAAGACTGACCCGAGACATTTTCTCAGAAGTCAGAGGAAAAAGTTAATGAAATCAAGGTGATGAGTAAAAAGATAAGAGAGCTGGAGGACATATCCAGGAAATTCAATATATATATAATAAGAATTCCATAAAGAGAGAACAAAGAGAACTAAAGGTAAGCAAAAAAGTGACCAAAAGTTCCACAAACATAAGAAAGAATTGAAGTTGAAGTGGAAGAGGTCTGAGAATAGAAAACATACATTATAATGGCTATAGTTTATTTAGCCCTTACTTAAGATAATGGAACTGTATTGTTTTAAGCCACTAAATTTGTGGTGATTTTTTAGAGCAGCCATGGGAAACTAATAGAGAAATAGAAGATGAAATTAAGAAAGCCACAGTCATGACAGAATATTTAAAACATAGCAATAAGTTTAGAAAAAACATGTAAAAAGGAAATACAGGAAATAATATGAAAAATAGTTTATGTAACAGGATATTAAATTGAACTATTTAAGTTCTCTGCCAGTTATGTTCAGGGTAAGTCACAAAAAATGAACATATGGGGTTTAGAAAGAAATTTAAAAATAATGAGTTATATTACTTATAATTTCCGATGCACATGTACTAAGCAAAACGTATATTGAGTAATAGAGAGGATTTTTTGAAAAAGAGGTTCTGCTTTTTAACTGATGTACATTATTAGAGGAACAGATATGGGCAACATAAGGGGAAGAGAATTTCAGAATTTACTTTAGAGCATTATGGGCAAGGAAGAAAACCTCAGCGGAAATATGGTGTAGAACAATGGCAAAGATATTTAGTTGACAGCTGTGGACAAGTCCTCACGAATTTCAAGGGAATTATTAGTACATAATTTCCTTAGAGAACAACTACAAAAAAATAAAACAAAACAAAAAAAAACCTTCCAAATAGACTCAGACTTCAGTACTTGACACAACCATAGAAAGCCCGTGACACATGGATACCAGTCAAGTGAAGAATTTCTGGACCCCTAATTACACCTGTTCCCTCCCTGGCTTATTACTGGAGGAGTCAGACACAGCCTAGAAATTGGGAAAGATGGCAAAAATGCAGGAGGAATTTGGTATAAAATAAAAGAAGTAAAAATACTGTTCAGATCACTGGGTAATTTTGTAGGGGAAGAAGTAACTCTCTGTGTCACACTACACACCAATTTCCAGAAGAAAAAAAAATCTTAAATGTAAAAAATAGAACAAAAAACTAATTTGATAAACACTTGGGAGAATTTTTGTACAATCAGGAATTGAGGAAAATCTTCCTACTTTAGGCACATTTAGAAGCCACATATGAAAGATTGATAATTCAGGTACATATACATTTTTTATGCCTAGCAAAAAAATACCATCAGTAAGGTCAAAAGACAACAGACTGTGAAAAAAAATTGTAATTCATATCACAAGTAAAAGGATATTCCCCTTAATATCTCAATACTTAACCACCCCACAAAAATGGTTAATGGACATAAACAGATGATTTACAAAATAGGAAATACAAATGAATCTTAAATATATAGGGACATTCTTTTTTACTGTTAAAAGATGTAAATTAAAATACTGAGATATTTTCCACCTATCAGTTTTAATTTTTTTAAATTGCCAATACACACGGTGCTGGCAAGACTATAAGGAAATATGCACTTACATGGTTCTGGTTGGAATTATAATTTCTAGAACTATCTGGAGTGAATTTGACAGTATCTATCAGAATTATACCCTGGTCCAGCAATTTCCCTTTCTGAAATTTATCCTATAGGTATATTCACTATGTGAAAAGACTTTATTCATCCATTGTTTATAAAAAATACTAAAAACAAAAATGAAAAACATGAATATCCATCAATAAAATAGTGGTTAATTTTATCATGGTAAATCTGTAAGTAAAATACAGCTATCTAAAAGAATACAGAAACTCTTTATAAATTGTGAGAGAAAGATCTCCAAGAAATACTAAGTAAAAGCAAACCAAAAACCAGTATATTGAAGTTATTTTATTAGAATAGAGAGAGGATAATATATCTTCATATTGGCTAGCATTTGTTTTTAAATATTTGGAAGGATACCCAAGAATTATTAATAGCCACTACTCAAGGAGGAGAAAGTGGGTTGTTACCCAGATGGGAAGGAGGGAGATTTTTCACTGTACAACTTGTTCTATATATAAATTTTAATTTTTGACCCATGTAAAAATTTATTAATTCCAAAAATGTTAAAAATAGAATGAAATATACATTACTAAGAACAGTAAAATTTTTTTATAAACAGCAGAAGATGAAATGATACAGTTAAACTGGAAAACAGTAAATTAATAGAACCTAGAGGTTGAAAAGAACAATGGATTACATAAAACTCAACCAATGAGAACTAAAGATGTAGCATGTGAGTTTATGAGTGGAAAAAAAATAACTATATGTACCAAGGAGTTTATAAATATAAAAAACCATTGTAGGGCTAATAGTCCCTGTGCTTTTTTCTGCCAATAACTCATCAGTTGTATTCTCACATTGAATAAACATCTATACGTTTTCATACCATTGTGGATCCCTTTACAAACATTATGTTTATGACAACATCTTCACTAGAAACTTGTATTTATGGACGTTAAATGCCCTAGGAAATAGATTACAAGAGGAATGCCAAGAAACACAGGCTTTCTTCATGCATTGTGAAATGTCTCCTCGAAAATGAGGTTTTCTTTTTTTTTTTTTTTTAATTTCAGAGCACACAAATGAACAGTGTATGTTAACAGGAACGTTATGTTCTCTTTGTCTCAGTAAAAAACTTGGGTTTCATTTGGGAATTAGATTTTTGTTTTTTAATTACAAAGTGGAATAGTTGAGATATATCTACTTCTAATTAATCCAAATGAACAAAGAGCAAAATAAAGTTGACTGATTCAGTCCTTAGCAACTGTTAGCATATTTTTCTCCAGGTTTACCTAAAAAAATTCCAAATATATATGTCATAACTATAAAAACAAATATCATTCATTCAATTAAAAATCCTACACTGTTGGTGGGAATGCAAGCTGGTGCAGCCACTCTGGAAAACAGCATGGAGGTTCCTCAAAATGTTGAAAATAGAACTGCCCTATGACCCAGCAATTGCACTATTGGGTATTTACCCTAAGGATACAAACGTAGTGATCCAAAGGGGCACATGCACCCGAATGTTTATAGCAGCAATGTCCACAATAGCCAAACTATGGAAAGAACTTAGATGTCCATCAACAGATGAATGGATCAAGAAGATGTGGTATATATACACAATGGAATACTATGTAGCCATCAAAAGAAATGAAATCTTGCCATTTGCGACAACATGGATGGAACTAGAGCGTATCATGCTTAGTGAAATAAGTCAAGCAGAGAAAGACAACTATCATATGATCTCCCTGATATGAGGAAGTGGTGATGCAACATGGGGCTTAAGTGGGTAGGAGAAGAATAAATGAAACAAGATGGGAATGGGAGGGAGACAAACCATAAGTGACTCTTAATCTCACAAAACAAACTGAGGGTTGCTGGGGGGAGGGTGTTTGGGAGAAAGGGGTGGGATTATGGACATTGGGGAGGGTATGTGCTTTGGTGGGTGCTGTGAAGTGTGTAAACCTGGTGATTCACAGACCTGTACCCCTGGGGATAAAAATATATGTTTATAAAAAATAAAAAATTAATTAAAAAAAATCATCTCTCTTGAAAAAAAAATACAATAGGGAAAATAATATATGTTCTTTATACTAAGGATGGACACAGAAGAAATAAATACAATCTTATGATATTTTATGTACACTAAAAGTACTTAGAATTAAACTTACATGAATTAAGCTGTATATATTACTAAAGTGTCTGCTAATTTCTGGCAAGTGATTTCTTTGATGATGGTGAATAAATACACAGAATACATGAAAGAAATGATAAAATTCTGTCAATAATTAGTTGGAACTTTGCTCTTTGGCATTATCTAATTTTTAATATGGAGTAAGATTGTAAATTGTTGGTAAGCCAGAAGTTAAAGATTTTTATGCATTATGGTTCTAAGAAGTAATAAATGTCATTGGTCACCAATATTTTGCAGTTTTAAAAATCCCATAAATGATGAATCACTGACCTCTAACTCAGAAACCAGTACACTAGGGCGCCTGGGTGGCTCAGTGGGTTAAGCCGCTGCCTTCGGCTCAGGTCATGATCTCAGGGTCCTGGGATCGAGGCCCGCATCGGGCTCTCTGCTCAGCAGGGAGCCTGCTTCCCTCTCTCTCTCTCTCTCTGCCTGCCTCTCCATCTACTTGTGATTTCTCTCTGTCAAATAAATAAATAAAATCTTTAAAAAAAAAAAGAAAAGAAACCAGTACACTATATGTTAATTAACTGAATTTAAATAAATGGCAAAAATTTTTAAACCCCCCAAAATAGCAATGAACAAGTGAAATCACAATGCCCATTTACATTACCATCCCCAAAAGTGAAATATTTATATATCTTGTACATCTCATGTCATATTTGTATGAAGAACTACAAAACTGATGAAAAAAATAAAAAAAGAACTAAAGAGAGTGTTCTCCATTTTCATGGGTAGGAAGGCTCTTTATTTTTAAGAGTCAGTTCTTCCCAATTTGATCTATAGATTCCAGTGAAAATTCCAATTCAATTGTAATTCCAATCAAAATTCTGAAAGTTTATTTTATGCATATAAGTAACCTGTTTCGGAAGTCCATATGGAGAGGTAAAAGACTGAGAAAGTTACAGTATTGAGAGAGAAGAACAAAGTTGGAGGATTGATATATTTGACTTAAAGATTTACTATCAAGTTATAGTAATCATGACAGTGTGGTACTCGTACGAGAATAGAAAAATATGTCTGTGGTACAGAACAGGTAGCTCAGAAATAGCTCCAAATAAATATAATTAACTGGTGGTGCCTGGGTGTCTCAGTTGGTTAAGCATCCCTCTCTTGATTTGTGGCTCAAGTTATGGTCTTAGAGTCCTGGGATCAAGCCTCACATCAGGATTTATGTTCACTGGGGAGTCTGCTAGAGATTCTCTCCCTCTCCCCATCTGTCTTCATCTGCCCCAATAAATAAATAAATAAATAAATCTTTAAAAAATATAGTCAACTGATCTTTGGCAAAGGAGTAAAGACAATAAAATGGAATAAAGATAATCTTTTCAAAGACTGGTACAACAACAAAAGGACATCTACATGGGAGAAAATAAATCTAGGCACTGATCTTATATCTTTCACAAAAATTTAAGTTGAATCACAGACCTAATTATAAAATGAAAAACTATGAAACACCCATATAGAACATAAGAGAAAATCCAAATGACCTTGGACATGGTAATGATTTTTTAGATACAACACTAAAGACTCAATCCATGAAAGAAAGAATTAATATGCTGGACTGCTATAAAACTAAAAATTTCTGTCCTGTGAAAGACTATGTCAAGATAATAAAAAGGCAAGATACAGATTGGCAGAAAATATTTGCGAAGATAAGTATGATAAAGGACTGTTACCTAAATTATACAAAGAACTTTTCTTAAAATTTATTTTTCATTTATTTTCAGCATAACAGTGTTCATTGTTTTTGTACCACACCCAGTGCTCCATGCAATCCATGCCCTCTCTAATACCCACCACCTGGTTCCCCCAACCTCCCACTCCCTCACCCCTTCAAACCCCTCAGATTGTTTTTCAGAGTCTATAGTCTCTCATGGTTCTCCTCCCCTTCCAATTTCCCCCAACTCCCTTCTCCTCTCTAACTCCCCATGTCCTCCATGCTATTTGTTATGCTCCACAAGTAAGTGAAACCATATGATAATTGACTCTCTCTGCTTGACTTATTTCACTCAGCATAATCTCCATACAAAGAACCTTTAAAACTGAACATTAAGAGAAGAACCTGATGAAAAATGTGCTATAGACCTTAGTAGACCCCACACCAAAGATGATATACAGATGGTGAATAAGCCTGTGAAAGGATGCTCCACATCATCTGTCATCAGGGCAATGCAACTGAAAAGACGATACTATCGCACACCTGTTAGAATGCCCCAAATCTGGAGCACTGACAACACCAAATGCTGTTGAGGATGTGGAGCAACAGGAATTCTTACTCATTGTTGATGGAAATGAAAAATGGTCAACTACTTTGGAAGATAGTTTGGCAGTTTCTTACAAAACTAATCGTACTCTTATGATATGATCCAGCAATGGTACTCCCTTGTATTTATCCAAAGGAACTGAAAACCTGTCCACACAAAAACCTGCATGTAGATGTTTATAACAGCATTATTCACAATTGCTAAAAGTTGGAAGCAATCAAGATATACTTCAGTAGGTAAATATATGAATATTATACTTCTAGACAGTAGAATATTATTACGTACTGAAATAAGATGAACTATCAAACCATGAAGAGACATGGAAGAATCTGAAGCACATATTACAAAGTGAAAGAAGCCAATCTGACAAGCTATGACATTTTGGAAAATGCAAAACTCTGGAAACAACAAAAAGGTGCATAGTCTCCCAGGGTGGTAGGGTAGAGAGATGAATAGAACACATAGGATTTGGGGGCAGTGAAAATACTCTGTATGATACAAAGAAGGATATATTAATATACATCTGTCTAAACCCATACAATGTAAATACAAAGAGTGAACTCCAAGGCAACTTACAGTCTATAGGTGATAATGATGTGTCAATGTAGATTACTTAAAACAAAATTTTAATCTGATGGGGAATATTGATAATAGGGAGGCCATATATGTCTCAGGGCAGGGCATATAGGAGAAATTTCTAACTTCCCCTTCAATTTTATTGTGATATTAAACTGCTCTATGAAATTAAAGTTTAGAAAATCCTAAAATACTTCAAAGTATAAGTAGAGGTAAGATTTAGATACTACTCTGTACAATCAAGATATTATCCTTACTCAGTTTTCACTGTTGATTCTGATTTAAATTTGTTTTATTTTTCTTTGGAATTTTTGGAGACCATAATTCTCACTTTTCATAGTCCGACTCAATTTTCCAACCTTATCTCACACCACATTTCATACAAATTTCTTCAGACAACAAACTCCTCTCCCCGACCCCCCCAACCCCCCCACCAGGTATAATTTACTTATTCCAAACTTTCTTTCTTTCCAAATTTCTTATACCTAGAATGTAGTTTTCCACATTCATTTCTCAAAATCTTAATGATTGTGGTAACACTATTGAATATTTTACTAACTCTGTGATGTGTTCTCAAGAAAGAGCTTAATAACCTGATTTTTCCATATATATGTTATGTTTTGACACATACATAATTTTTTTTATTATTTTGACTTAGGCAACATATAGTATCATTAGTTTTTGATGTAGTGTTCGAGTCCTTAGTTGCATATAACACCCAGTGCTCATCACAACACATGCCCTCCTTAATATCCATCACCTGGCTATGCCCTCCACCCACACCCCTCCCCTCTATAACCTTCAGTTGAGTCCAGAGTCTCTAGTTTCCAAATATTTTGTGTATTTGACTTGTCCCTCAACATAGTAGAAACTTATTGAAAGCAGTAACCTTTGCAAATATACTTTTATATTCATCACAATCCTTAACATACTAGTTCTCAAAGTGTGGTTTTGAAACCATGGCAACAGCATCACCTGATGCTATAGGCTGAACCATGTTTCCCCAAAATTCATATCTTGAATGCCTAAACCCCAATGTGACTATATTTGGAGATCGGGTCTTTAGAGTGATAATTAAGATTAAAAAAGGTCATAAGGGTGGAATCCTGATCTGATAGAACTTACAAGATGAAGAACAGATATGAGAGATCTCTCACTCCAAATGCACATGGAGAAGTAGTCATATAAGTACACAGCAAGATGCAAGCTGCCTATAAGCCAAGAGAAGAGGACTCACAATGAAACCTATCTTGCTGGTTACCTTGATTTGGACTGCCTAGTCTTCAGAACTGTGAGAAATAAATTTCTGCTGCTTAATCCACCCTGTCACTGGTATTTTGTTATGGAAGCCCTACTAGATTGATAAGACTGAGAACTTGTTAGAAATTCAGATTCTTGGGCTCCATCCCACACCAGAAGCTCTGAGGCTGAAGCTAAGGAGATTATGTTGTAACAAGTCCTCTAGGGGATTCTGATGCAACCTGAAGTCTGAGAACTACTGGCCTAACATTAACATATTAGTGTGTATTGAAGGATTAAAGGAAAGCATTTGATATTTCGACTAGAAATACATGCATTTCCCATATAGGTTTGAATTTTTAAGACTTTGATATTATACATTTCTAAGCCAATTTTACAAGGCAAGAGCATTACATTTTAACACCTATACCCTAGACACCTAGTTTTGAACACTCTTGAATCTTACTGTTAAATCCTCATTCAGACATCTAAAACTATCTCCTTCAAACTGGGCTTCAGTTTTGTCACTCCCCATTTGTCCCTCCCGTTGTTATTCTTCATTTCTTTTCTACATTTTTATAGCGTGAAAATGGCTGCAAGAGATTAGGATAATTCATTTCCCAAATAAATAGCTTCTGGCTTTAGTCTTCACATCCAATATTTAAAAAGCTTGAAGACTTTTTAGAGAGTCCATGTAAGTATGAAGAAAAGGTTTCAGTGAAAATCAAAATGAGTTAGTGAGGAAATCTGCACCCTATTGATAGTGGCACTTTTGTTCTGAGGACTTGGTACTATGAGAAATTGAAGAATGCCATTAGAGTTACTGACTTGAAACATATCCAGCATTACTTTGTTAAAGTGTTCTATACTGCAGAAAGAATATATTTTTAATAGAGACTCTGCCATCTGCACTGCATAAATATGGTTTTAAATGTTATGGAAAAGACCACATGTAAACATGTACCATTATGTGCACTTGAAATGAAAGAATTTGCCATTTGGCCTTCTTTAGCAATATCTTCTCTTAATTATAGAATACAAAAATTGTATTTTAAAATATGTCATTGTGTGAAAGGAAGTGAAGTAAAATGCAGTCCTCCCAACATTTAAAGATTTATAATTAAAGAGCTGTCTGCTGAACAATTGCGTTTTTTCATGATGTAAGTCATTCACCTTCAAATGCCTTTTACCATGATAGATTGGAGAAAAAAGTAAGAATCAAGTATTTCTCTGCAATTCAGATGACAAAATATATTATGAACTTGCACTAACCCATACCTCAAAAGCTTGTGAATATCTTGTTTAAAAACCAAATTGTGACACAATTCATGAAACCCAAAAGATTTCCAAAAGTGAAAGTTTCCTTTTATGTTTTAAAATCTTCTTGAACTGTTTTCTAGCTTAGTATGACTTCAATTCCAAATAAGATGAATTCACTAGATTTCAGTGGCTTGTGGCTCCTTTTTGGCAGCACCCATAGCTCCTTTTTCTTTTTATCTCCCAATAGATAGCATGGGGCTTGAAAGATAGCTGTTTCTAAATATTATTGTCTTTGAGTTAATAGAGATACAAAGAAAGTTGAGTATAGAATCCTTATAAGTTGATTGAGAAGAGCTTATTTCCTAGACTTGTATAAACTAGTGCGTTTACTGAAGAAGTGCACATAAATTAAATTGAAAGAATGGATTATAGAGGGGTTCTGTTATAAAAAAATCATGACATGGTTCATTGAATGTTCAAACCACTCAATCATCTATTATACCCCTCACTACTGCTCTCATTGATGGATCAGAATTTCGAAGCTACATACTAGTGTATGTGTGTGTGTCTGCATGCATGTGTGTATATGCATATACCTTAAGTAGGACATTGTGTTTAATTTGGAACAGGTGACTTTATTCATCACTAATAATTATTTTGTCTTATGAGTTGAAAGGTAGGAGTCAATTTGAATGATTCTGCTCATGGTTTCCCTGTGGATTACAATGCATTCAAAACTATTTTCCTTTTTTTGACTGATAAATTTTTTAAAATATGTTTGAGGGACAACTGCCTCTTCTGACTTTGGATATTAACTTTTCTCTTGTCTGGAAAGGTTTTCACTTGCATCTTTTAAGTCTGAATTTCTATCATAAACTCATGTTGGCAATACCATATTTTCTCTCTTGTGACTAATTTCAAGTTTTGGGTTGTTTTGTGATAATTGAACTTAAAAATGTAGGCCTCCCTGTAAATAAATTTATTTTAAAATATTTCAAATGTTTCAATGTAAAAAATTATGACACATTATCAATATTTTAAAATAATTTCTTCCTCTGTGAAACTAATCCATTAAAAGGGATCCAAAGGCTGGGTGTGTAAATACAGAGAGGTAATGGGAATACAGAAACACCTTCAGATATTCTCTATTATTCAAATGGATTTTTCAGAAGAGGTAAAGATTGTGCAAAATTACAATGGAAGATTTAGGGTGCAACAGAGACAAATGCAGTAAGGTTATAATGGGTGGTTGGAAGACTGAGAGAAACATGACCATCAAATAAATTGCAATCTATGAGTCTAATTTGGTTCTAATTTGGTGCTGGACTTAAAAAAAAATCTCCCTTATTTTTCCTTGCCAGCCATTATAATGACTTTCAATGGAGAGTCATAAAGCCATAGGCCCCTGCCTAAGTAACTTTTATAGTCAGCATTTTTCTTTCCATGCTCACTACAACTACCATTTCGTTATACCCCAAGATAAAATAATACTTGGAAAAGTAATTTCTTACTGGAAAAGTTTGCAAATTCCTTATCTGAAGTAAAGTAACACAATTATACTGGGAAAGATGTTGTTATTAAGGAAGGTCTCCAGATAGATTAGGAGATAAATGTATAATCTTCATCCTATATTATTTACATATTAGATCATGCCTCCCCTAAAAGGTATGTGCAGTGGGGTAGGAGGGGTTGAATCTGAGCTCAAACAAACTTGAAGACATTAGTTTAAAGCATATTGAAAAGATTCAATGATAACAGGGTTTGCTAGGTCTAAATTACATAGGAAAGCAGCAAGAGAGGGGCAGGATGCTTCTAAGAGGCCAAAGAACAATTTGGAAAGTGGAAGGTATGCTTTCTCTGTGTGTGCTTTTTACCCTAGGGCATCTTTCCATGTACAGATTAAAAGTATGACACATCAGGAAAGTCTGGTAGAGTGCAAAACTGCAAAGATCACTTTCAAACGTATTACACTATTATGGTTTACAGAAAAGAGCATAGGCTTTGAAGTAAGACCTAGTTTTGAAACTACATTTTTTGAGATGCTAATCTCATGTTACCTTGGAAAAATTATTTAACCTCTTTGAGTCTTATCTGTTATTTTATGAAACAGGGTAAAAAAGTCACCTCATTTATAACAATTATACCCCATTCTCTTTTATCCTTTTATAAACAAGATTTTTAAGAATCATGTCCCTTAAGTCTCATGTGCTTTTCTGTATTTACAAATACTCTTCACTGTGCTTCCATCTGAAATATGATTTATCTTTCTGTTCACCCATGTTTTATTCTAGATGGTTTATTCCATGGTTAAACCCACCTATTAATTTCTTAATTTTAGTTGTGGTATATTTCTGTTCCGGAATTCTTATTTGATTCATTTTTATATATATTTCAACTCTTTAGAAAAATTCTCTAATTTTCCTTTATTTTATTGACTTTATTAATGCTAGTTACCTTAAAATCTGTGTTTGCTAAAGTCAGTATGGGTTTTATCTTTTCCATTTGTATATAATTTTTTTCTTTGCATTTGGTCATTTTTGTCTTATTTCCTGAAATGAGTTATAATTTTCCATGAAATGCCTGCCACTAAATGAATTTAATTTTCTTTCAACATATATATAGTTCAAAATAGATCATTGTGATTTCTTCATATAAGAATATGACTCGAGGCTATGGATTTTTTATTGAGCTATAATTGATATATAGCATTATAAGTTTCAAGAGATGTAATGATTTGATATTTATATACAGTGTGAAATAGTCACCACAGTGTCTAGTTACCAGTCATTACCATACAAAGTTAAATTTTTTTCCCCTTAGGATGAGAACTTTTGGGATTTACTTTCCTTGTGACTTTCAAATGTGCACTATTGTATTTTTCAATAGAGTCACCATGATGTACATTACTTCCCCATGACTTATAATTAGAAATTTGTACATCTTGACCTCCTTCACCCATTTTACCTGCCCAACAACTACCATCCTTACCCACCAACCCTCACTCCCTTCTCTGTATCTAAATTTTTTTTTTTTTGACAGAGAGACATCACAAGCAGATGGAGAGGCAGGCAGAGAGAGAGAGGGAGAGAGGGAAGCAGGCTCCCTGCTGAGCAGAGAGCCCGATACGGGACTCGATCCCAGGACTCTGAGATAATGACCCGAGCCGAAGGCAGCGGCTTAACCCACTGAGCCACCCAGGCACCTTGTATCTAAGTTTTGTTTTGTTTGTCCACTTGTTTTGGTTTTTAGATTCCACATACCAGTGAAATCCTATGGTATTTGTTTTTCTCTGAGTTATTTCACTTAGCAGTTCCCTCAAGGTCCATTCGTGTGGTTGCAAATGAAAATATTTCATGTCTTTATAGTTGAGTAGTATTCTATTGTATGCACATGCATCTTTATCTTCAAAAATATTTCAGTTGATGTACAGTTAATATACAGTATTATGTCAGTTTTTGGTGTATAACATAGTGATCTGACACATAAGTACACTGCAAAATGCTCACCAGAAGTGTAGCTGACATCTGTCACCATGCAAATTTATTACAATGTTACTATATTCCCTCTGCTGTACTTTTAATCCCTGTGGCTTATTTATTTAATAACTGTAAATTGTACCTCTTAATCCCCTTCACCCATTTCACCCATCCCTCTACAACACTGCCTACTGGCAATCACCAGTTCTCTGTATTTGTGAGTCTATTTCTGTTTTGTATGTTTGTTTTGTTTTTCAGATTCCACATATGAGATTGTTATATTTGTCTTTCTCTTATTTGACTTACTTCATTTAACATAGTACCCTCTAGGTCCATGCATGTTGTCATGATGTTAAGACTTCATCCTTTGTTATAGCTAAT
This sequence comes from Mustela erminea, assembly GCF_009829155.1. Classification (NCBI taxonomy): domain Eukaryota; kingdom Metazoa; phylum Chordata; class Mammalia; order Carnivora; family Mustelidae; genus Mustela; species Mustela erminea. The sequence goes on along the minus strand of NC_045635.1, from coordinate 23,527,134 downwards.
ATGTCATTTGCTATAATATGTCATTTCATCTTCTTTATCCATTTATATATGAGTGGACATTTAGATCGCATTCATATCTTAGCTATCTTAAATAATACTGCTATAAACATAGGAGTGCATCTAACTTTCAAACTAGTGTTTTCATTTTTGTTGGGTAAATACCCAGCAATAGAATTACTGGATCATACGGTATTTGTATTTTTAATATTTTGAGGAATCTTCATACTATTTTCCACAGTGACTGCACCAATTTTCATTCATGTCAACAGGACATCAGGGTTCTTATTTCTTGACATAGACACTTGTGTGTCTTATCTTTTTGATAGTGGTCATTCTGACTAGTGTGAGATAATATATTTTACAGTTTTTTTTTTTTTTTACAGATTTTACTTATTTGAGAGAGTGAGAGAGAGAACAAGAACGGGGGAAGGGCAGAGGAAGAGGGAGAGGCAGACTCTCTGCTGAGCGGGGAGCCTGATACGGAGCTTGATCCCAGGATCATGGGATCGTGACCTGAGCCAAAGGCAGTTGATTAACTGACTGGGCCACATAAGCACCCCTCATTGTGGTTTTGATTTGCATTTCCCTGATGATTAGTGATGTTGAGCATCTTTTCATATGTATGTTAGCCATCTGTTTATCTTCTTTGGAAAATGTCTATTCAGGTCCTCTGTCCATTTTTTAACCAGATTATTTTTTGTTTGTTTGTTTTTTTGGTGTTGAATTTTATGTGTTCTTTATACATTCTAGCTATTAACTCACATCAGATATATCATTTGCAAATACCTCTTCCCATTCAGTAGGTTGCCTTTTATTTTGCTGATCACTTCCTTGGCTAGGAAAAGCTTTTTATTTCAATGTAGTTGTAGTTCCATTTCTGTATTTTTTAAAAAGATTTTATTTACTTATTTGTTTGTCAGAGAGAGAGAACACAAACAGGAAGAGTGTCAGGCAGAAGCAGAGAGAGAAGTAGGCTCCCTTCTGAGCAAGGAGACTAATGTGGAACTCGATCTCAGGACCCTGGGATCCTGACCAGAGGAGAAGGCAGCAGCTTAACTGCTTAATCAACTGAACTATGCAGGCATCCCCTGTTTGTGTAATTTTGCTTTTATTGCTGTTCCTTGAAAAGACAGAACCCTCCCCCCCCAAAAAAAATATTGCTATATAATGCCAAATAGCTTACTGCCTAAATTTTTTCTAGGAGTCTTATGGTTTCTGGTCTTAAAATTAGAATTTTCATCCATTTTAAGTTAATTTTGGTATGTATGTAAGAAAGTGGTCCAGCATCATTCTTTGGCATATAGCTGTCCAGTTTTCCTAACATTATTTATTGAAGAGAATTTCTTTTTCCCCATTGTATATTGTTGCTTCCTTGGTCATAGATTACTTGACCACTTAATAATGGTTTTATTTCGGGGTGCCTGGATGGCTCAGTGGGTTAAGCCTCTGCCTTCAGCTCAGGTTATAATCCCAGGGTCTTGGGATCGAGCCCCATATCGAGCCCCACATCGAGCCCCACATTGGGGTCTCTGCTCAGTAGGGAGCCTGCTTCCCACCCAGCAACCCACTCTCTGCCTGCCTCTCTGCCTACTTGTGATCTCTGTCAAATAAATAAATAAAATATTTTTTAAAAAGAATGGTTTTATTTCTAGGCTTTCTTTTTTTTTCCATTGATTTCTGTGTTCATTTCTGTGTCAGTACCATGGGGTTTTTATTACTGTAGCTTGGTAGTATAATTTGAAATCTAGGATTGTGATACCTCCATCTTTCTTTTTCAAGATGAATTTAGCTATTCATGAGTTCTTTGTGGTTCCATACACATATTAAGATGATCTGTTAAAGTTCTGTGAAAAATGTTGTTTATATTTTGATAGGGATTGCATTGAATTTGTAGGTTGCTTTGGGTTGTATGAACATTATAGGGATATTAATTTTCATAATCCATATGAATGGTATATCATTTTATTTATTTGTATCATCTTGAATTTCTTTTCTTTATATCTTATAGTTTTCAAATTACAGGTCTTTCACATTAATTCAATTTATTCTTAGGTATTTTATTCTTTTCAATGCAATCATACAATGTATTATTTCCTTAATGTCTCTTTTTTGCTACTTCATTATTAGTGTATAGAAATGCAACAGATTTATACATATTAATTTTGTGTTCCCGAAACTCTATTGAATTCATTTATTCTAATAGATTTTTGGTCAAGTCTGTATATGGTGACATCTTATCTGCAAATAGTGACAATTTTACTTTTTCTTTCCAACTTGGAATTCTTTTATGTTTTGTTTAATTGCTAGGGCTAGGACTTCCACTAGTATGTTGAATAAAAGTGGCAGGAATGGGCCTTCTTCTCTTGTTCCTGATCTTAGAGGAAAAGTTTTTAACTTTTCACCATTGCATACGATGTTAGCTCTGTTTGTCATATGAGGGCTTTATTATGCTGAGAAATGTTCTCTCTCACTCTTCTTTCTCTCTCTAATTTGGTGAGAGTTTTTTTTTTTTAATCATAAATGGATGTTGAATTTTGTCAAATGCTTTTTCAGCATCTATTGATACAATTATGTGATTTTTATACTTCATTTGGTTAATGTGGTGTATTATATTGACTTGTAGATATCAAATTTTCCTTGCATTCCTAGAATAAATCCCACTTGGTTCCACTTTTAATGTATTGTTGAATTTGGATTTTAATATTTTGTGGAATATTTTATATCTATGTTAATCAGGGATATTGTACTTTAATTTTCTTGTTTTTAAATGTCTTTGATGTTAGGTATCAGGGTAATGCTGGTCTCATAAAATGGATTCGGAAACATCATATTCCTCTTAAATTGTTTGGAATAGTTAAGAAGGGTAGGTATTAACTCTCCTTTAAATGCTTAGTAGAATTCACGTGTGAATACATTTGGTCCTTGACTTTTCTTCTTTGTGTTTTGATAACTGACTCAATTTCATTCCTAGTTATCAGGAATTTAGAATTTCTAACTCTTCCTGATTCAGCCTTAGAAGTTGTAGTTTCTAGGAATTTATCTAGGTTGTCCAATTTGTTAGCATATCATTTGCCTTAATAGTCTTTATAATCCTTTGTTTTTTTGAAAAAGATTTTATTTATTTGTCAGAGAAGGAGAGAGAGAGAGGGCATAAGCAGAGGGAGCAACAGGCAGAGGGAGAAAAAGGCTCCCCATGGAGCAGAGAGCCCAATGTAGGACTTGATCCCAGGACCCTGGAATCATGACCTGAGCCAAAGATGGACGCTTAACTGACTGAGCCACCTAGGTGTCCCTTTTATAATCCTCTGTATTCCTGTGGTGTGAGATGTAATTCCTCTCTTTTATTTCTGATTTTGAGTCCTCTTTTTTTCTTGATGAGTCTGTCAAAGGTTTATTAATTTTGTTTATTTTATAAAAGAAACAGCTTTTAGTTTCTTTTTTTTCTGTTTTCTTGTCTCTATTTCACTTATTTCTACTCTGATCTTTATTTTCTTCCTTCTATGAACTCTGTGTTTTGTTCTTTTTCTAGCTTATTCAAGTATGAAGTTAGGTTGTTTGAGATTATTGTTTCTTGAAGTAGGCCTGTCACTATAAACTTCACTCTTGTAGCAACCTTTGATGGATCCCAAAGATTTTGAATAATAGTGTTTCCATTTACATTTGTCTCCAGATGTTTTTTTTTCCTCCTTTCTGTGCTGACTCATTGGTTGTTTGGTAGCATTTGTTTAGAGTGCATGTATTTGTCGGTTTTTTCCCAGTTTTTTTCCCTTGAAATTGATTTTTAGTTGCATACATTTGTGGTTGGAAATGCTTGATATGATTTTAATCTTTTTTCAATTTATTGAGTCTTGTTTTGTGGCCTAACAAGTGATCTATGCTGGATAATGTTCCATGTGTACCTATAAAGAATATGTTTACTGCTGTCTTTTGATGAAATGTTCTGTACATATCTTTTTTTTTTCTTTTAATGTAATCTACTTTAATGCCTGAGTGTGGAGAATGTCAAATATACAAGGTATTCCTACTTCCTTTGAAACAAAGTCCCAATAAACCCTAGCATGTTTGAATATCATTTATAAGTTAACAAAGCAACTTTTTTTATTATGTTCAGTTATATCTCTATTAAGTTCTGATCTCATGTGTCATTCAGAGCCACTGGTTCTTTGCTGACTTTCTGTGTGGATAATCTATTCATTGATAAAAGTGGAGTGTTAAAATCCCCTACTGTCCTTGTATTGCTGTCAATTTCTCCCTTTAAGCTGTTAATATTTGCCTTATATATTTAGGTGCTCCTATATTGGGTTCATAGTTATTTATAATAATTAAATCCTCTTTTTGGCTTGATGCATTTATTGCTATATAATGGCCTTCTTTGTCTGTCTTTTGTAGTCTATTATACTCTTTGAAGTCTATTTATCTGTTATAAGTATTGCTACCCTAGCTTTATTTTTTCCTTCCATTTGCAAACAATATCTTTTTCTACCTTTTCACTTTTAGTCTGTGTTTTTAAGTTTGGAATGAGTTTCTTATAGGCAGCATACAGATTGGTCTTTGTTTTTTTTAAGCCTTCACTCACCCTACATTTTTTGAGGGAAGCATTTAAATGATTTTCATTTAAAATAATTATTGACATTCATGAACTTATTGTCATTTTGTTAATTGTTTTCTGGTTGTTTTGTAGTTCTCTGTTCCTTTTCCTCTCTTTGCTTATGATTGATAACTTTATTTAATGTTGTGTTTTGATTTTTTCTCTATTTTTTGTGCATCTATTATATCTTCCTTGCTGCTTTTAAGACTCTATCTTTATAATTAATATTTGATAATTTAATTGTTATGTGTTTTGGTATAGACCTTCTGAGGTTCATCTTATTTGAGCCTCTCTGCTTCCTAGACCTAGATTTCTGTTTTCTTCCTCAGGTTAAGGAAGTTTTCAATTGTTATTTCTTCACATATATTTTTTGTGCCTTTCTGTTTGTCTTTTCTTGGGTTCCCTATGATGTGATTGTTACTGTGGTTGATGTTGTCTGAGAGGTCCCTTAACCTATCCTCATTGTTTAAATTCTTTTATCTTTTTGCCATTTACTTTCTATGAATGATTTCCATTCCCTGTATTCCTGATCAGTGATCTCTTCTCTGTCTTCTGATCTGCTGCTGATTTCCTCTAGTGTATTTTTCATTTCAGTTGTATTCTTCATCTCTGTTTGGTATTTAAAAAAAATATTTTGTATCTGTGACTATGTTCATCCTTCTTTTCCTGAATTCAGGGGCATCTTTTTGACTATTAATTTGAAATCTTAATTATGTAGAATGCTTAGTTCCATTTCATTTAGTTATTTTTCTGAGGTTTTGCCTTGTCCTTTAATTTGGAATGTATTCCTCTGTCTCTTTGTGTCTTACTCTCTTTGTTTGTTTTTGGTAGGTCAGCTACATCTCTTGGTGTTGAAAATAGTGGCCTTGTATAGGTGTTCTATAGGGCCTAGCACAATCCCCCTGATCACCAGAACTAGGCATTCCTGTGGGGGCTGCATATACTCTTGTCTTTTCACTGAGGTATGATTGTTTTTGAAAGGGATGACCACCAATGGCTGGCTGTGACTATTGTGGGTGTACTGTGGACAATGTTGGCCCTGACACATATGACTGAAAGGCCTAGCTGTAGCAGGCATGCTGGTGGGTAGCATTAGCTCCTGGTGCAGTCGACTGAGAGGCCTGCTATGTATGTGATGGTGGATGGGCCTGCCTCACCTCCCTTCCTGAGGCAGGAATTATTTTGGTGAGGTGATAGTCCTGTTGGGTCGCCTACCACAGGTTCTGGGGCAAACATCACTTTGGAAGGATGCTGATGCTGACCACATATGCCTGTCTGGCATGGTGGAGTAGGATCCACTGTGAAGGGGTACCTGCCAGGGTGGGCAGTTTGGATGAGATGGGGCTGCAGGGGAATACTGGTTTGAGTTGAGCACTGCTATCCTGTTAAATGGAAAATGTCAGGACAGGTTTCCATTGGCATTGGGACAGCTAGACTGAAGGAGGGCCAGAAAAAAAATGGTACCTACAAACACTTCCATTCCCAGAGAACATTTCTATAGATCCTTGCACCTCAGGCACATACACTAAAATTAGCCAATGTCTCCTTCATGTATATCCCATTTTCTTTTTAAACTGTTGTCTCTATGCTAGTTCTTAGAGTGAGTTATAAAGCACACTGGCCCTGTAAGAATGGAATCTCAGTTTTCTGCAGCTTTCCTAGAGTTAAACCCAGCTGACTGTCAAAGCCACACATTTCTGTAGAACCACAATTGCAAATTCAACTGATGTTTGGACAAGGGGGTCTAGAAGTGTCCCTTGGGCAACAGTTGGTTAAATTGTTGTTTACACCTCTTTACTGGAGATACAAGGAAGCTGTAGTGAGGCCTGGAGACAACAAAGATGGTGTTGTACAGCCTTAGACCCTGATAGCATCTCTGTATTCTCTAACTATGTAACATATCTGAAGCCTGCCCATCAGAATGAAGCTCCAAAACAAGTAAATAGGCCTTTTTCACAAGGAGACTACCTCTGCAGTGGCCTGGGGGTGATAGCTTGCCAAGAACTATCTCACCAATTGTTACAGATCTTTGTGACTCAGGAGTGAGCCCAAACCAGTCTACCAAAGAAGTACCTTGTGTGGTCTATGCATGTCCTCTGACTTTAGTGGGCAGCTGGAGAATACAGGGTCGTGGGGAGTGGGGTCCACCTGCTTTAGCAGGACAGTAGAAGAGTGCAGGACCTGTACCCCTGCCAGGTTTAGTAGGGCAGCTGGGGAGTACAGGAGAAGGTACATCCCTCTGACTTGCAGGCACTGCATGCCTGCCTGCTTTAACAGAGCAACAGATTTCATGAACTGTATATCTGTTGGCACGAGCAAGTCAGACGGAGAGGGCAATAATGGCACCTACCAGTACTGCTGTCTGAGACTGAATTTCAAGAGGTTCTTACCTTTTCACCAGATAGTTTAAGATTAGCAAATGAATCTCCTTCAGAAAAAGCTTAGGCACTATTTAAAACTTCTGCTTTTGCCCTGGCCCTTTTTGCAAGTGGGTATCTCTCTTGTGAGCCTTTTAGGAGTGATATCTCAGTTCCCTATGGCCTTGGGGTTTCCTTATGTAAAGTCCATTGTTTTTTTCAAAGCCAAATGTTTTGAGGGCTCATCTTTCTGTTACAGGTCTCACAGATTGGATTCTGCTGTGACACATAAACCTCTCACTCCTCAGGGAGAAGCTCTTGCTTTGTGAGATCCCTCCAGATTCAGGGTCACCATGCTGATGCTCAGGTTTTTGGCTAGATTGCATCTCTGCCTCTCCTACCCATCTTGATGTGGCCCTTTTATCCTTCAATGTGGAGGAGCTATTCAGCTCATTTTCGGGTAGAATTGTCCTGTATATACCTATAGATTTGGTGTCTGCCTGACAGGAGGTAAGTTCAGGATCTTCCTGTGCTGTAATTTTGGAGTGCCCTCATAAAGCTGTGTTTTTTTGTTTTGTTTTGTTTTGTTTTATTCAGAGGGCAGGGAACTTTAGAGTCCCTGGACTCTAATATTTGTCTCACCAATACTCTAAGAATGTCCAAATAACTCCTTGGCAGTATAGCCTCTTAGCAATTGCTTATTTTTCTTAGTTTCTTGGCCTTTCACTCCATTCATTTTTCTAAGAAAAATTGAATACTGATCAATACTGCAGAGAAGTGTCTTTGATAGTCTCAAATTCTGAGGCCTTGGCACTTGAAGTACTGACTGTCTTTATAGCTCTGAACTCTAATGTTTCCCTCTCTACCCTTGTGAGACTCCCATAAATACTAAGCCACTGTATCTAGTTAAGCCTCTATATCCAATGAAGATAAGCAAATGCTTCTAGAGGAAAAATGTTAACTGGTATATGTTCACTGTCATTTCATGTCCCTTCTTTCCTGGATCTTGGTTCTCTTTACTCTGTCTTGATTGTTCTTTGATGCTTTGATAAATTTGTTTCCTATATTTTATTTAGACTGTATAATTTGTATGTGTAAGAAGGTTGTTTGATAAAGGCTGTTTTTTTTTCATAGCCAGTAGCAGAAATCTTTGTTATTAGAATGTTCTAAAGTTCTACATATTATGCAATTAATTTATTTTATAAAGTCCTTAGTAAGTACTAGATTTATCCTCCCAAAGATGGTGGTCTTGAAAAAAAGTTTTCTGGATTGCCAACTATTTTCTCAATTGTTCATTAAGCCTTCCTTTTAGATGAAAAAATAATATTGGAAATGTCATTGATCATATTCCAAATCAAGAGGCACTTGCTGTATTTTTCATTTTAAATTATGTATGGAAAGTGCAGAAGGCTTAAATTATGTTAAAACTTGGAGGAGGTTATCTAGTGTCCTGAAAGTGTATCATGAATTTGAAAAAGTAAAATTCTTATCTGCTCTTTAAACTGGAATCGAATACATAAAATTTCTTTGGAATACTGAAATAAGAGTTAGTTGCAGTTACCTCTGGGAAGAGAGACCGAAGCACTGAAAGCCAATTGTGTAAAGGTATCTTATTTAAGGTGAGCATTTAACAACATGTAGCAATAGCTGACTATGGTACCTTAGCCAAATCTGAAGTATGTTTCCTTGGTTTCACAAAACAAGGGATCAATGAATAGACAGGCAAGAACCAATACATCAATACTCAGGAGACTGAGATTCTTTCCCCCACCTATTTTGCATCTCATCATGTGCAGGGTTAGTCTTTGTTATTACAAAGATGGCTACTCTACCGCTAAGGATTCAGTTTACATTTGAGGCAGCAAGAAAATGAGTAAAGTTGTAGGGCAAATTTGCCTGCTACTGGAGACTCTTCCCTTTTATCAGGAAAGTAATTTCATGGAAACCTGCCTACAAATTCTGCTTTGGTCTTATTTATGAAAGTTAAGATGCAAGACCACATTTAGCTACAAAAAGTCTGGGCAAGTATGCGTTCTTAAAGCATATATGCTTTAAGAATATACTTAAGAATATATTTAAGAATACAAGCATATATATGTATTATATATATATGAATATATATTCTGAATAAAAGTGTTAGTCTTCATAAGAAAAGCATGAGAGTGAATATTATGTAAACAACTAGCATTATCTGTCTACTTATCTTTCATGGTATGCACTTACATAATGTTTTATTTTTTAAAAATGTGCCACATCATTTAAAACCATTAAAACTACACGTTTTAAGCATAGACCTAAGAACATGAAAAATTACTATAGATATTCTATATGTGTGTATATATCTGTGTGTAATAAGGTTATAGTCTTATAAAAGAAAACTAAGTCCTATTTGATTTTGTACATAATCTGCTTTATTTTTCATCTTTAAAAAAAACAGATGTTTCTGTATATAACAAATAATATTTATAACTATATATTTTGAAAAGACCATGTCTAACTTATGTAGCATTCAGTTAGAGTTAGGTAGGGTAGATGACTAAATCCAGTAGTATGGATAGTGTTCTAAAAAGTTCTAAGTTCCTTATAGTCTCTTAAGTTTTGACATATAACAAGTTATTACGGTGATATATACCCAAATATATAAGAAGTACTTAAGTTTGGTCATATTGTTCCATTGGCCTTATAGCAGTCTCCTTTTTCCCTCTTCAAATTTCTACCCATTTATAAAAATTTTATAATAGCTGCCTAAGCTGACATTGACAGATGATTTTAAGGACAAGATAGAAAAGTGAATCCGGACAAGAATGTATATTTTATGTATTATGGCAGCTTCAAATAATAATGGAGAGAAAGAACATCTATGAGAACCCCATAGTTAACATCATACTTAATCATTAAAGATGAAATGTCCTCTCCCTAAAATCGGATACAAGACAAGAATGTTGGCTCTTATCACTTTTATTTAACATTGCACTGGAGGTTCTAACTAGGGTAATAAGGTAAAATGAAGTAGAAAAAAAAAATCCAGATTGGAAAGGAAGTAGAGCTGTGTTGATTAACAGATAATATAACTGTCAATGTAGAACATGTTTTCTATCTAGAAAACCTAAAGAAATCAGCCCCCCAAAAAACCCCAAAACTTCTAGAAATAAGAAATAGGAATAGCATGATAGATAGCACAATCTAAGATTAAATAAAAGAATCAATTGGATTTCTAGCAAAAAACAGTCAAAATGAAAAGAGGAAAATGATGAACATTTGGTGAGGGGGAAGAGAGGCAAAAGACAAAACAGACTTTTAATTACAGGGAACAAACTGAGGGTTCCTGGAGGGGCAGTAGGCTGGGATATGGGTTAAGTGGGTGATGAGTATTAAGTAAGGCACTTGTGATGAGCACTGTGAATTGTATATAAATAATGAATTCTACTCCTGAATGAATGTTCTACTCCTGAAACTAATACTATGATATATGTTAACTAACTGGAATTTAAATAAAAACTTGAAAAAGAAAAAAAAATGGATGAAAGGTCTAAATGTGAGGACTGACACCATAAACATCCTCAAAAAGAACAGAGGCAGTTACTTCTTTGACATCAGCCATACTAAATTCTTCATAGTAAATCCTTCCTAAAATTTACCATAGTAAATTCTTCCTAGTAAATTCTTCCATAGTAAATTCTTCCTAGTAAATTTTTCCTAGTAAATAAGTCTCCAGAGGAAAGGGAAAAAAAAATAAACTATGGGGACTACATCAAAATAAAAAGCTTCTGGTTAGTGAAAGAGACAATAAAACTAAAACACAACTTACTGAGTAAGAGAAGATACTTGCAAATGACATATCAAATAAAGAGCAGCATCCAAAATATATAAAGAGCATAAATGATGCAACACCGAAAAAACAAATACTTCAATTTAAAAATGGGCCAAAGACAGGAGCAAACATTTTTACAAAGAAGATATACAGATGGTCAACAGACACATGAAAAGGCTCTCCACGTCATGAATCAGCAGCGAAATGCAAATCAAAACCACAAGGAGCTATTATCTCATACCTGACAGGATAGCTAAAAAAAAAACAAAAAACAAAAAACAACCACAAACAGCAAGTGTTGGTGAAGATGTGGAAAAAAAAGATTAGTTATAGACTATTAGTGGGAATGCAAACTGGTACAGCCACTGTGGAAAACAGGGTAGGGTTTTCTTAAAAAATTAAAAATAGAAATACCAGAGGATTCAGTAATTCTATTACTCGATATTTACCCAAAGAAAAAAAACAATAAAAAAACCTAATTCAAAAAAGATATATGCACCCCTCCAATGGCAGCACTATTTACAATAGCCAAGATATGAAAGAAACCCAAGAGTCCCTCAATATGTAAATGGATAAAGTTGTGGTGTGTATGTGTATGTGTGTACTCAGCCATAAAGAAGGAAGAGCTCATGCTATTTGCAACAACATGGACCTAGAGGGTATACCACTAAGTGAAATAAGTCAGAAAAGGGAAAATTCCATATGGTTTCATTCATGTGTGAATAAAAAACAAAACAGAGTTAAAAAGAGACACAGAAAAAAAACCAGACTCTTAAATACAGAGAAAAAACTGGTTGTTGCCAGAGCGGAGGTAGGTGGGAGGATGGATGAAATAAAGGGGCTTAAAGGTGTACTTATCTTGATAGACACTGAGAAATGTATTCAATTGTGGAATTATTATTTTTACATTTGAAACTAATAAAACACTATATTAAGTATACTCGATTAAAGAGAAAAAAGTACATCCTTACATGTTCTGGAAGAAAAAAAGAATCATTTAAGAAACTGACAACTGGTCCTATAATTAATTTGGAAATGTAAATCACCCTCAGTAACCACAGCAATATTAAAAAAGAAGAGCAAAGTTGGACTCACACTTCTCTTTCCTCCATTTCACAGCTACAAAGTTGCAGTAAGCAAGACTGTGTGATATCGGCATAAGTGTAGTTATGTCAAACTTTGGAATATAATTGAAAGTCCAGAAATAAACCCTTACATTTATGGCCAACTGGATTTTAATGAGTATATCAAGTCAATTCACTGGCGGAAGAATACCCACATACATAAAATGAACTGCGACTCTTACTTCACACCGTGCATAAAAATTTATTCAAGGTGAAACATAGATCTAAATTTCAGAGCTAAAATTATTTAACTGTTAGAAGAAAACATAAGGGAAAACTGTTGTGACCTTCAGTTAGACTAAGTTCTTGGTTATGATACCAAAATCATGATCCTTATAAGGAAAATTTTCATAAATTGGACTTAATAATATTCTAAATTTTTATATTTCAAAACAGACTACTGAGAAAATTAAAAGACAAGCTACAGGCTACGAAAAATATCTTCAAATCCTGTGTATTATAAAGGACTTAAGTCCCGATATCTTGTCTTGTGACTCAGTAATTAGACCAATAAGACATTTTAAAATGGGCAAAAAAATTGTATTGTATAGACATTTCACCAAAGATATAGGAGTAGCTAATAGGCAAATGTAAAGATGATTATCGTCATTACTTTTTAGGGAAACAAAAATGAAAACCACAGTGAAATACAACTTCAAGCCTCCTTGAATACATATAGGGCCAAAGATGTACTCATTGACTGGGTATATGAAAACTGGAACCCTTGAGCATTGATGGTTTCTACTTTTTGGAAAGCAATGGGTTTCTTTAAAAAAAAATTACACATGAATATACTATACATCCCAGCAATTGGACCCCTAAGAATCCATCGAAGAAAAATGAAAACATAGGACTGTAAAAAGACATGTAAGTAAAAACTGGAAATAATCCGACTATGCATCAACTCTTGAGTGGGAAAAGAAAATGTACTGTATTCATGTAATGAAGTATTACACAGCAATCAAAAGTAAACTACAGATACATGCTACAACACATCACAGTAAGTGAACAAAGACAGAAGTACAACACTGCATACAGTATGATTCCATTTGAAGAAAATGTTTAGAAAAGAAAATTTATAGAGACAAAATTAATGGTAACCTAGGACTGGGCGTGGAAGTAAAGATTAAGTAAGATTGGAACGAGAAAAACTTTTGGAGTAGTGGAAATTTCTATTTGTTGGGTAGTTTCTATTTGTTGGATGGTTATACATCACTGTTAATTTACTAAAATCGTTAAATCATATCAGTTGACTGGTGAATTTTGTAGTATGTAAGCACACTTCCTTTAAGCTATTAAAACAGTGGGAACCATTCTTGGAAGCAGTATTTTAAGTGGCCGTGGATTTTTCTGTGGCCTTAAGTTTATTAGTTTGCATAGCTTTAAACAAAGGCCAAAGCACTTGACAGTTTCCTAAGAGTAGCTTGAATGTTTTAGTTAGTTCATATTTATATAGAATTTATATGCCTGAAAGGCAAGTCCTATTAAAGAATGATAATCATAGTCTGTATTATATCCTCAATCACTTTGGAATATAAATTTTTTTAATCTATTTAATGTTCTTTCTGTAAACCCTTGGAACTAATGAATAGAGTTACATGTCATTCTTGCTCCTTTAAGAGATACTACCTTCTCTGAGGAAGAACAAATTGCATTACAAATGTCCTAATTAATTCTTAAAACAGGCTTGTTCAGAGAAAAATAAAGTATGTCCTTAAAAACAAATGCATAATTATTTTACAATATTGCCCGCTTCTTAGATTTCAGGAGTTAATGCTGATATCAACATAGAAATGACAAGGTGTTACACAACAATTTTAATTCGGCAAGTGTTATATTTGTACATCATTTGAAATGACATATTTACTCTTCATAAAATATGTAAATTTAACCAAGAAGTGAAAAAAGACTCTAAATATGCAGGTAAAATGTACTCTACTTCAAGAAAAGCTATAATTAGAAATGTATTGTGTGGGGTGCCTGGGTAGCTCAGTTAGTTAAGAGGCCAACTCTTGATTTGGGTACAGATCATGATCTCAGGGTCGTGAGATCAAGTCCCACATCAGGCTCCATGCTCATCAAGGAGTCTGCTTCAGATTATTTCTCTCCCTCTTCCTTTTCCCCTCCCCCTTCTCAGTCTCTCTCTCTCTCTCTCTCTAAAATAAACAAATCTTAAAAAAAAAAAGAGATTTGCATTATGCTTAATATGAGTGACCAGTCTTTCTTGAAGAAAAATAAGTAGCCTACTTTTTCTTTTCCAAAATTTTTTCATTCACTATGATTTTTTTCTATACTTATAAATAGATGATCTTAAAATATCAATTTCAGAAGGGAAAAATGAATATGTTGAATAGAGAAACCCAGATTGAATAGAATCCTCTATCTCATTCTTGGCTATCTGGATACTCTCCTACAAACAGATTTTCCTGTCATTTTATAAACGTTTTATATGGTTAAAATTAGATTTTGGCTTTAAGGTTTAAATCATCCTTAAGGATAGATCCTCATTACATACCATTTTTAGTTTATAGAGTTTTACTTTTAATTGGACTTATGGGGTAAGGAAATACTACTCTAATTTAAATGTATAATCATCCCAATATTTTTTATTTGACTCACACAAGATTTGTTACAGATAAAGAAACAGATGGTAGGTATAAAAGATGTAGTCATGCAACAAACATTCATTTAGTGCCTACTGTGTATTAGATAAAAAATGGTAAAGAAGAAAGGGATTTTTAAAAAAATTATTCTTTGGATATAGTTGACAAACAATGTTACATTAGTTTCAAGAGTACAACATAGTGATTCAACAAGTTTATACATAATGCTGTCCTCACAAGTGTAGCTACCATCTGTCACCATGCAATGCTATGAAAATACCATTGACTATATTCCTTATGCTGTACCTTTTATTCAGTGACTTATTCACTCTGTAACTGGAAGCCTGTATCTCCCACTTCCCTTACCCTTTTTGTCCATCCCTCTACCCCCTTCCCCCTGGCAACCATCAGTTTGTTCTTTGCATTATAGGTCTATTTTTGCTTTTTGTTTATATATTTATTTTTAGATTCAACATGTAAGTGGAAATCATATGGTATCTGTCTTTCTCTGACTGACTTACTTTACTTAGCATAATACCCTCTAGGTCCATTCATATTGTTACACATGGCAAGCTCTCATTCTTTTATATGGCTGCTTAATATTCCATTCTGTATGTATACCATCTTTTCTTTATCCATTGATAAAGAAATCCATTTATTTACCCATTTCTTTATGCATGTAGGTTGCTTCCATAAATAGTGCTACTATAGACAAAGGGGTGCCTCTTTCTGAATTAATATTTTCAACTTCTTTGGGTAGATACCCAGTAGAGGAATTACTGTATCCTGTGGTATTTCTATCTTAATTTTAAGGGTTTTTTAAAAATTTAATTAATTCTCTACCCAACATGGGGTTCAAACTCACAACCCAAAGATCAAGGGTCACACACTCTACCTACTGAGCCAGGCAGATGTGCCACTACTTTAAATTTGGGGATAAATTTTCATACTGTTTCCCATAATGGTTGTACCAATTTACATTATGACAAACAGTGCACAAGCATTCCTTTTTAATAAGTAAAAAATTTCATTGGTGGGAAAATGTCACTATTTTAAATATGGTGGAATAAAACTATCTTTCAAAAGTAGTAATTTTTGAGCATAGAAATTAGAGAGCATTTATGTAGTTATTTAGAGGAAGAGCATTCCAGTGCACTAAAAAACAAGTGCAAAGTCTGATGGGGAGAAGAGTAGATGAATGTCAATCATACTCCCCCCCACCACCACCAAGATATGAGGGGAAAATACTTCTTTGGTTATATACAGTGCTTTTACATGAACCTTATAATCCTGGGAAGACCACAATGTTTAAAAATTCTCCCAGTCTTTTGTATCCTCGAAAATGGCTTAATGCAAAGAAACATTCTTCCCCCTTTGTCTTAGATAAAAACTCATAGATGTCCTGCCCTGTTTACCTATAAGGCCAGACACAGAGCCCCTAGAATTCTCATTCTTTACCTCATAAATCATTAATTGAACTCTTGTTTCCCATGGTCAACTGAACATTTGGGTTCTTGTCTCAGAAAAACTCAGGTTGTCAAAAAGAATTTACTGTTCTTTCTAGCCAACACCTAAAGAAGGCCACTGACCCACTTCTTTTAGAACATTTACTAAAATGGCTTGTAATTATGAATCCTTCTTTTGTTGCTTTTTTTTGAAAATTTTTTAAGATTTTATTTTTTAATTTGACAGAGAGAGATCACAAGTAGACAGAGAGGCAGGTAGTGGCGGGGGGGGGGGCGGGGGGGGCGGGGAACAGGCTCCCTGCTGAGCAGAGAGCCCAATGCAGTGCTCAATCCCAGGACCCTGAGATGATGACTTGAGCTGAAGGCGGAGGCTTAACTGATTGAGCCACCCAGGCACCCTGCTTTTTTTGAAAATTTTAAGGAATAGTTGACAAAAATGTTACTTTCATTTCGGGTGTAAAACACAGTGATTCAACTTCTCTATATGTTATGCTATGCTCATCAGAAGTCTAGTACCATCTGTCATCATACAATGTTATTACAGTGTTATTGACTGTATTCACTGTGCTGTGTTTTTTATTCCAGTGACTTATTCATTCTATAAATATTCAGGTCTCTGCCCATTTTTAATCAGATTTTTTTTTTCTTCTCAAGTTATATAAATGATTTATATATTTTGGATATTAACTCCTTATCAGACATATCATTTGCAAATATCTCCTCCCATTCAGTAGGTTATCTTTTTGTTTTGTTGATGGTTTGCTTCCTTATAAAAAAGCTTTTTATTTTGACATAGTCCCAGTACTTTATTTTTGTTTTTGTTTCTCTTGCCGTAGGAAACATACCTAGAAAAATGTTGCTATGGCCAATGACAGATGGCCTGTGTTTGCTTCAGGGATATCAATGATTTCAGGTCTCACATTTAGATCTTCAAACTGTTTGGTTTTTTTTGTGTGTGTGTATGTGTGTATAGTGTAAGAAAGTGTTCCTGTTTCATTGTTTTATATGTAAATGTACAGTTTTCCCAGTGCTGTTTGTTAAAGAATCTTTTTCTCATTAGGTATTCTTGACTCCTTTGTCATATATTAATCATATTAGTGTGAGTTTATTTCTGGATTCCCTATTCAGTTCCATTGATCTATATGTCTATTTTTGTGCAATACCATACTGGTTTGATCACTACAGCTTTGTAGTATATCTTGATATCTGAAATTGTGATACCTCCAGCTTCATTCTTCTTTTTGGAGATTGCTTTGTCTGGAGTCATTCCATACAACTTGTAGTGTTTTTTTTTTTTTAAGTTTTGTAAAAAATGCTATTGGTATTTTGATAGCTATTGCAATGAATCTAGATTGCTTCGGGTACTAAGAACATTTTAACAATACTACTTCTTAAAATCCATGAGCATGGAATCTCTCTCCATTTGTGTGTCTTCATTTTTTTGGTCAATATGTTATAGCTTTCAGAGAACAGGTCTTTAACCCCCCTTGGTTAAGTTTATTCCTAGGTATTTTATTATCTTTGATGCAATTGTAGATGGAACAGGTTTCTTAATCTTTTTTTTATTTCATTATTAGCATATAGAAATGCTACTGATTTCTAGGTATAAATTTTGTATCCTGTACCTTTACTGAATTCATTTATTAGTTGTAATAGTTTTGTGTAGAGTACTTAAGGTTTTCTATGTATAATATCATGTCATCTGCATATAGTGACAGATTAATTTCTTTTTTACCAATGTGGATGTCTCTTATTTCTTTTCATTTGTTTGCTTAATTGCTATGGCTAGGACTTCTAGTACTGTGTTGAATAAAATTGGTGAGAGTGGACATCCCTGTATTGTTCCTGATCACAGGGGGAAAGTTGTGAGTTTTTCACAGTTGAATATGATGTTAGCTGGGAGTTTTTCATTTATTGCCTTTTATTATGTTGTGTTATGGTCCCTCTAAACCTACCTTGTTGACACTTTTATCATAAACAGATGTTGAATTTTGTTAAATGGTTTTTCTGCATCTATTAAGAGGATAATATTATTTTTATCCTTTTTTTGTTGTTGCAGCAGTGTATTTCATTCATTGATTTGTTAATATTGAACCATCCTTGCATACACAGAATAAATCTGCTTGATTGTGGTGAACGATCCTCTTCATATATTGTTAGATGTGGTTTGCTGATATTTTTTAAAGTATCTTTGTATCTGTGTTCATCAGGGATACTTGCTTTTGGGGTGTGTGTGTGTGTGTGTGTGGTTGTCTGGTTTTAGTATCAGGGTAATGCTGGCCTCATAAAATGTACACGGAAACTTTCCTTCCTTTTCTATTTTTTAAAATAGTTTGAGGAGAATAAACATTAATTATTCTTAAAATGTTTGGTAGAATTCATCTGTGAATCTAGTTGGTTATGGACTTTAAAAATTTTTTTGATAACTTTTTGGTTACTGACTTGGTTTCATTATTAGTCATTGGTTTGCTCAAATTTGCTAATTTACTGTGATTCAGTTTTTTAATATTGTAGGTTTCTAGGAATTTATCTATTTCTTCTAGATTGTCTATTTTGTTGGCATATCATTTTTCATAGCACTCTTTTAAAATCCTGTTTCTGTGGTATCTCTTGTTACTTGTCTTTTGTTTCTGATTTTAATATTTCAATCCTTTCTCTTTTTTTTCTTGATGAGTCTGGCTAAAAGTTTGTCAATTTTGTTTTATCTCTTCCAAAAACTAGCTCTTGGGTTCATTTTTCCTATTGTTTTTTCAGTCTCTTTGTCACTTATTTCCCTTCTGATCTTTATTATTTCCTTTCTTCTACCCACCTTGGACTTTGTTCCTCTTTTTCTGGTTCTATTAAGTGTGAGGTTAGATTGAGTTTTTTTCTTGTTTCTTGAGGTAGACCAGTGTTTCTATATATTTTCTTCTTAAAACTTCTTTTACTGAACCCCTAAATTTCGAACCATTGTGTTTTCAATTTAATTTTTCTCCATGCATTTTTTAAAATTTCCTCTTTGATTTCTTTGTTGAATCATGCATTCTTCAGTGACATTTTATTTAGTCTCTATGTATTTGTGTTCTTTCCAGATTTTCTCTTGTGATTAATTTCTAGTTCCAGACCATTGTGATCATAAAAGATGCATGATATGATTTCATTCTTTACTGAATTTACTGAGACTAGTTTTTTAGCCTAACATGGAATTTGTTCTGGATAATGTGCCATGTTCAGTTGAAAGGAATGTGTAATCCACTGTTAGCTGATGGAATGTTCTAAGTGTATGTTAGGTTCATCGGGTCCAACATGTCATTCAAGAGCCACTGTTTCCTTGCTGCTTTTCTGTTTTAATGATTTATATATTGATGTAAGTGTTGTGTTAAGTTCCCCCACTATTATTGTATTGCTGTCAATTTCTTTTATTATATTGGTTAATTTTGTTTAAGTGTTCCCATGTTTGGTGTATATTTACAATTGTTATATCGTCTTGTTGGATTGATCCTTTTATCATTATGTAATACCTTGTTTACCTCTTGTTGTAGGTTTTATTTAACTGTCTTTTTTGACTCAGTATTGCTACCCTGGGTTTTTCTTTTTTTGTTGTCTTTGTTACCCTTTGCATGGCAAATGTTTTACCATCCTTTCACTTTCATTTTGTATGTGTCTTTGGTTGGGAGTAAATATTGATATATATGTACCTTTGTCATTTCATTGTTTTCTGAGGTTTTTTTTGTAGTTCTCTGTTACTTCTTTTACTCTCTTTCTTTCTGATGAGTTTCTGTAGTGTTATGCTAGAGTTCCTTTCTTTACATGTATCTGTTACACATTTCAGATTTGTGGGTTAACAAGACTTTCACATAAAAAATCCTAAGTATATAGCAGTCCCTATGAAGTTGATGGTAATGTAAATTCCAACACATTTTTTAAAAACTTCTTTTTTACTCCCTTCTCTGTGTTTATTGTGTAAATATTTTATTCATAGTGTTTTGATGTCTAATTATGGCCATTGTTTTTTACTTAAATGTTATGACCCAATAACATTTCTTTTAAGAACTGGTTCAGTGGTGATAAATTTTTTAACTTATGTTTATCTGGGAAACTCTTTGTTTCCTTCAATAATGAATAATAATTCAATAATGAATAATAATTCAATAATCAATAATGAAAAATAATTTTTTTCTTTCTTGATTCTATTTTTAATTTTTTTTAAGTTTTGATTTAAATTTCAGTTAGTCAACATACAGTACAATATTAGTTTCAATACAATGATTCAACACTGCCCTACATGATCTGGTGCTCACCACAAAAAGTATGCTCCTTAAGCACCATTACCTATTTAACCCATCCCCAAATCCAGCTCCCTTCTTGTAACAATCACTTTGTTCTTTGTAGCTAAGAGTCTGTTTCATGGTTTGCCTCCCTCTCTTTTTTCTCTTTGCTCATTTGCTTTGTATCTTAAATTATACATGAGTGAAATCATATATTTCTCTTTCTCCGACTGACATATTTCACTTAACAAAATACTCTCTAGCTCCATCCATGTTGAAAATGGCAAGAATTCATTCTTTCTTATCAATGAGTATTATACCACTGCATATATACCACTTCTTCTTTATCAGTCTTTATTCATCAGTAAATGAATATTGGATTGTTTTCATAATTTGGCAATTATAGATAATGCTGCTATAAATACCGAGATGAATGTATCCCTTTGAACTTATATTTTTGCATTCTTTGAATAAATACCCTATATTGCTATTGTTGGATTGCAGAGTAGTTTTATTTTTAATTTTTGAGGAAACTCCATATTGTTTTCAACAATGACTGTTATCAGTTTGCATTCCCACCAGTAGTGCAAGAGGGTTCTCCCTTCTCCACATTCTCACCAATGCCTGTTATTTCTTGCATTGTTGATTTTATCCATTTTGAACAGGTGTAAGGTGGTGTCTCACTATAGTTTTTCCATTCCCTGAGGATCACTGATGTTGAGCATTTTTGATGTGTCTGTTGTGCATCTGTACATCTTCTGTGGAAAAATGTCTACTCATGTCTTCTGCCCATTTTTAAGTTGGATTGTTTTGGGATGTCGAGTAGTATAAGTTCTTTATATATTTTGGATACTAACTCTTTATTGGACATATAATTTGCAAATATCTTCTCCTACTCTGTAGGTTGCTTTTTAGTTTTTTTCCTTCACTGTGCAGAAGCTTTTTATTTGATGTAGTCCTAATAGTTCATTTTTGCTTTATTTCTTTTGCCTAAAGAGACCTATCAAGAAAAAAGTTGTTATGGATGATGTCAGAGAAATTAATGTCCATGCTTTCTTCAAGGACTTTAAAGGATTGGGGTCACACATTAAGGTCCTTCATTCATTTTGAATTTAGTTTTGTGTATGGTGCAAGAAGGTAGTCTAGAGAATGGTGCACTTTCATTCTTTTGCATGTTTCTGTCTAGATTTCCCAACACTATTTGTTGAAGAGACTGTCTTTTCTCCATTGGATATTCTGTCCCATTTTGTTGACCATATACTTGTGGGTCCAGGATGATTAGTTGACTGTATACTTGTGGGTCCTTTTCTAGGTTTTCTGTCCTCTTCCATTGATCTATGTGTCTATTTTGTGTCACTACCATACTGTCTTGATCACTACTGCTTTGTAATAGAGCTTGAAGTCTATAATTGTGATGTCCCAGCTTTGCTTTTTTTTTTTAATTTTATTTATTTATTTGACAGGCAGAGATTACAAGCAGGCAGAGAGGCAGGCAGAGAGAGAGAGGAGGAAGCAGACTCCCCACTGAGCAGAGAGCCCGACGCAGGGCTCGATCCCAGGACCCTGGGATCATGACCTGAGCTGAAGGCAGAGGCTTTAACCCACTGAGCCACCCAGGTGCCCCTGCTTTTCTTTTTCAAGAGTGTTTTGGCTCCATACAAATTTTAGGATTGTTTGTTCTGGCTCTGTACATCATACAGGCCATATATGAAAAATCTGCAGCTAATATCATACTTAAATGGGGGAAAACTAAAAGCATTTTCTCTACAGCCAGGAACAAGTCAGGGATGTCCAGTCTCACCACTGTTGTTTAACATAATACTTGAAGTCTTAGCCTCAGCTATCAAACAAAAAGAAATAAAAGCCATGCAAATCAGCAAGGAAGAAGTCAAATTTTCCTCATAGGCAACATGATACGCTATGTAGAAAATTCAAAAGACGCCACTAAAAGTGCCAGAACTGATGAACAAATACAGTAAAGTTACAGGATACAAAATCAATGTACAGAAATATGTTGCATTTTTGTGAAACATTTTTTTAGCTCATGACCTGAGCCAAAATCGAGTCAGACACCTAACTGACTGAGCCACTCAGGTGTCTGTCTTGCATTTCTGTACACCAGTAATGAAACAGCAGAAAGAGAAATCAGGGAATCAATCCCATTTATGATTCCACCAAAAACTGTAAGATACCAAGAAATAAACCTAACCAAAGAGGTAAAAGATCTGTACTCCACAAAGTATAGAACACTTCCAAAAAATATCGAAGAGGACACAAAGAAATAGAAAAGCATTTTTCCATTCTTCCATTCTTCCAATTTCTTCCAATCTGGAATTAGAAGAGCAAACATTGTTAAAATGTCTATACTACCCAAAACAATCTACGCATTTAATGCAATACCTGTCAAAATGCCACCAACATTTTTCGCAGGTCTTTCATCCATTTTGAATTATTTTTTGTGTATGGTGTAAGAAATTGTCCAGTTTCCATTTTTTGAAGAGACTGTCTTTCTCCCATTGTATATTCTTTCTTTCTTTATCAGAAACTAATTGAGCATATAGTTGTGGGTTTATTTCTGGATTTTCTATTCTGTTCCATTTTTGTTCTTGTTTTTCAAGACTGTTTTAGCTATTCTTGTTCTATTTAGTTCCATGCAAATTTTAGGATTATTTGTTGCAGTTCTGTGAAAGATGTTGTTTGCATTTTGATAGAGATTACATTAAATTTGTGCATTGCTTTGTATAGTATAGACATTTTAATAATATTTGTTCTTCCAATCCATGAGCATAGAGTATCTTCCCATATGGTTGTGTCATCTTCAGTATCCTTCAGCAATGCCTTATAGTTTTCAGAGTACTGTTCTTTCACCTCCTTGATTAAGTTTACTTTTAAATATTTAAATTAAAATATTAATAAAAATTAAGCTTATTAAGTTTATTTTTAAATATTTTATTCTTTTGAGGGCAATTGCTTATGGGATTATTTTCTTATTCTTTCTTGCTGCTACTTCATACAGAAATGGAACAGATTTCTGTATGGTAATTTTGTATCCTGAAACCTTATTGAATTCATTTTTAACTTCCAGTGGTTTCTTGGTGGAGTCCTCAAGATTTTCTGTATATAGCATTGTGTTATCTGTGGATAGTCAAAATTGTACTTCTTCCTTACCAATATGGATGCCTCTTATTTCTTTGTCTTGTCTGATTGCTGGGGCTAAGTCTTCCAGTTCTATGTTTAATAAAAGCAGTGAGAGTGGACATCCTTATTAATGATCTCAGAAGAAAAGCTCTCAGTTTTTCACCAATAAGTATGATATTAACTATGGGTTTTTCACATATGGAGTTTATTATGTTGAGGTATGTTCCCTCTAAACCTACTTTGTTGAGAATTTTTATCATGACTAGATGTTGTACTTTGTCAAATGTTTTTTTACATCTAGTGAGATGATAAAATAGTTTTTATCCTTTGTCTTATTAATGTTATGTATCATATTGATTGACTGGTAAATATTGAACCATCTTTGTATCCCAGAGATAAATCCCACTTAATCATAGTGAATGATTTTTTTAATGTATTGTTGCATTTGGTTTGTAAATATTTTGTTTGAGGATTTTTGCATCTATATATGTCAGAGATACTGGCCTGTAGTTTTTTTGTTTTGTTTTGTTTTGTTTTGTTTTGTTTCCTGTAGTGTGTTTATCTGGTTTTGGTACCAGGATAATGTTGGCCTCATAGAATGAATTTGGAAACTTTTTTTCCTGTTCTTTCTCTTGGAGCACATTCTATTTCCCCAATTTTGCTTGACTTTCTGTGTTTGTTTCTATGCATTCAGCAGAACAGCTATGTCTGCCAAATTTAAAGTAATGGTTTTGTATATGGTCATCCCCTATGTACAAGGTGTGTGCTTGGTGATTTTTAATGACTGGCTGTGGCTGTGGCTGGTGTGAGCTGGGAGTCCCAGGACTCTCCATGAAGCATGTGTTCTGGCAAGACAGCTTAAGTCTGGAGTGGGTGCAGGTCTGTTTGGTCCTTGGGCCCTACATGCAGAGTGTACATGGACAGCATAGCTGAAGCTCAAATGAATGTTTCTGGGGTATCCTGGGGCTTTCTGCACAGAAGGTGCCTAGCATTATGTCTGGAGCTGAGGTGGGGTATGGGCCAGGAGGTCAGGGCTTTCTGTGTAGCAGGTACCCTGGATAGACAGATGAAACTGAATTGGGTGTAGGCTGGATACAGGCTGAATTAGGTACAGGCAGCCTAGTGTTCTGTGTGCTGAGGGCACCCTGGTAAGAAAGCTGAGGCTGAAGTGGTTGCAGTCTGGGGGCTCCTGGGCCCTCTGGGAAGAGTGTGCCCTGGAGGGGCAGATGGAGCCAAGGGGGGTTACAGGCTAGGGGATCCTGGGGTGCTCAGCACAGGGAGCACTCTGGCAGGACAGCTAAACCCAAAGTGGTATCGGTCCTGTGTGGTCCTTGGATTCTTCATGCAACATGTGCCCTGGCAGGACAGCTAAAGCTGAAGTAGGTACCAGAAATGGTGTGCTGAGGTGCTTGGTGCTCTGGCTGGACAACTGGAGCTGAAGCAGGCATGGGCGGGGATATTCAGGGTCCTTTGCACAGAGGGTGTACTGGATGAGTGGCTCGAACAAAGGCAGGCATGAGCCAGAGATTCCTGGGGCACCCGGTGCAGGAGTCACCCTTGTGGGGTGGCTGGATCAGAAGCAGGCATCAGCTGGGAGGTCCTGGGGTGCTCTGTACCTAGGTTGCTCTAGCAAGCCATCTGAAGGCAAAGTGGTGTTGGTCTGGGCGTTCTGGTGTACTGGGCTTCTGTGTCACCTTGGGAAGAAAGCTAGAGCTGTAGTGAGCACTTCCCAGTGTTGTCCCAGTATGCACTGCCTTGTGGCTGCCTTGGCGGGATGCCTGGGACTGGTGTGGCCTAGGAGCCTTGGGCTGATGAGGGTATCGTGTTCATTAGGGTGTTCAGACCATGCACTGGTCTGGGCTCTCAGGGTGAAGTGGGGAGCCTTGACCCTGTCCATCAGCTCCTCCCACATGGAGGGAGTTCTAGCCCCTCCCTCCTTGTTTGGCAGAGTTCTAGGGGTACTTCTTTTATATGCTAGTTGTTCTTTTAAATTGAAGCAATTTTTCTTTGTCCTAGGGCATGTGGGGCTGGTGTGGGCCAGGGAACTTGGATCTAGCTGAGGCAGCAAGAGGGTTAGGGCATATGGGCTCTGCTTCCATTCACAGTTTTTAAGGTGTAGAATGAGGTAGATGGTATCCACAAGCCCCTCCCTCTGGAGAATGTTTTATCAGCTCTCTGCCCTGTACTGTAGTTTGGTAGAGTTCTAGAGCTGGTTCTTTCATATGCTGGTTGACATTTTTAAAGCCATGGCTTTTTTTTTTTTTTCTGTGCCCCATTGTGTCTTGGGCTGGTGTGGGCTAGAGCACTTGGAGGCTCATTGAAGGAGCAAGTTGGCTGTAACATCTGGATCGAGGCTCATTGAAGGAGCAAGTTGGCTGTAACATCTGGATCATGCTCTTGTCTGAATTTTCAAGGTGAAGGGGGAGCACACACCATGTCATTCTCCAGTCCCTCTGAACCAAAGAGATTTCCCTGGCATGTCCTCCACCATTGGTGGAGTTCTAGGGTTGATTCTTTTGTATAGTAGCTGCTCATTTAAGTCATGGCTTTATTTTATGCCCAAGGACCGAGGAATCTGCTCTCAGGCCCTCAGTACTATCCCTCCCTACCACAGTTCACATCAGGGTGAAGTTTTCCTCTTTTACCAGGTCTTTGTCTCTCTTTTGATATTCTATCTTTTGTTGTCCAGAAGCTGCTCCATCAGCCCCCAGTTCTTCTTCAAGAAGAAGTGCTCTATAAAGAGGCGTGATTTGTTGTTATTCCATGGAAGAGGTGAAATCAGAGTCTTCCTGCATTGAGATCTTGGACCACAACCCTTCCTCTTTTTTTTTTTTTTTTAATAACATGTATGTGTCTCCTATAACTCAGAACTGTTTTTCTCTTGGATCTGAAAGCTATTTCTTTGAAATGTAACCATCAATAAGGATAGGGCCTCTGTATCCCAGTCTCTGTGCATGGATAGAATCTTAACTTAGATAATCACCAGCTTGCAGACAGCTGGCTTAGTCACAGTTACACTGACCAACCTTTGTAATTTTTTTACTTCCCTGACTCTACTTGAATGACCCCTAACACCCTTATCTCAGTCGCTCCCCTTCCCCTCCCTTCATTTCCATTTAAAACACCCAGTAAGCATTGTGAAAATTAGAACTGAGCCCAGCTCTCTCCTTTACTGTCAGTAGTTACTAAATAGGTCTTTAACAAATGTCTGGTTTTTATCTTTGACAGGGTTATTCCTCTGTATCAGTGTTATATACTATTCTCCAACTAAAAGGAGTAAATGCTAACAAGGCATTTAACAAACTTTCACAACAGTGAACTGAGTCTAAGATATTTTTACAAAGGCAAGTCACTGTCTAAGCTGAGATTTTCCCCCTTCTTCTGTGATTTCAAGTTACGGGAGAAGTGGCCAGGTAGAGTGGGAAGGCAGTATATCTTCAAAGTGCAGCTCAGAGTGACACACATGTCTCTGATGTGGTGAGAATGGAGTTAAACAGTCCTCTAGGGCATACCTGAAAAAAACAGATCTAGGGGGTCCTAAATCACCAGCAAGATGAAAAGAAACAGCATGGTAACTATGGAAAAAAGAAGGAGAGAAAAGAAAGTGAGGAAGGCAGGAAGGGGGAGCAGGTAATGCAATACACAAATTAGCCTAGAATGAAGCGTAACCCAAGGAAGAAAAGATAATTCCCTCCATGTCCTTTGCACTATAATACAACATATGTATTCAATAAGACTAGAGCTCAAAAATGAGATGATTAATATGAGATTAAAATGAATATCACAGATCATAAGAAATAATGTGTTAAGGAAAAAAACAAATACCATTCAGAACAAATAAATTAAGAATAAATAACCTGAAGAGAACAGAGCAAAAATGATGGAAAATGGAATTACTAACCTGGAGAGATGGCTGATACAATCATGGTCAACATGGATCAAACTGAAAACAAAGGGATTAAAACCATTAGAAAAAAACTATTAGATATAGAATGTGGATAACTATGATTCAAAGTAAAAATAATTTAATAGAGAATCCCAATTAACACAGATTGAAACAGTTAAAAATTTCTCTAAAATTGGAGAACAATCTAAAGTGATTGGGGAAAATCCTTA
This sequence comes from Mustela erminea, assembly GCF_009829155.1. Taxonomy (NCBI): domain Eukaryota; kingdom Metazoa; phylum Chordata; class Mammalia; order Carnivora; family Mustelidae; genus Mustela; species Mustela erminea. The sequence continues at coordinate 23,499,684 of NC_045635.1, read as the reverse complement.
TTCCAAGAAACACTGAGACATATTGTGCTTCAATTATTGAAGTGGAAGTGTGAAAAAATATTATTTAGTCATCCAGAGAGAAAAATTAAGTCACTTTGAAGAAGAAAAATCCAAACCAATGGCCAGATATTTCTTTCTTTTTTTTAATATTTTATTTATTTATTTGACAGAGAGAGATCACAAAAAGGCAGAGAGACAGGCAGAGAGAGAGGGGGAAGCAGGATCCCTGCTGAGCAGAGTCCGATGTGGGGCTCAATCCCAGGACCCTGAGATCATGACCTGAGCCTTAGGCAGCGGCTTAACCCACTGAGCCAACCAGGCGCCCCTGGCCAGATACTTCTTAAGGAAATTTTAACTGAAAAATGTATTGTCAGGCATGGGACTATAGACAGTATCAACCAACCTTTTAAAATTTTTTAAAAGATTTTATTTATTCATTTGACAGACAAAGATCACAAGCAGGCAGAGAGGGAGGAAGGGAAGCAGGCTCCCTGCTGAGCAGGGAGCCCCACGCAGGGTTCCATGCCAGGACCCTAAGACCATGACCCAAGCCGAAGGCAGAGGCTTTAACCCACTGATCCACCCAGGTGCCCCCAACCATTTTAATAAAAGAAGTGAGGGAGAATACCCATAAGGCTTTGTGTTTGGTTTTGTGTTTAGGGAGAAATTAATTTACAATTTGTGACATTATTGAAATTGAAATAGACAATTGAAAAACTTAAAATGAAAATTCCTGAAAGAAATTAATAAAATTGATAAAAATGATTAAATTCCTTTATAATAGAATTAATACCAAATAGTTGGTAGGGTTACAGAATCGAATGTAAAATTTACAAATCTTGGTCAGATAGTATTAACATGATCACAGGATGTGTGGAAAAAAAGCGAGTGCTCATCTCATCTTACAAAGCAGGGAGTTAACCAATATCTTAACTGAAGCATGGGTTAAAAAATAAATAATGACTTCAGCCTCTTACTATTTTCTACAATATATTGGGTTAAGAGGACTCTTTTAGGGTATGATAACTCTTAGAAGAATCATTTCTTTCATGTAAAACAGATTTTCTTTTGTATTCAATTTGCTTTCCCTTGAAGTAAATGAATGAATTTTATTTAAAAATAAAAATAGAAAAGACATAGTACAATTAGGCTATTACTAAGCTGTTGTTAATTATTTTCACAGCTGTAATATATTTTCCTCTTTTTATTCTACTTTTAAGTAGTGGTGACTAGTTAAAACTACACATAGAATTCATAAGCAAATTTCAAGGATCAATAAGAAATGTTGAATAGAAAGGGGAAATAAAAATAAATGTTCTATGAGAGATTTAAGTAAGTGGTAACTTGATAGGCGAGTAATGAATATGTTTGGGGAATGTAGAGTGCTGGAAAGCAAACTGAAAACAAAATAAAAGGATTCTTTACACCTAAGTTTGAGGTATTTGATATGGAATGTATGTTATTCATGTGTACATATCGTTTTACAAAATTTAAAGTTTCGTATTTACCTACTCTTGAAAAATCAACTCCATTGTATTTTAAATTGAAAACTTGCCCTCTTTTATTACCAACAGTAACAGAGGTCATTTCTACTCAGTAATAATGCAGGTATAAATGAGTTAAGTTTAAGTTAATGGGATGATTCCTAGAAAGTTTATTTGACAGCATCCCTCCATGTTATTTGATTAAGAAATGCGTGAGAACCTTGCAGATAAATCTAAAAAAAATCCTTATATATACCAATGTTCTCATGATTCTCTTGTGAGTACTAATGTTTATTATTTGGTTAATTAAATTATTTTATAAGCAATGAGCTAATATAAGTGACTAGACATTTAAAAGGAAATTCTAATGTAGAAATATTTTTCAAAATTTTGTGTGTGTAATTCTAAATTATAATTCAACGAGAACACAAAAATCATGAGTGCTTCTAGGAATAAGAGAATGAATTCACAGTATTGTAAGTTTTATGGTATCTACTTTCAATCTAGAAAATACATAATATTGACTACATGCTCTGGCAGATGTTTTATTAAGAGGGAGATGAATATGACCATCCCTGCCCTAAAAGAGCATAGTATGATTATGCTCAAGGCTAACGCAAAGGTGTTTTAAGCATTTTCCTGAAGTTACATAATAATGCTTTACTTTCGCATAGCCCTTTGCAGTAATAAGTAACATTTACAAATATTATCCTATTTATTATCACAATCACTCAGACTCAGTGAATTTACTTACAATCTACTACTGTAGCATGGTGACATAGAAACACAAAATTAAAAATCACCGCTTTGTTTTACTCTCAAATCTGCTTCTCTCTATTTTCATCTTATTCCTAATTAGTTCCTATACCTGCTTTCTTTTAATCCCCACCACCATCTCAAATGCAATATAATCCCTGTTTTAGAAATGAGGTAACAAAAACTCAGTAGCTTGTCTTAGATAACAAAGCTTACTCTATAAAGAAATCCTGAATGTAACTCTATAAAGAAATCCTGAATGTAAATCAATTCCCCATTCTTTCCAATGTGAATATGTTTTCAATTTGGAAAACTGTGAATACACTAATTTGTAGATGAAATTGTCTCTACTATTTGACATATTTAAATAATTCAATTGCATATTTAAATACACATTATATAAATATTATTGGCTTAGATATACTGGGGATTTCCTTCATATTTTATGAAAGAAGTTTATTTCAACTCCTCACATAAATCTTAGGTGTCATTAACAGTGGGAGACTGTTATATTTGTGACCCCTGATATACAATGCCACCTGCTCTTGTGTAGTATCATTTACCGCTCAGCTTGGTCTTTTGACTTCCTTTGGCTAATGGAGCTTTAGCAAGTGTGATGCAACTGAAGACTTGATAAAAATGTGACATGTGAATATTCAGGCTTACCCTATTGGACCGCTCACTCTTTGAGGCCAGATGCCATGCTGGAATAATGCTTGCATCCGACTAGTGAATGATAAAGTTGAGAGATTATCTTCGATATAAGAGCCCCAGCCAAGCTTCCAGATGCTTGGCAACTCCAAGAAATGCCACATGGAGCAGAGACAAGCCATTTCCAGCAAAATGGTGCAAGTTGCAGAATCCTGGGAAAATAAAAAGTTGTGTTTCAACCTAACTTAATTTAGAGATGGTTTGTTTTTCAGTAGGTAATTGAAATGTTATCTAGTTTTACTGCAACCATTTTTTGAGTCATCCATTTTCTACTTCATACCAACTTGTCTTACTTCTAAGATATTTTGAATGACTTATATTGTCACCAGAATTTTTATTCCTGGGCCTAAGTATCTATTCCCACAACATTAATAGAGTTTCAATTTATTTATCCTGTAAGTCTACCCTTGTGATCTTCACAACATAAGCACTTTTGTGGGGCTTTAAAAAGTGAGTTATAAAAATGTTTATTTACAAAGATGCCCAACAACTGCCCTTGTGAGATTATGCTAAATAATTGCTAAATCTGTTTAAAATTCTAAATATCTAAAAGGAGTTGTGACTAAGGTAGTTTCAGGCTAATTTGTCTTCTTCCATCATGACTATGTTGTATAAAAGTTATTGAGATAGTACAAAAGGGTTTCTAAAGTCGAATGTTACTACTCAAATAAGAGTCTTGCATGCAGACTAGCAGCATCCGGCATGAGATGGGACCAGAATTTAGAACTTCAGCCCAGATCTATTGAATCAGAATGTGCATTGTAATAGTACCCATAAGGAGATTAGTATACATATTAAAATTGAGAAGTAATGGGTCTGAAAACAGAAGGAAGCAAACTACTGGCCTACATGTCATATTTGGTCCACTATCTATTTTTATAAATCAAGTTTTATTGGCACACAACCATGTCCATTAATTTACATGTTGTGTATGGCTGCTTTCACAACACAACATTAGAAGTGAACAGTTACAAGAGAGATTATATGGACTACAAAGCCTAAACTATTCACTGTCTAACCCTTTATAGAAAAAAATTGTAAATTTCTGATCTAGAGTATGAGAGTACCCCGTATTTTAAAGAGGTAATTTTGAGAAAAATCGCCACATTTTAAAATCTAGTATTAGCTCTGACCTCAGGCTATAATTTAGTCTCTTTCAGACTTTGTTTTTCTCATTTTTAGAATGATGACAGCAGTGGCCACCAGGGGTGTGTGTGTGAGTGTGTGTGTGTGTGTGTGTGTGTGTGTGTTACATGGGAGAAACAATTAGATATTTGGCTATCATGTCCAGTACTCTTTTGAATGCTCTTTTATTGAGGATATGAAGATGAAAAAATATATAGAAGCTTATTTTAGAACACATGCCACCCCTTGCTAGTATGTAATCATTCTTGGAAGTGGAAGTCTGCAATAAGAAGTAAAGTACATTAACCTAGTGAATCTATACATAATTGATTTTGAGCTCTCTTAAAAAATAAACATGCCTAAATTAAATAGGTATGACTCTATTAATCTGCCGCTTTAAGAGGCTATTTGTCCTCAATTTCACACTCATAAATTGCTACTATGATCAAATCATTCCGGGAAAAGTAAAATCAATGCCTGTACAATGTTATAGCTGGTAATTCAATGAAAATATGTGGGACTTTCAGGATGCAGCACATGGTAGACTGAAATCAAGAAGCAAAACCTGATAAAAAGAATTTACTACTTGGACCTAAGGTGGGCAGCCTGGCAGAGCTTCAGAAAGTGGTAACATCACTTCAGACCTACTGTTGGGCTATTAGGAATATGGCAAGAAGTAAAATAAAAGTAACCTTTGCAATGTAATGCAGCTCTGAGCTATTTCTCATAGAAAAATGACAAATGAACTTGCCTTTAATAAGCAGACAATAGGGAGGAAAAGCGATTGATCCACTGTATGTGTACACTATTTATTTAGACATATGAGTGGAAGTACAACATATGGATAATATCAAGGTTAAGGAAAATTTGAGACAAATTCTTGCAGTTAGAAAAAGCAACTAAGTAACACTAATAATTCAAGATACAGATGGTATCTACTAAGAAAACTGAAACAAGATATACTATAGAAGAAGTCTAACTAGTCAGCAAAACCTCAAGTTAAATGCAGATTATGGATTTATAACAGCTTTTCAGAGTTAAATAAATTTGCAAGTCAAGACAGCAGACCACGACTGATTCAGTTGTCTAATATCAGAGGTTCTCAAACTTAGAGGCACATCAGAATCCTCTGGGGGGCTTGTTAAAATACAGGTTGATGGGTTCTATCCCTGAGAGTTTCTAATTCAGTAAGTTTGAGATGGGGTCAGAGAATTTCCATTTCTAACAAGTTTCCAGGAAATGCTGATGATGCTGTCTGGGGACCATACTTTGAAAACCCCTGGCTTAGATCATACTGTGCTGGGAAGAACTGAGGAAGTCTGACTTTACATCTTTCATTCTTATAAATGCTTTCAACTGTCACAGGAAGATCAGAATGGTTACAGTACTTTAAAATAAGGCAAGAAGTTGTACATATGCTTTGGTCTAGGCATATACTATAAGATAATTCTTTAAAACAGTATTTGGATCTGGAGCTTTGCATTTCAAATAGCCGATACAAACTTACTTTATAATAATTGTGTTACCAGAATTCATTTGAGAAGAATTAGGCCAAATAGTATTTCATCAAAATTTCAAAACCAGAAAATAGTTTGAAGGTTGCTTTTTTTTCAGAACTGCCATCTAAATACTTAGGGTGTAAGTTACCAAGGCATGCTTTTCCTCAGAAATAACTTGATAGCAATTTTCAGTGTTTTTTGAATGCTTAGTATGAGAAAGTATATTATTTACTTCTAAGGTGTTAGTAGTAGGTAGGTGGTGTGATTTTGCTTTAAAAGGCAATTATCTGGCATGACTCTGCTATTTGCATAATAAACCACATATTTCTACTTTGTTTGCCAAATGTAGGAAATTGTATGTTTATAAGATGCTGTGAAAATTTAGGGAAAAAAATTTTTTTCCCCGGGCCCCAACCAGAATCCTTCTTTGAAAGATATGTCTGTCAATGTCTCATACATTTATGAGAAAACCTAAAGAAGTTAGTGACCCATAAAAAGTATGTAAATTTTTATAATCCTTTAATTAAATGTGTGGTGAGTTTCTATTGCTAACTAGGATTTTGCAATGAAGAGTATCTAAACCAAAATGTGTATCACTGAATAAGACTAAAATCTGTAACAAAACCCAGCAAGATAATGTCAGCCAAGAAATCAAAATAAAATAAAAATTTAAGAGGCATTAAATTTTTATATCATCTTAGGAGAGTTTTGCATTTTTCAAGATTTGCTGGTAGAATGATAAAACACTGTAAAATCTTGTGGTCTTGCAAAGGATAAAATCAGAGGAAAAATGATAATGATGAAAGCTAAATGTGCACGTGGCATTCTAGAGAGTGGAGCACAGACTGAAGATGGAATGAAAGTTGGCTGTGTGGTGTCCGTAGTAAGTGACAGACCCTCTGCAATGCCATAAAACATTCATACAGACTATTAATACACCTCAAAAGTGAGGCATGAGAAGAAAGAACCAAAATTATTCTTCTCAGTAATCCGGACTAGATATCAGAACCACACATATTTTCAGCTCTGCAAAGATGATGATGAGGGAAGGCAAGAAAGTATGACCAAGAAAATCAAGGAAGAGTAATTTTATTCAGCTGCCAGTGATAAAAACCTTGCATCAAATGCAAATAAAGGGAGACAATAAGCAAATTTATGATCTCACATAATGTGAAGCTCGCAGGTGAGGGCAGAATAAAGGCTTGCTATGCCAGGGCTCCACATCAGTGCCTCAGATTCTCTTGGCTTGTTTCTTTTAATACCCTCAAGGACACTGATCCTGGAGCAAGAGAGTATGAGAATAAGTTCCTCTCTAGAACACCTCTTTGGTGCCTATGTTTGGCTCCTGACTCTGACACTCGGTGGGTGTGTAACCCTGGGTAATTTAGTTCTCTGCTATTCACATTTCTCTTTTTAAAACCAAATACAATGTTCTTTTCAGCTTGACAATAGATATACATGGGTGCCTGGGTGGCTCAGTGAGTTAAGCCTCTGCCTTCAGCTCAGGTCATGATCCCAGGGTCCTGGGATGGAGCCCCGCATTGGGCTCTTTGCTCAGCAGGGAGCCTGCTTCCCCCCTTCTCTCTCTGCCTGCCTCTCTGCCTACTTGTGATCTCTGTCTGTCAAATAAATAAAAAAGAATCTTAAAAAATTAAAAAAAAACAATAGATATACATGTAAAGTACTTAAAACTTGGTGTCACTTAAGTCTATCAAAAAAGGTTGATGATGATGATGATGATGGTTATGGTGATGATTCCTCTGTCACCCAGAGGACTTTGATATGTTTCTGTCCTGTGGGAGACATAGTTGCAAACAGAGAAATGGCATACAATACGTGTCCCCATTGAAAAGTTGCATATTAATTTCTGAAGCTTAATTAGTACCCTGCCACAGTGACCCCTAAGTATATACACTCCTAGCCTAGTATTCTATTAGTGATGTTAGGTGCCTGGTGTCTGAGAGTTAAGTACCCAGCTTCTCCCTCTCTTGTCTACCATAGGCACTGAAGCTCTAAGTAGTAACCAGGAATGCAGGAATGGCATTAGCATTTCTTGTTTCCTTTGGAGCCCATGTTCCTTTCTTCTGTCCATTATCTCCTTGTGCTTCACCCAGGTGACTCATGTGTGGATTACCTGGCCTTTAAAAAAATCATTTTGTCATTTCCTTAGATAGTTTTATATTTTCTTTTCTGAGCAGTCTTTACCACTGTTCTCTGTTGGGGATTCTTCCCCTATACCTAGCAATGACTTTTTCCTCCAAACCCTTCTTTTAAATTACATTTGCATTAAGTTAGATTTTTTTATTGGCCAAGGAGATAATGTTTAAACTATATGTGATAGGTAAAATAATTTTTTCAAAGGTATCAATAATAATAAAAATAATAATAACAACTAATAATGACATTAATAATTTTTAAAATTCTGAATACATGAAACACTGTATAATTAAAAACAAATGTGTTTGGGGGTTAGCAATCTTACGCAAGGAAGAAAATACCCTAATAAAGCATATATTCTCACATTAGTCAACTTGAAAAAAAATGATCAAAGTTTAGACTTCCAGAAATCTTTCAAATGATTCATATATAGGTCATAACTGTGGAAATTGGGTTGAGGGAATGATATTTAGGCCAAAGCAATTGTTTGAGTTATTTTCATTGGAACAATATTTCAAATTACTGAAAGTGTAATTAAAAATGTAATGAAAAATGATTCACTTAGACAAATGGCTTCCTTAGTTCACTGACACCATAAGATGTAAGCTCTCGTAACATGTAAGTTTTAGAAAGGCTGGAATTTTTCTTTTTTTTTCACAGTTAAATTTCTAATGCAGAAGTAGATATGGCACAAGTAATGTACTAAATACATATTTGTTGGAAAACTTAATTTAAAAATAATCACTATCTTTTAGAACTAGAATAGAATATATCTTGGTTATCGCAGATTTCCATGTTATGTTATCCTGTGTATTTTTATAATCAGCTAATATATCTAAAACTTTACCTTTAAAGTATTTTGGTGGGTGCCTGGGTGGCTCAGTGGGTTAAGCCTCTGCCTTTGGCTCAGGTCATGATCCCAGGGTCCTGGGATCGAGCCCCGCATCGGGCTTTCCACTCAGCGGGGAGCCTGCTTCTCCTTCTCCCTCTCTGCCTCCCTTTCTGCCTACTTGTGATCTCTGTCTGTCAAATAAATAAATAAAATCTTTTAAAAAAAGTATTTTGACATAGATTCAGACATGATATGAAAAAGTTGCAAGAACAGTACAAAGAATTCTTGTATACTCTTCAATCATATTCTCCAAATATTGGCATGTACCCACTTGCATTCGTGTAATAGATAGATAGATAGATAGATAGATAGATAGATAGATAGATAGATAGATAGATAGATAGATGTTAAGGGTACTCCTAACCATAGTGCAATTATAAAAAGGAAATTACCATTTATACAATAATATTAGCTCATCTGAAGACTTTATTCAAATTCCACCAACTGTTTCTATAATGTCCTTTATTGGAAAATAAACCCCTGGATCATGAGTTGTATGATGTTATAAGGTTATTTTTTAAAAATGTCTTTTAATCTGGATGTTTCAGTCTTTTGTTGTCTCTTAGAACCTTTTTTTTTTTTATGAATACAGGTCAGTTCTTTAATGGAAATTCTCTCAATTTGAGTTTGTCTTATTTTTTTTTGTGATGAGATTCTGGTTGTATATTTTGTGGCAGGAACATCATAGATATGATACTATCACATTAGGGTTTACATAATGTTGATTTTCTCCATTATTACTTTTGTTAACTTCAGGCACTTAGTTATTGCATTAGTTTCCTCTTGCCACTTTAACAAATTACCACAAATTCAGTGGCTTCAAACAACTCAAATTTATTTTATTACAGCTCCGTATGTCAGAAATCAGACACAGGTCTGATGAAAATTAGTGTCAATGGGCTGTGTTCCTTCTGGACACTCTAGGGAAGAATTATTTTCCTTGTTTTTCTAGCTTCTAGAGGTGGCAAACAGGATTGTGGCCTCTTCTTCCATCTTCAAAGCCAACAACACTGCATCTCTCTGACCTTTTTTCTATGGTCAGCATCTCCCTTTGACCACAGCTGGGACAGATTCTCCACTTTTAATGATTCTTATGATTATATTGGTGTATCTGGATAATCCAAAATAATCTCCAGTCTCTAGCTCCTTAATCTTAGTCACATCTTTAAATCCCTTTGTCATGCAAGGAACAGAAAGGGATTCTGGGGATTAGAACAAGGACACTGTTGGTGAGGGGCCCTGTTTCTTCAGTGTAAAGTTACCATTTTCCCTTCTGTGTTTGACAATTGTATTGGGGGTGATAGCTTGAGACTATGTAAACATTTTGTTACTCACCAAACTTCACACACTAGTTTTAGAAGCCAATGGTGATTCTTGCCTTGAATCTAAAACATTACTCTTTTCAACGTTGTACAAACTTTAAGGAATTCAGGCCTGCCCTTCATGCCGTGTATCCTAGATCGGGTTGTTCCCAGAGCATGTTCTGAGATGAGGATCTGGTGGAAAGGTTTAATTTAGGATGTGATCCCAGGAAATGCAGAAAGGGCGTAGGGAAAGGAGAAGAGCAAAGGAGAAAATCCAGTAAAGCCTGTATTATCGAGCAGTGTACTCTTGTGGGGCAGTAATGCTTAAACTCCCTGGGAACTGTCTAAGTGCCTGTATGGAACGTATTTCAGAGTTGTCTGACCAATAAGTGTAGATGTTTGGGTATTTATTCTCCATTTCCATGTGTCTCAGAGTATGAACTCTCTAATACCTCTGGCTGGCATGCTTCAATGTCTAGAGCAAGTCCTTAGTCAGAGAGACCCGAGTGCTTGAGGTAGGAAGCCCTAAGCATGGATAGGACTGTCAATGAAAGATGCAGTTAGTCTCTGGGTTGGTGGAGGGCATGTGGGTGGAGGAACTGAGTGTCTTTTATAATTTAATTTGTTTTTACTTTTGATGATTAAAATAAATCTTTAATGATATCATCCTTAGCCTTCGAGAGTCCTCATCAACTTACCTAACTTCAAGTAAAAATGATTTTATCTTCAATATTATTTCTAAGGCTCTCTTACAGGATCTAGAATTATTGACCTTTAGAGATAAACAGAATCCAAGAAGTATCAAGATAAACTTGTGTTTAAAAAGGACAAACTTGAAGTCTAGGAATTTCCCCATATGCCTGCAATCCCACAGCTGTTTAGTGGGAGTGTTACATATGAATGTGTGGGCTCTTAACTTTCTTATTAAATTACACACATGAACAAAAAATGCACTACAAGAAGCCTTTATAGGAAGATTTTGCTAATAAGACAGGGAATGTTTTTCTTTTTTTTTTTTTTATCTTTTCTTCATTTTTTTTTTTTATTTCCAGCATAACAGTATTCATTATTTTTGCACCACACCCCGTGCTCCATGCAATCCGTGCCCTCTATAATACCCACCACCTGGTACCCCAACCTCCCACCCCCCGTCCCTTCAAAACCCTCAGATTGTTTTTCAGAGTCCATAGTCTCTCATGGTTCACCTCCCCTTCCAATTTCCCCCAACTCCCTTCTCCACTCTAAGTCCCCATGTCCTCCATGCTATTTGTTATGCTCCACAAATAAGTGAAACCATATGATAATTGACTCTCTCTGCTTGACTTATTTCACTCAGCATAATCTCTTCCAGTCCCATCCATGTTGCTACAAAAGTTGGGTATTCATCCTTTCTGATGGAGGCATAATACTCTATCCCCAGGGGTACAGGTCTGTGAATCACCAGGTTTACACACTTCACAGCACTTACCAAAGCACATACCCTCCCCAATGTCCATAATCCCACCCCCTTCTCCCAACCCCCCTCCCCCCAGCAACCCTCAGTTTGTTTTGTGAGATTAAAAGTCACTTATGGTTTGTCTCCCTCCCAATCCCATCTTGTTTCATTGATTCTTCTCCTACCCACTTAAGCCCCCATGTTGCATCACCACTTCCTCATATCAGGGAGATCATATGATAGTTGTCTTTCTCTGCTTGACTTATTTCGCTAAGCATGATACGCTCTAGTTCCATCCATGTTGTCGCAAATGGCAAGATTTCATTTCTTTTGATGGCTGCATAGTATTCCATTGTGTATATATACCACATCTTCTTGATCCATTCATCTGTTGATGGACATCTAGGTTCTTTCCATAGTTTGGCTATTGTGGACATTGCTGCTATAAACATTCGGGTGCATGTGCCCCTTTGGATCACTACGTTTGTATCCTTAGGGTAAATACCCAATAGTGCAATTGCTGGGTCATAGGGCAGTTCTATTTTCAACATTTTAAGGAACCTCCATGCTGTTTTCCAGAGTGGCTGCACCAGCTTGCATTCCCACCAACAGTGTAGGAGGGTTCCCCTTTCTCCGCATCCTCGCCAGCATCTGTCATTTCCTGACTTGTTTATTTTAGCCATTCTGACTGGTGTGAGGTGATATCTCATTGTGGTTTTGATTTGTATTTCCCTGATGCCGAGTGATATGGAACACTTTTTCATGTGTCTGTTGGCCATCTGGATGTCTTCTTTGCAGAAATGTCTATTCATGTCCTCTGCCCATTTCTTGATTGGATTATTTGTTCTTTGGGTGTTGAGTTTGCTAAGTTCTTTATAGATTCTGGACACTAGTCCTTTATCTGATATGTCGTTTGCAAATATGTTCTCCCATTCTGTCAGTTGTCTTTTGATTTTGTTAACTGTTTCCTTTGCTGTGCAAAAGCTTTTGATCTTGATGAAATCCCAATAGTTCATTTTTGCCCTTGCTTCCCTTACCTTTTGCGTTGTTCCTAGGAAGATGTTGCTGCGGCAGAGGTCAAAGAGGTTGCTGCCTGTGTTCTCCTCAAGGATTTTGATGGATTCCTTTCGCACATTGAGGTCCTTCATCCATTTTGAGTCTATTTTTGTGTGTGGTGTAAGGAAATGGTCCAATTTCATTTTTCTGCATGTGGCTGTCCAATTTTCCCAGCACCATTTATTGAAGAGGCTGTCTTTTTTCCATTGGACATTCTTTCCTGCTTTGTCGAAGATTAGTTGACCATAGAGTTGAGGGTCTATTTCTGGGCTCTCTCTTCTGTTCCATTGATCTATGTGTCTGTTTTTGTGCCAGTACCATGCTGTCTTGATGACGACAGCTTTGTGATAGAGCTTGAAGTCCGGAATTGTGATGCCACCAACGTTGGCTTTCTTTTTCAATATCCCTTTGGCTATTCGAGGTCTTTTCTGGTTCCATATAAATTTTAGCATTATTTGTTCCATTTCTTTGAAAAAGATGGATGGTACTTTGATAGGAATTGCATTAAATGTGTAGATTGCTTTAGGTAGCATAGACATTTTCACAATATTTATTCTTCCAATCCAGGAGCATGGAACATTTTTCCATTTCTTTGTGTCTTCCTCAATTTCTTTCATGAGTACTTTATAGTTTTCTGAGTATAGATTCTGTGTCTCTTTGGTTAGCTTTATTCCAAGGTATCTTATGGTTTGGGGTGCAATTGTAAATGGGATTGACTCCTTAATTTCTCTTTCTTCTGTCTTGCTGTTGGTGTAGAGAAATGCAACTGATTTCTGTGCATTGATTTTATATCCTGACACTTTACTGAATTCCTGTATAAGTTCTAGCAGTTTTGGAGTAGAGTCTTTTGGGTTTTCCACATATAGTATCATATCATCTGCGAAGAGTGATAATTTGACTTCTTCTTTGCCGATTTGGATGCCTTTAATTTCCTTTTGTTGTCTGATCGCTGAGGCTAGGACCTCTAGTACTATGTTGAATAGCAGTGGTGATAATGGACATCCCTGCCGTGTTCCTGACCTTAGCGGAAAAGCTTTCAGTTTTTCTCCATCGAGAATGATATTTGCGGTGGGTTTTTCATAGATGGCTTTGATGATATTGAGGTATGTGCCCTCTATCCCTACACTTTGAAGAGTTTTGATCAGGAAGGGATGCTGTACTTTGTCAAATGCTTTTTCAGCATCTATTGAGAGTATCATATGGTTCTTGTTCTTCCTTTTATTGATGTGTTGTATCACATTGACTGATTTGCGGATGTTGAACCAACCTTGCAGCCCTGGAATAAATCCCACTTGGTCGTGGTGAATAATATTTTTAATGTACTGTTGATTCCTATTGGCTAGTATTTTGTTGAGTATTTTCGCATCTGTGTTCATCAAGGATATCGGTCTATAGCTCTCTTTTTTGGTGGGATCCTTGTCTGGTTTTAGGATCAAGGTGATGCTGGCCTCATAAAATGAGTTTGGAAGTTTTCCTTCCATTTCTATTTTTTGGAACAGTTTCAGGAGAATAGGAATTAGTTCTTCTTTAAATGTTTGGTAGAATTCCCCTGGGAAGCCGTCTGGCCCTGGGCTTTTGTTTGTTTGGAGATTTTTAATGACTGTTTCAATCTCCTTACTGGTTATGGGTCTGTTCAGGCTTTCTATTTCTTCCTGGTTCAGTTGTGGTAGTTTATATGTTTCTAGGAATGCATCCATTTCTTCCAGATTGTCAAATTTATTGGCGTAGAGTTGCTCATAGTATGTTCTTATAATAGTTTGTATTTCTTTGGTGTTAGTTGTGATCTCTCCTCTTTCGTTCATGATTTTATTTATTTGGGTCCTTTCTCTTTTCTTTTTGATAAGTCGGACCAGGGGTTTATCAATTTTATTAATTCTTTCAAAGAACCAGCTCCTAGTTTCGTTGATTTGTTCTATTGTTTTTTTGGTTTCTATTTCATTGATTTCTGCTCTGATCTTTATGATTTCTCTTCTCCTGCTGGGCTTAGGGTTTCTTTCTTGTTCTTTCTCCAGCTCCTTTAGGTGTAGGGTTAGGTTGTGTACCTGAGACCTTTCTTGTTTCTTGAGAAAGGCTTGTACCGCTATATATTTTCCTCTCAGGACTGCCTTTGTTGTGTCCCACAGATTTTGAACCGTTGTATTTTCATTATCATTTGTTTCCATGATTTTTTTCAATTCTTCTTTAATTTCCCGGTTGACCCATTCATTCTTTAGAAGGATGCTGTTTAGTCTCCATGTATTTGGGTTCTTTCCAGACTTCCTTTTGTGGTTGAGTTCTAGCTTTAGAGCATTGTGGTCTGAAAATATGCAGGGAATGATCCCAATCTTTTGATACCGGTTGAGTCCTGATTTAGGACCGAGGATGTGATCTATTCTGGAGAATGTTCCATGTGCACTAGAGAAGAATGTGTATTCTCTTGCTTTGGGATGAAATATTCTGAATATATCTGTGATGTCCATCTGGTCCAGTGTGTCGTTTAAGGCCTTTATTTCCTTGCTGATCTTTTGCTTGGATGATCTGTCCATTTCAGTGAGGGGAGTGTTAAAGTCCCCTACTATTATTGTATTATTGTTGATGTGTTTCTTTGATTTTGTTATTAATTGGTTTATATAGTTGGCTGCTCCCACGTTGGGGGCATAGATATTTAAAATTGTTAAATCTTCTTGTTGGACAGACCCTTTGAGTATGATATAGTGTCCTTCCTCATCTCTTATTATAGTCTTTGGCTTAAAATCTAATTGATCTGATATAAGGATTGCCACTCCTGCTTTCTTCTGATGTCCATTAGCATGGTAAATTCTTTTCCACCTCCTCACTTTAAATCTGGAGGTGTCTTCGGGCTTAAAATGAGTTTCTTGGAGGCAACATATAGATGGGTTTTGTTTTTTTATCCATTCTGATACCCTGTGTCTTTTGACAGGGGCATTTAGCCCATTAACATTCAGGGTAACTATTGAGAGATATGAATTTAGTGCCATTGTATTGCCTGTAATGTGACTGTTACTGTATATGGTCTCTGTTCCTTTCTGATCTACCACTTGTAGGCTCTCTCTTTGCTTAGAGGACCCCTTTCAAGATTTCCTGTAGAGCTGGTTTGGTATTTGCAAATTCTTTCAGTTTTTGTTTGTCCTGGAAGCTTTTAATCTCTCCTTCTATTTTTAATGATAGCCTAGCTGGATATAGTATTCTTGGCTGCATGTTTTTCTCGTTTAGTGCTCTGAAAACATCATGCCAGCTCTTTCTGGCCTGCCAGGTCTCTGTGGATAAGTCAGCTGCCAATCTAATATTTTTACCATTGTATGTTACAGACTTCTTTTCCCGGGCTGCTTTCAGGATTTTCTCTTTGTCACTGAGACTTGTAAATTTTACTATTAGGTGACGGGGTGTGGGCCTATTCTTATTTATTTTGAGGGGCGTTCTCTGAACCTCCTGAATTTTGATGCTCGTTCCCTTTGCCATATTGGGGAAATTCTCCCCAATAATTCTCTCCAGTATACCTTCTGCTCCCCTCTCTCTTTCTTCTTCTTCTGGAATCCCAATTATTCTAATGTTGTTTCGTCTTATGGTGTCACTTATCTCTCGAATTCTCCCCTCGTGGTCCAGTAGCTGTTTGTCCCTCTTTTGCTCAGCTTCTTTATTCTCTGTCATTTGGTCTTCTATATCACTAATTCTTTCTTCTGCCTCATTTATCCTAGCAGTGAGAGCCTCCATTTTTGATTGCACTTCATTAATAGCTTTTTTGATTTCAACTTGGTTAGATTTTAGTTCTTTTATTTCTCCAGAAAGGGCTTTTATATCTCTCGAGAGGGTTTCTCTAATATCTTCCATGCCTTTTTCGAGCCCGGCTAGAACCTTGAGAATTGTCATTCTGAACTCTAGATCTGACATATTACCAATGTCTGTATTGATTAGGTCCCTAGCCTTCGGTACTGCCTCTTGTTCTTTTTTTTGTGTTGAATTTTTCCGTCTTGTCATTTTGTCCAGATAAGAGTATATGAAGGGGCAAGTAAAATACTAAAAGGGTGGCAACAACCCCAGGAAAAAATGCTTTAACCAAATTAGAAGAGATCCAAAATCGTGAGGGGGGAGAAAGGGGATAAAAAGAGCTTCAAAAAGGAAGAAAGAAAAAAAAAGAAAAGAAAAGAATTAAAAAAAAAAAGGAAAACACCTAAGAAAAATGTAAAAAAGAAAAAATATATATATTAGATAAACTAGTAAAAAATCGTTAAAAAAGAAAAAGGTAACAGTTAAAAAAAATTTTTTTTTTTTTACCCGAAGGCGAGGGAAAAAAAAAAAAAAAAAAAAAGAAAAATTAAAAAATTAAATTAACTGCAAGACTAAAAAAAAATCACAGGGAAAAAGCCATGAGTTCCGTGCTTGGCTTTCTCCTCCTCTGGAATTCTGCTGCTCTCCTTGGTATTGAAACCGCACTCCTTGGTAGGTGAACTTGGTCTCGGCTGGATTTCTTGTTGTCTTCTGGGAGGGGCCTGTTGTAGTGATTCTCAAGTGTCTTTGCCCCAGGCGGTATTACACCGCCCTTACCCGGGGCCGGGGTGAGTAATCCGCTCGAGTTTGCTTTCAGGAGCTTTTGTTCCCTGAGAGCTTTCCGTAGAGTTCCAGAGGACGGGAATACAAATGGCGGCCTCCTGGTCTCTGGCCCGGAGGAGCTGAGAGCCCAGGGCCGCACTCCTCAGTGCGCCCTCAGAGAACAGCGCCCAGTTACTCCCGTCTGCCTGACCTCCGGCCGTGCTCCGAGCTCACCGAGCCTGCGACCAGTTCAAGGTAACACTGAGCTGTGAGCTTACTGTCGGCTGTCTCTGTAGCCGGCTTTCCCGTTCCAATACCCGCAAGGTCTGCAACACTCAGACACCCCTGATCCTTCTGTGACCCTGCGGGACCTGAGGCCACGCTGAACCCGCGTGGGCTTCGCCCCGGTTTAGCCTCTGGAGCGATGTCCCTCAGCGGAACAGACTTTTAAAACTCCTGATTTTGTGCGCCGTTGCTCCGCCGCTTGCCGGGAGCTGGCCCCTCCCCCCGGGGTCTATCTTCCCGTCGCTTTGGATTCACTTCTCCGCCGGTCCTACCTTTCAGAAAGTGGTTGTTTTTCTGTTTCCAGAATTGCTGTTCTTCTTCTTTTCGATCTGCCGATGGATTTTCAGGTGTTTGCAATCTTTAGATAAGCTATCTAGCTGATCTCCGGCTAGCTGAAGCAGTCTCAGCCGCTACTTCTCCGCCATCTTGACTCCTCCCCCAGGGAATGTTTTTCTGATCATCATTTTCAACTCTCATCAGTGTATCATTTCTGCATAGACATTAAAAATAAAATGTTTATTTTTTCAAAAGCAACAGTACAATTGTCTTTAGGTTTCTTTTATTTTGCAAGGCCTAGAGAACTTGAAAGCATTTTCTGTTCTATTATTTGAACATAACAACAAGAAATTTTCCATGAGTAACAGGACTCTGTGTAATAGTAGGATAGTGGTTTATTTCACATAATGATTTTAGGTACCATGTTGCCTTTTAAGCTCTAGCTATTGGTTGTGCTAGTTCCATTATCTTGTGGCAAGTCAACAATATTGTAGTAACCCTGATCCTGCAAGGCCTTTGATAGATGATAATATTACAGCTTAGTAGAATATGATACAGTTTTCTCCAGTTAAGTTTTTTTTATAAAGTAACCCTTTAGTCATTTCACAATGAAAATGGGCAGAACATCAAATGAGACTTAGAGAAAATATAAACAATAGACCTCTCCAAACAGTATCTATTATATTTCATACTAGAACAGTGGCTAGCCTACAGACATAGAATTCAAATGGCTGGATCTTTTGTCAACTGTGTGACTGGATGAGTTTTCTAGTTTCTGTAAGTATGTTTTTTCATCTCTAAAATGGGGCTAATAACAGTACATGTCTCTTAATACTGTTGAGAAGATTAAATAAGGTAATCTATGTAACATGCCTAGCACCTGTAATGGGTTCTTGATAAATGTTAATGGTTAGTACCATGAATATTAGAGCAGTGCCACACACAACTAAGACAAATGATTGCAGTAATTGGGCAATTGAAAACAGATGTACTGCAAGGTTGAGGAAAGTATGATAAAAAAACACTTCACACAGTCTGCTACTCTAAGGTAACTGAAATAATATCATGAGATCAGGATTGTGCTCATATTTCAGAAGAAGGGTTACTCCAGGCTAAATTTCACTTGATATAATTGAAATTATTAATTTATCTATATGATAAAAAATTACTGGCCCATATCTTAAATATCTCTAGCAGTTTGGGGTACAGGAGAGATAGCGGGCAATAGATCTTTCTTCCAATATCCTATGAAATAGGCATGGGGGAGATGAAACATGAGAGACTATGGACTCCGAAAACCAATCTGAGGGTTTTGAAGGGGCGGGGGGGTGGGAGGTTGGGGTACCAGGTGGTGGGTATTATGGAGGGCACGGATTGCATGGAGCACTGGGTGTGGTGAAAAAATAATGAATACTGTTTTTCTGAAAATAAATAAATTAATTTATATAAAAAAAAAACCACCGACTTGAGAGTTAGTCAAGGGAATAAAAAAAGACTATTGCTTGGAACTAATGTATAAGTAATGATTTTAAATACCTTCTGGACCCAGACAGGTAAGAGTCAAGTCAACTTTCTAGGGGATAATAGGGAATTATGAGGATGTGGTAAATGTGAGACACCTTCCAAAATCTTCAAAAAATTACACAGACACACTAACAAACCAAATACAACAGATCCGTGAGGCAAATGCAACTCACAGAACAAAAGTTTGGACCTCTTGGGAGTTTGAAAATGACTTTTTTTTTCCCCCGGTAGACTGTAATTTCTCTAAGAGGTTTAAAATAATAAGAATAGTTCAGTAACAGTAAAAACACTCTGGCTTTTCTTTAGCCATGATAGATTATTGGAACAGACAAAAATAAAACTTCTGAGACTCAGTTTCCTCATATATCAGTTGTATGTGCTACATTTTTTACCAAATTTTTAGGAAGTTTCTTTGATACTGTTCATCACATGGGTGCTGTGCATAGCTGCCATGTGCCCTTTCATACATTTTCTCACATAATCCCCACAACATAGACACACATGTACTATTATTATCATGTTATTAATGATGAATCTGTTACTAAAAGGAGCAATGCAAGTTGTTCAAAGTTCCATAATTAAACAGCAGAGGCAGGATTTGAAACCAGGCTTGTTTCTTACTCAAAATCACATATAACAAAATATTATTATACTGTTTTCCTATGTTTGGTGAAAGAATCTAGTTAGATAATGTATTTAAAAGAGCTTGGGGAAAAGGGCTTGAGAACTACAAACTTTCAAGTGAGATATGGTTAACTTTCCTATCAAGGAAGAAATTTTAGACACGAGAAATTCCGATAAATTTTATTGAAACTCAATCTAATATAAAAATAAACACATAGGATTACTTTGATGATTAAGTTGTAATCTTTTTTTTAAAGATTTTATTTATTTATTTGACAGAGAGAAATCACAAGTAGACGGAGAGGCAGGCAGAGAGAGAGAGAGGGAAGCAGGCTCCCTGCCGAGCAGAGAGCCCGATCCGGGATTCGATCCCAGGACCCTGAGATTATGACCTGAGCCGAGGGCAGCGGCCTAACCCACTGAGCCACCCAGGCGCCCCTTAAGTTATAATCTTAAATGTGTAGTCTTAGACTTTCATAGCATGAAATAATCAGATGTCATTGGTATAAAGAAATTCCTTCTGAGTACTCATCTAAGGTTATTGGTTTTTTTTAAAGATTTATTTATTTAGTTAGTTAGTTATTTTTTTAGAGAGGATGGGAAGGGGCAGAAGGATAGGGAGAGAGAATCTCAAGCAAACTCCACATTGAGAACCTGATGCGGGGCTCATTCTCACGACCCTGAGGTTACAACCCGAGCCAAAACCAAGAGTCAGATGCTTAACTGACTGTGCCACCCAGGTATCCCTGTCTTTTTTTTTTTAATTTATTTAGGTTCAAATTAGTTAACATATAGTTTATTATTAACTTCAAAGTAGTGATTCATCAGTTGCATATAATACCCAGCACTCATTATTGAATTTCCAAAGGGAAAAAAAGAGAAAACTACATATTGGAAGATCAAGGATAATCATAGACCTGAGTATTTCCTTAGAACTTTGTAAATCTTGCATTTAAAAAATTCCAAACTCATTTTTATTTTTACCCAGATAATCCATGGATATCATTAGAGTCAGTTATGTAATTTTTTAATGAAATGGCATTCTCATGTTTCTCCCACCCTTACTCCCTCATGCACCTCGTTCCAGTCCTGCTCTCCAGAAGCAGCACATCTAATTCTATTCCATATTTTCCTCTGGAATTTACCTACATATTTCTAACAAATGTGCTTAAACTGCTCTTTCTTATCACATTTAGACACTTCCAGTGTTAATTTATTAACATGTAAGCTTTCTTCACATTTTCTCCTTTACTCATCTTTTTTCAACAAATATTTTCTGGATGTCTACTATACCTTATGTGTTTTCTAGGATCTGGCAATGCCGAAGACTAGAACAGTGTCTTCTCATGATAAAAGACTATAGATGATAAACAAACAGTAGGCCAACTGTGGTGTGATGACCCTGGGAAGTTTCCTCTTCACAATTTCTCAGTATGATTAATCAAAATATTTTATACTTAATCAAGCAGTGCATTTCAACATACTTCCTTTCTCATGGCACTTTTAATTTTTCCTGACATTTATAGTGACCTTGTAATTTTATTGTTTTTCTGAGTATCTTTCATTCTTTTTCTCCAAGTATTCCAACAGATCCCTTACAAGTGTATTGGTATTTTTTTTCTAAGTGATCAAGCATAATTCTCAATGCCCTTTTAGTTATATTTTACTTTCCCAGATTCCTTCCTCCCTCAGCTGTCTATCCTTTTTCTTCAGGCTCAACTCTTATTGTCAAATGCATGATGTTTCTTGTCATCCTGGGATGTTTCTTCACTATTCTGAATCTTCCATTTCCTGATGACCCGTTTCTCTCTTTCTCACTTTACTCCTTCCCTTTTGCTAAAGCACATCTTCCAGGGGCTTCATGGGAAAGCATACAGAGGAGGTAAACTATTGTAATCCTTGCATATCTACCTTTATCTTGAATCTGCTCTCTCTAAACCTGTTCCCCCTACTTCATTAAATGACTCTTCTGTCGTTTTAATTGTTGAGACATCCTGAAATCCTCTCTCTTAATGCTCCACATGCCTTCCATCCATAAACAAATCCCACTGGCCTTCAAAAAAGATCTAGAATCTGACCACTTCATGGCATGTGCACTGGTTAGCACTGGGGTGCAAGCCACTATTATCTCTCATCCTGAGTATTCTAATCACCTTCCAACTTGCTTCTGCCCTTGCTCAGTTTTAGTCAATTCTAAAACAAAACAAAACAAACAAACAAACAAACAAACAAAAAACCCCAGGTAGTCCTTTTAAAACCTAAGTCAGATATTTCTTTCTGTTCAGTCTTCAGCTGGCTTCCATCTTACTCACAATAAAGGCCAAAATCCCACCCACAGCCTCCAGTGCAATATGTGAGCCACTCTTGGCCTCATCTCCTATGACTGTCCCTCTTTCTTACTCTGCTTCAGGCCATATTTGAATCCTTGAACCTGGTAGGATGTCACTGACATGCTCCTACCTCACAATTTACTGCACTATCACTTCCTTCAAATCCTTGCTTAAATATAACTCCTCAGAACATCTTTCTGAATGGAAAATTTACAACCTGAAAGTAACTCTTCAAAGTACCCAATCTCAATTCCCTGATTGATTTTTCTCCATATTACCTACCATCCAATGCTATTCTCTGTAATATACTTAAGTATTTTGTTTACTGTCTATAGTCTTTCCCTTAAAATGTAAACTTTATGAGAGCAGGGTTTTTAAAAATTTATTTGCTTATCACTTTATCTTAAGTAGCTAAGGACTCATTATTTGTTAAATTGTTTATAAAGTTGATTGAATGTTTGGATTCATACAAAATTCGTAGTTGAAAATAAGGGTTTTTTTTCCCCCCAACACTTTTCTTTACTAGATGGTGGTTTTCAGAAGCTTGTTTCCAGTCTGATTATAATGCTGCTGTTTTTCTAGTCTTAAAATTTCACTTTTACTTTTTCTTGGTACTATGAAAAATTTTCATTTATTATGCTGGGCACTCAGAGAATTATTTGATTTAAAGAGCATATCCTTCAGGGGGAATGTTCTCTGGCTCATTTTTTAAACTTTTCTCTCTGGGCACTTGGGTGGCTCAATTGATTAAGCATCTGACTCTTGGTTTTGGCTCAGGTCATTACTTCATTGTCCTTGGATTGAGCCCTGTGCTGGGCTCTGCATTCAGAGTGGAGTCTGCTTGAGATTATTTCCCTCTTCCTCTCTCTTTCTCTGTTACTTCTCCTCCTCACTCTCTGTCTATCTTCTCTGACTCTCCCCTGACCCTCTCAAATAATAAATAAATAAATAAATAAATAAATAAATAAATAAATAAATTCTTCAAAAAATTTTCTCTCCCATTCCCCCCATTTCTTTCTTTGTGATACACCTCCTCAACAGGTCTTGGACTGCTTATATTGATCCTTTGATGTTCGTACCTCTGTTTCCCTTGCCATTTCCATCTCATAATATTTTTCTTTTGCTTTTTGGGAGATGACCTTTAGCCTGTTTCTGTCATTTAGAAATCCATCTTTCCATTCTCTTGCAAATAACAGGGGTGAACCAGCTTAAACATTATTTGTCTTTGCCTTTTCCCTCTCATGAAGCACAAAGTTTGGGTGCAGGCAGTCCAAAACTGATACAAGTGCAGTGATGTCATCAGGAATAGGGGTCTTCTCATCTTTTCGGGTACAGTTCTTATTTTTTCTTTCTTTCTTTTATATATATATATATATATTTCAATTTATTTATTTTCAGAAAAACAGTATTCATTATTTTTTCACCACACCCAGTGCTCCATGCAATCCGTGCCCTCTATAAAACCCACCACCTGGTACCCCAACCTCCCACCCCCCGCCACTTCAAACCCCTCAGATTGTTTTCAGAGTCTATAGTCTCTCATGATTCACCTCCCCTTCCAATTTCCCCCAACTCCCTTCTCCTCTCTAAGTCCCCATGTCCTCCATGCTATTTGTTATGCTCCACAAATAAGTGAAACCATATGATAATTGACTCTCTCTCTGCTTGACTTATTTCACTCAGCATAATCTATTTACTTTTTTAAAGATTATTTATTTATTTATTTATTTGAGAGAGAGAAAGTATGAGAAGGGGGAGCGTCAGAGGGAGAAGCAGAATCCCTGCCAAACAGGGAGCCTGATGCGGGACTCAATCCCGGGACTCCAGGATCATGACCTGAGCCGAAGGCAGTCGCCCAACCAACTGAGCCACCCAGGCGCCCTCCGGTACAGTTCTTAAATTAAAGATCTTAGTCTATGTTGCAGCCTAAAAAAAGGAAAAAGGTAGGCAGAGAGGGGTGGGAGATGAAAAGCAAAAGGATAATAACAAACGAGTTATGTTCTCTGGAGCCATTGCCTATATCTTGGTCTAAATAGCAAAAGAGAAAATAGAGGAAAAAGAGAGATTTTAAAGTGAGAACAGTTTATAGCACAAGTTCTATTGCTTTATTTTTAATTATCAGATTTGAAACCTCTAGATCTTTCTTGTTTTCTGATAATCCTTTTGCTTAACTTCCTGTTCTCATTTAAGCCATGAAATGCTACCTCTTGTAGCATATAGTTATATTGATAGAATTTTGATTTTCATTTTCTTCTTGTATCTCTGACATATGTTCTTTTTTACAACAACTTTTTCTTTTTTTCTGCATTGGGTAGTTTGTTTTTAATCTATGTCATTTGTGTTAGAAAATTATCTCCAATATATGGTGATCCTTGTTAATATCTTTTTATTTGAGGCACTAAAAAATCAATTGTTATCTCAACATACACAGGAATTGTTTATAGAGGTTTTCTCTAGAGCATCTGGCAGACTTTTTCTGAGAATGGTCAGAAAGTAATATTTCAGGCCTCAAGGGCTACATATTCTCCACTCTGCTGTTGAAATGAGAGAACAGCCATAGACAATTGCGAATGAATGAGTATGGTTGATTTCCAGTGAAAGTTTATATACAAAAACAGTCTGCCAGCCAGACTTGACTTACAGGGAATAGTTCTATGGTAATTAGAAGAGGAACAGTATCTTCCTTATTGGTAAGAATTTTCTCTGTAGGTATTGTTTCTCCAGAAAAAAACAAAAAACAAAACAAAACAAAAAACACCTCTGATTTCCTGTCTGAGGGTATTTGAGTCCTAGGTTGACATATCTCTCCCATCCTTCAAGAATCTAGATTCTCTGATATTCATTTCCTTCATGGGAAAGGCTCTAACATGTGGAAGTTTAGTGACGGGATATTCTAGTTACTAGTGACTAGTGACTAGTGACTGCTTCACCCCAGTCCTTCACAGGAGCTGTTACCATGAAGGTCCTATGCCCTCCAGCATTCTGCAAATGTACTTGTTACTCATCAGTATGTCTCTCTGTAACATGCATGTTTTAGCTACCTCAGCTTCCCTTCCTGAGATATATATAACTTCCATCTGCCTTTCCTCTTTCAAAGATTGGATGACCTATCTTGCCCATTGCCATCCTCTCTTCCATTCTCCATTTCTTTCTAGGTTTATAAAATTTTCAATTCCTTCACTGTCATTTTGGTGGAGTTTCAGTAGGGAACCAGAGATAAATGCACATACTCAATTATATTTACCTAGAAGTATATGGGTTCTATGTATAAAATAGCTGAGCTCACATAGTATTGGAAGTGAAATGGTAAAATAGAGACCACCCAAGTTGAGAGCCAGAGGGAATATTGAATTTCGGTAGACAAGAAGTATCATAACATTCACGTTTTTGCTCATCCCTGCATCTGCTGTTAACCAGGATTCAGCCTGCAGTTTGAACTTATAGCCAAATTTGAGTATAATAAAAACACATCCATCAAAGAATCTTGATTAATGTGCACAAAACAGATGATTATATAAGCAGATAAGAATCCAATAGAAAGCATAGGATCTACACTATGATATTCTAGGGTGAATTCATTCCATGGTCATGGAGTAATAGATGAAGGATCATACAGAGTATATTAGAGAAAAGCAAAGCTCTTGTTAATAATTTCATTGATTACCTTTGTATTTTAAAAGTCAGCATGAAAAATTGCATTTGTAGAAGTTGCAATGCATTTCATATTTTAATATTCATTAAAATAAATATCCCATTGCAAAGCATTTTTTGAAACTAGAGAAGAGAAGCAGTAGAACCTAGATAGATGAAGATATTTATTTATTAAGCATTGTATATAGTCAGAAAGAACATAGTTATATTTGTAAAACCAGTGACTGTAACAAACTACACTCTGGAGTTCATATACAAGGTTAAGTATATACCATCATTTATTACAGGGGCAAGTTACTTAAAAAGCATTCATCTTTATGTTCATAGTTTTTTAAAAAATATATATTTATTTATTTATATATTTTTTTAGTATTTTATTTTATTTTATTTTAATTTTTTTATTTTTTATAAACATATATTTTTATCCCCAGGGGTACAGGTTTACACACTTCACAGCACTCACTAAAGCACATACCCTCCCCAATGTCCATAACCCCACCCCCCTTCTCCCAACCCCCCTCCCCCCAGCAACCCTCAGTTTGTTTTGTGAGATTAAGAGTCACTTATGGTTTGTCTCCCTCCCAGTCCCATCTTGTTTCATTGATTCTTCTCCTACCCACTTAAGCCCCCATGTTGCATCACCACTTCCTCATATCAGGGAGATCATATGATAGTTGTCTTTCTCCGCTTGACTTATTTCGCTAAGCATGATACGCTCTAGTCCCATCCATGTTGTCGCAAATGGCAAGATTTCATTTCTTCAGATGGCTGCATAGTATTCCATTGTTTATATATACCACCAAACTATGGAAAGAACCTAGATGTCCATCAACAGATGAATGGATAAGGAAGATGTGGTATATATAAAAATATATTTATTTTTTAAATTTCTTTTCAGTGTTCCAGAATTCATTCTTTAAGCACACCCAGTGCTCCATGCAATACGTTCCCTCCGTAATACCCACCACCAGGCTCACCCAACCTCCCACCCTCCTCCCCTCTAAAACCCTCAGTTTGTTTCTCAGAGTCCACAGTCTCATGGTTTGTCTCCCGCTCCAATTTCCCCCAACTCACTTCTCCTCTCCATCTCTCCATGTCTTCCATGTTATTCCTTATGCTCCACATAAGCAAAACCATATAATAATTGACTCTCTCTGTATGTTCATACTTTTTCCAAACATTGGGGAAAATAATGCTACTTTTATAGTAAAAATTAATACTGTGAACTATGGTATGAGCCAGCAGTGTCTTGTAAGTCATATAGGTGTTCAATATAGTTGATTTGGGTGGGGAGGTAGGCATAGTCTA
This sequence comes from Mustela erminea, assembly GCF_009829155.1. Taxonomy (NCBI): domain Eukaryota; kingdom Metazoa; phylum Chordata; class Mammalia; order Carnivora; family Mustelidae; genus Mustela; species Mustela erminea. The sequence continues at coordinate 23,472,740 of NC_045635.1, read as the reverse complement.
GATGTTAGATCTGGACCTCCAGACCCCACTTTGCTAATGCAGTTGCTAATCTGAGGCCTGAAAGAGCAAACTTCAGTAACATCTTTCCAGAATATTACCTTAACACAACTCATTACTGCCTCAACGGTAGAAGTTATTAGTGCTGAGTACAGTGTCTGGTACCTAATAAACACTTAAGAAATATTGGCTGATTAAATTGAATTTGACTTTTGTTCCTTCCTTAGACTAATTTAATAACATCTGAGAAATAACCAGGAGCTCAATTTGACCAAGTCATTTACACTCTTTGTCTATTGATTCCTTTTGAGGCATTTGCAACATGATTTGCAAATATAGGTTTTTATAAAGAAACGTCATGAATATTGAAAACATTCTTTTCAATTATTTAAAAAGCACTAATGAATATAAGTCTCAAGGAGGACGCCTTTTAGTTCTCCCATAATTAGCTTGTCTAGTATAATGTCCATTTGACTGAAGAGACAAGTTATAGGAGTCATTAAAATATATACCAGGCCTAATGACAAAATATAAAAATATCAAGACCTACATTATACTAAGAATAATGCAAGGAAAGAAAAAACCTCCTTGAGGTAATTCGAGGCAGCACTTTTAACATGTTAATAGATACATTCTTCTTCATATGCATTGTAACTGACACTGTGGCCTCAGTCTTGTTTCCAGGCAACTTTGTCAGCATCTTAAGTTTTTCCATATTTTCTAGGTACTCTTCCAGAAGCTCGCCCTCTTTCAGTTACACAATTTCTAATACTCGTCACTTCTTGGTCTTCCAGACAAGATAGACAAGGACTTGATCTTGTGTAGCTCTTTTCTTGTGACCTCTCTGCTTTTCACTAATTAAGTAAAAACATCGCTTCTAAAATCAATTTCTCCAGCACTTTATCCTCCTAACACATCTAATCAAAATACTTAACTGTGCAGAACATTTCTTCCGCCCTTGTCAAATTAGACTTAAATAGGTTCAACCGTTGCTTTTCCACATTCCCAACCTGATGACATCAGATTAATCACTGGGGTGTGGAATTTGTTTTTTGTTAATCCTGTGGCATATAAATATGTCCTTTAAGTTTTTATTGACATAAGCACAACTTTATATGAGTCCTTGTATTACTATTTTTTTGCACTTAGAAGTTAAAATCATATGTAGCTTTTCTTACATGAATTAATTATATTCATTCATACAACAGTTTTTCTTTACGTGTTCCAATTCAGACTTCTGGCCTGAATCATGGCACACAGAAAGATAGAATTATGAAGAAGAACCTTTTATTGTAATCCAGCTCTGCTCTAATTAATTATTCAAAGCTCTTTGATAATGCAGATTTACATACTTCAGCATTTATTCCCTCAGACTTTCTACCTCACTGACAGTGCTCTAAGAACATTTTGAAACTTAATGATTGAAACATTTTTTTCTTAAACAATCCTCCATAAGAACTGGTGCAGGAGTTTCTAATCTCAGGTGCTTGCATTCATGGATGAATGTAAAGCAAAAATGGTGGCCCTTGCCTTACACTTAGTTATTTGAAAAGCCAAATCTGGGTGCCTGGGTGGCTCAGTGGGTTAAGCCTCTGCCTTCGGCTCAGGTCATGATCTCAGGGTCCTGGGATCGAGTCCCGCATCGGGCTCTTTGCTCGGCGGAGGGCCTGCTTCCTCCTCTCTCTCTCCGCCTGCCTCTCTGCCTACTTGTGATCTCTCTCTGTCAAATAAATAAATAAAATCTTTAAAAAAAAAAAAAAAAAAGAAAAGCCAAATCTCAACATTTTCATAAGCCGAGGCTGCAAATACCCAAGTGGAACCTGACAGTCCATTGTTTCTTTCCTGAAAGTTTTGCATATTTCATGGTGACTGGTTATCTCAGATTACTTGAAACTCAGGCTGTTTATTTGGCTGTAAGAAAATTTAGAATGTGAATTATAATCAAGAACTTTACTTGGGAAGAAAAACATTCAGAACATGAAGTCTAGAGATGAAAGTAGGATGAGTTGAAAATATTGATGTTGTTAAAACCTTGGGAAAATCTGAGATAACCTATTTCAGGATGTGCTATACGTATGGTCTCAGGACTGGTTAGTAACACCCAGAGATAACTGATGCTGGATTTACTTACATAGCATATGAAATTCAGGAATCTTTTTGGACCTGGTGGTGATTATTCTGGGGAACTAAGGATAACAGAAAGATTTATTCTTGTAATGCAATGACCTCCGTGAACTTACTGTGTATTTTATAACTGATCCAGATAAGTTTATATCCTTACGTATGCAGACATTAACTACATGCAGATTTAATTAAGTTTATGTAAGCCTAAATATCCTATTTTACAACCAGTTTTATAAACATAATCTCTAAAGGGATCCTCTGTCGTATATTCTCATTCTTAGCATGCATCTCTGCCCAATTGTTATATCAGTAAAGGTGTACTGTTGACTCATGTCAATGCAGTTATCAAAGAATAGTTAGGAATATTTGACCACAGAGCTTATAGTTTATAAAATGATATTAAAGCAAAGAGGCAAACCCAAAACACCATCAGAAGGAATGAACTTGATTAAGAATAAAATCACTTTCAGATGGTAGCTTGTGGTAAGCACAGTATAATGTATAAGCTTGTTGAATCATTATGTTGTACACCTGAAAGTAATGTAACATTGTGTGTTGACAATAAATTTTAAAAACTTACATAGAATAGTCACTTGTAACCTTTAGGACAATTTTTTTTTATTTTTTTCTAATATATATTTATTTGGTAAAATTATAATGATAATACAAGGAATACAAATGATGTCAACTACAATACAAACACAGAAACTTAGCACCTCTTTTTATTTTTTTTGTCATAACTATAGTCAAAATTCATAGTTTAAGTAATTAAATATAATTGCAACCAACAGATGTACTATAAATTATATGTTTGGGATTTTTTTTCCTTTTTTCTCTTTAATTTTTCTTTTGCATGGAGTACATAACATTAAAAGTCCCTTAAACTTATAATTACATGATGATTTTTCAGTTGATATGTATGAGGTCTTTTAATGAGACATAATTGGCATGTAAGATTATATTATTTTCAGGTGTACAACATAATGATTGGGTGTTTATATACACTGAAGGATGGTTTCAGTAGGTCTAAGTTGTTCCATCACCATATAAAGTTACATAATACGCAAATACAATAAGGTTGATTGTAATCACTATGCTGTATATTACCTCCCCTCGACTTATTTATTTTATGACTGGAGTTCATACCTCTTGACCCCTTCTCCCATTTTGCCCATCCCCAATGCCCCCGTCTGCTAGCAACCATCAGTCTTTTCTCTGCATCTGTTTTATTTCGTTTTGTTTGTTCATTGGTTTTGTGTTTTAGATTCCATATGTAAGTGAAACCATATGGTATTTGTCTTTCTCTGTCTGACTTATTTCACTTAACATAATAATCTTCTGAATAATGCTTCCGTGAATATGGGAGTGCATGTATCTTTTTGAACTAGTGTTTTTGTTTTCTTTGGATAAATATTCAGGAGGGGAATTACTGGATCATGTAGTACTGTTTTTAACCTTTTGAGGAACCTCCATACTGTTTTCCATAGTGGCTGCATAACTTGCATTCCAACCAGGAGTGTAAGAGTGTTCACTTTTTTTCGCATCTTTGCCAACACCTGTTGTTTCTTGTGTTGTTGATTTTAGTCATTCTGACAAGTGTGAGGTAGTAACTCACTGCGGTTTTGATTTGCATGTCTCTAATGATGAGTGATGTTGAGCATCTTTTTAAGTGCCTGTTAGCCAGGTGGATGTCTTCCTTGGAAAAATGTCTATTCAGATCTGCTTATTTTTTAATCAGATTGCTTTTGCTTTTGTTTGTTTGCTATTGAGTTGTATGTGTTCTTTATTTAATTTGGATATTAATATCTTAGCAGATAGGCTTTGCAAATATTTTCTCCCATTCAGTATATTGCCTTTTTATTTTGTTGACAGCTTCCTTCACTGTTCAGAAGCCTTTTAGTGTGATTAGTCTCACTTGTTAATTTTTGCTTTTGTTGCCGTTGCTTTTGAGTCAGGTCCAAAATACAACCAAGAGTGGTGATGTGAAGGATCTTATCACCTATGTTTTCTTCTAGGAGTTTTATGGCTTCTAGTCTTATGTTCTTTAATTTTTAATTCATATTGAGTTTATTTCTGTGTATGGTATAAAATACTGGTCCACTTTCTTTCCCTTGCATGTAGCTGTTTGGTTTTCCCAACACCAATGATTGAAGAGGCTCTCTTTCCCCATCGTGTATTCTTACCTCCTCTTTCATAGATTAATTGACAGTTTATGTGTAGGTTTATTCCTGCGATCTCTATTCTGTCCCATTGATCTTTGTGTCTGTTTTTTACCGAAACCATACTGTTTTGATTACTATAGCATTCTAATATAGTTTGTTATCAGGCAGTGTGATATTGCTGGCTTTTTTCTTTTTTCTCAAGATTGTTTTGGCCCTTTGAGATATTGTATGGTTCCATACAAATTTTAGGCTTGCTTGTTCTATTTGTGCCTTTTTCATTTTTCCTTCAGCTATGTTTTGTAGTTTTCCATATATGGGTCCTTCACCTTTTTTTCTTCAGTGTTCAATGATTCATTAGTTAATTATAACACCCAGTGCTCATCCCAGCATGTGCCCTCCTTTCATTAAATTTATTCCTCGTTATTTTATACCTTTTGATGCAAATATAAATGGGATTATTTTCTTAAAATCTTTTTTCTTTTTTAAATTTCAGTTCAATTAGCCAACATATAGTACATCATTAGTTTCAGATGTAGAGTTCAATAATTCATCAGTTGCTTGTAACACCCAGTATTCATCACATCATGTACCCTCCTTAATATCCATCATTTAAATTCTCTTAAAGTTTGTTGTAGTGTATAAAAACATAACATATTTTTGTATATTAGCTTTGTATTCTGCAACGTTACTGAATTCATTTTTGGTGGAGTGCTTAGGGTTTTATATATATAAATTCATGTCATCTGTATAGTGGCAGTTTTCTTTCTTCCTTTCCAACTTGGATGTCTTTTATTTCATTTTGCCTAATTCTTGGGCTATAACTTTCAATACTCTGTCACATAAAAGCGATGAGAATGCACATTCTTGCCATCCGTCTTGTTCCTGATTTTAAAGGAACAAGGATAACTCTCAAAAGCGTTGTGCTAAGTGAAAGAATCCAGACATAAAAGACTACATATTTTCTCATTCATCTTATTTAAAATCTAGAAAAAGAAAAGCCATAGTAGCAGAAAGATCAATGATTGCCAGTGGCTGTGGTGGAAGAAGGAGATCAAATGCAAAGGAATCAGAGAAAACTGTGGAAGAGATGGATATTTAATATATTTATTGTGGTGATAGTTACATGATCATATGCAATTGTCAAAAATGTATGCATGTCAGAACTATATACACTTTTCATGGGTGAATTTTTTTAATGGGTGAATTTATTTTAAAGATTCTGTTTATTTATTTGACAGAGAGAGAGAGAGAGAGAGAGAGATCACAAGTAGCCAGAGAGGCAGGCAGAGAGAGCTGGGGGTTGGGGAAGCAGGCTCCCCGCTAAGCATAAAGCCCAATGCAGGGCTCGATCCCAGGACCCTGAGATCATGACCTGAGCCAAAGGCAGAGGCTTAACCCACTGAGCCACCCAGGCGCCCCTAATGGGTGAATTTTAATATACAAAAATAATAACCTCAATAAAGCTGATTAAGAAACACATGGTCAGTATTATGGTGAAAGTTATAGATGTGTGCTGCATGTAGACACAAAGGTATTTGTGTTCTCCCACTTGGATGTTCAAATAAGCATCCCTGAGGACACAAAGTTTATTTTATAAGCCTTGAAAGATGAGTATAGGTTGTTAATAATGAAATACGGAATGGAATTTCAGCCAGATGATTCCTGCAGATCACTGAAAATAAATCATACATTTATTCTTGGATTTACTGATTTTTCTATAGCAGAAGAATGTTTAGTGTCTCTACATTCTTGAAAGAATAGAGAAGATTCAGACTCATCCTTGTATAAATCTCTGTATAAATGTATGCTTTATCTTGTCATTAAGTAAAACTTTAACATAGTGTATAGTCATAATCATTCGTGTTTTAGCTGCAAGTAGTAGAAACTCAACTTAAACCCAATTACAAAATGAGTTATTTATTTACTTATTTACTTACACATAACAGAGAAATCCAAGGTAGACCTAGTTGCAGGTACACCTGACTCAGGGTGATCAAATGATGTCTAGAATCTGTGATTGATTTTCTTCTCTCAGGTGTCCTTTTTTTCCATTTGAAATTTATTCTTAGGCAGGTTTCCTTGAGAGAGTAAAGTTAGTAATAAAATGCTGTCTTGGTTTGAACAATAAATTGTATACTAAGCATAGTGAGACCCCTAGTATAAGCTAGGGTTGTCCCAGGTAATGTATGGAGATGTATGGAGGCCTTAACAAGATGAATGCAAGTAACTTCAGGCTTACATATTTCCACTTTGAAGCCCTACTGGAAATATTTCTTACTTAATGCTCCAGCAGAACCATGTAGTTGATTTTCATTTTGGGTTACTTGAGCATTCTTGAACCAAAAGCCATGGCAGGAAAAATGAGGTACACTGATAAGCTAGCATAGGACATTTGCTTGTTTCTAGAATTAATGTAAGCTCAAAAATTCCAGAAACAGTTAAGTGGGCATATCTGGTTGTGTAAAGGAAAATGAATATTCCATCATCAAAAGGAGAAGGAATGGATGATAGGTTAAAAAACAAAGATGTCGGGGCACCTGGGTGACTCAGTGAGTTAAAGCCTCTGCCTTCAGCTCAGGTCACGATCCCAGAGTCCTGGGATCGAGCCTCGCATCGGGTTCTCTGTGTGGCAGGGAGCCTGCTTCCCTTCCTTTCTCTTTGCCTGCCTCTCTGCCTTCTTGTGATCTCTGTCTGTCAAATAAATAAATAAAACCTTTAAAAAAAAGAAAAAAAGAAAAAAGAAACAAAGATGTCCATAGTAGACTGTGTATATTTTCATGTTATATCATTTATTATACACTAATTTGATTACATTATTTTATCTTTTTTAGAAATGGTAGTTTCTTTTGTCTTTATGACACATTGAATTATTATGTTCCACTGTGAACAGAATTAAAATAGAATTTAATGTATTTGTCATCAGACAATTAAAAGCATCTGGTTGTGTTTGTGAGTTACAGTGAAGAATGCATTCTATATTGTTATTTCTCAAGAAGTTTTAATTTTAGTTGTAAGTGATAAACTTTTCTGATAATATTACACAACCTCCCTATATTTGTCCCACTTTATCTATATTTCATGATATTTCTATTAAAGCTCTCCTTTTTTTGAAATGAATCTAGTGAAATTATGGTTGTGTGTTTTCTGGAGTGTTTGATTTTTCCTGTCAATCAAGATCATAAGCATGGTTTGTAATATGAGCATGTAATGGTTTATCCAACTTATTTTAGAAATTTTATGTTGTTTAAAATTGAGAACCACAGGAAACTATTCCTTTGTCTTTGACTCATAGCACTTTTCAGATTTTTTCCCTCTTTTCATTTAAAAAAAGTGTGTTCTACAGTTTGGAAAACATTCATCTAAATCTATATTGGAGACACACAGCAATATGAGAAAATAAAAGAAGTAAAACTATGAAATTGATGCTCATGGTTCTATTCCATTTTGTTTCCTTCCAAGGAATGCTGAAGCAAGTTGGTTCTGTCTGAGACTCATCTTTTTACTTCTCACTGTGTGTTATTCTTGGGTAGTTTCAATTCACTTTGTGTTAAAATAATACTAATACACTTTTGTCTTCCAATTATCTTTTTATCTCTAGTCAAGATTTCTTTTCTGAATTCTAATCCATTTGCATTTCGTCATTTCCACCTAGATATCCTAATGACAGATCAAACCTATCAATTTCCACATTTAACCTAGTAACTCTGTGTATCTCTCCTTGGTGAAGAACATTCCTTTTCTCAGTGAAAGACCCTGCCCTTTACTCCAGTATACATGCAAGAATCCTACGAAGCTCCCAATACTTTCTTTTCCCTTATACCCATACCAAACACTGCAAAGTACCTGCTCTAATTATTCATCAAATACTAGTGACAAATTTGTCTAGCTCTGCTACTTTTACTATAGCTCTGTCCATCATCATTTCTCACCCAGGTTGTTGACTTACTCCAGGTTGGTCTCCCTCAGATCCGTTCTCTATATTAATACCAGGAAGATCTTGAAAAATGCAGTATGAGCTTCCACTTTTATTTCTGATGAAGTAATTGTGGCAGGCCAATGTTGCCATTGAGAACAACCAGAAAAACAAAACCAAGAAAAATAACTTAGAAATATCCATTTAAATAGTTATGATCCCTGTGCAAAGTGAAGTAGAGAGAGGCAAGCCAACATTTTACAAGCTCCTTTCCCTCTTCTGGCATCTGTCACTTCTTGACACTGGGCAAAAGGCTGAGAATTCTATATGAAGGGTATAATGAAAAAGGAGAGAAAAATGTATGCAACTTTATTTCTCCATTATGCCTTAGTAAACTTGGGAAAAAAATAAACAAAAATAAAGATCCTGAGGTACAGGATACAACCTCTCCCTCCCACCCCTTGGAAAAAGAAGCAGAAAAACCAACAGAAAGTTTGGCAGTCTCTTGGGGCTTGAGAAACAAAGATTGGATTTTGGAACCAGGACTTATGGGGCTGAGATCCTGGTGAAAATGGAAGCACACTAGTGACCTGCAGCACTTGACAGTATTCTCCAGGTAGTTGTTCATATCTTACCAGCAGCTAAAAGCATTAAAGAGAAAGCCACATGTTTAGATAATTTCTTTCTGAGTAACAAACCACCCCCAAACTAAGTGGCTTAAAACAACAGCAATGTTTAATTGGTTCATGATTCTGCTATTTAGGCAAAGCTTGGAAGGGATAGATTGTCTCTGCCCTACTCATTGTCAGCTGGGCCTGCTTGCTACTGGAGGCCGAAATAATACAAAAGCTCAATTTTTCACCACTTAGGTTTCTGGCAGTTGATACTGGCTATTGTCTGGGATCCCTTTGGGAGCTGTGACCTAAATACTTTCTTATGGCCTTTCTAGGTGACTTTAGGTTTCTGCATAGCATGGTGGCTGGGTTCCAAGGAAGAATATTCCCAAAGGACCATATAGAAGGAAGTCATGTTGCCTTTTATGATTTAGTTACAGAAGTGACAGAGCATCACTTCTGCCATAGAAGCAGACTCACTCATATTCAAAAAAACATGGATTTTACCTCTTATTGTGAACATTAAATTGCAGTAACATCATATGGGATAGGATATATTGGTATGCTCAGCTTTAAAAAATACTTTGTCTCACTGAAGAAAAGCAGATCAGCGTTCATATCCATTTCATAGTGTTGAGAGGACAGACTTAGAATTGGAATTGGAATTCAGAACTGAGTAAAGGGTACTCCTTAGTAAATCCATTAGTCTCTAATTCAGGATCTATGGCAGGTTACACTCCCAAAAGTGAATGTAGAACAGAGAGAAATGGAACTTCATGAAAATTGCAACCTGTTTTTTATTACATTCAGTCTCTGATTGGATTAGTGTAATTCATCATAATTTACTTTTTCTCTCTGAATATATGGTTAACTCTCCTGGGAGAAGAATATCTTCTAAAGCCTTTGAAATTTTTCATATATAAAGTGTGGAATAAAGTAAAAAATTATCAGGCCAAAGTATTGAAAAGAGTATAAATGGAATTAAACTACTGTCAACTTTTTATACTATTAATTCAGAGTAGGCTATGATAAAGTAATTTATTACTGCAGCAAGCATTTACACATACCAATAGAGAAGACATAAGGGATTCTTATGAAAATATTGGGTCAATATAAAAAAAGGAGTTTGAAAGAATACAGAGGTCACATAGAAAATGGAAACATGGTAGATTTAAATTCAACCATATCAATAATTATGTTAAGTATTAAGGAGCTAAAAATTCAAAAGATTAATTTTCAATCTGATTAAAAAAGCAAGACCCCTTGGTATTGAAACCGCACTCCTTGGTAGGTGAACTTGGTCTTGGCTGGATTTCTTGTTGATCTTCTGGGGGAGGGGCCTGGTGTAGTGATTCTCAAGTGTCTTTGCCCCAGGCGGAATTGCACCGCCCTTACCAGGGGCCCGGCTGAGTAATTCGCTCGGCTTTGCTTTCAGGAGCTTTTGTTCCCTGAGCGCTTTCCGTAGAGTTCCGGAGGACGGGAATACAAATGGTGGCCTCCTGGTCTCCGGCCCGGAGGAGCCGAGAGCCCGGGGGCCCCACTCCTCAGTGCGCCCTCAGAGAAGAGCGCCCAGTTACCCGAATGTTTATAGCAGCAATGTCCACAATAGCCAAACTATGGAAAGAACCTAGATGTCCATCAACAGATGAATGGATCAAGAAGATGTGGTATATATACACAATGGAATACTATGCAGCCATCAAAAGAAATGAGATCTTGCCATTTGCGACAACATGGATGGAGCTAGAGCGTATCATGCTTAGCGAAATAAGTCAAGCAGAGAAAGACAACTATCATATGGTCTCCCTGATATGAGGAAGTGGTGATGCAACATGGGGGCTTAAGTGGGTAGGAGAAGAATCAATGAAACAAGATGGGATTGGGAGGGAGACAAACCATAAGTGACTCTTAATCTTACAAAACAAACTGAGGGTTGCTGGGGGGGAGGGGGGTTGGGAGAAGGGGGGGTGGGGTTATGGACATTGGGGAGGGTATGTGCTTTGGTGAGTGCTGTGAAGTGTGTAAACCTGGCGATTCACAGACCTGTACCCGTGGGGATAAAAATACATGTTTATAAAAAAATAAAATATTTAAAACATCAAAAAAAAAAAAAAAGCAAGACCCCAACTTTTGTAGCAACATGGACGGGACTGGAAGAGATTGTGCTGAGTGAAGTAAGTCAAGCAGAGAGAGCCAATTATCATATGGTTTCACTTATTTGTGGAGCATAACAAATAACATGGAGGACATGGGGAGTTGGAGAGGAGAAGGGAGTTGAGGGAAATTGGAAGGGGAGGTGAACCATGAGAGACTATGGACACTGAAAAACAACTTGAGGGTTTTGAAGGGGCGGGGGGGTGGGAGGTTGGGGGAACCAGGTGGTGGGTATTGGGGAGGGCATGTATTGCATGGAGCACTGGGTGTGGTACAAAAACAATGAATACTGTTACGCTGAAAAGAAATAAAAAAAAAAAAGCAAGACCAAACTGCATGGTGTTTTCAAACATTTTAAATTTGAAGACAGAAACTGTTAAAATTAAAGAATTGTAAAAAGTTAATACCATACATCTATTAAGTATAAGACAGACGTGGTGTTTATATTAATGAAGTAGATCCCCAAACCATTATCAGAGATAAAAAAAAGTTTAATTTATAATCATATAAGAGTTGATTCAACAATAAGTATATATCTGACAATAAAGCTTCAAAACATATGAAACAAGCTTTAGTAGCAGAGAAAAATCAGTATGAATGCAGATTTAAAGAATACTGGTGGTCACAAAGATTCACAACCAATAATCTCTTCTAGGAAGAATTTGTTCCCTCACTTATTTTTTCCCTCACATTTTGCCTCAGCTGCAGAGAGCCACAAGAGCATACTTGTTAACCTGGGCAACGCACATCCAAGTATTGATTATGGTAGGGTTCTACATTTCATGCCTGATCAAAGGCTTTTAGTCCACTAAGGGATAATCCTGATGGGTTACGTACATTGCAGGCAGTGGTATGGTATTGTCTGAGGCTTTTCTGGGACTACAATACAATTTAATTTTTCTCTTTGCTTAATCTTAACCTACCCCCACCCTATTCATAGGTGTTGCTATGTAGTAAATATCTTACACTGACAACTTGTCAATGTCTGCTTTTGGATAACCCAACCTGACAAACATTACCAACAAACTTCCTAATTAATATTTTTGTACATTATAGCCAACAACTGTAGAACACACATTTTTAAAAAGTGCACATAGAAAATGCACTTACACATGTTCTGGGCCATATAACAAGTTTCAATAAATTTCAAAGGACTAAAATACAAGTTATATTTTATGATTCCAATGCAATTAAGTTAGAAATCATTATCAATAAGGTAACTAGAAAATCAACAAATATTTAGAGGTTAAGTACTGCACTTCAATCCAGGACTTAAAAACAATACACTAATAATGTAACTATAGAAAGAGAAATTAGGGAATCAATTCCATTTACTATAGCACCTAAAACCATAAGATACCTCGGAAGAAACCTAACCAAAGAGGTAAAGGATCTGTACTTGAGGAACTACAGAACACTCATGAAAGGAATTGAAGAAGATACAAAAAGATGGGAAAAAACCATTCCATGCTCATGAATTAGAAGAATAAACATTGTTAAAATGTCTTTGTTGCTCAGAGCAATCTATACTTTCAACATCACCCTGATCAAAATAACAATGGTATTTTTCAATGAGCTAAAACAAGCAATCCTAAAATTTGTATGGAAGCAGAAGAGACCCCAAATTGCCAAGGAAATGTTTAAAAAGAAAAGCAAAGCTGGAGGTACCATGTGACTGTTTTCAAGTTATATTACAAAGCTGTGATCACCAAGACAGCATGGTACTGGTACAGATACATAGACCAAAAACAGATACAGAATAGAGAGCCCAGATATGGACCCTCAACTCTATGGTCAACTAATCTTTGGCAAAGCAGGAAAATTAGACAGCTATATACGGAAGAATGAAACTCGACCATGCTCTTATACCATACACCAACATAAACTCAAAATGGATGAAAAACCTCAATGTGAGACAGGATTCCATTAAAATCCTAGATGGGAACATAGGCAGTAACCTCTTCAACACTGGCCACAGCAACTTCTTTCAAGACACTTTTCCAAAGGTAAGGGAAGCAAAAACAAAAAATTAACTTTTGGAACTTCATCAAGATAGAAAACTTCTGCACAGCAAAGGAAATAGTCAATGAATCAAAGAGGCAACCCAAGGAATGGAAGAACTTATTTGCAAATGACACTACAGATAAAGGACTGGTATCCAAGATTTATAAAGAGCTTCTCAAACTCAACACCCAAAAGACAAATAAGTCAAAAATGGGCAGAAGACATGAACAGACACTTCTCCAAAGAAGATATACAAATGGCTAACAGACACATGAAAAAATGCTCATCATCATTAGCCATCAGGGAAATTCAAATCAAAACCACATTGAGATATCATCTTACACCAGTTAGAGTAGCAAAATTGATAAGGCAGGAAACAACAAATGTTGGAGAGGATGTGGAGAAAGGGGTACACTGTTGGTGGGAATGCAAGTTGGTACAGCCACTTTGGAAAACAGTGTGGAGGTTCCTCAAAGTGTTAAAAATAGAGCTACTTTATGACCCAGCAATTGCACTACTGGGTATTTACCCCAAAGATACAGAGGTGGTGAAAAGAAGGGGCACATACACCCCAATGTTCATAGCAGCAATGTCCACAATAGCCAAACTATGGAAAGAAACAAGATGCCCTTCAACAGAGGAATGGATAAAGAAATAGTTGTCCATATAGACAATGGAATATTACTCATCTATCAGAAAGAATGAATACCCACCATTTGCTTTGACATGGATGGAACTGGAGGGGATTATGCTAAATGAAATAAGTCAATCAGAGAAAGACAATCATCATATGGTTTCATTTATATGGGGAACATAAGGAATAGCATGAAGGACATTAGGAGAAGGAAGGGAAAAATGAAGGGAGGGGAATCAGTGGGTGAGATGAATCATGAGAGACTGTGGACTCTGAGAAACAAACTGAGGGTTTTAGAGGGGAGAGAGTAGGAGGATGGGTTAGCTTGGTGATGGGTATTAAGGAGGACTCACATTGCTAAGAGCACTGGGTGTTACGCACAAACAATGAATCATGGAACGCTACATCAAAATCTAATGATGTACTGTATGATGACTACCATAACATAATAAAATTAAAAAAAAATACAAAAAAGGAAAAACTCTTTTTAAAAAAAGATTTGATTTATTTTCCAGAAAGAAAGAGAACAAGAGAGCACAAGCAGGGGGAGCAGCAGGCAGAGGTAGAGGGAGAAGCAGACTCTCTGCTGAGCAGGGAGCCCCATGCAGGGGTCGATCCCAGGACCTGCAATCATGACCTAAGCCAAAGGCAGATCCTTAACTGACTGAGCCACCCAGACATACTGAAAAAAGAACTCTTTACTAGTCATTTCATAAAGGAGGATATCAAATTAAATAGCTAATAAAATATGAAAATATGTCCAATCTTATTATACATTTGGGAAACACATACTAAAACTACAATGAGATAGAACTAAATACCTGTCACAAGACTAAAATGCAAAAAGAAAAAAAAAGTGACAGGAAGAATGTTGGCAAGTATGTGGAAGAGAGCTCTCAAAATGTTGGTGGGAATGTGAATTAGGACAACTCTTTTGGCAGTATCCTGTTAAGGTGAACATACGTATTAACAACAATTCTAATTGTTTAGTAGATACACAGTAGTAACGTATACTTGAATGAAAGTTTACATAGCAACATATCTTAATAACTAAAAACTGGAAAAAGCCTTGAATGTCCATCAACAATGGAATGTAAATAGTCTGTAAACTATTTGTACAGTGGAAAGCTACATAGCAGTAAGAATGAACAAATCTATACAAAACATGAGTGAATCCCACAAGTAATGTTGATCCAAAGAGGCCAGAAACAAGGAGCTTCCTACTGTTCCATTCAATTTCTATAAAATTAAAAAACACTGATTTAACCCGTGGCTTTAGGTTAAGACAACAGTTACTTTTGGTGCAGACCATGAGTAGGCAGGTATAGGAAAGATCCTTCAGATATACTGGTAACACTTGATTTCTCTATCTGGGTGTTGTTTACACTGGTATGTTTGTTTTCTAAAACTCTGACTTTATATCTATTATGTGTACACTTCTCTGTTTATATGTTATAGTTCCTTAAAAAGCTGCATTGGAAAAACATAAGTATGTCAGAGTTGTAGTTGTCTTGAATGCTTTCAATGGCCCTCCTCTTTTGTCCATTGGAGGCCGAACTTCCAAGAAAGACAGAAAAATCCCTTCGTATTATGGTCCCTATCCACATTTACATCCTCATCTTTAGTAAGGCCTTATTTCTCATAACCTATGTGGAATGATTTTCAGTTCTTTCATTGGTCCTACTTTTGCAAACCTCTTGGTTTAAGCATGCATGGTTCTTTCTTCCTAAATTTGCTTCTACTTCTCTTTTGCTCAATGACTTCCTGGCCAGAGAAGATTTCTCTGTACAGTGGAAGAGAAGACTTCTCTGGCCAGGAAGTCATCAAGCAGTCTCCTTTGTTACCTTATGTGTGTCCTGTACTGCTATTAGGACTTCTTTTGCTTTTCAACTTAACATTACTGTACTTTGTAACCTTTCTGGTATTGGCTCCATCATTATTCTGGATTTACGTCACCTGAGAGCAGATTTCACCTCTCATTAAGCACGATGCCTGAGAAACCCTTGGTATTCCATTCATGTTTACTGAATATGCGACTCCTTGTATCAAAAATCAGACCATCCGTTGGCTCTTTGAGGACTCTGTGCTCTGGAATTCATTTCCCCCAAGATAGTCTGTGTTCATGTCCAGAGTTAACTCTGAGATGTTTAACCTGAACACTGGGGGTTCTATCAGTCAAGAGCCAGAGTGCCAAAGCCCACCAGTTGTTTTAAAAGAAAAGCACTTAAAATGAAGAATCAATATTTTTAAATTACTGAGAACTGAAAAAGCCAAAAGGGGACCCTGAGGTATCAGAGTGGTAGTAGCTGCAAAAAGTAGCTGCTATCCTTACCACTGGGGAGCAAAAGAAAGCTTATAATATTCAAAAAGAGAGGCTTGAAGGTGGGTTCCCACAGAATAGTTCCTTCTGCCTCTGACCGCATTTCTCCCTCCCATGTTGAGCCCTACAATCTCCTGATGGAACTCTTTCTTGTAAAGCCTAACACAGAGCAGCTGGAATTGCAGAAATGGGGTCTATAGTCTTAGCCAGAGCTCCACAAGGCAGAGTACAGAGAGGTAGGTTTGAGGTTGAGAGGCAACAACTTAAGGGCCAGCACAGTGGGGATGAGGGAACAGGATCTAAAGTAGAATTCAGAAGCGTAACCCTTTCATCTCTTCTAAAGGGATTAAGGGTCAGTGCTTAAACTGCTCTCTTCAGTATTATTTTAGTCTTCAGAGAGACCAAATGGCAAGCTTGAATGGTCCCCTAAGTTCTGAGATGAAATGGAACTTCCTGGACATCCTCAGGAGCAGACCTGGATAAAGGAGCATATTCTGATAGAAGGACACACAGAACAGATGTCACAAACACTGACAAACCTGAGCAGAATAGAGGGCCCTGTGATTTAGGGATTATAATAGTAACCATGGTGACTGTAATGTTTATGAGGCAAACCGCATGACCCAGTATATTTTCTACTGCTGTTGAAATATATCTCCATTTATAGATACTATTTCATTTAATAATAGCTAGAGGATGTAAAGTACTTCTTTTAAATGAATAACTAGGCTTTAATTTAGCCTATCAACTCAAGAAGGACAAGAAAGTTTATCACACGCTGGTATTTTCAGCTGTTTTTACTGGAAAATGCAATTTATACTCATACTTTTGCAACTTGGGCCAATTTAAACAAGATACCAATAAAAATCTATTTCTAAGTTTTATAGAAAAATAAATCTTATCTAAAAAAGCACAGCCTACTTTTGCTATAATATGAGGGAGAGTACTAAAAAACTTCACAGTATTAAAAAATTCCATAATAAAAACAACTGTTTCAAGTGGAAAGCAGTTTATAGTACAAAAAGTTCCAGACTAGCAATAATGAGATTTCTTTACCTGTAGCAATTTCAATAGTGATGGCATCTTTGTGTGTTCGTATATGTTTAGTATGATAAATAAAACCACCCCAGCATATACTCATGTTAATTTTGGTTTTATAATAATGGATTTCATTTTTTTTTATTCTCATTAGCAGACATTGCTTATACAGCTGTATCAATTTCATCACCTATTGTTATGCTAAAAACTATAGTCACTCAGTTTGAATTATGAAAACTCTGTATTTCAGGAACACTTGAGTAATGAATTTGGATGGCATCTTGTGTTGAATAACAATTGTGTATTCATCTGTTGTGTTTCTGCTAACCTTGCCAGTGAAATAACCAACTGCCCTTTGCTTCAGAGAATCTTTTCAAGGATATTTGTAGAGCAAACAGCCTTGGGAGACAGAGATCGTGTCTCCCTCTGGAGTGAAACTCAGGCCTTCTTATTTCTCATTACAAAAGATTCAGGTTCCCTAAACTCAGGATTCTTCTCCTTTAAGAGAATCACTGTGTGTGCGACTGTCACCTGGCTTTCTCTGAATTACCCTGTGAGAACTGGGGCTTGGGAGAACTGGCACAAAAATGCTGATGTCCTGGCTACTGCTCGTATTAATTTTTTATTGTTGCTATTAAAAAATTACCTCAGAGTTAGTGGCTTACAACAACACATATTTATGGGGCGCCCAGGTGGCTCTGTCAATTAAGCCTCTGAATCTTGATCTCAGCTCAGGTCTTGATCTCAGGGTTGTGAGTTCAAGCCCTGCATTGGAAAACAACAGCACATATGTATTATCTTACAGTTCTGGGGGTCAGAAGACCAACACAGCTCTTACTGGGCTAAAATCAAGGTATTGGCATGGCTGTGTTCCTTCTGGACCTTCCTTCTGGATGTTCCAGGGAAGAATTCATTTCTTTGCCTTTTCCAGCTTCTAAAGGCTGACACTTTATTCCTTGGCTCATGGCTCCCTTCTTCCGTCTTGAGAGCCAGCAAGGTAGCATCTCTCTGGCCCTGATTTCATCCTCACATCTCTTCCTCTGACTCCAGCCACGAAAGTTTCTCAGAGATTCATGTGATTAGAAAAGGCCCTCCTGACCATCCAGGAGAGCCCACCCTACCCCCACCCAAGATCTCTGAGCCAGTAGTCACTTACCTACCAGTATCCATGAAACCGACATGATAACTTGTTAGCTTGCAAAGCAGAGTGAAACCTCAGGTTCTTGAAACTATGACTTTTCCTTTGGGAATTGAATTTAGACATTTTAGCAAACATATCTAAATATAACATAAAGAGAGCTAAACAGAAGTCTCATTTTAGATACCCATGGCCTCTTTAATATTTCCATGTTTAGAAAGCAGATGTCCAAACTTCTCAGGCCACATGAACTAAATAAAACTATTAAACAAACTTGAAAACTATTCTGTAAGTTACTTGTTCTCAAGATGTAGCACATGCAGGTCTATCCTGGGAGCTTGTCTAATAATCACATGTCTGTTGCAGCTCCATCTACCTGAGATTCCAGCTTTGACTGCAGAAATCTGAACGTTTAACCAGTGCCCCAAATGGCCATTGTTTTGAGATCCAGTTTTTGTTTTGTTTTGTTTTTTACCACCAATTATTTTTGTTGCTCTAGTAATTGAATTTATTTTTCCTTTATTGAAAAAGTATCTGCTTTAAATGGAATTGTAGAATCATGATAGCAAAGCTACATTCATTATTTATTTACTAAAGAAAATGCTTCATTCAAAATATTGAGGCCTTATAAGTGATTAACCATATTTAGATGGCTCATCAATGACACATTAGAGACCAGTGGAGGACACCATATTCAAAAGCTCCCCATGTCAGCTTGTTCTAACAGGCATTGTGTTTGTGGATAAAATAACTTCAGTTCAATTTATTCTGATTGCAGTGGTTTATATTACATTTTATAGTGACAATTTGGAAAAGATCATGAATGTTCATTTGGGATGATAGAAACATTCATAGACAGCATGATTAGATACAAATTAGTAGACTATTTCTGCCTACTGTTCTTAAAGACACATATATCTGTTAACAATGTACATGAGCAAGAAATCAAAGAAGCAAGAAATCATAAGCAACAAAATTAAGAAAGACACCAAAATTGGAAAATTTCTTGCACAGATGGAAATGATGACACTTTTAGTCACTTCACCTCCACTTATTATTTGTAAGATTACATGTGAACATTCATCACTTTGGCTTGCCTGCTAATTTGTATCTGTTAAAGGAAACTTGAAGCTAATTAGGGAAAAAAGTATTTTACATCACCTTTATAGGCTCTGTGATGTGGAAAAAATGGTGGCTGTATTGTCAAAGCATATATAACTATTAAGATTACTTTGTGGGGATGTTTTAGGGGAGACCAAATTCTATTAAAATAAAATATTTTCCCCAGGCTTGCTGTTCACCCAAGTAAGTGAATCTTCTAGTTTGCTAATTTAACTATATTAAAAGTTCCACTTTTTAAAATCATCCATTTCATAAGAAACTGGAATCTACTTATTCTCACGCTAGAAGACTGTTTTTTTTTTAAATGAGTGTTCTTGTTCTGTCACTTCGTTAAGTAATCAACACAAATTTTCAAAGCCATCTCTTTTTAGTCAAAGATTAAAATAGAAATCCATTTCATTTATTATACAATGCCATTGTCCTTGCCATGTACACTTATGTATGTCACAAGTTGGCTTATTTATTTGACATCTGACAACAAATCATAAGTGGTGCAAATATTTTCATTAATTTAATAAACACTGATGAGGTCCAGGGCACCCATAAATGTTTGTGAGGTTGTGGACTGTGTGACTTTAGGGGTACCATTCACATCATATTTATAAGTGCCGTGCCCCTGGAGTTGTGCAGTGCACAGCCTGCACAACTATATAAGGTGGCCCTGCATAATATGAAATGAGGCACTGTGATAGGTGCCAGCAATGAATATAAGGATAATGGCATCAAAGTAGTTTTTCTTTTAGAACTTACAGTTTAGTAAGGGAGACTGACAATTAAAGGAACCTGTTATAAATCCCATGACAAAGAAAGTGCAGAGCCTTCTTTCTAGATAGCTGTCCAATTAAAATGGAAGAATAAATAAAGGTGAGCAGCTAAAGCTAGAACTTGTTCTGGGAACATTTCAAAGTATGGGATCTTTTTTTTTTTTAAGATTTTTATTTATTTAACAGAGAGAGATCACAAATAGGCAGAGAGGCAGGCAGAGAGAGAGGAAGGGAAGCAGGCTCCCTGCCGAGCAGAGAGCCGGATGCGGGACTCGATCCCAGGACCCTGAGATCATGACCTGAGCTGAAGGCAGCGGCTTAACCCACTGAGCCACCCAGGCGCCCCAAAGTATGGGATCTTAATCCAGATTTTTTTTCTATAGTTCCTCAGTATTAACATAAAATTTAATCATAAATACTGTGCTTGTGTAAATGAGATAAGTGCCCTTATTAACATCCTCCCTGCTCATGGTAAAGTCATAACTATTAAATAAAACATGATTTTCTTGTATGTTCTCTCAGGCTCTTTCCTAGTTCTGCCTCCTGATCTCACCAATCCCATTTTGTGTGTCTCCTTCGTGTGCATAGTCAGTTTTTTATCATGTTCTTACCCGTTGGTCCATCCCTAATACTTCATGCTTCTAAGAGTTTATACATTTCCCAAGTCAAACTCAGTGTTCTTGGTACTTTAACCCACTTCCAAACCCTGTTTTTGTTTGTTTGTTTATGATTCTATTTGTCAGAAAGAGAGCAAGCACACACAATCAGGGGGAGCTGTAGGCAGAGGGAGCAGCAGGTAGAGGAAGAAGCAGGTTCCCCACTGAAAAAGAAGCCAGATGCGGGACCCAATCCCAGGAACCCGATCCCGGGACCCTAGGATCATGACCTGAACTGCTTACTTTCAATTTGAGTGTGACTTTTTTCCCTTAAAACCAAGTTTCTAGGTTTAAAATTTTTTTCTTATAAATGAAAGTTTCTTGAGAGCAGAAATTATGATACATTTTGTTCAGACATACCTCTGGTGCCTAGAATAATGCTTAGCATTTTATGCCCATTATTTGCTAAGTGATTAGGTCTATGTGGGCCAATGACTAAAGACCTTCTGCTGGGACCTGCTGTCCAGCCTTTGATGACTTTTGTTTATGTGAGGTGCAGCTTGCTCAGTGTACTGTGGTACTCTCTGGGCTCCCAACACAGAGCACGGGTTCAGGTGCCAACATCCCTAAAGGTGGAGTCTAGGGAGGGCCCACAGCTCAACAGCGCCTCCCCGTGGTAATGAGTTCAACTGCAACTGACTAACTCCCGCAGTCTCAGAAACTAAAACACCAAATTCCCTTCAATTTCATCATGGCAGGAAGACTGCTCACGGAAATATCAACCAATGACTTAGGATCTCAGTCCTCTTTTTCTTGCTCTGGCAGTTACATAAGAGTACATTATGCTTGAAATTCCCAGGGGGGGCAATATAGATTTTCTTCATGTTTTCGTGCTTGGCTAACAAAACAGATCACAGTGCAACTCTGGTAAGATTTCTGGGAAAATGAATATTTCGGGCAAGTTTTCCTCTCTGTGTGCCATTTTTTACTGCACCTGTAAAATGGGATTCATGGCTGGGACACTTTCTGTTCTGAACGTAAAGCTGGAATCTGACTCAAGTGCAACAGCCACACAGTGCAGTAGGAATTCCTTGGGACCTTGATCCCAAACAGAGTGGCAGGGCTTTGTACATAACATAGCACTAATGTTGTATAACCTCACAAAAGAAAGGCCTTGGTCAGGTCTGTAGAAAACTTCTGAAGACCTCTGTTTATATTAACTGCTATCTGAAGTCGATCCCTTACCTACTTCAATCCTCACCTTCACAACTGTTGGCAACAGCTGAGCCTCTTTGACCTAGGCAACACCAGGGCCTCAGACCTCTGTCCTGTGCCTATTTTATTCCCTTGCTGGTCCCAGGAAATAGCACTTATCTGTTTGGCATGAGAATTTCTATGTATCACAGCTATCTTTAAACCTAGCTAATGTTAACCACAAATGGCTCTGGAATCTGGTGACTCAGGCCAATACAGCTGGAGCAAATTTGGCAGACTTGGAAACTCTCCACATAAAAAACAGTGTCACCTTCTTTTTCACGTCTTGTGTTTGTCGTGGATCACATCCAGAAAGTAATGACCATCACAGAGACATGCTTGAAAAAGTGTATATTTCTGAAGGAGACCTGGTATTGAGATATCATTCGTTAACAAACTATGCTTACAATTGGCTTAAGAGGGCTGTTTTAAGAGAATTCTGGAGAGGCATAATTCCTAAAGGCTTATGGTACCTGGTTGTATTCCTGCATTTCCTGGCCAGGAAAGCCCTCCTAACATATACTTCCAGATTACACTTAAAGATGAATTACCATTACGTATGGCTATTTAAGCTGACTGTTGTGGCCTGAATGTTCTGTCCTCCCCAGTTCATATGCTAAAGCCATAAGCCCCCAGTGTGGCTGTATTAGGAGATGGGGCCCTAAGGAAGTAATCAAAATTAACTGAGGGTATAAGGGTAAGGCCCTGATTTTAGAGGATTAGTGTCTTTATAAAAAGGTATACCAGAAAGCTCAGTCTCTTTCTCTTTTTTCTTGTGTACACATGCCAAGGAGAGGCCATGTGAGGAAATAGTGAGAAGGTAGCTTCTCTAAGGCAGGCAGAGCGCTCTCACAGAAAACTGATCATGACTTGATTTTGGATTTTAGCCTCCAGAACTGTGAAAAAATTAATTCCTGTTGTTGAAGCCACCCAGTCTGTGGTATTTTGTTATGGCGGCCCAAGCAGCCTACACTGACCCAGATTGTAAATAATAGAACCTGGGACATATGTTGCCATGGAAATATATACCTTTATTTGTGTCTTCTGTTCATAACTTAGTAAAGCATGAACAACACTTAAATACAAGCTCTAGAAACGTTAACATTTTACCAAAAAGCATATATTTAAATTGAGTTCTTATCTTTGCAATTATTTTCTCCTGTGTGAAATTCAGATGAAGAAGTTCACAGGAAGAAAGTCATTGTCAAATTGGAATTGTAAGTCAACTTCAAACAGAGATTTTTATTTGAGAGATGATAAAATTTTAAATGAGGGACAAAAGCATAAAAATGGGGATTTAAAATTGCTAATAAAGAAATAGGAGTTATCAGACATTTTAAATTTAGGATTATGCAAATTGATAGTTTTTTTATGTAGAAACTTGGGGTAATTACTAGACACAAGTCCCTTTAGTAATTAGAGATGCGATTTGTATTCTGAAAAATCATAGGCTATGAAAAAAGGTTTTAGATCAAATATATTTGATTGTAACTATCAAATGAGATGGGTTCTTAAGTACTATTCTAATGATTATCTTTTAAAATCTTAGATTTTCATTACTTATGTATTAAGTGCTCAGTTAATATCTATTGGACGAGTGTGCAAGTCAGTAAAGATTAAAGGCACTCCAAGAATGTAATTTTTAAAGCTGTTGGGAACTTCCTAAAGCATTCTTTACTTTGACAGTTGGGGATGCTAACTGGAAAGTAGTTTCTCTGTTAAAATAAGGTAATTTTTGACATTAAAAAAAAGCAATATTGAAGGTTGAAGAAAGGGTGAGCTACTTTGATTTTTTTTCCAAAAGAATTTTTTAAATTGCACATTATCATCTTAATGGAAGTTTGGAGTACATATGTTGTCAAATAAAAGTTCAACTAATTTTGGTAGATGCTATTAAGCTATGTAAAGAAGAGGGAGGGAGGGAGGGGAAGAGGAAATGAGAGATGGATAGGAAAATGGATGGATGAGTTGTTCTCATTTAAGGAAGAATTATATTGGCCATTTCTACAAAGAGTACCTCCTTTTGCTAAAACACTGTCAGGTCAAAGATCTGACCTTTGACTTTGGTCAAAGATCTAGCACATTTCCTGTGACCTTAAGTGTTCTTGACTAAATTTCAGTCCCAGGTCTGTTAGCAACTCTTCTTTGGATATAGAAATCAACTTACCTGTGCCTCAGTAGTGTTGTGAGTAAGACGAAATGCTTACATAAGCTGGTACTTTCCCCCCTTTGAAAATACAGAACTACCTTCCAGATTGTGATGGTCTGAAAAATTCAATGCAGTACTGTTTGGGTTGTATTATTGCAAGTTCAACAACAACAAAATATTTTTGATACTTTCTCCAGTTTTCATTTATTGTAAATGTAGGAAATAGACCAATAGTTACCTGAGACAGTCTCAAATAATAAGGTGGCAGTTACTTTCTAACTGGACTTACTAGGACTATAAGAACTTCAGTCTGAGAACAGCATATATAGAGAGAGACGTACGGAGCAACATGCATTTTATTTGCGTGTGTGTGTGTGTGTGTGTGTGTGTGTGTGTCCCATTTCTTTCAATCTTCATAGTGAAATTT
Source organism: Mustela erminea (assembly GCF_009829155.1). Lineage (NCBI taxonomy): Eukaryota > Metazoa > Chordata > Mammalia > Carnivora > Mustelidae > Mustela > Mustela erminea. Next base: position 23,448,330 of record NC_045635.1, on the reverse strand, counting down.
TTCTACAATATGTATATTATAAATCATTCCTTTGCTTGATATAGAATTAGGTAGTAGCTGCAATTAGTTCAAAGATGAGTATCAGAATTTGATGATAATGAAGGAATAATAATATCAACAGACCATATACTATGCCAGAGTATCAGTATGTTTTTACAAATATCTACCTACATAGTTTCATTTTATATTTGGGTGTGAGCTAGAAGAGGAGATTATTCAACTTAATTTCCATATTGGCATAGTAAATGTGTAAAATCCCACTGGCAGAACAGTAATGAAATTTGGCATCACATTTTACCTCAATTTTGAATGTGAATTTAACTTCAAGATGTGGCTTTAGGTGAGCTGAAAAGAAACATAGTGAGAGAAAAAAGTGTTTCAAAACTTAAATAAAAATATAACTTGTAGACAGAATAACCACCCTCTCAGAGACACCTACTTCCTTATTCTCTCCCCTTACCCCCTCTAACCTGTGACTATGTTATGCTGCATTGAAAAATGGAATCAAAGTTGGAGATTCAACTAAGTTTGCTAATCAGATGACCTTAAAAGCTTTGTCTTGGGTTGTCCAGGTGGGCCCAATGTAATCAGAATATATTGGCCTGCAGAAGAGAAGGTCAGAGGAGGTGGGGCTATGGAAGAGGGCAGGGGGATGTACTAAGAGGATTTGAACCCCACTGCTGGCTGAAATAACTACTTACTTTGTAATTTCATCTCATGTATAAAATTAAGTTATTTTTTACTTTATCTCTAATCACACTGTATCATTTGAAGTCTCATTTCTATCATTCAGGATTGTGTTTACAAGATTCTTAATTGTTGAGACATGAGGTGGAAATCTGTCCATTTTTATTGCTTTGTACTATTCACTGAATGTATGTCACAATTCATTTAAGCATTATACATAGATGTATTTATTATTATTATTATTATTATTATTATTTGATGCAAAAAGCTTTATTGTTTCCATTTGGTCCACGGGTGGGGAGAGGGCTCCTGGGTGGTTGAAAAGCTGCCTACTGGCTTCAGGGAGAGGCTCAGGGTACAAGCCTTGACACCAGCGTGATGCCAGAGGGGTCCCTCAAAGACTGCTGAGCTTCAGAGACTCCTAGTGGTGCTTGAGGGTCAGCCTCTCGAAGAGATACTCGCCAAGCCTGGGGGCCGGCCAGCCTGCGGAGGTGAGTCCGCTGGTTGCCATCTTCTTGATGAGTTTCCCCTCCTCATGCAGGATGTGATTCTCTGGGAAGTCATAGGGCTGGGGGTCTGTGCGGGCGGAACCCAGGCCACGCAGACCCAAATGGGCCTGGTTCTGGTTCTTCTCCAGAACCAGGACGGCTTCCCTGGCATCCACGGTTTTACTAAAGTGCCCTCCTGGGACGGCTCCTGCACGTCCTGGAAGAGGACGCCGCTGGGCTGGTTTTGCATGTTCAGGAGATGCTGGGCACCCTGGGGTTTCTCCTGAGCCAACTAGCCTAAGATATGTCCCACACCTTCCAGAGTCACATCGTCCAGGTGGAAATAGAAACCCGGAAAGAGGTAGGTGTAGGAGGCCCACAGATGCACGTTGACCAGGCAGTTGACTGTGGCCTCCCCACTGGGGGCATACTACTGAGGAATGTGGGAGCTGGGGGCAACTGGGTGGCTCAGTTGTTAAGAGTCTGACTTCTGCTCATGTCATGATCTCAGGGTCCTCCGATGGAGCCCTGCATGATGGAGCCCTGTTCAGCGGGAAGCCTGGTCTCCCTGTCCCACTCCCCCTGCTTGTGTTCCCTCTTTCGCTGTGTCTCTCTGCCAAGTAAGTAAAATAAAATATTTAAAAGAAAACACAAATGAATGTGGGAGCTCATGGTTGATCAGTGATAAGGAGTTAAGCTCAAAACTGTGTGTTGGCTGGTCCTGGAGGCAGAGGGTGGCCAAGAAGATGGCTCCAAAGGTTGTATCTCGATAAAGTGTTGTAAGGTGGTTGGAGGCTGGTAGAAGGGTCCATCCAAACACTGCTGGAACAAAAGACAGACCTCCCAACTGCTGGGCACACTGCCTGTGCATTCCACTTTTGATGGGCATTTGTGGTGTTTTCTATTGGAGTCTGTTGCAGCGCTTCTGTGTGTATGTGTTTTCATAAATTTTTATTTAAATTCCAACTAACAGTGTCATATTAGATTCAGGTGTAGGATTTAGTGATTCATTACTTAAATGCAACATGAACTGCTCATCACAGCAAGTGCCCTTATTAATACCCATCATCCATTTAACCCATTCCCCCACCCATGGATATATATTTTCCTGTAGAATAGTAACCTTGCTTAAGTTTTGGATATTTGTTTTCAGGTCCTAAAATTTCCCTTCTCCAATATTTCTCTACTCTCATTCAGGGACAGCTAAATATGAGTTAGACCTTGTCATTGTAGCTCTGTGCCTCCATCCATTTTATCTGTTTTTGGCTGAATTATCAATAATTTTTCTAGTAGTTCTATCTTCAGTTGTATCTAGCTACTATTAAAACTATACACTGAATTTTTATTTCATTTACTTAACAATGTTTCCAATATCTACTTAGCCATTACTTTCTATATTTTAATTTTTTTAAAGATTTTATTTATTTATTTGACAGAGAAAGATCACAAGTAGGCAGAGAGGCAGGCAGAGAGAGAGGAGGAAGCAGGCTCCCCAGTGAGCAGAGAGCCCAATGCGGGGCTCAATCCCAGGACCCTGGGATCATGACCTGAGCCAAAGGCAGAGGCTTTAACCCACTGAGCCACCCAGGCACCCCAGTCCATCACTTTTTAGAATCCTCTTTTTCCATCCATATTTTCTTTTTTTTTTAATTTATTTTTTATTTTCAGCATAACAGTATTCTTTATTTTTGCACCACACACAGTGCTCCATGCAATCTGTGCCCTCCATAATACCCACCACCTGGTACCCCAACCTCCCACCCCCCCACCCCTTCAAACCCCTCAGATTGTTTTTCAGAGTCCATAGTCTCTCATGATTCACCTCCCCTTCCAATTTCCCCCAACTCCCTTCTCCACTCTAACTCCCCATGTCCTCCATGCTATTTGTTATGCTCCACAAATAAGTGAAACCATATGATAATTGACTCTCTCTTCTTGACTTATTTCACTCAGCATAATCTCTTCTAGTCCTGTCCATGTTGCTACAAAAGTTAGGTATTCATCCTTTCTGATGGAGGCATAATACTCCATAGCGTATATGGACCACATTTTCCTTATCCATTTGTCCGTTGAAGGGCATCTTGGTTCTTTCCATAGTTTGGCGACCGTGGCCATTGTTGCTATAAACATTGGGGTACAGATGGCCCTTCTTTTCACGACATCTGTATCTTTGGGGTAAATACCCAGGAGTGCAATGGCAGGGTCATAGGGAAGTTCTATTTTTAATTTCTTGAGGAATCTCCACACTGTTCTCCAAAGAGGCTGCACCAACCTGCATTCCCACCAACAGTGTAAGAGGGTTCCCCTTTCTCCACATCCTCTCCAACACATGTTGTTTCCTGTCTTGTTAATTTTGGCCATTCTAACTGGTGTAAGGTGATATCTCAATGTGGTTTTAATTTGAATCTCCCTGAGGGCTAGTGATGATGAACATTTTTTCATGTGTCTGATAGCCATTTGTATGTCTTCATTGGAGAAGTCTCTGTTCATATCTTCTGCCCATTTTTTTATATGATTGCCTGTTTTGTGTGTGTTGAGTTTGAGGAGTTCATTATATATCCTGGATATCAACCTTTTGTCTGTACTGTCATTTGCAAATATCTTCTCCCATTCCGTGGGTTGCCTCTTTGTTTTCTTCACTGTTTCCTTTGCTGTGCAGAAGCTTTTGATTTTGATGAATTAATTCAGATTATTCTCACTTATGTCATATTTTCCTATCTGTGTGTATGATCTAGACATTGATTTTTAAGAAGTTACTTGTCATACTTGTCCCTAAAGATTAAAATACAAAAAGAGGAGGTAATTTATCAAAATACAGCATATTTTTTTCATATGTCCACAAAAATAAATTCCTGTGAACATTCATTTTTATGTGAATACAGTTTAATCATTTGGGGCGAGGTCAGTTGCTAACTGGCTGTAACCACACTCCTTGCCATGGAATAAACAGCCTTATAAATGTTCTTCTTACACACTCTTTTATTTTTTTTTAAAGATTTTATTTATTTATTTGACAGAGAGAGATCACAAGTAGACAGAGAGGCAGGCAGAGAGAGAGAGAGAGGAGGAAGCAGGCTCCCTGCTGAGCAGAGAGCCTGATATGGGACTCGATCCCAGGACCCTGAGATCATGACCTGAGCTGAAGGCAGCGGCTTAACCCACTGAGCCACCCAGGCGCCCCTTACACACTCTTTTAGATCAAATAAGCTTTTTAATTATAATAAACTTAATTTTTTTAGAATACTTTTAGGTTCACAGAAAAATTGAGCAGAAAGCACAGAGAATTCCCATATACCCTCTATCCCCACAGATGCCCATCCTCCCCCAAGTCATCATCTCATTTGTTAGAATTGATGAACCTACACTGATACAGCATTATCACCCCAAAGTCTATGCTTTACATCAGGGTTCAGTTTTAATATTGTACAGTCTGTGGATTTTAACAAACATGTTATCTACCATCCTAGTATTCTATAGAATACTTTCATTGTCATAAAACCCCTCTGTAAACATCCATGTGTAGGTTTTCATATGGACACAAGTTTTTAGTTCATTTGGGTAAATACCAAGGAGCATACTGATCGCATAGTAAGAGTGTGTGTAATTTTATCAGAAACTGACAAACTGTCTTTCAAAGTGGCTGTATAATTTTGCCTTCCCACCAGCACTGTATGAGAATCCTGTTGTTCCACATCCTTGCCAGCATCTGGTATTGTCAGTGATCTGGATTTTGGCCATTCTTGTAGATGTATAGTGCTATCTCGTTTTTATTTACATTGCCCTTATAACATATGATGTGGAGTATCTATTCATAGGTTTATTTGTTATCTCTGTATCTTCAGTGAGGTGTCTCTTAAGGTCTTTGGCCTACTTTTTGTTTGACTTCTTAGTGTTGAGTTCTAAAAGTTCCTTGTATGTTTTGGGATAAAAGTAATTTATCAGATATGTCTTGCACAAATACTTTTCCTAGTCTGGATTCTCTTCTCATTCTCTTGATATTGTCTTTTGGAGAATAGGAATTTTTACTTTTAATGAAGTCCAGTTTATTAATTCTTTCCTTCATGGATCATGCCTTTGGTAATAGATCTAAGAAGTCCTCACCACACTCAACATTGTCTGGGTTTTTGCCTGTTTTCTTTTAGAAGGTTTTCATTTTACATTTAGGTATGTGGTCCATTTTGAGTTAATTTTTGCAAACTGTCTAAGGTGTGTGTGTTTAGATTTTTCCCCTGAGCATGTGGATATCCAGCATCATTTGTCGATGTGTGGCCTCGTGCCAAGCATTAGGAAATGAGTCCTCTGTTACTATCATCTGGGAAAGATTGTAGAAAATAGGCACAACTTCTTCCTTAAATATAGACTTGAACAGTGAACCCATCTAGGCTTGATGCATTCTGTTATTGATCCAATATATTTAATAAATATGGGTCTATTCAGATTGTCTTTTTCTTCTTGTGTGAATAACATAACTTCAGTTCAATTCTGTCTTGTATGAATTTTGGAATTTTGCTTCTTTCAAAGAAGTAATGTTTTTTATTTAGATTATAAAAATTGAGAATATAGAGATATTTATAGTATTATTTGATTATCCTTTTATGTCCATGGAATCTCTGGTGAGGTCTTATCCTCGTGTTTTATGTTAGTAATTTGTGTCCTCTTTTTTTATTATTTTATTGGTTGTTATGGCTTAGGTGTATCAGTTTTACTGAAAGTTTTGCAGAACCAGCTTTTGGTTTTATTGTTTTTCTTTATCAGTTTCTTTCTTCATTGGTTTCTGCTTTAATTCACATTATTATTATTATTATTTTTTAAGATTTTATTTATTTATTTGACAGAGAGAGATCACAAGTAGGCAGAGAGGCAGGAGAAAGAGAGGAGGAAGCAGGCTCCCCGCTGAGCAGAGAGCCCAATGTGGGACTGGATCCCAGGACCCTGAGATCATGACCTGAGCCGAAGGCAGCGGCTTAACCCACTGAGCCACCCAGGCGCCCCATTTAATTCATATTATTGATTTTTTTTTAGTTTTTATTTAAATTCCAGTTAACACAGAGTGTAATATTAGTTTCAGGTGTACAGTTTAGTGATTCAGTACTTCCTTACAACACCCAAAACTCATCATGACAAGTGCCCTCCTTAATCCCCCTTACCTATTTACCCCATCCCTCACCCTTCTCCCCTCTGGTAATCATCAGTTTGTTCCCCATAGTTCAGAGTATGTTTCTTGATTTTTCTCTTTTTCCCTATGCCCCCCATGATCTTTTTTTAAAAGATTTTATTTATTTATTTGACAGATCACAAGTAGGCAGAGAGGCAGGCAGAAAGAGAGGAGGAAGCAGGCTCCCTACTGAGCAGAGGGCCCAATGCAAGGCTCGATCCCAGGACCCTGAGATCATGACCTGAGCTGAAGGCAGAGGCTTTAACCCACTGAGCCACCCAGGTGCCCCCTCGCCATGATCCTTTATTTTGTTTCTTAAATTCTTCATATGAGTGAAATCATGTGCTGTTTGTCTTTCTCTGACTTACTTCATTTAGCTTAATACTCCATAGCTCTGTCCATGTCATTCTTTTGATGGTTGAGTAATATTCTGTTGCACATAACACATCTTCTTTATCCATTCATCAGTTGATAGATATGTGTGCTCTTCCCATAATTTGGCTACTGTTGACTATGCTGCTGTAAACATCAGAGTGCATGTATCCCTTTGAATTTGTATCTTTGTATTCTTTGGGTAAATACCTAGTTCTGCAATTCCTGAGTGGTAAGGTATTATATTTCTAACTTTTTGAAGAACCTCCAACCTGTTTTCCAGATTGGCTGCACCAATTTGCATTCCCACGCACAGTGTAAGAGGATTCCCTTTTTCTACATCATCACCAACACCTTTTGTTTCCTTTGTTGTGAATTTTAACCATTCTGATTGATGCAGTCTTGTTTGCATTTCCCTGATGATAAGTTATGATGAACATTTTCTCGTGTGTCTGTTGGTCATCTAAATGTGTTTGGAAAAGTGTTTATTCATGTCTTTTGCCCATTTTTAATTGTGTTATTTGTTTTTTGGGTGTTGAGTTTGGTATGTTCTTTATAGATACTGAATACTATTTATCAGATAAGTAATTTGCAGATATCGTCTCCCATTCTGTTGGTTGCCTTTTAGTTGTGTTTATTGTTTTCTTCTCTGTGTGGAAACTTTTTATCTTGATGAATTCCTAGTAGTTTATTTTTGTTTTTGTTTCTGTTGCCTCCAGAGGCATGTCTAGTAAAGAAGTTGGTATGCCCAAAGTCAAAGACATTGTTGCCTGTATTCTCCTTTAGGATTTTGATGGTTTTCTGTCTCACATTTAGGTCTTTAATCCATTTTGACTTTTTGTGTATGGTGTAAGAAAGTGATCCAGTTTCATTCTTCTGCATGTTGCTGTCCAGTTTACCCAACACCATTTGTTGAAAAGACTGTCTTTTTTCTATTGGATAATCTTGCCCACTTTGTTGAAGATAAATTGATCATATACTTGTGGGTTCATTTCTACATTTCCTTTTCTGTTTATTTTACTTATGTGTCCATTTTTGTACCAGTACAATACTGCCTTGATTGCTACAGCTTTGTAATATGACTTAAAGTCCACAATTGTGATGCCTCAAGCTTTGTTTTTCTTTCCAAGGGTTGCTTTGGCTATTTGGGGTCTTTTGTGGTTCCATACAAATTTTAGGATTGTTCTATCTCTGTGAAAAATACAAGTGGTATTTTGATAAGTTTTGCATTAAGTGTGTAGATTCCTTGGGATAGTATCAACATTTTAACAATATTCTTCCAATCCATGAGCATGGAATGTCTTCCCAGTTCTTTGTGTCACCTACAATTTCTTTCACCACGGTTTTACAGTTTTCAGAGTATAGATCTTTTACCTCATTGGTTAGGTGTATTCCTAGGTATCTTACTATTTTTGGTATAATTGTAAATGGGTTTGATTTTTTGATTTCTCCTTCTGCTGCTTCATTATTGTTGATGTATATAAATGAAACCAGTCTCTGTACATTGATTTTTGTATCATGTGACATTAATGAATTAGTGTAACAGTTCTTACAAGCTTTTGGTAGATCTTTTGGGTTTTCTTTATAGAATATCATGTCATCTGTAAATGGTGACAGTTTGACATCTTCTCTGCCAATTTTGATGCCCTTTATTTGCTTTTGTTTTCTGATTTCTGTGTCTAAGACTTTCAGTAATATGTTGCACAATACTGGTGAGAATGGACATCCCTGTCTTATTTCCGACTGTAGAGGAAAAAGCTCTTAGTTTTTTCCCATTGTGGATAATACTAACAGTGGATTTTTCACAGATGAACTTCATTATATTGAATTATGTTCTCTCTATCCCTACTTTGTTGAGGGTTTTTATTATGAATGGATGTTGTACTTTGTCAAATGCTTTTCCTGCATCTGTTGAAAGGATCATATGGTTATTATCCTTTCTTTTATTAATCTGGTATATCATGCTAATTGATTGGCAAAAAATGAACTCTACCAGTCCAGGAGGAAATCTCACTTGGTCATGGTAAATGATTCTTTTAATGTACTGTTGAAATTGGCTGTTAGTATGTTACTGAGAAATTTTACATCTGTGTTCATCAGGGATATTGGCCTGTAGTTCTCTTTTTTACTGGAGCGTTGCTCTGGTTTTTCTATTTGGGTCCTGCTGGTCTCATAGAATGAATTTGGAAGGTTTCCTTTTGTTTCTCTTTTGTTGAAGAGTTTGCGAAGAATAGGTATCAAATTTCCTTTAAATATTTGGTAAAATTCCCCTGGGAAGCCATCTGGTCCTGAATTCTTGTTTGTTGGGTAATTTTTGATGTACTGATTCAATTTCTTTGCTGGTTATTGGTCTGTTCAAGTTTTCTATTTCTTCTTATTTCAGTTTTGGCAGTTTATATGTTTGTAGGAATTCATCCATTTCTTTTAGGTTGTCCAATTTGTTGGCATTTAGTTTTTCATAATATTCTCTTATAATTATTTGTATTTCTGTGCTATTGGTCATTTCTCCTCTATCATTTGTGATTTTATTTATTTTGGTCCTATCTTTTTGATACATCTGGCTATGGCTTTATCAATTTTATTAATTTTTTTCAGAGAACCGGCTCTAGTTTTGTTGATCTGTTCTATTGTTTTTTAATTTGCTTTCATTTATACTCTCAGATTTATTATTTCCCTTTATCTGCTGGCTTTAGGCTTCATTTGTTCTTTTTCTAGCACCTTTAGGGGTAAGTTTAGGTTGTTTATTTGAGATTTTCCTTGCTTCTTGAGGTAGACCTTGTATTGCTCTATACTTCCTTCTTAGGACCACTTTTGCTCCACCCCAAATGTTTTGTACAATTATGATTTCATTTTCATTTTTTCCCATGTATTTTTTAGTTTTTTCTCTATTTCCTGGTTGATCCATTCATTGTTTGCTCCTGTTTTTTAACTTTCATGTATTTTCAGTCTTTCTAAATTTTTTCTTGTGGTTGACTTCAAGTTTCATAGCATTGTAGTAAAGAAAAATGTGCGTGGTATGATCTCACTCTTTTGTACTTGCTGAGGCCTGATGGGAGACCTAGTATGTGATCTGTTCTAGAGAATGCCCCATGTGCACCTGAAAGAAATGTGTATTCTGCTGTTCCAGGATGAAGTGGTCTCACTATATCTGTTAAGTCCCTCTGGTCCAGTGTATCATTCAAAGCCACTGTTTCCCTTGTTGATCTTCAGCTTAGGTGATAAGTCCATTGCTCTAAGTGAGGTGTTAAAGTCCCCTACTATTATTGTATTATTATCAATGAGTTCCTTTATGTTTGTTAAGAATTGTTTTATATGGGGCCCCTGGGTGGCTCAGTGGGTTAAAGCCTCTGCTTTCGGCTTAGGTCATGATCCCAGGGAACTGGGATCGAGCCCCGCATCGGGCTCTCTGCTCGGTGGGGAGCCTGCTTCCTCCTCTCTCTCTGCCTGCCTCTCTGCGTACTTGTGATCTCTGTCTGCCAAATAAATAAATAAAATCTTTAAAAAAAAAAAGAATTGTTTTATATATTTGGGTGCTCCCATGTTGGGTGCATAAATATTCACAATTGTTAGATCTTGTTGGATTGTCCCCTTTATTATGATGCAATATCCTTCTTTTTTTTTAATTTTTAAATTTTTATAAACATATATTTTTATCCCCAGGGGTACAGGTCTGTGAATCACCAGGTTTACACACTTCACAGCACTCACCAAAGCACATACCCTCCCCAAAAGAAATGAAATCTTGCCATTTGTGACAACATGGATGGAACTAGAGCGTATCATGCTTAGCGAAATAAGTCAAGCAGAGAAAGACAACTATCATATGATCTCCCTGATATGAGGAAGTTGTGATGCAACATGGGGGCTTAAGTGGGTAGGAGAAGAATAAATGAAAGAAGATGGGATTGGGAGGGAGACAAACCATAAGTGACTCTTAATCTCACAAAACAAACTGTGGGATTATGCAATATCCTTCTTCATCTTTTGTGACAATCTTTGTTTTAAAGTCTAGTTTGTCTTTTATAAAAAATAAAAAAATTAAAAAAAATAATAAAATAAAGTCTAGTTTGTCCTTTATAAGTATTGCTGCTCCAACTTTCTTTTGATATCTATTTGCATGGTTAATATTTTTCTATCCCTTCACTTTAAATCTGCAGTTGTCTTTAGGTATAAAATGAGTCTCTTGTGGCAGCATATAGATGAATCTTGTGGGTTTTTTTTTAAGATTTTATTTATTTATTTGAGAGAGAGAAAGTGAGGACACAAGTTGGGGGAGGGGTTTCAGGAGCAGGGAAGCAGATGTTGCACTAAGTAGGGAGCCCAATGCTGGGCTCTATCCTAGGACCCTGGGATCATTACCTAAACTGAGGGCACACGCTTAACTGACTGGTTAAGTTAAGTTAAGTGTCATGATGACCCTTGTGTTTTTTTTATTGTTCTTGTTGTAGTTGTTTTAGATTTTATTTACTCAGAGCACAAGGAGGGGGAGAGGGAGAAGCAGACTCCCCTCAGAGAGGGGATCCCAACTCGGGGCTCTATCCTAGGACCTGGAGATCAAGACCTGAGCCGGAGGCAGAGACTTAATCATCTGGGCCACTCAGGAACCCTCAGACTTGTGTTTTTTTATTTTTTTTTTAATATCCATTTTGACACTCTGTGTCTTTTGGACAGTTTAGTGCATTTACATTTAGAGTAATTATTGATATATATTTATTACCATCTTACTACTTAGTTTGTTCTTGTGTCTGGAAATTTTTCCACTCATTGAGTCCCCTTTAATACTTCTTGTAGGGCTGGTTTAGCGGTCACAAACTCCTTCAGTTTTTGTTTTTCTGGTAAACTCTTTGTCTCCCCTCCTATTCTGAATGATATCCTTACTGGATAGATTATTCTCTGCTCCAGATTCTTACTATTCAGCATGTTGAATATATCATGCCGCTCTCTTCTTGCTTGCCAAATTTCTGTGGAGAGATCTGCAGCTAGCCATAGGGGTCTTCCCTTGTAAGTTAGGGACTACTATTTTTTGTGCTGTTTTGATTTTTTTTCTTTATCACTATTTTGCTAATTTAATTACAATATATCTTGGTGTTGGCCTGCTTTTGTTGATTTTTGATGGGAGTTCTCTGTGCCTCCTGGGTCTGGATGTTTGTTTCCTTCCCCAGATCAGGGAAGTTTTCAGTTATTATTGCCTAAAGTAAATTTTCTGCCCACTTTTCCCTTTCCTTCATTTTCTGGGACTCCTATAATACAAATGTTAATATGTTTGATGGAGTCACTAAGTTCCGTAAGTCTATTCTTGTGTTCTCTTTTGTTCAGCTTCATTATTTTCCATTATTTTATCTTCTGTATCACTTATGCATTCTTTTGGTCTTCCAGCCTTGTGTTTATTGTATTAAGACTGTTTCCAACTTCAGTTACTGACTTTTTCATTTCACTCTGATTGTTTTTTAACTCTTTTCTCTCTGTGATAAGGGTTTCCCTAAAATCTTCTACTCTTTTCTCAAGTCCAGTGAGTATCCTTATAAGTGTTGCTTTAAATTCTCCATCAGGATGTTACTTAAATCTGTTTCACTTAGATATCTGGCTGTGACCTTATCTTATTCTTTCATGTGGGATGAATTCCTCCATCTTGGCATTTTGTCTAAGTCTCTGTCTTCTTCTTTGTTTAGAAAATCCCATTACATTTCTTGTTCCTGAGAGTAATTGCTTTATGAAGAGGTCATGTATTGTCCAGGTCCTGGTGCTTCAGGGAGTGTCTTCCATGTGTGCTGTGTGCACTCTGCTGTTGTGTTTTGACTGCTCTATCCCTCAGACCAGTTATCTGCAGAGGCTCTCCTTGCCTGTAGTGGGCAGTGTTTGGTTCCTGGACAGAATGTGGTGTGCTCTGACCTGCTTATGAAATGAGACCCCATACTACTTGCACTAGAACTGAAGGCCCACAGAACTTTCTGGTTGGGAGACATGGTCTGGGCAGGGGCTTCCTGTGGTCCTGTGGGGAAGGGGCCTGCCTGGCTAGAACTGAGGCAGGCTTTACGGAGAAGGACAGTACTGCCAAAACCAGGGGTGTGGGCCCTGGAGTAAGTAGATTAGGCAGCCAGGGTTTGTGCTGTGCTGCTTCCTGCAGGTGACTGTTTATGTTCAGAGGTGTGGGAGGGAAATGGCACCAACTAGCTCCTTTGTCCCCAGAGAGCAGTCTCCAAGCCCACTGCTCTCAGGGAAGTGTTCCAAGAAGTGTGAATAATCCCCACCTCCCCCATGTGCCCCCTGTGTTTTGCAGATGCTGTTTCCACACTGTGTGCCTCCAGGTTATTTGCTTGCCTTCTCTCCAGGAGAAGAGCAGTGCCCTCTAGGCACTATTCCGTCCAAGCCCACTGATTTTTAAAAGTCCAGCCTTAGGTACATGGTGTGGGCAAGGGCCTGTGCTGGTCTTCTGGGGGAGGGCCCTGCCACGCTGGAACTGAGGCAAGTCTTGCCAGTGCACAGAGGTGTGGGACATGGTGTAAGCAGGTTAGGCAGCCTGTGTCAGGGTTGAGCTGTCTCTGCACGTGGCTCTGTGTTAATGATGAGGGGCAGGGCAGGAATTGGTGCCCATCAGCTCCTTTGTTCCTGGAGAGGCATCTCCCAAAACTCTGCCTCTCAGGGATGTGCCCCAAGATGAGCAAATCATCTGCCCCCCCTGTGTGCCCCAGGCTTTCTTCAAATCTTTGTTTCTATGCCCATCTGTCCCTGGGTTATTTGCCTACCTACTCTTCAGGAGTAAGGCAGCACCCTCTGGGTTCTATCCCAGCCAAGCTCACTGTTCTTTAAAACTCTAGTCTTCAAGCCCCTGGTAGCAAGAACTCAGGAAGATCATCTCCTCTCCTTTTCCCAGCCAGTGGCTTTGGGGAAATATCTTCCTGGTATATTCTCCCATGTGCTGCTCTCTCCCTTTGTCCCTCTCACCCCACCCTTCTCTGCACCCAGGACTCCCTCCCCTCCGCCGCACAGATGATCCACTTCTCTCTCAAACCACATCTCTGCACTTTCTACTTCTTTGATGTGGCTTCTTCTCTCCCTTTAGTTATGGAGTTTGTTCTGTCAGTCCTCAAGTTGATTTCTGAAGTATTTAGAATGATTTGATAGTTTTTAAGGAACGAGACAAGCCTAGGGTCCTCCTACTATGCAGCCATCTTAACTTTTCTCTTATTATTGCTTTTTTCCTGCATATTCGGTGTTTAATTTATTCTCCCTTTCTAGTTTCCTAAAGGGAAGCTTAGATGATTGATTTTTAGATCTTTTTTTTTTCTGATCCAACATATAGAGTCAATGTTATACATTTCCCTTTCATCACTACTTTCAGTGCATCCCACAAATTGTGGTTAACTGTTTGTCTTTTTCCTTGAGTTTGTACTATTTTGAAATTTCTTTCATGATTTCTTCTTTGGCCCATATGTTACTAAGAAATGTGTTGTTTAATCCCCAGGTATGTTCTATTTGGCAGCTTCCTTTCTGCTGTGGACTGCTAGTTTAATTCTCTTGTGATGTGTGGATAGATATTGTATGACTTCCATTCTTTTACATTTGTTGCGTTTTATGGCCAAGAATGTTGTTTATCTTGGTGCATGTTCCATGTGAACTTTAGAAGAATTTTTATTCTGTTGTTGGCTTAAGTAATCTGTAGATATCCATCATATCTAGTTGATTGTGTTACTGAGTTTGTCTATATCTTATGGACTTTGGCCTGCTGGATCCACCCATTTCTGATAGGTGGATGTTAAAATGTCCAACTGTAATAGTGGATTTGTCTATTAATTCTTACAGTTCTGTCAGTTTTTGCTTCATGTATTTTGATGCTCTTGTTAATTGCATACATTCTGAGATTGTTACATCTTTTTGGAGAATGGATTTTCATCATGATCCACTGTCCCTCATTATGGATGATAACTTTTCTTGATCTGAATTATGTTATGTCTGAAGTTAATATATCTTACTTCTATTTGTATTTGAGTTGTGTTAGCATGATACATTTTTCTCCAACCATTTACTTTTACAGTATATGTATCTTTATATTTAAAGTGAGTTTCTGGTATACAAGATAAAATCTTGTTTTTTAATCCTCTCTGACAATGTGTCTAGATCACTGACATTCAAAGTCTTTATTGATTACTTAGTTGGATCAGTATCTGTTACTCTTTTCTATTTGTTTCCCTTATTCTTTGTTCCTAGTTTTAACTTTCACTTTTCTTCTGTCTTCTTTGATTTTAGTTGAGCATATTATATAAGTCCCCTTTACTTCCTCTCTTAGCATAGCATATCAGTTATACTTCTTTTCTTTTTAAGGTTGTTACTGGAGAGTTTTCAGTATATATTTACAACTAATCCAATCCAATTTCAAGTGACAGTAAATAGCTTCAAGGGTAGTATGAATGCCTTACCATAACAAGTGATCCTAATTTCCCCCTCCTGTTCCTTTTAATATTGTTGCCATTCATTTTGTTTATATATAAACATGTATGCATATACATATATTCTCAATGAGTGGAATGTCAGAGTCCAACATTAGGAAGGCCCTGAACTTTGTATTTTCCTGTTGTTGTATGATGTTGCCAAAATTGCAGCTTAGTTTTTTAGATATTTATTCCAGATCAGAAAATGTCATCAAAACAAAATAAGCTTTGAGAACTCTTTTAATTCTTTCAGGTTTTCATTTCTATATCTTCTTCACTATCATATTGTCTCTTCATTGTTTTTCAGAAGCTGTTTAAAGAGTTTTTAGAAATTGTTTTCTAAGGGAGAGTTGGAATCTATTATCTACTTGATTTCAAGAAGTGAAAATCTAAACAGTCTTGGTTTTAAAATTTTGAAGATTTTACTTATTTATTTGAGAGAGATAGAGAGAATATGAGAGCGGAGAAGGTTAGGGGGAGAAGCAGACAGAGCCAGGAGCCTGAGGGGGGACTCGATCCCAGGACTCCAGGACCATGTCCTGAGCCAAAGGCAGTTGCTTAACTAAATAAGCCATCCAGGTGGCCTTTAAATTATATTTTCAATGATCACTTCTTTGCAATAGGATAGTTTTATGGTCAGCCCTTAGCACAGATTTGTGAGGCACTGTAATGGTTCAGGCTTCAGAGGCTGGCTTCATTATCTCTTCATGATTTGTAAGGAATAAGAGTATATCTTATTAATCATTTTCTCAAATTAAGGTAAAAATACTGTTCCTGAAGCGAATCTAAGGGAAAGGGAGAGGGGTTTTTACAGGACATTGGAGCCTAAAATTTTCAAACCATTATCTACTTGGAGGTGGATAGCAGAGATTTAAGTGATTTTTCTAGAATCAACTTGATCGTACCAGAGAACATAGACAGTCTTAGATCTCTTCCCTTATGCATGGAATCCTACTTATGTGGTTTGCAACAAATGTGTGTTTTATTTTAACCCTCATCCTTGAAGCCTATGAATATCAAGAATGTTAGAAAATACCATAGGAAATTATTTAAATTGAACTCAGAAGATGTTCAGTGGCCTAAATAATAAGCAATCAGAAATAAACAGGATTTTAATTTCTTCTAAATGTTCAAGCATGTAATTTTTAAATGCCATTTTAAAATCTTAGCTATTTGATAGCAATTGAGTTCTAATTGCTCAAAAGTATGTTCCAACACAGTTATTAAAGAAATCAGTGATTGCCTGAGGTAGGTAGATATAATTTAAATCTATACAAATTAGTTATCATTGAACTGGTTGACACTCAGTACAGTTTTAATTCTTCTTGTTTATTAGCCAAAGGCAGTTTGCATGCATTTATAATCATGACTCATGATGTGCTCCAATTGCTTTTTTAAACAAATGACGTTGATTAATATTGTCTAGGAATCATTTCTGTTTTACATTTGGTATGTTTTACATACTGTTTTACATACTGGTATTTTGAAGGCAAAAACCATATCTTGACAGTTGATCTTTGAAAAGAAGTTGCTTTAAAAACTGAACTTTGTATTTAATATAACATATGATGATTTTTGGAGAAATGTTCCTATCAGTTGACATAATTGAACTTTTTTGGTGTTTAATTTGGATTTCTTTATTCAGGAAGGTACCCTTCTGTTTGTAATTCATTTGTCATACATTCATTAGAAGTGCATCTTGAAAAGTAGTTCAAACAACTTTTTCAATTGATGATAATTGAGGAGGTGATGAAGCATGGTTTCTGGAGGTTGCATACATACAGTTTTCTAACTTTTTTCCTGAACCCATTATAAAACACTGCAATATCGATTCATCTCTGAAACTTAGGATAACTAAGGATGACATCTAGACCCACAGGCTGAGGGCACTAAAGAACTTTTAAGTAAATATAAGTCCCTCCTTCCATCTGTACTAAGGGTTCTTAACACAAGGACTACTGGGTATGGACTAATGAGTACAACATGGCTTTGGAGTTTGAGAAAGTAGATTGATATTCCAGCTTGTTCTTGACAGTTGAATCAATTCGCCTTGCTTTTTTAATATATAGTCTGGGATCTCTGTTGTTTCTGTCTCATAAGGATGTTGTAAAGATGGAGATAAAATGTAATGGCCAAAACTTTTCTTCTGATAGGAAAAGCAGACATATAAACTAGTAACTATAATGAAATCAGTATAGAACTGAAAACACTGCACTACAGGAGCAACAGAATGGTTAGTTTTTATATAGGGATAATTATTACTTTTTATTTTGCTGCAGTAATGACTACATGAGGTCTATAAATTTTTAAGTGTTGAATACAATGTATCTGATTATAGCCACTATCTTGTACAGTAGATCAGCAGTGCTTATTCATCTTGCTGACACTGAAACTTTATACCCATTGATTACAAACTCCCCATTTCCCCCTCTGCCCAGCCACAGGAAACCACCATTCTATTATTTGAATCTGTGAATTTGACTATTTTCAATACCTCGTATAAGTGAAATCATACAGCATTTGTCCTTCTATAACTTAATTCACTTAGGATAATGCCCTCAAGTTTCATTCATGTTGTAATGTGTGTCAGAATTTCTTCCTTGTTAAAGCCAAATAATATTTCATTGTGTGTGTATACCACACCTTTAAAAGAATTTTTCATCTGTTTCCACAACTTGGCAACTATGAATAGTACTGCAATGAACACGGGGGTGCTAATATATCTTGTTGAGATACTGACTTTAATTATTTTGGATAGATACCCTGAAGTGGGATTCCTGGATTATATGTAATTAATTTCCAAGAAGTTGGAAAGTGAATGAAGTGATAAATGATGTTTTACTGGTAGAACTTGGTTATTTCTGATAATCACAAGTTCAGCATAATTGTGCCCTGATTTGAATTTTAGCTAAGATAGTTGGTTTGCTTGTAGGAGTCAGGAATATTCAGGTTTGATGTTAATTTGATGGAATTTTAACTTATTCTAGTATCTTTCCTCTGTACATTCAAGATAATGTGCAATTATTACCTACACAAAACTAACTTTCTGCCTAATGCAAGCCTTAAGGTCCTTCTAAGCCTTAAGTTTTCCAAGGGCTTTTAATCAGTTTTTTTTTCCTTTGTAGAAAGATTAACTAGAAATTAGGTATAAGAAAAATTAAATGCATTTGTTGAACCTAACTTCGATTTCTCCAACCACAAATGTCATAATGGTCTTACACTAAGAATCCACGTAATATGACTTTCATGTCGCTTCCTTTCACCATCAGTTTTTAATAACTTTCTGGCACATAATATTTAAACATTGCTGATAGCTAAAAGAGTTTTAAAAATGCACGTATAGAGACAAGGTTGGGCACGAATGTTTGAAATAAAAGGGGACAGGATGATATATAAAGAAACTTGAAGAAGAGAATGGCGTTTAAGAACAGAATTAGGGTAGAAGTAACACAAATTAGTTATAATAGATGAAATCTACCCTCAAAACATCTTAATTTTAATCCTACTTGTTTATTAGCTGAAGGTAGTTTCCATACAATTATAATCACGACTCATGATGTATATATAATTGCTTTTAAAAATGGCATTGATTAATATTGATTTTAAAATGTTTCCTTTTTTACAATGTATTCATTAGCATTTTAAAGATACAACAGTATTTTGACTATTATTTTTATCAATAAAGTACTTAAAAACCTGAACTTTTACATTTTGCCATAGTGCTTAATATGTGTGTTAGTACAAATAGTACAGAGGCCAGGGTCTGTCAATAAGGTAGTTAAAGTTATAACAGAATTTAAAGGACACATGTATATAATAATGAGTTCACTTTGCCACTTGTTTCAAGATCAATCTCAACCATTCTGGTGTCTTCCTTTTTTTTTTTTTTAATAGTATTTGTGTAACAGGTTTAATATTGTGGAGTTGTGATGTGGAGGAAAGGAGGTAATGTGTGCAAAAGCGAGGGGAGACAAATAAAGCACAGGTAACGTCACCATGACTACACTAAGGCCCCAAGAAGAAAATAGTGTAGGCTTTGCAGAGACAAGTATTTCGACCTCCACAATCTCCTAGCTGCAATACTTCAATTGCCTCTCCTCTACTTTGTCAAAATGCTTTCATTCTTTACAGAAGGTAAATCAGATACCATCTCTTCTGCTGAATTTTCATTGTGCTTACACTTAATCCAAGCTCTGTTCTCACTTCCAAAGACTTAAATTGCCTGCTTCTACCTATCCCTTTGACCTCACCCCCACTTTTCCCTCTTGTTCACTGTACTTGAGAAAAACTGGCCTCTTCTTTTGTTCTTACAAAGTACCAGGTCATTACCCCCTTTTGGCTTTTTGTGTTAAGGTATACGTCTGATGGGATGCTTTTCCGGTTGTATGTGTGTTGTTTCTTCTCATTTAGAGCTGTCGTGTTCTTAGAGGGGCTTTTCATGACCATCTCTTCTGAAATAGCTACTCTATAACTATGAAATCTCCCTATTTACTTATATGGACAGCAAATAGGACTAATGGGTATTTCCTCAATTCTTTATTTATTGATAGATTATTTGATTTTTCTTTGCTCATTAAAATGTAAGCTCCATGAGAAGAGGGATTTTTTTCTATCTTGTCTACCACTGTAAACCAGAACCTGGAATAGTATTTGTCACATAGGAGATATTCAATTTATATTTATTAAATGAATAAATTAATATTGGATGGATTAAAATAGCTGTTTAAAGATTCATCACCCGGATCAACCAAATTTAGAAAGCAAGCCTATTAAGCCCAAGGGGTTACTGCAATAATCCTAGTATAAGGTGATTATAATCTGGAACATTGATTCTTAATCCTTTAATAAACTAATGAAAATTAATAGTGTTGCTTTATGAATTCACATAGGTATATACAAAATTATGTATACTTTCTATGGATTCACAGATTCTCTATCACTTCCCCATAACTCCATGGACCCTTGAATGAAAAACCCCAGTCTACATACTCTACTTCTATGTACTGGGTATATAAAGTAGAAGACAAATTAGAAGGATATTTTAAGAAAAATTAGCATTCATATTTTCAGATTACTAACTTGAGGGACAATGGAAAGAATGATGTCATTAAAATACCAAATTGACAAATGTAGGTGATATTAAGATGACAGTTTTGGATTTTGTGACCCATTGGCAATTAGAATTAGCTGTAATTTTGGTAGAAGTCAGAACTTATTTATTTATTTGACAGAGAGATCACAAGTAGGCAGAGAGGCAGGCAGAAAGAAAGGCAGCAGCAGGCTCCCTGCTGAGCAGAGAGCCCAATGTGAGGCTCGATCCCAGGACCCTGAAATGATGACCTGAGCCGAAGGCAGAGACTTAACTCACTGAGCTACCCAGGCACCCCAGAAGTCAGAACTTTTAATGCAGGTTTAGATAGTAGAATAATAATGAATGGAATCCTGAACTTGTGCTTTTCAAAGGAGTTGGTATCCAGATAATCATACATTTGGGGGATAAGAAAAGAAAGAAGCACAATTGAAGGAGTAAGTAAGAACTCTAAAAAGTAAGATGGAATTAGGATAATACATTACCAAAAAAATGACAGACAGGGGAATTGAAACACTGTGAGTATCTATGTCATCTCAGAACCTGGACACATACAGAATGAACGGAATTAACTGGTTTCATGGACCAGTAGGTCTGAAGGCATTGTCTCAGATAGGCTAGAAAGCAAAAGTATTTGGAATTCTGGAGGGGCAAGATGGTTCCAAGAAGTTTGAGGATAATTGAGGGAAAGAGAAAACTGAAGATGTGTGTTGATTCAAAGCAAAGTGGGATGAGCTTATTAATAAGTAAAATCCAACAAGAGTCAGGCATAGAGGAGGAAAGACAACAGACCCAAGGAACAGAAATATGGATATAAGCTTGATTCTAGTCACCTTTCTATTTTGAGCCTCTTTTCTCCTTTTAGTTGTATTTAGAAGATTCCAAATACTGAATATAAGAATCATGAGTTTGGAAGCTCCATGATACTGAGTACAGAAAGAATGGTGTTTCAACTGGGAAAATGGGATGGCCTTCAATAAGGTAAGTTTAGTGTGGTATAAGATGGAAAAAGTATGTGTGTTCCTACAGGTTCTTTAAATTGCTATTGCTGTATAACAAATGAGTTACAAGTCTTCTAGAAATGGTGTAGTAGGTAATTAAACTTAATCTGATAACTGAAAATAACGTACAGGGCAAAAATACTGAACATACCTTCTTGAAGGCCAACAATATCTGATTGAAGTGAAGGACAGAGACCAAAAGGCATAAATTTTTTGTGTCTTTTATTCCCCTTTGGATAGCAACAATTAGAAAATAAACTTTAAAAAATATTTTTGAAAGATGATATCCAAATGGCTGATAAAAATATAATCTGGGATTAAAAACTCCTTCAGTCATCAGTAAAATGTAAGTTTAAATATGGTATACTGCTGCAGAATAGCTAATATTAAAATTATAGTACAAAAATCTTAGCAAAATGATATAAAAAACCAGAATTCTGTATTTTGGTCTTTGTCACTTGAGAAAATATTTTAGCTTTATTACCTAGCAATTCAACTCAAGAAACACACCTTTAAAAATGTACACATGTGCTTACCAGTACACATGAGAGTGGATGTTCATAGACATTATCCATTATATTAGTAACTGGAGACAACAGAAACATTCATCAATAGTAGAATGGATAAAAACCTAAATTTTTTTATGTTTGCTCAGTGGAATACTACAAAGTAATGAAAAGGAAAATTGCAAACACATGTAGCAACATAGATGAAAAATAGATACAATGTTGAATGAAAGAAAGAAGATAGCAAGATATGTGGTATATAATAATACAGATATATATTTCAAAGTACAGGAAAATCTAGGGATGTACTTTTATAAAGTGTAAAGAAAAATAAGAATGTAATTCTTAGGAAAATCAGGAAGGTGATTACCTGTGAGCAAGACAGAATGAAATGTGGCCCAGGAGGGGGTATCTGTATAGTGGTAATGTTCTAAATTTGGATTGGAGAGTGGTTCCATGAGCACTTGCTTTATGGCATATAATGGAGCTGTAGGTTTTTGTGCAATTTTTTACATGTGTGTTATATTTATGATAAAATTTTTAAGGGAAGCTAGATGAAAATGTGTCATCATGTATAAAAAAATGAAAAATTATCTTGAGGGACCAGCATCCTTTTCTCTTATATTTAGTGAAAACTTAATCTATTTCCAGAACTAGCAAGGGAGCTTGAGAACAAGCAGAAATCTGGGGGTTATAAATGTCTCTATTTTACAGATGAGAAAATGAGGTTTAATAGCTTTGAATATAAGCTCAATGTGACATAACTAGATAGAACAGAGAATCAGATCTGCTCACTAGGAATATGGATTTTTCTTTTTTTATAATTCCTTATCCTTGAAAGAGTATTTATTCCTCAAATCTATTCCTGTTATAAATAGGTATTTTTAAAAGAATTTTAAAGACACGCTTTGGGGGTAATTTTTCTTTAGAACTTTTTTCCATTAGAAGTTAATGCCCTTTAGAATGTGACTGGCCTAGTCAGTTAAGCATCTTACTCTTGATTTCTACTGAGGTCATGTTCTCAAGGTCGTGAGATTGAGCCCCAGGTTGGGCTCGCACTGGATGTGGAAACTGCTTAGGATACTCTTCCTTTCCTTTTGCTCCTCCACCAACCCTTTTCTCTCTCAAAAAAAGTTATTGCACATCATGAAATGTCTTCACCTGGCAAATCGCTTCAGAATTAAAGGATGTGCAAACTGTCAAATGATGCATATGGGTTAAATATGGACTTTTATTTATTTATTTTTAAAGATTTATTTATTTAAGAGAGCATGAGCAGAGGGAGATGAAAACAAGAAGACCCCTGCTAAACAGGGAACCCAAGACAGGGTTCAATCCCAGGACCCTGAGATCATGACTCAAGTCAAAATCAAGAGTCGGATGCTTAACCAATTGAGCCACCCAGGCACCCATAAGTATGGGCTTTTAATTAAATAAGTGGATGAGTCAGTATTTCTATTCACATGAAAGGACAAGATTTCACATCTAACATTTATTAAATGTATTACTTCGTATACTAATTAGCAGTGATTTATTATTAAATATAATGGGAGGATGTGTGCAAGGCATGCATGTGTGCATGGCATCATTTTATAATTGAAAGATTTCCTACAGTCACATGGAAAAGGCATATGAGTTAGAGATGGTTTTATCATTGTTCACATGTGAAACCAACAGAAGAATGAAAGTATTAATATGTCTAATTCATTAAAAATATTTATCTAGTGCTCAGTAATGCAAGTTTAAAAGAATTATATTAGCAGTGTTTACAAATTAATGATGAGATGTTTGCATTCTGGAAATAAAGGTTCTGTTATATTGCCAGTTTGTGATTTATTTATTTATTTATTTTGCCAGTTTGTGATTTAATCCTGGTTCTCTGCATGAATCTTTGTTTCTTATTATTCTAAAGTCATCTTTATTATGTGTGTATTCATCTGTTAAATAATAATAAATTAGTGGCAAAAGCTAGAGCCATGGGTGGGGGAAGATATACACATCCAGCGGTGGTATTAATACTCTTGGTTTAAAGGACTGTTTTCAACTGCCAAGTTTTGATTGTCCTGACTACTTAGATGTATTGCTGCCTTTCATCATGCCAGAAAATGTGGAATTCTTCATTTCTTTGTTTTCCTTGGCTTTCACAACAACCCTTGAGATTCATTGTCAATCTGACTGGCATCTTCCATATATTATGGCACCTAGAATTAAGCATAATGCTTTCAGAATAATATGTTTATTCAGTTTAGAATTTTACCTCATTCTAAATGGAGATCTCATTGTTGAACAGTTTGTCACAGTGCTTGGAGGAATACCTTAGCAAATTAAAGGGAAGACTAAAATGTATTTCATTATTTAATGATACACTTTCTACTAATTCTTCCTTATTATAAAATCAGAAAAAGTTTTTCTTGTGAGATTTGTGATCAGAATAAGATCAACAGAAATTGGACAATGGCTCATGCAAGCAACTGGAGGCAATATAGAAAAGTACAAGATATGTTGTTTGCCTTTAATAGATTTATAATTCAGTTAGAAATGGAGAAATATTATAATAGGACACAATATTTAATAATTCATGTTTATTGTAACAAAGTTGTAAAAGCCTCATATTTCAGTATTGGTGTTAAATCTTATACCTGAATTTCATATGCATTCTAAATTTTAAATACAAATACAAATAAATAGGAAGTAAGCCAAGTTTCATCTTTTCTTGGTACATCTATCAAACTGTCAGTTACTAAAATTCTTAGTTGATTGGTAGAATGAGATATAGAAACTGCCATTTTATAATTTTTGTCTCTTCTGAGGGCTTTTTTGACTTATTCAAAGATTAAAGATTGTTTTCATTAAAAAAGGAAAAAGCATTTCTTATATTTTCATATTTATGAGTACATGCAATATGTTTCAAAAGGGAGACTATTGAATTGGAAAGAACTCCTAATTAACATGTAATTTTAAATTAAAATTTGGTAATGAAGTGTCATCTATTTTTCAGGGGTAGAAATTGTTGATTTTTTTTATTGATGATATGTTCAATTTGTGATGATATCCTGAACTTCATGCTTGTATAAATGGGAGTTACTCAAAATATGCCATTAATTTTAAAATACAAATATTTCTACTGGAATATCTCTAAATCTACACTAAACTTATTTCCATAAGTATGTTTATTAACAAAAATGACTACTCATCTTCCAAACTCTAGAAAGCAAGAAACTTTAAGAAAGCAAGTATTGAAAACAATTTCTAGAGCTCACATTCATGAATACTTTGAAATTAGACATTCTAAAACAAAAATTCACAAATTCAGGCCTTAATTGTTTGCAGTTGACATTTCTTTCTAGGTGAAAGATTTGATTCTATAATTTCCATGATACCAAAATAAAAGAGTTTTAATAAATTTGCATTGAAGTGTGAAAGTAGGTCTCAAGAAAACAGAGTAGTCACTTCTCTAATTTGACTGGAAATGAATTTGAATTTTTCAGTTTTTCTCCTATCAGTGTGTCAGAAATATATTTTTTCCCAAATCAGCAAATATCTTCAGTAAATTTCTTCAATTTTAAACAGGAACATCAGAATAAAGGGGAAAAAACAACATGAAGAATGTACTTTTCTCTTGAACATGCAGCTGCAAATGGAAAATATCTGTCCTACATAATAAAAAAGTGGCAGCATCAGTATACCCTCTCCTAGGCAATTGAACAGGAATGCTGGGCCCAGCAACCACCCTGCAATCATTCAACAAATAATATTGATGGCCTGCCATGTATGCAGCACCTGCTTTTGAGGCAGTAGAGGACACTCAGAAATATAATACCCAGTCCTTTTCAATAAGAAGTGTCAATCTAGACTGGGCATAAGTCAGGACAGTGGATGATAAATCACTGTACAAGAATGAATAATAAAACTAGACAGCAATATAAAGAATGACTGTGAACACTATGTGATAAGTGATAGAGGATGTATGTACTCTAGAAACTCCAAGAAGGAAAATAACATTCTTGGCTAGTTAGACGTTATGATCTTAATGCCAGTCGCCAGCCAATTCTGGAACATTGGCTTGATATTTGTTATATATAGTTATTTGAAAGCATATGTGTCATTTATTTCTTTGTAGACATGGAGTTTGATTAAAAACAAAAATATATGATGTGATATAATAATTAACAGGACTTAACCTCTGTGTTTTGTCAAATTACTGGGTAAAAGTATTTTACAAGGTAAAATACAAGGAAAATGTGTTTCTTATCTTTACTACCTTGTTTGGATTATTCAATTATCTGGAATTATGGAAATGCCATTTTATTTTACTGATCTCAGTATCTCTTTTATTTTGGTAATAACTTTTCAAATATACTTAAAAGAGAGTTGAGATGAACACATTAAGGTAAAAAAATCCACATGGTGCTAGATTCTTAATTAAGGAATGTGATTCTTATTTTTGGAGATGTCTCTAATAAAGGTGTAGGATGTAAATTGTTATATTCGTCCTCTCTTTCTCTCACATCCATACTCTATGCCTTTTCTTTGAAAAGCCTAATTTTATATATCTATAGAGATAAGGTTTTTTTTATTGATTACAAGTGTTATAAGTACTCACCATCCATAAACTAGAGTAGAAATGTCTATATTTCATTATACATTTATTCTTACCCTCCTACAGAAGTTTAATATCATAAGCAAAGCTAATAATAATCCCTGCTTATTTATTGCAAGAAAAATTATGTTAAGAATTCCAAACTATTTTAAACTATTTGCTTAAAAAGATAAGTGCTAAAGAAATCTGCGTCATCAACATTTCCAGACATGGAGCTTTATAATTTTTTATCTCTTTTAAAACTCATGCCACTTTTCCTTTAATTTGGATGTTAGAGGATGGTGGTCTTGGCTCATAATCAGACGTAAATTAATAGAGCCTTTGTCAAAATTGGGAAGTTAGAGAAATAGAACTGCTTGTAATAGAGAAGTGGCTTCTGCATTTCAGAGAAAATTAAAGTCAAATTAAACACCCTTCAGATATTTAGACTAAAGGAATTTATGTCTTTCCTGCAGAGTGTGTCAATCCTGGGCTGGAGGAAGGGTAGACATAAGGCTTTTTGTTCAGATATAATAGAGACATAGTCATCATTCTTAGTCTAAATTCTACCTACAAATACTTACAAATTACATGATCCATTACTTTTTAGTTAATATGCCCAGCCTTTGTTTTTGCATTTATAAAATGAAGAAAAGTTGCCCAAATCTCAGGGCTTATTGAAAGAGTTAATTACATAAAAGAAAAATAACTCCATTTGTTCATTTATTAAGCAGATGTTTGCAGTGCTTCTTGGAGGCACAGTGATAGAAAAAAGACATGGTATCTGTTATCAAGGATAGGACTATTAGATGAGAAAGTAAATGTCACTTCACACGAATGGATAAAGAAAATGGAGTATACACATACAGCGGGATATTATTTGGCCTTAAAAAAGGAAAATTATGGGGGCACCTGGATGGCTCAGGTCATGATCTCGGGGTCCTGGGATCAAGTCCCGTGTCGGGCTCTCTGCTCAGTGGGGAGCCTGCTTCCTTCTCTCTCTCTCTTTCTCTGCCTCCCTCTCTGCCTACTTGTGATCTCTCTCTGTCAAATAAATAAATAAATACATATTTTTTTAAAAAAGGGAAAATATGGGCGCCTGGGTGGATCAGTGGGTTAAGCCACTGCCTTCGGCTCAGGTCATGATCTCAGGGTCCTTGGATTGAGTCCCGCATCGGGCTCTCTGCTCAGCGGGGAGCCTGCTTCCTCCTCTCTCTCTCTCTGCCTGCCTCTCTGCCTACTTGTGATCTCTCTCTGTCAAATAAAAAAATAAAATCTTTAAAAAAAAAAGGGAAATTATGCCATACATAACATCATGAGTAAACCTGAAGGACAGGTAAGGCATGCTTCTATTTATATGAACTATCTAAAATTAGTCAAACTTACAGAATCAGAGAGTAAAATACTCTTTGCAAGGGGCTTGGGGGAGTAGAATACGGGGAGTTCAGTGGGTAAGAAGTTATAGTTATGCAAAATGAGTAAGTCTTAGAGATCTGCTCTACAGCATAAAGCCTATATTTAACAGCACCTTGATGCATATTTATAAAATTAAGGAGGGTAGATCCCCTTTTAAATATTCATAACACACACACACACACACACACACACACACGAAGGGCGGGAAGAGACTTTGGTGGTGATAGATATGTTATCTTGATTGTGGTGATAGTTTCACAAGTGCATGTCGATGTTCAAACTCATACTGTATATGTTAAACATGTGCAGTTTTTATATAATAATTATACATTGAAATTTAAAAAGTGAAACAAAAAAGATAGATGAGTATTCTGCTAGATGGAATGATGTAACAGTAAAAGGTAATTGTTTAAGAGCACCCAGGTATTTAATTATAGTTGTTCACAGAGACTAAGGGAGACTAGGTTACTTGCATATTCTTTAATAGCTTCATTGGAAGATAAAATACATACCATAAAATACAATAAAAATTGTACTAAAATTAGATTGTACTATAACATGGTGCATTTCCATCACTTGGAAAACAAACTTTATGCCCATTTATGTTCACTCCCATTCCCACAACCCCCAATCCCAGGCAGTCACTATCTATTTTCTGTCCCTAGAGATTTTTCTCTTATGCATATTTCTTTTTTTATGTATATTTTCTTTTATGCATATTTGTTCTAGATACAGTATGAGACCCGACTGTGGAAGACCAGGGCTGGCAGAGGCCCTGGTTCAAGGGAGTATGACTCACACATTCTCCTGTGAAGGCCCAGACAGAGACAGACAGGACTGAGGACATTTACCAAGTCATTGAGCTCCGAGCTACTCATGAGCTGAACCAGCCTGGGTAGGACCCCCGGGTTGACCACTTGGCTGATGCGCTCGCTGGAGCCATCAGTGAGGTAAGACAGGGCCCAGCAGGTGTCCGAGAGAATTTCGCTGTCTTGGTGCTGCAGGGGGTGGGACAGGACAGGCAACATCTGCTTCACGGCTTACAATACACTATAATACATAGTCTTTGTGTCTACCTTCTTTCACTTAGCATAATGTTTTTGAGTTTCATCCATGTATCAGCTCTTTATTCCTTTTTATTGTCAAATCATATTTCATTGTCTGGGCCTTCATTTTTTAATGTATCTCACAAATTTTAAAAAAATGAAGTGTCAGGGCGCCTGGGTGGCTCAGTCATTAAGCGTCTGCCTTTAGTTCAGGTCATGATCCCTGGGTCCTGGGATCGAGGCTCATCTCGGACTCCTTCCTTGAAGGGGAGTCTGCTTCTGCCTCTGCCTGTTGCTCCCCCTGTTTGTGTTTCATTTCTCACTGTCTCTCTCTGTCAAATAAATAAATAAAATCTTTAAAAAAGTACACATATTCTTGGGGCGCCCGGGTGGCTCAGTTGGTTAAGCGGCTGCCTTCAGCTCGGGTCATGATTCCAGGGTCCTGGGATCGAGCCCCGCATCAGGCTCTCAGCAGAGAGCCTGCTTCTCTCTCTCCCCATCTCCCTGCCACTCTGCTTACTTGTGCTCTCTCTCTAGCTGTCAAATAAACAAATAAATTATTAAAAAAAAATAAAAAATAAAAAATAAAAAAGTACACATATTCTAAAAAAAGAAAAAAAGAGAGGTGCTGAAGAGTGATAACAAATCTCACAAAACAAACTGAGGGTTGCTGGGGGGAGGGGGTTTGGGAGAAGGGGGTGGGATTATGGACATTGGGGAGGGTATGTGCTTTGGTGAGTGCTGTGAAGTGTGTAAACCTGGTGATTCACAGACCTGTACCCCTGGGGATAAAAATATATGTTTATAAAAATTAAAAAATTAAAAAAAAACCCATAGTATAATTTAAATTCTTAGTTACAACAAATTAATATATTTGCATAGAAAGATTAAAATTTATAACTCTCTGAATAAATATACTTTGTCTTCTATCAAAAGTCTAAAGGTGAAGTCTAAACCCTCCACCCCCTGAATACACATACTATGATACTTGATTAGTTAGTTAACATTTAACCAGTGATTAGTGAAAGTCTATAACCAGTATAAATGCTTTACAGAATTGATAGCTTTTAATCTTCACAAAGAAGGTGACTCTGAAATCAGCTTGCCTCAGTATCAGTGCTGGTCACTGATCAAGTGTGTGATTTGGGCAAGGCACTTTAGTATCAATTCTTTAGTATACACTCTTTAAGAATGAGAATAAAAATAGAATCTAGGAATGGGTTTATTGTGAAGGTCAAATTATGTATACTTAAGAATTCTTGGGACTTAGTACAATTTTAGTGTTAGCTGCTGTTAGTAGAAAAGGAAATTGAAGCTCAGGAGTGTTGAGTAACTTTACTTCGGTAACACTACAAGTAAGTACTATGGCTGGGATTCAAACATAGGCATTAGCACTCCAGACACCAACCACCTCCCATGTGATGGAGAAAAACCTAGAGTCCAGATCATAGATATGGAATTTTTTTAAATTTAATTTAATTTTTCTTCAGTGTTCCAAAATTCATCGTTTATGCACCACACCCAGTGCTCCATGTAACACGTGCCCTCCTTAATACCCACCACCAGGCTCACCCCAAACCACAACCTCCTCCCCACCAAAACCCTCAGTTTGTCTCTCAGAGTCCACAGTCTCTCATGGTTTGTCTCCCCCTCTGATTTTCCCCAGCTCACTTCTTCCTATCTCCCAATGTCCTCCGTGTTATTTCTTAGGCTCCACAAGTAAGTGAAACCATATGATAACTGACTCTCTCTGCTTGACTTATAGATATGGAATTTAAATCCATGACTTCTTTTCCTTTAGGCCAAAAAATAAATCCTTTTAAAAATACTGAATATGGGGGCGCCTGGGTGGCTCAGTGGGTTAAAGCCTCAGCCTTCCGCTCAGGTCATGATCCCAGGGTCCTGGGATTGAGCCCCACATCGGGCAGGCTCTCTGCTCAGCAGGGAGCCTGCTTCCTCCCCTCTCTCTGCCTACTTGTGATCTCTGTCTGCCAAATAAATAAATAAAATCTTTTAAAAAAATACTGAATATGCACAGTATAATGAACATTGAGTCTAAGAGGTTACTGACAAAATAAGTATAACCACATATTCTTAAATTTGATGTTGCCTGGATTAACAATATTGGATTTTGATTATTCTCTTGAGGTTATATAAAGCTACTGTATACTAAGAGAACTTGAATCTGTAGAAATAATTTAATAGATTTTTACTGAAGAAATGATAAATGTTGAAATACCTAATGGTACTGAAAGCATCTGTGCTAGATTTATACCTACAGCTTTAACTGATTTCAAGTATCTTTTATGACCATTTCAGTTGGCTCAGAATCCTCCAGAATAATGTAGTCTAATTACCAAGAAGTATTTTTATGAATGAGCATATACTCAATCTGTGCACACCTGACAAAGGAAGACTTATGTCTAAACTAGTAATTCCTTTTCCAAGGAAGAGTTCTCTAATATACACAGATCAGTGAAGGAGTTACTAAATTGCTTTGTCCTATTGTGTTTCTTTGCATAGTGGATAATGCAATTATTTCAAAGATATTTTTAGTTCCAGTTTTAGTGGAAATATTTGGATGAGGCCAGTCACTAATTTTTTTTTAAAACCTTTATTCTTTAAACTCATTTTAAATTCACAGGAAAATTGATGAGAAAATAAAGTTCCCATCCATGCCCTGTCTCCACTGATACATACTTTATTAGCCAACTGTGTCTCTGAAACTGCTAAAAATGGGTGTATTCTAAATTATTGTTTTGAAAAAGTATAATGATATCAGTTGATTTGTCATTTTGGTATATCCCCACACATTCCTGAGTTTTAAAGCTTAATTATTTCTTGAACAGGATGATTATTTCAGGATCCCGAATTGGTAATGTTTATGCCCTTAGTTGACTCCCTACTTCAATTAACCTACTTCAGTTCAAAACCTGTATTAAAATGGGTTGTGCCACATCTTTAAACTAAAGTTAGTATAGTAGTTCATATTCTGTTGAAAGGTCTAACATCATACTAAAATAAGAGGCTCTTGGGATTTTTTAATTTTGCAAAAAGATCCTGAATTCATCTCTTGAAAAGCAAGACCTGAAATTTATAACTTTTGGAGGAGAGAGTTTAACTTTTTATTTATTATTTCAAAATGAATCCTTCCTTTGTCCCAGCAAGAAATTCTAGAAACAAAAAAGGATTTTATTTTGTCTTCTATACTATATTATATATTTTGTTTGCAAGGGCAGTCTCTTTTAGGACATTTTGACCAAATTGCCATGGTAATTATGAGTGAAATACACAAATTGGTTTTAAATGCTTTTTTATAGTTAAATTCAGGTGAAAATGAAAAATTTCTATTAATCATGGGTAAATCAACATCTGGTAATTGTTGTATCTAAGAAAAATTCGAGAAGAAGTAAAAGAAAATTTTAGACATTATTGTTACGCTGGGTTATGTTCTCTTAACAAAGAGAAATAAATGTATGCTAATGTACTTTGTTTTTTATAAGGACAATATAGGTATTGATATGGTTTGAAATACCAATAGGCTAAATAAATACACAGATGGATCATAATTTAAGGGCAAACAATGTAAGAGCAAAATAAAATGTTTCAATTTTATTTTTTATTTCTTTAGCTCATTGCATTTTACATATCAGCATTGGCGGTATAGTGGTGAGCATAGCTGCCTTCCATTATATTTGACATATAACATCTGAATTTTATATGTGCAGTGTGTTACTTGATACATTTATATATTATAATATAGTTGCTGTTATAGCCATAGTACATTACAAAATTATGGCAAATATTTTGTCTATATTCATCACATAGTACATTAGATTACTGGATCACTAAGGCTTATTTACTACTTATTTGAAGTTTGTACCCTTAAATAAATCAGTCTTACTTCTCCATCTCCTATTCCCTAGTGACTACCATTTTGCTTTTATTTTTTTTTAATTGGCTTGCCTTTTTTTTAAGATTCCACCTGTAAGTAATATCATACTTGTCTTGCTCTATCTGACTTATCTCACTTAGCATAATGTACTCAAGGTCCATCCATATTGTTGCAAACAGCAGGATATCCTCCTTTCTTATGGCTACATAATATTCCATTGTGTGTAGATACCACATCTTTATTATCCGTTAATGGGCATTTAGATTCTTTCCATATCTTGGCTATTATGAATAATGCAATAAACATTGGTGCAGATATATCTTCAAAATAAAATGTTTAGATTTTAAACCTAGAAAAGAAATACTGATGTAGCCAATAGAAAACAGGGAAGAATGAAAAGGTAAATGACAAAGTCAAAGAAAAAAATATGGAATAGTGTAAATAAATATTTTCTAAAATAGATAATATAAATATAAATCCTTTAAAGTTCAAAAGCAGAATCAATATGATAAATAATATAAAAAGTCATGGAAAATGCATTTTTAAATTGAGAAAAGGTTTTGGGCTGTTCCATATCTTGGCTATTGTAAACAATATTGGGTGAAATAGATAAAGGAGATTAAGAGTAAACTCAGCATGATGAGCACTGTGCATTGTATAGAATTGCTGCATCATTATATTGTAAAGCCCTATAACACTGCATGTTAATTATACTTCAGTAAAAAATAAAAAGAAAAATATAAGGGTAGAAATCAAATAGTGACCAGCATTAATATAAAATTACCATAATAGAAGATTATACTTTGAAAAGATTAATAAAGTAGTCAGACCTTCTGTAATGTAGTCAAGATGAAAAAAGAGAAGATATAAATAATAGGAAAAATGAAATAAAAGAATTTGTATCCAATAATTTAGATAGTAACTGCATGTGAAAACATATATTAATACAGGTGAAAATGTGATTGAAGTCTATAATCTAGAAAAATGTAAAATGTTTAAATTGGTGCAAGGAGAATTTAGTAGGCCAATAAGAATCAAAGCAATTGAAATGGTGTTAGGCCCACTTCTCTGAGAAAAGTCCAAGAATAGTTGGTTTTACATAGGAGTCCTACCCAACGGCCAAGGATCTGTTTTTTCATTTCCTCTTGTCTCATGCACCAGAATATAAAAACAGGAACACTTATGCCTAGGTCATTTTGTGAAGATAATATAATCTTGATTACAAAATCAGATAAGAATTTTCCTTTTTCTTACATAATTGCCAATATCCCAAATAAAATATTAAATTAAATCTAATAGCTTGTTAAAGTAATACAACATAATCAAGGTTATCCTACAAATGCAAAACTATCCCCATATTCAGGAAATCTATCAATACTGTTTTCCACATAAGTCAATTAAGGGAGGATTCATACAATGATCTTAAATAGTTCAGAATAAGTAATTGATATAGTTCTTCATCAATTTAAAATAGAAAATTCTACCAAGGCAAGAATAAAGGAACTTCCTTATCTTGGTAAATTTGTATTCTAACACACTATTAGTGTGTTAGAATATTATATGCAATATTATATGCAAATATTATACTTACTGGAGTAACTGAAATATGTTCTTTTCGCGATTTAGAACAAGGCAAGTATATTTATTATCACCGCTGCATTTTAATCTAGGATTGAACAACCTAACTGGCATTAGAGAAAGAAACTAGAAATGGAAGGATTGGAATATAGGACAATAAAATTGACACTCTTTTTAAAAAAGATTTTATTTATTTGACAGAGATCACAAGTAGTCAGAGAGGCAGGCAGAGAGAGTGAGGGAAGCAGGCTCCCCGCCAATCAGAGAGCCCAATGCGGGACTCGATCCCAGGACCCTGGGATCATGACCTGAGCTGAAGGCAGAGGCTTTAACCCACTGAGCCACCCAGGTGCCCCGACACTCTTTTTGTGATGAAATGATTAACCTAGAAAAACCGACAGATTCCAAACAAACTATCAGAATTAATGATTCTTAAAGTGTTCACCTGCTATGTTGCTGATAACAAGATCATTCTAGAAAAATGATCAGAAATAGCCACTGGAACATTTAATAAAAGAACACATTGTCATTAGTAATTGAGGAGTTTGCTTTAATAAGAAAAATAGATCTTTATAATTGAAGTTTAGAACAAATAGAGGACACAAAATATTCCAAGCTCTTGATTCAGATGACAAAATACTGTAAAGATACTGATTCTTTTAAATTCATTGATAAATTTAATTATACTCCAACCAAAATTACAATATTTGAGGAGCTTACTAAACTCACTTTTTACTATAAAAAGTATATGGATAAATGAAAATTTAGAAATAACTAGGCCAGTCTTTAAAAATAAGAGTAAAGATAGAGGACTGACCATGTCAGATATTAAGACATAAAACAAAGCCTCAGAGAAATTGAGTGTGCTGTCAAAGCAAGAAAAATTCAGCAAATGAAACATCAAAGTATGTTCACAGACATAGGTAGGAACTTCACACAGGTGTGATACACACATTAATGGGGAAAATGGATTGTTTAATAAATGGTAGGCAAAAAGGATCAATATAGAGAAAAATAAAACTTGATTATTACCTATCACCACAAGGAAAAGTAACATAACTAGCTTAAAAGTCAAAATTTGAATGGTAAAACAGCAATGTTAATAGAAGAAATGGTAGAAGAGTACTATCCAGAGGTAAGTATTCCTTCAAACTTCAAAAATACCAACCAAAAGGCAAAAATTTAATGAGTCTGTATAAAAGTTAAAGAATTCCATTCTTTTTCAGTGAAGAACATTAGACAAGTTTAATTCATAGTTAACAAAATGGAAAAATCTGTTTGTGATGTCTAAAATCAAGAAGAGTTTTATGTTTTACATAAAATGATCTGCAAATAAAGAATATTACTGCAGTTACAAATAATAATAGATCAAAGATTTAAAGAAGCACCTTACTAAAGAGAAAACCCAAGAAAGTAACAAGAATGTGATGAGATTCCCTAAATTATTGTTAGAGAAATAGAAATGGAAAGAAAAAAATCACTCTACAGCTATTAGACTGGTAATAATTAGATTGCTGGGTTGTGCCAAGTGCAATCAGAGATTTGGGGACCTCAAAAGCCTCATCATTGCTTCTGAAACTATAGACCAGTGCAGCCATTCAGGGAAGCAATATGTACTACATAGTAAAATTAAATATATATAATATTTATATTAATGTTAATGTGTATTAATAAAATATATATTAATATAAATACTAATATATAATATTTTATTTAATTAGGTATATAATATACCTGTTTTAGTGATTATGTGTATTTATATGCCAGTGAAATTTTCATAGAAGCACATGAGAGTATGTGTACCGGAAGTTTATTGAAGTGTTGATTGTATGCCTGGGAGATAGAGGCAGTCTGTTTGTGTATCTCTGGGAGAGTGTTCAGGTCAAATGTGGTAGGTGCACAGCTTAAAATATTATGAGCAGTTAGAAACAAGAGCTTAGATGTAGAAGTAGTAATTTGTATAGATCTTAAAGACATTGATGGAGTTGAGTGATAAAAATTAAGCAGAATGAAAGCTAAAACTACTTGCACATGCATTAAAAATGTGTTCACATAAAACAATATACACTTTGCAAGAAATGCATATAAAGATTCAATTTAAATGGGGACTGAAAACAGAAGGAGAAAAGAGTGGAGTATAGAGAAAAGGGAGGTATTCAGGTATTAAATCAGTACATAAAACTGGGTCCTTGTGTGGGACAATGTACCAAAGACTGAGTAAAATGACCGAACTCAACTCACTATCTTAAACCTTGAGGTAGCACTCTCTGTGTCTCTGTGTTTTAATATAGTTGACTCTTTCAAGTGGTGACAGAAATAATCAGAGTAGTTTTATGATTTTAGGACTAGTAATACAATCTGAGTCTCCATTAAAGTGAAAGCAGACTGCCACCTAAGTTATTAAATTAATTACTATCTAAATTACTGCTGCCAGGATTACGCCAGGCATCCTCCAGTGCTTTTTTTTTTTTTCCCTTAAGCATTGTAGAGAGGTTTTATTTAATGATGAAAAGAGAATTTCCATGCCAAATCCTTACTCAGCAGGGATGGGAGACAAGATTCTTACACATACTTAGCCTCTGTGTCAGATGTCTGCATGTTTGCTCTCAGATCTCTTAGCCCTTTACTGCAAACTACATTTCCCTGGTCAGCCTTGCTTCTGGTTAGGTTTAACCAATGGGTAGCACTGTCAGGACACTGGAGGATAGGAGTAGTCCCCCAGACTCTCTTCCCTTTTTCTCTTCCTAAGGTGGCAGGTCTAGCAGAGCCTGCATCATCTCTTGAAGTTTCTGCAGGACACTTTCTTCTCCTTGGTCCCAGTTGAACCAGGGCTCTCCTCTGGACAGTAGCCCTACATCCAGGTTCCCAGTTCTTGCTTGAGCAGCTTCTCAGACATCACCTGTTCTGTTGGCAACCACATCTTCTGAGATAAACTAAAATAATCTACCATTTTATTCCTCTGGCTTTAGAACTGGTGGGAGTTTGCTAGTTTTTCTTCTCTCAGTTCCCTTCCCTGGCCCTTTTGTGTCCCTTTCTATTACCTCTGCACCTAGTTCTCTGTTTTAAATTACCTGTTTTGAAATATGTGTTTTCCTAACTGATACAATCTGTCTGCAATAGACTGTGTTGTGGGGATTAAATGAGATACAATAATGATATTAGAAATAAAAACAGTAAGACTGCTATTATTTTTTTAAAGATTTTATTTATTTAATTTGACAGAGGTCACAAGTAGGCAGACAGGCAGGCAGAGAGAGAGAGAGAGGAGGAAGCAGGCTCCTCGCTGAGCAGAGAGCCTGATGCGGGACTCGATCCCAGGACCCTGAGATCATGACCTGAGCTGAAGGCAGTGGCTTAACCCACTGAGCCACCCAGGAGCCCTAAGACTGCTATTATTAAAGAGATCTAATGAACTTATTGTGTCCCAAGTACTATTCTGAGCACTTTACATGCATTTTACTATTTCCTATTACAATCCTTTAAGAGCTCTATTATATCACCATTTTACTAATGACAAAATTGAAGTCTCTAGGATGACTTGCCCAATATCCTGTAGATATCCATTGATTCCTCTCAATGTGCCACGTAAAGTATATGGAACATAGTGGCTATTATCATGATTCTTAAAAATATCTGTGACAGTGAAAATTAAATCCCTGAATTTGGGTTCTTAGGGCAAACACTGAATGGTGGCACACCATAATTGGTACTTTTTAAGGGGTATTGCATTCACTGTTAAATCTTTTCTACCCATTGGTATGAACACTTTTAAAATAAGACATATAAGGGACGTCTGGTTGGCTCAGTGGGTTAAAGCCTCTGCCTTCGGCTTGGGTCATGATCCCAGGCTGCTGGGATCAAGCCCCACATCAGGCTCTCTGCTTGGCGGGGAGCCTGCTTCCTCCTCTCTCTCTGCCTGCCTCTCTGCCTACTTGTGATTTCTGTCTGTCGAATAAATAAAATCTTAAAAAAATAAGGCATATAAAATATAATACAACAGGATATTAAAAAGATCATATGAAAGAATTAGCTCAAAATAGATCATAGACCTAAATGTAAGAGTTAAAACTATAAAACTCTTAGAAGAAAATATAGGAGTAAATCTTCATGTACTTGCATTAGGTGATAACTTCTCAGGTAGGATATCAAAAGTACAAATGATAAAAGAAAAAGTAGATGAATTGGACTACGTCAAAATTAAAAAACTTTTCTTCAAAGGACATCATCAAAGAAGTGAAAAGGAAATTCACAGAATGGGGAAAATATTTCTAAATCATATATCTGATATGCGACTTGTATCTGGAATATATAAATTCTCAACTTGATTAGAAAGACAAATAACCCAATTAAAAAATAAGGAAAGAATTTGAGTAGATAATTATCTAAAGAAGGTATACACAAACCAGGTAGAGCATGAGAAGGTGCTCAACATCCTTAGTCATTAGGAAAATGTAAATCAAAACCAGTTAACTCCTATATTATCAGTGTAATAAAAAAGACAGGAACAAGATTTGGCATGGATATGTAGAAATTGGCACCTTACAAAGGTAAATGCTACAAGTACTTAGGAAAATTTTTGGTGGTTTCTCAAATGGTTAAACATAGAGTTACCATAAGATGTAGCAACATAATTTAGGCACATACTGAAGAGAAATGAAAACATGTGTCCACACGGAAACCTGTACATGAATTTTTATAGCACCATATAAGAGACAAAAGTGGGAACAACCCAAATATCCATCAATTAATGAACAGATAAATAAAGTGTGCTATATCTGTATAGTAGATTATCTGTAAAAAGGAATGAAGTACCAATACATGTTAAAACTTGGATGAATCTTGGAAATGTGAAGTTATTAATATTTATTTATTTATTTTTATTTATTTATTTTTTAAAGATTTTATTTATTTATTTATTTATTTGACAGACAGAGATCACAAGGAGGCAGAGAGGCAGGCAGAGAGAGAGGAGGAAGCAGGCTCCCCGCTGAGCAGAGAGCCCCATGCGGGGCTCGATCCCAGGACCCTGGGCTCATGACCTGAGCCGAAGGCAAAGGCTTTAACCCCCTGAACCACCCAGGCGCCCCAGGAAATGTGAAGTTAAAAGAACTACATTGCAGGGCGCCTGGGTGGCTCAGTGGGTTAAGCCACTGCCTTCGGCTCAGGTCATGATCTCAGGGTTCTGGGATCGAGTCCCATATCGGGCTCTCTGCTCAGCAGGGAGCCTGCTTCCCTCTCTCTATCTCTCTCTGCCTGCCTCTCTACCTACCTGTGATCTCTCTCTGTCAAATAAATAAATAAAAAAAATCTTTAAAAAAAAAAAATAAAAAAAGAACTACATTGCAAAAGACCACATATTGTATGATTATATTTACATGAAATGCATGGAATAGGCAAATTTATAGAGACAGGAAGTAAATTAGTGTTGCTTAAGGCTAGGGTAGAGGAGGGAAGATTTAGATTGACTGCTTATGGGTATGAGGTCTCTCTTAGGATTGAACTGTATACTTTAAATGAATGATAGTATAGGAGTTATATTTCAGTGAAGGTATGAAAACAGGATGAGTTAAATAAAGCTGTTTCAGTATATTAACCCACTCACCCCAACTTTTTCAATAATATCAGGTTCAGAGATTTTGACTTTAGGTCAGAAAAGGGACACAGTAAAATTTATTTG
This sequence comes from Mustela erminea, assembly GCF_009829155.1. Taxonomy (NCBI): domain Eukaryota; kingdom Metazoa; phylum Chordata; class Mammalia; order Carnivora; family Mustelidae; genus Mustela; species Mustela erminea. The sequence goes on along the minus strand of NC_045635.1, from coordinate 23,408,415 downwards.
CAGATGTAAGAGAATAAAGGAAAAACAGGACAGGACTTTTTTTAAGTAAATAATGAAAATAGGAATGAGCTAAATGTTGTATGAAATAATTAGGAAAAAAAGAGAGCTATACTATGCTGCTAAAATCATTGAGGCAGTGGTGATAGTAGCCCTGACTAAAAAAGCAAAGGTTGGTGGGAGAATATTTCCATTCGTTTACTTGTTGGTTAATTGTTTATTACACTGCATTCTAATTAGATATTAAGGAGTCTGTAACAAGATAACTAGGAGAATGTCTATGGCAGTCTTGAATAGCTGAAATAGATTCAGATGACATTGTAGGAAGATATTTCTGGCAGGTGAAATTGGGTTATAGCTACCTCAACCTATTGATTCATCCAGAATTAATTTAGCTCATCTGGGTGGCCAGGTGTGTGGCTCCTTTCTATATTTACCACTTATCTTGTTTTCTTCCTGAAGCTGTATGCTTCATTTCAGATGATGACTTACTTAAGTGGTTTTGATGAGCATATAGCTGCATCTGACCTCCAGGTAGAACGTCTAAAAAGTTTTGGAGGTCAGTTTAAAGGGGAATTTAAGCTGTCTTAAGTTATTAATAACAAAGACTTCTTTATTTCTCCTAGAATGGGATTATTAGTCAAATCTCAATGAGACTTGAACAATTTAAGCTTGGTGTGTGAAGTGTTTTAGATGCAATCTAAAAAATTGGAGGATGGGACTCTAGCTCACAGGGCTCTGATTTTGGCAATAGACGGTAATAGTCTTCAAAGCATCATTAATAACAGGTTCTCTAGTAATGGTGTGCACATAAATCAAATTTTATAAATGCTTAATGAGTACCGTTAATGTGTTTTACTATTTCTTTTTTGAGATTGCACAAGCCATAATAGTGAAGAGTGGTAAAATAAGTATACCTAAATCCTGCTCAATGATTATGAAAAAAAAAGTAGGTGCAAAATCAAGTTGTTGAATTTTTAAACAAGAAAGCTTCCATAAAATTTTAAGAAATGATGTTCTGCACTGTGCTAAGTCCATAATTTGGCAAAAGTAAAACATTTCATTTCAGAGATGGAATGACTATACTGCATTTCTAACCTTGAGGACATGAATATGGATTAGGCTCATCAATCAGGATATATTCTAAATTAGTGTTTCTCAGCTCAATTGGACCTAACAATCTCTTTTAATAATAAATATTTTAATGCCTCATTTAATATCCTGAAATAAAATTTATAGGTAATAGAACCTACTGACATAAATTTTCAAAAGCAATATAATATTCTGACTTTACAGGAGACATAAATGCCAAGCACTTTATTTTTTTTAAATGTATTTTCATTATGTAAATTCTTAGGTATGACCGTTATAGAAAATATGATGAGATAGTCAGGTGCTTGTAGCTTTCCATAGAATCAGTGGACTTGCGACAGCTATACATACTGATAGATGCAGATGTGTAGTGTGGACGACTGAAATGCCATGAGCAGCTTTGACTTCACTGGCATAATTTTCTAGAACACTGAGAAATTCTTGGTAACATTCTGGAGAGCAAAGCACAGCTTTCCTCAATGTACCTATAAGTTGAATTTCTAGAAAATTTAGGTTATTTTAAAACTTTACAAACATGCTTTGTGTTTCTTTATAAAATGAGATGAGTCTATCCTCACATAAGCTTTTCATGTCATGAACATTCACTGGGGGATGTTTGGAAGTCCTAGAAGGACAGGGTAGTTCTTTACGCTTGGGACAATCTGGGGCATTTCTGGACCTCTGTATACTCCATTCTGGTACCTTTCCACCTCCATCACTTGGGTAAGCTAATATATTTCCCTGGGGTGAGTGATACAGATGACCTTAGAAAACCACTGATCTAAATTAACTATGTCAGCAAGAGATCTCCTTGATTTCTTTCTTTTTATTATGTTAGTCACCATACAGTATATCATTGGTTTTTGATGTAGTATTCCATGATTCATTGTGTCCATGATTTCTTAAGCTTATTATTCATATATATATTTTTAAAATAGCCTAGAGTTATGTGACTGAGTAATTTTTAGGTTGGGAGATCTCTTGAATTGACTGAAGAGAGACAGATGAAACACTCTGCTTTAAATGCAGTTAATTATCCTTCATCAATAAATATGTGCAATTCTTTAATTCTGTCTCTGAAATTCATACCCTAGTCAATGTGTAGAAGCATTTGGAACCACTCTGAAAGATGATAGTCTCAGTGGGGTATGCTAAAACATTTTATTTCTGAGAACTTAAATCAATTTAAAGGAGTATCAGCCTAAGGCCAGAAATTAGGGTTGTCAGTGGTTTGTTTGAAAAGCAAAGTGGTTAGTTGTTGTTTTTGTTGTTTTTTACTTAGTTGTCATCATTTTAAAATTGTTATATTTTGAACAAAAGAAGAGTCTAACATATTTTTAGGACTTATAATTGTGATCTACTGGACCTATAGCTACTGCCATTTATTGATGAGGCACACATTCTTTAGTTCACTGCAGTTTTTATCATTTTTTATTGACCTTCCAAAATGGCTGACCTCAAACATTTAGTCACCTGTCTTCAAATCAGGGTGCAAATAGCCCTAGAGATAAATGGAATCTCCTATTAACTAGCTGAAAGGGATTTCTGATGCTTTCTCACAGAAGGAAACATTTTTCTTTCTGTTTAACATAACTAATACTGTTCTTGACATGGTACTTTGAAAATGGACTAATACAAATAAAAATTATGAAAGACACACTAATATAATAATTGTTAGCATTTTAGAGTATGTACATCCAATTTAATAAAAGACCTCTGCATTTTTTAAATCTAAATTCCAGTGGGATCTTTGTTATGGAAAAATTTAAAGATACATAAAAATAAAGGGAATCAGGGACGCCTGGGTGGCTCAGTTGGTTAAGCAGCTGCCTTCGGCTCAGGTCATGATCCCAGCATCCTGGGATCGAGTCCCACATCGGGTTCCTTGCTTGGCAGGGAGCCTGCTTCTCCCTCTGCCTCTGCCTGCCATTCTGTCTGCCTGTGCTTGCTCTCTCTCCCTCTCTCTCTCTGACAAATAAATAAAATCTTAAAAAAAAATACAGGGAATCAAAGTAAAACATTCCAGTATCCTCCAATGTATTAGTTTAGTCTGGATTCTCCAAAGAAACAGAATCAGTAAGATGTGTATGTATATGTTTATATCCATATATATCTATCCAGAGAGGGTGGGGAGATGAGGAGGAGGAAGGCAGTTCAAGTCTGAAGACTGCTGGCAGAATTCCTTCCTAGGGAAAGTTCAGTCTTTTGTTGTTATGTCTTTCAACTGATTAGATGAGTCCAGTCCACATTATGGAGGGTAGTCTTTATTCAAAGTCTGCTGATTTAAATTTTAATCTCCTATAAAAAGTATCTTCACAAAATCATTTAGAATTATATTTGATCAAATCTGGATACCATAGCCTAGCCACGTTGACACATACAAAATCACTACCACATCTACCCAATATTAGTATAGGCCATATCCATATATGTGAGTGTTGTGGGATGCTTATGAGAAATCTAACTTTAACTTACTGAGAGGGTAGGTGAGAAGGTAATACTATACTTGATGCTAAAAAGGCAGATAAAAATTGGGCAGATACTAAGAAGTTAGAAGGTTGTCATTGATGAAGGAATTATAGAATGAAGCATGAATATAAGCACAAGTTACTAGGTATGAAAATATAAGGAAATAAAATGTTCAGAAACTATGATCGAACAAAAAGAAGGATGTCCTGATGTTGAGGCTAGAGTGGTCATGGGACTAAGGCCTTCTGATCTGTGTTTTAGAAAACATTAGTGAAAACTTTTACAAACAATAAAGCTTTTTCTCAAAATAAGAAATTATTATGTATTTGAGGTGTTTCAGTAGACTACGTTTGTTTTTAGATTTTTATTGTTTGCTTTAATTAATGGTCTTTTTTTGGTCCTTATCAACCAAGAATTTAGATGACCATATCTCTGGTTTTCAAAGTAAATACAATTAAGGGCTTTGTAGTGTATAACATATGGTAAAAGGGAGTATTTCCCCAATGACAAACCATGGAAGTATTTAAAATTCTCTTTACCTATACTCACATTACATGGAAAATCAGACTTATAGTGAACAGATCTGAGGATTACTTTAGAAAAGATTTTCATCCTCAAGGGTGACTCAGGAAAGATCCATTTATTCTTAAAATACATAAGACTACCTAAGCTTTTTATTTACTGACACTTTCCTTTTTTATTGTTTGAATGATAATTTGATTAACTATTGTATATTTCTTTCAAAAAGTTATCCCTTAGAAACCATCAGTGTATAGGGGTTTAATCTAGCATTAAAAAATCAAAAGAATATAAAAGTAGACAAAAGTATAGAGGGTTTGTGGTGTGAGAATGCCTCTTTTAATCTGAGGATCCACATATTCCTGGAAATAATATGCCATGGGTTAATTTGAGGTCATAGAGAGTTTCAAGAATTTGAGACTTGCAGTGTGGTAGAAAGTATATGCAGATCAGTATATTGACAGAGTCTGAATCACCCAGGAATCAGAGTCCAATACCACCAGGGCTTTCCAGGATACTCAGGGCTGGCTAAGAAATGACCAGTAATGTTGAGGATTAGAGTTGACAATGATGAGAACTGACAGGCACATTGTGTTGATTGATCTTTCTCATGTTGCCTAGAAAAGCTAAGCCAGCTTCTAGGGTATAACAGGGTTTCAAACTACAGATATGGTTTATGGAGTAGTAATCATCCAAAGTCAGATTTTCATAAAGTTAATATAGGTAACATCACCGCCAATATTTTATTCGTGTTTTCTAAAATGCTAATGTATGCCCAATGCTTCAAAAATGAACAAATTGGCTCTTGGCATCCAGTGAATCCATATATAATTTAATATAGAGTTAAAGCATGGAAAGTTGGTTTCATGAAAACAGTGGATTGGTACATATTTTTTTCCAAAATATTTGATATTTGTAAAAATAAGATCTCTTTACTTATTTCTTTAAAACAAAGACAACCTCTGCCATCACCCAGTACAATTGTTTAAATCAAGAAACTAATTCTGATGTAATACTGTCAGCTGACCCATAGATCTGATGCAAATTTTTGCTAATTGTGCCAATACCTTTTTTAGAAAAAAAAAATTCTCCCTAGTTCATGATCCAATCCAGAATCTCAAGTTAAATTCATTTGTCATATTTCTTAAGTCCTCTTTAACGTAGAACTCTTCAATTCCTTTGCTTTCGTGACTGGGATATTTTGGGAGACTACTGGGCAGTTATTTTGTAGAATGGCCCTCAATTTAAGTTAGTATGATGTTTCCTCATGATTAGTTTCAGGTTGTGCATTTTTTGTAGAAATATCACACAAATGATTTTGTGTGCTAGGCCTTTTAGAAGAAACAAGTACTAGGTATACTGTTATTTGGAGTTTTCAGGAAATGTTACCAAATGATAGCCCCTTCCTGTTTTTGAAAAAGTGAAGTAAGGATAAATAATACTGTGCAAATGCATTTCAGCAGTTTACTTGCCTTTTAGTTCTGTAAGTGTTTGGGGTTTTTATTCTTGAACTAGGAAAGGTTTTTACTGTGTGGCTGTACTTAACAACACCAAGTTTTCTATCTAAAAGGATAGTGTACTCACACAGTGAGAGAATTTAAGTCCATGTAACCCAGAATGATGCTCCAGTGAATGGATGTTTTTGAAATTTGTAATGTGTACCATGTTCTTAAGAAAGTAACTAATACAAATGAAAATAGAATAAAGTTTGAAAAATTGGAAAGATTTATGCTCCTGCATTGTGTAAAGGATAAGATGATTATAGTATTTTTATGCAGAAGTCATTTTAAGTACCTCTTTTACTTTGCAAAAGCAGTAGAGTGCAGTAATTAAATACATTGGCTCTAGAGTCAGACTGCCTGGGGAGAATCCCAAATCTTAGGTATCTTAACTAGGACACTCTAGATCTCACTAATCTCAGTTTGCCTGTCTGTAAAGAGGATCATGATAGTACTGAATTAATGGAGTTATAGGGGATTAAGTGGAACCGTGTAAGCAAATTCCTTACCATGGTTCCTTCCAGAGAGCCATCACATACAGCTATGATCTCATTCTAAATGAATTAGTTCTCTCTATTCCTATATTTTGAATTCTTTTAATCAGGAGCAGATGCTGTATCTTGTCAAATGCTTTTTCTGCACCATTTGAAAGGACCATGTGGTTCTTTTCTCTTCTCTTATTGATTTGTTCTATCACATTGATTGATTTGCAAATGTCGAACCACCCTTGTGTCCCAGTGATAAATCCCAACTGGTCATGGTGGATAATCTTTTTTAATGTACTGTTGGATCCTATTAGCTAGGATCTTATTGAGCGCATCCATATTCATCAAGGATATTGGTCTGAAATTCTCCTTTTTGGTGGGGTGTTTGCCTAGTTTGGGCATCAGGGTGATGCTAGCTTCATAAAAAGAGTTCGGAAGTTTTCCTTCTATTTCTATTTTTTGAAACAGCTTCAGGAGAATAGGTATTATTTCTTCTTTGAATGTTTGTAGAATTATCCAGGGATTCCTTCAGGTCCTGGGCTCTTGTTTTTTGGGAGATTTTTGATCACTGCTTCAATCTCGTTACTAGATATTGGTCTATTCAGATTCTCAGTTTCTTCCTGATTCAATTTTGGAAGTTTATAGGTTTCTAGGAATGCATCCATTTCTTCTAGGTTGCTTAACTTATTGGCATGTAACTGTTGATAATAGTTTCTGATGATTCTTTGTATTTCCCTGGCATTGATCTCTCCCTTTTCATTCATAATTTTATTAATTTGGGTCCTCTCTCTGTTCTTTTGGATTAATTGGCCAATAGTTTATTGATCTTATTGATTCTTTCAAAAAAAAAACAGCTTCTAGTTTCGTTCATGTGTTCTACTGTATCTCTAGTTTCTATCTCATTGATCTCTGCTCTAATCTTGGTTATTTCTCTTCTTGTGTGTGGAGTTGGCTTAATTTGTTGTTGATTCTCCAGTTCTTTAAGGTGTAAAGAGAGATTGTGTATTCTAGATTTTTTATATTTTTTTGAGGGAGGCTCAGATGACTATGTAGTTCCTCCTTAGGACCACCTTTGCTGTATCCCATAGGTTTTAGACTGAAGTGTCTTCATTCTCATTGGTTTCCATGAATTGTTTAACTTCTTTGATTTCCTGGTTGATCCAAACATTCTTTTTTTTTTTTTTTAAAGATTTTATTTTTTTATTTGACAGAGAGAGATCACAAGTAGGCAGAGAGTCAGACAAAGAGAGAGGAGGAAGCAGGCTCCCAGCTGAGCAGAGAGCCTGACTGATGCGGGGCTCCATCCCAGGACTCTGGGATCATGACCTGAGCCAAAGGCAGAGGCTTTAACCGACTGAGCCACCCAGGCACCCCTGATCCAAACATTCTTAAGCAAGGTGGTCTTTAGCTTCCAAATGTTTGAATTCCTTCCAAACTTTTTCTTGTGGTTGAGTTCCAGTTTTAAAGCATTTTGGTCTGAAAATATGCAGGAAATAATCTCATTTTTTTTTTTTTGTATCAGTTGAGCCCTGATTTGTGACCCAGTATGTGGTCTATTCTGGAGAAAGTTCCATGTGCACTTGAGAAGAATGAGTATTCTTTTATTTAAGGGTGGAATGTTCTGTATATATCTATGAGGTCCATCTGATCCAATGTGTCAGTCAATGCTCTTGTTTCTTTATTGACTTTCTGCTTAGATGATCTCTCTATTACTGAGGGTGGCATGTTAAGATCCCCTGCTTTTAATGTATTCATATCAGTATGACCCTTTATCTTGATTAACAGTTGTCTTATTTAGTTGGCTGCTCCCATACTGGGGGCATAAATAGTTCAAATCCAGGCTTCTCCACTTTTGCAACTGTGGGCAAGTATTTTAATCTCTCTAAATCCAATACTCCTATTTTGAAACAGAGCTAATAATGGTACCTACCTCATAGAGTTCTTATAAGGATTAGTAATGGTTTGATATATTACTATCTTTCTTATAAATATCTTTATAAAATTGTTAATATAATACTGTCTTTCTTAGAAACTCAGTGAAAAGCTCAATGCTTTAATAACAATTTGTAAATTTTAAAGATTTATTTACAATTAAAGAAAATACTGGAACATAGACCTTTAGGGAATATTTGCTTTTCCTCTAAAATATAATTGTTGAAAATTTTTCATCTTCCATGAACACAAGTATCTTATAGGCAACCTCAGGTTAGTTTTATTGTTTGGATTTTGAACAGGTGTGGGAATTTTAATTTTATTATTTATTACAGATATATATATATATATATATATATATATATATAGACATTGAAATGTATGAAACTTAATTTTTGAGACATGATGAACAAGGGGGTTACCCTGGCCTAATAGCAGAGTTGTGTGTTTGTGTGTATGTGTGTGTGTTATGTTAACCTTAAGTCTGACATTAGCGCATCTAATGAGAATTTTACCAGGTTTGGTTAATATTCTAGAGCAGTGGCTTCTTAAATTGGACAACAGAATGTTCACTGCTATTGTCAAATGGGGGAAACATTTTTCATGTATCACAACTAGAGGATGGTACAATACACTGTTTTCTCCTATCCCACAGAAAAATGTAGTTTGTGCAAGCCTCTCCCCCCACTGTCTTCCATAGTTTGCAGTTTGTTCAGATCTTTTTTTTTTTAAAGATTTTATTTATTTGAGAGAGAGACAGTGAGAGAGAGCATGAGCAAGGAGAAGGTCAGAGAGCAAAGTAGACTCCCCATGGAGCTGGGAGCCTGATGCGGGACTCGATCCCGGGACTCCGGGATCATGACCTGAGCCGAAGGCAGTCGTCCAACCAACTGAGCCACCCAGGCGTCCCAGTTTGTTCAGATCTTGCATTTGCCTGCACATCAAGGCCAAACCCCATTCTGTGGGTGAATCACTAGGCTCTAGGGTTCTTTAGCCTTTTTTTTTTTACATAGACCCAGTTGGCAGCTTAGGGTTCATTTAATAATATTCACTTACCTCCTTCCTTTCAATGCAGGAATAATCTTTATAATATCTAGAGAACTGGAACTTATTTCTTTAGGAGATAGATTCTTCCATTTTCTGGGTACTTCAAATTGTTGGGAAACATCTTCCATAGAAGATAGGTTGATGACTATATTATGAATTAGGTTTTGAACTTGGGCAATACCTTTTTCAGGTTCTCTTTTGGAAAATTAAATATTTCTTTTATGTAATACAAAGGGTAATTTTAATAATAAAATAATGACAAAATAATGAAATAAGTACACATGTCAACTGTATAAAATATTAAGCACTGCAAACTTTAAAATATTTATTATTTAAAGATTTATTTATTTATTTGAGAGAGAAAGAGACATAGAGAAAGAGAGCCAGTGAGGGAAAGGAGAGAATCTTCAAGGAGACTCCCTGCTGAGCTCAGAGCCTGATGTGGTCCAAACCCAAGACCCATGAGATAATGACCCAAGCAGAAAGAGTCAGACACTCAATCAACTGAGCCATCTAGGCACTGCTACACTTTAAAATGTTTAGAATAATTCACAAATCATTTTACCCTGGCTCTTGTCCATTTTATCTTTTTATACTATTTACTATTTCTAAATATTTTATGGAATTTATATAATTTGATCCAAAAAAGAGGTCTCTGAGATATGCAGGGATGAATTCCCTCTGTATAAATAAGATGCTGAGCCATGAAATGCTGAGTAACTTATCAGGGACCATAAAATTGTTACTATAGTAACAAAGACCTGTCTCCTGATTCCTGGACCATTTTTCTTCTCAGCACACAACGCTGTTGGTCACTGTGACTTCAGACCTTTTAGCCTGTCAAGTCAGTTCCATAAGTCAATTAGGATATATATTTCAGTGTGGAGAGCGACCAGTTCTGTAGCTAGAAATTGACATGGCCTTGGTTATCTTGAGTTTCCCTTTTCCCCCAGGAGACACCTCTAGACTTTCTGGTAGTTCTTTAAGGTAGGCAGAGCACCAAGACACAGAATTAACAGTTCCCAGATGTGTTAAAAGTTTAAAAAGAACAATTAAGAACTTAGAGAAGTCTGGAATTTAGAGAAATATATAGCTTTAAAACTGCACAATCCCTTGGTCTCCATAGGATCATTTGAAATTCTTTTGTTTTATCTCCTTATCTCTATTTGCTTTAGCAGCTGCTAAAATATATTTGAACACTTTATCTTGCCTGGTTGAGGGTATATGAAACATCTTTTATCTGCCATCTGTTGCTTAGCCTTGAAACAGGTTTTCCTCATCTCCTTCTAGGTCTCTCTACCAGTGTAGAATTTAAAAGTGTATAGTTGGTTTTTTTTTTAAGTATTTAACTGTACTTTCAAGGAAGAAATTTTTTTGGACCTACTAATGAAACTCCCATGGAGTTGTTGTAAGGTATTTATTCAGTAATTAATAAACTTTTGTAAAATATGGTGTTACTGATATTAATATAAAAACTTAGAATTCCAGTTTTATAAGAGACTTGATGACTATAACACCATATTTTATACCATTCCTAAATATTGTCAAAAGCATTACCCATGAGTTGCCAAATAGATAATTTTCAGTAGTGGAAAACTTACTAAAAACTAGACTTCTAATAATGTTCAGGAATTAAGAATCTTCTAGTCCAAATCCCTCTCACATACCTGAGGAAAATAAAGGTCCGAAAAATAAAAAGGTGGATAGTGACTAGAATTCAGATTTGAGTTAATAATTGACCATATTTTGTTGTTCTTCAGGAAGTATAGTATCCAAAGTAGCCTCTTATTTCCCCTAAAGAAGACTCTTTTTGGTTTTTATTGGAGTGGGGGAGGGGCAAAGGGGGAGAGAGAGAGAGAGAGAGAGAGAATCTTAAGCAGTTTCCACATCCAGTGCAGAGCCCAACACAGAGCTCAATCTCATAACCCTGAGATCATGACCTGAACTAAAACAAAAAGTCAGATACGACTGACTAAGCTATCCAGGCACCCCACCCTAAAGAATATTCTGTTATGAAATCTACTTTTTCTGATATTAATATAACTGGTCTGGTCTTCATTTGGGTAGTATTAGTATGATATATCTGTTGTCATTATTTTATTTTTAACCTACCTTCGTCTTCATATTCAAAGTGGATTTCTTGGTTTAACCTATGGTTTAGTCTTCCTTTCTACATTATTCAATATATTTCTGTCTTTTATTATGGCATTTAGACAACTTAAAACTAATGTGATTATTGATATGGTTGGGTTTTAATTTACCATCTGTATATTTTATCTACATGCATCAATTATTTGTTTTATTTTCTCTTCCTATTCTGCCCTTTTTGGGGGGAATGGGTTTTTTAATGATTTTATTGTATTTCCTCTGTTGGCTAATTAGCTGTGTTTCTTCTTTTTATGTGATTGCTTCAAGGTTTACAGGACACATATATAATTTTTCCTATTCCTTAGTTTAATGTTATAGTACTTTCTATGGTACAGTTTTCCCCTGTCTCAGTCCTTACACTATGGTCTTTATAGATTTTATTCTATATATGCTATAAACAATACCCTGCGTCATTATTATTATTATTATTCTGTTTTTAAATTGACAACTATATTTCACAAAGTGTTAAAAAATATTTAAAAAGTTGTTTTATTTGCCACTTCTGGTGTTCTTTAGTCCTTTGTGACTTTCACAAAAAAGGACTTTCTTTAGTCCTTTGTGACTTTGTGTATTTCATAAAGGAAATACAGATTTTCAACTAGTATTATTTTCATCCTACCAGAAGAGTTGTTTTAACTGCTATTTCTAATGAAAGTCTGGATGAGGAGTTATTTCAGCTTTTGTAAGTATGAAAAGTCTTTATTTTAATTTTATCTTGAAAGATATTATTGCTAGGTACATAATTCAGGATTTACGATTTTCTTGCTTCCTTTCTCCCTTACTTTTTTCCTTTCTTTCCCTCCCTTCCTCCCTTCCTTCCTCCCTTCCCTCCCTCCATTCTTTTAAAAATGCTGTTCTAATGTCTTCTCATTTGCATTGAATCTAGTGCAAAATCTGCTATAATTCCTACTTTTCTTCCCCTGTATGTAATGTCTTTTTTGTCTCTTGCTCCTTTTAAGATTTTTCTCTTTATCTGTGGTTTTACACAATTTAATTGTGGTGTGCAATGATAAATATATCTTGATATTTCTTGTGCCTGTGGGTTGTTGAACTTTGTGGATTTGGATTTATAGTTTTCCTCAAAGTTAGACAATTTTTGGCCATTGGTTCTTCAAACTTTTTTTTTCCTGTTCACCATACTCCTCCTCACTTTTGAAGACTCCATTTACATATACATAGAGAACTTGATTTACCACAATTCAATAATATGGCTCTTTTTTTTTTTTTAGTCTTTTTCTCTTTTTTTCGGACAGTTCCTACTTGGTATGTCTTCAAGTTCACTACTTTTTTTTTTTTTCTGTAATGGCTAATCTCTTGTTAATATTATATAATGAATTTTTTTCAGTTAGTGATTTTTAAATTTCTATGAGTTTGTCTTTGTTTAATATGCTAAATTTTTCTTCTACCTTCTTGAACATATGACATTAGTTATGATAACTGTTTTAAAGTACTTATCTAATAATTCTAATATTTGTGTAACTTCTGGATCAGTTCCTATTGATCTCTTTTTCTCCTTATTGTGGATATAATTTCCTGCTTCTTTGTGAATCTAGTTATATTTTATTGAACATTAGAAAACCTTGTTAGGCCCTAGATATTCTTGAACTTTCTTCTGAGTTTCTTCTCAGCTAAATTATTTTGAAATGCTTTCATCCTTTCAAGGCTTGCTTTTAAGCTTTGTCAGATAGGAATAAAGAAGTCTTGAGGGCTAAATTTTCTCCATTATTACATCAGTGTCATTCTGAGTCCTCTCTGATATACCTTGTGACTTACAGTTTTCCGTTTTGATTGGTGGGACCAAGAACTATTTCTGGCCCTGTTCTAATTCTTTTGGATAGTTCTTTTGAAGTTCTCTGAAGAGTCTGAGCTTTTGTTCTACTTGCAAGCCAACAACTTAGCTGACACAGTATCATAAATTTTGACAGAAGATATAAGATCTGAACAGAGTTAACTTCTTTGAGTCCCAGTTCTCACAGGACAATGTGAAGAGGACCAGGTGACTTCTGAACATGCAGTAGGTTTCATTATAGGAGGAAACTCTAAGCTTAGTGAATATAGATATTTTATATTGGACAGTAAGTATGCCACCCCTTACTTCCAAGGTAGACATTTTCTCTATCTTATAAGATAGTTCAATGTATAAACATCCTTGAAATGATATACTAGAACAGAGGCAGTTAGTAAATCTGCTTGGAAGACATGCAGAAATAATAGATTGCTATGGACTTAATTATAAACCTCCAAAATTTATATGTCAAAGCTTTTATCCCCAATGTGATTGTATTTGGAGATAGGGCCTTTAAAGAGCTAATAGAGATTAATTGAGGTCATAGGGCCTGGGCTTTAATCCAATATGACTTATGTCCTTGAAAAACAAGAAGAGATACTGGAGTTACACATTCACAGAGAAAAGAAGGGGCCATCTGCAAGAAGGGGCCATCTGCAAGTCAAGGGAGATGTTAGGAGAAACAAGCTCTGTTAGAACCTTGATCTTGGACTTCCAGCCACCAAAAGTGTGATAAAATAAATTTCTATTGTTTAAATCACCCAGTTTGTGGTATTTTGTAATGCAAGCCCTGGAATACTAATTTAGAGACCCATAGAGAATTGTCATTGAGTAGTTCTTTCCCTGACATGAGATAATTCCTCACATATGTGCATTGATCTAAGAAGATGACTTGGGGACCCTCTGCAGGTCTCTAAATTCACTCTTTTTGAAACTCTTTCCTGTCTAGTATACTGTCCTGAAAACTCTAGTTGTCTTGGTATTCCCAGATTCTAGCTCCATATCCTAAATTAGGGTGTCCTTCACATTCTTCTTGCACTCTCCATCCCTGTGTTATAGCTTGGAAACTTTCTCTAGATAATCTGTTATAATCAGGGTATTAGCCCATTGGTTTTCCTTACCTTAGGGATCATTATTTTATGTTACTTATATACAGAGTCTAACCCATTTTTAATATACATTTTGCTTTGTTTTTAGTTGTTTCACACAGGAAGCTAAATCTAGTTTTGGATATAAGAAGAAGTTTCTCACCAGAAAGAATAAATGTTAACTTTTAACCTAGGAAAGAATTAAAGATGACTTGATAATTAGTTTGGAACTTAAGTGATACATCATAGTTTTGATTCAACAATTTCTCAGATTATCAAATATCCTGAGTCTTTACATCTCATTTTCTCATCTGTGCCATTGGGAAGAAAACAAATAACTAAGACTTCCAAGTAGAATGTTGGTATGGTTAGAGAAACTGTTATAAAAGAGATTTGAACTCTCCAGGAAGAAATTTATGTACAAATATGAGGTTTTTGTATTATTAGCAAGGCCTGGGGGATTCAAATTACATTATACAGTTTGGAGAAATATCAAGAAAGATCATAGTAAATATGACACCTCTCTCCTGCTACTGTGGGTGTTGCAGTAAAACTCCAGGACACTGTTTATTTTCTTTATTTTTAATTGTTGAGCACTTAAAGCACATCCATTTTTAATCCTAATATCTCTACTTCCAACCATGTGGATTTGAGCTTTTTGGGTTTTATTTAAAAAAAGAAAATTAGAGAAAAATGGTTGAATTAACAGGATGGGTAATGGAATTAAACACAGCAAAAATTGAGTTCTATTACCTAGATTTTTTTCCTTTATAACTTCAAAATGGAGACAACATAGAATAAAATATTTCATTTGGTCCAGCCTATCTAATAAAATATTGGGTAATTTTATCAGTAATGTTGAAAGACTTTGGAAAAATTGAAGGGTGAAAAGAGGCAAGAGGCTGAAGAGACATTAGAATGAGGTGCCTTTGCCTTGGGGAGAGCAACTATTTAAAACATATGTTTTTTGAAAAAGTCCTTTACATCAAGAGAAAGATGTCATCCAGGAGAGTACACTGTGAAACTCTTTTTAAATACCTTTCAAAATCTGTAGCTAAAAAGAATTATCACTTAGAAGCCTTTAAGAAAAACAACTTCTCTTCCCACACACTCACACTGGTGAAAGAAATGCTAAGGAAGAAACTCATTTTTAAAAGACCTAAAGTTACTCTTTAAGTAGAACTTTTTATTTTTTTATGTCTTTATTTTTTAAAGCAGTTTGAGGTTTACAATGAAACTGAGTAAAACGTACAAATATTTCCCATATATACCTTGATCACACATATGCATACCATATTACCTTATCAACATCACTCACCAGTGTAGTACTTTTTTTAACAAAAATAAACCTATATTGATATATTATAACTGCTCAAAGTCCATACTTTACCTTAATGTTGACTCTAGGTGTTGTACATTCAGTGATTTTGGACAAATGTATAATGATATATACCCACCATTATAATATGATACAAAGTATTTTCACCTCCCTAAAAACTCACTGTGTTCTGCCTATTTATTTCCCCCAACCCCCTCCCCAACAGTCAATGATCTTTTTATTGTCTCCATAGTTTGACCTTTTCCAGAGTGTCCTACAAGTGGAATCATGCGGTATTAGTCTTCTTAGATAGGCTTCTTTCACTCAGTAATATGAATACAACATTCTTCCATGTCTTTTCATGGGTGGAGAGATCATTTATTTTTAACACTGAAAATATTCCATTATCTGGATATAACACAGTTTATTCATTCACCTACTGAAGAACATTTTCGTTTTTTCCAAGTTTTGGCAGTTATGAACAAAGCTGCTCTAAACATCCATGTGTAGGTTTTTATGTGGACATAAGTTTTTACCCCTCTTTGGGTAAATTGCTAGGTTGTATGGTAAGACAATGTTTAATTTTGTAAGAAACTGCTAAACCATCTCTCAGAATAGCAGAACCATTCCGCATTCCCTCCAGCAACGTGTGGGTATTCCAGATACTCCACCTACTTATCAGCATTTGATGTCATCAGTGTTTCAAATTTTGGCCATTCTAATATGCACTTCATGCTGTCTTGTTGTTTTAAGTACATTGCCTTAATGACATATGATGTGGAACATCTTTATATATATTTATCTGCCATTTGTATATCTTCTTTGGTAAGGGGTCTTTTGCGGTCTTGGCCCATTTTAAAATAAGGTTTTTTTTTCTTATTGTTGAATATAAGTGCTCTTTCTGCAGATGCGTCTGTATGGCTCAGTCGGATAAGTGTCTGCCTTAGGGCTCGGGTCATGATCCCAGAGTCCTGGTCAAGCCCCGTATCAGGCTCCCTGCTTGGTGGGAAGTCTGCTTCTCCCTCTCTACCCCAATGCTTGTGCTTGCTGTCTCTTTCTGTCTGTCAAAGAAGTAAATAAAACTCTAAAAAAATTTCTTTGTACATTTTGGATAAGAGTCTTTTATCAGATGTCTTTTGCAAATATTTGCCCCCAGTCTTTGGTTTGTTTTCCTATTCTCTTAATGTTATCTTTCACAGTGCAGAATTTTTAATTTTAATGAAGTCCAGCTTCTCAGTTATGTTTTCGTGAATTGTGTTTTGTGTTATATCTAAAAAGTCACCACCATATCCAAAATCTTTTAGTTTTTCTTCTATTGTATCTTATTAAGAATTTTATAGTTCTGAATTTTACATTTAACTCTGTGATCTATTTTGAGGTATTTTTTGTGAAAGGTGTAAGATTTTTATCTAGATTAATTTTTTTTTCTGGCATGTGAATGCCCAGTTATTCCAGCACCATTTCTTGAAGAGCCTTATCTTTGCTCCATTGTATTTCTGCTGCTCTTCTACTAAAAATCAGGTAACTACATGGGTCTGTTTCTGGGCTCTCTGTTTTGTCCCATTATTTTGACTGTTCTTTCTTGAAAACCACATTGCCTTGATTACTGTAGCTTTATATGAAGTCTTGAAGCAGGTGGCATTAGTCCTCCAAATTTCTTCTTTTCTATCAATATTGTTTAAGCTTTTCATTTTGTCTTTTGCTCTCCATATAAGCTTTGGAGTAAGTTTATTGACATCCATAAAATAACTTTCTGGGATTTGGGTTGGGATTGTATTGAATCCATAGATCAAATTGTGAGGAAAAGACATATTGACAATGCTGAATCTTCCTGTCCATGAACTCAGGCTATCTCTCCATTTATATAGTTATTTAGTTATTCTTTGATTTTGCTCAGCAGAGTCTTGTGGTTTTTCTCAAACAGATTTTTTTCATTTTATAAATTTTTTTTATTTAAATTCAATTTAGTTAACATGTAGTGTGTTATTAGTTTCAGAGGTAGAATTTAGTGATTCATCAGTTGCTTATAACACCCAGTATTCATTCCATCAAGTACCTGCATTAATGAATCAGCCGGTTGCCCCATCCCCTTACCCATCCCTCCTCCAGCAACCCTCAGTTTGTTTCCTAGAGTTAAGAGTCACTTATGGCTTGCCTTCCTCTCTGTTTCTATCTTATTTTCCTTCCCTTCCTAGGTATTCCATTTTTTAAGTGCTAATCATCCAGGAAAATCTCACTATTTTAAAGTAGCTGGTTCAAACCTTAATTCTATCTGCAAGCTTAACTTCCTTTTGCCCTGTAGCATAACGTATTCAGAATTTCTGGATATTAGAATATGGACCTCTTTGTGAGGCCATTAACCTGCCTTGCACAAAACCCTGAGGCACAGAAGCCTTTCAAATAATAGTTGTTGCATGGAAGAGTACATGGATGAATGAATGAATAAAGAGGCATTAAGTGATAATTGTGGTAATGTTGGAGAGACTCGGGTTGATGTCCAGGAAATAGGTCTATTTACCAGCATCAAGGAAGAAGTAAACAAAAACTTGAATAAACTTATTAATATAAACAGTGTTTAAAGTTAAAGTTTGGCGTTATCTTTGGGGTAGAATTTTTTAGAAAAGAATTTCTAATAGGAAAAAGTACATAAAGCTGGATCATAGACATCATCTGTTTCTTTTCACTGAAAAAAAGAAATACAGTATAGGACAGAGATTCTCAAATTTTAGGATGCACCTGAATCATCTGAAAGTTTCATGCAGAGTTCTGGGTCTATATCTGGCAGTATCTAGTCAGTAGGTCTGGAATAAGGTACAAGAACTTGAGCTTCCAACAAGTTCTGAGGTAATGCTGTTGGTCCAGGGACTGTACTTTGGGAGTAACTGGTATAACAGGGCACAGATTTTTAAAGAGGCCAATCTTTGGGCTCAAGTATCTACCTAGTCATTTATTATTTGTGAGATATCTGGCAAGTTATTTAGCTTCTTTTAAGTTAAGTTTCTCTAGCTTTAGGATGAGAATAAAGTTTATAGGTTTATTTAAAAAATAATAGAAGTAAAAATTCACTACTTTTTCTAAAAAAAAAAATATATATTTTGTTTGAGAGCTAGAGAGAGTATGCACAAGCAGGGGGAAGGCCAGAGGGAGAAGTACACTCCCCTCTGAGCAAGGACCCTGACCTGGGGCCCAATCCCAGAATGATGGGATCATGACCTGAGCCAAAGAAGATGCTTAACCCACTGAGCCACTCATGTGGCTCCAAAATTTACTACTTGATTAAAACATATGTACATTTCCTGTCTTCTAAGAGATACTCAACAAATACTGATATCCTCCACTTTCCCCTTGAAATAAAATTACTACTATTTTCAATAATGGGTAGGAGTGAGCACAGTGGAATGGAGCACTGTTTACTGTGTCATTAGAAATAGAAGAGTGAAGCTCAGGGATCTTACACTAGGTGGTATGGAAAAATGGTCAGTCTCATTTATATGAGGTAGGAGGAAGGAAAAGTTGCTAAGTTAAGGTACTTGTAGTAAAACTGGATAGCACCCTAGCCTGAGCTGCAGCCTAAGATCTTGCTTGGCTTAAAGTTAATGGATACCATTTATAGTAATTAGTCAGCTCTTTTGTTTATAAATGATGATAAATCTTATTGCCAATGGGTCTTTTTAAAATCATATCTGATTTGGGATCATTTATGAATGTTGATTTTAGACTTTTTTTTGAGGGAAAAGCTATGTGTATCTACTCAGAGTTCTCTGGGGAAATATCTCTCTTTATGAAGTTTTCCCCTTTTTTGGTCAGATAAATGTGATTTACTTGTATTTTATAAATATAATATTTTAAAAATTATATAAGAATCTTAAAATGCCCAAATCCTCATTATTCTGTCAAATATTTTTGAAATGCTGCAATTTGTATTGGGATAGTTCCTTCCATTTGACAATAAGTGATTCAGTTTATAAGCATTCTTGCTCGGTGAAATCTTATTAGAAAATATGCCCTGAAAGGGTAGATCCTATCTCATTTTAAACTGAAGGTATTCTTAAAAAACAGTCTTTTTTGTTCTAGTAAATTAGAATATGCTTGTGAAGTATCAAACAATATGTTCTACAGAATTCAAACTTGGCAACTTTTATTCTCTCAATTCCATGGTCCAGTAATCATTGAAGGTGTTTCTAGAGAATTTCTTTCTGCTTCTAGTAGACCTTCTTGGTACCATATCAAGATTCTCTTTACCTGGCTATTGTTCCTGTCCTTCAGTTGTCATGGATTTTGGCTACTAACATTTATAGCTGGCCCCTCTCTAGAGAATTGCCTTCATCCTCCTGGAGAGATAATGTACTCCCCTAAACTTACTGCTATCCACACTCTCAGAAGCAGACTGGTATGGACATAAAAATGGCAATACCTACTCTGGTGTAGTTCATGCTCCAGCATTCCCTGTAAGATTCATGCTCAATGTAGAATCCAGAATAAACCACATTCTTGTTTTTTGTTTATTTGTTTGTTTGTTTGTTTTACCTGCTGTATCTGCTTCCTTAACTTCCTTTCTCCTGAGAACATTCTCCCATAAATTACTTGCTCAAGAATCCCCATCTCTGTCTCTGCCTTTGGGAAAAGCAACTCAATATTCCTAAAATTAAATATTATTTCTGACTTAAATTTGGCTTTTATTTTCCAATGTTTTATTGCAAATATGAAGATATTGAATTACTATGCCTATACTGCCTACCTAGGATAATAGTAAATTAGACATGATACAACAGGTATATGGTGTAGGATTTTAAATAATTTAATCTGACCATTATCAGTTTACAAAAATGGTCCAGAATGGTGAACTTGAAGACCACCTCTTTGGTTTGGACCAATGAATGAGAGAGAGAACAAAGAGGGTAGAAAAACCAATTGCTGTCAAATTAATGAGGGGCAAAGATGGTTCTAGGTGCAAAGCAATGAAAGTATGACCTGGTAAGCCAATGGCCAGCAGCTGAGAAACACAATTTGAGAGTCTGTAGGATACAAGGCTACAGTGATACTTGTCTCCTAGTAGACAGAATCAAATTGATCTGCATTTTCAATTATTGATGTTTCATTAAAAGTCATAAGGGAGAAAGTAAATATTTTACTGTAATGATCCATATTCCTATGTTTAAATATAATCTCTCTTACTATGTCATTCTAGTGCCTCCCCTTCTGCTACTGATTATGTAATCAGTTTCTCAAAAATGTAAAAGTGATTGGAAATTAATTTTCAATTTGTAATGCTGGTGAAAATCAATTCTCCTTCCCCATCCCAACCTCTCAAATGGATTTAGTTGATTTTATTTACATAGAGTCATTTAAGATGTCCAGTGTTGTTTGCCAATATAAGGAAGCACTCCTAACAGAAATAACAGGACCAAACTTACTCAGACTTCCTCTTCCAGGATATTTTGACATATACTTACAGCCTGTTGATTACCTTCTTCAGATGTTACTCATCAGCTCCCTCTCTCTATTCTTAGCATTTTTAGGTTCTGTTCAGCTTTGGACTTATATTTTCCTTCCTGACAGCACATTTCCTCAACCTGGTTTCTATTTCTTGGTAAAATGTTGTAACTAGTCACATTTTTTACCCACTTTGGCCAGTATTCTGCTTGGGCATAACCTTGCACTATGGACTATTCCTTCATCCGCATATAAAAGACCCCTGTAAAACAACAAGAACAACGAAACCACTGTTGAGGGCTGCCTGGGTGGCTCAGTTGGTTAAGCGTCTGTCTTTGGCTAAGGCCATGATCCCAGAGTCCTAGAATCAAGCCCCATGTTGGGCTCCCTGCTTGGTGGGGAGCCTGCTTCTCTTTCTCCTTGCTTGTGCTCTCTTTTTTTTTTCATTTTTTTTTTTTTTTTATTTCCAGCATAACAGTATTCATTATTTTTGCATCACACCCCGTGCTCCATGCAATCCATGCCCTCTATAATACCCACCACCTGGTACCCCAACCTCCCACCCCCCGTCCCTTCAAAACCCTCAGATTGTTTTTCAGAGTCCATAGTCTCTCATGGTTCACCTCCCCTTCCAATTTCCCCCAACTCCCTTCTCCACTCTAAGTCCCCATGTCCTCCATGCTATTTGTTATGCTCCACAAATAAGTGAAACCATATGATAATTGACTCTCTCTGCTTGACTTATTTCACTCAGCATAATCTCTTCCAGTCCCGTCCATGTTGCTACAAAAGTTGGGTATTCATCCTTTCTGATGGAGGCATAATACTCTATCCCCAGGGGTACAGGTCTGTGAATCACCAGGTTTACACACTTCACAGCACTCACCAAAGCACATACCCTCCCCAATGTCCATAATCCCACCCCCTTCTCCCAAACCCCCTCCCCCCAGCAACCCTCAGTTTGTTTTGTGAGATTAAAAGTCGCTTATGGTTTGTCTCCCTCCCAATCCCATCTTGTTTCATTTATTCTTCTCCTACCCACTTAAGCCCCCATGTTGCATCACCACTTCCTCATATCAGGGAGATCATATGATAGTTGTCTTTCTCTGCTTGACTTATTTTGCTAAGCATGATACGCTCTAGTTCCATCCATGTTGTCGCAAATGGCAAGATTTCATTTCTTTTGATGGCTGCATAGTATTCCATTGTGTATATATACCACATCTTCTTGATCCATTCATCTGTTGATGGACATCTAGGTTCTTTCCATAGTTTGGCTATTGTGGACATTGCTGCTATAAACATTCGGGTGCACGTGCCCCTTTGGATCACTACGTTTGTATCTTTAGGGTAAATACCCAATAGTGCAATTGCTGGGTCATAGGGCAGTTCTATTTTCAACATTTTGAGGAACCTCCATGCTGTTTTCCAGAGTGGCTGCACCAGCTTGCATTCCCACCAACAGTGTAGGAGGGTTCCCCTTTCTCCGCATCCTCGCCAGCATCTGTCATTTCCTGACTTGTTGATTTTAGCCATTCTGACTGGTGTGAGGTGATATCTCATTGTGGTTTTGATTTGTATTTCCCTGATGCCGAGTGATATGGAGCACTTTTTCATGTGTCTGTTGGCCATCTGGATGTCTTCTTTGCAGAAATGTCTGTTCATGTCCTCTGCCCATTTCTTGATTGGATTATTTGTTCTTTGGGTGTTGAGTTTGCTAAGTTCTTTATAGATTCTGGACACTAGTCCTTTATCTGATATGTCATTTGCAAACATCTTCTCCCATTCTGTCAGTTGTCTTTTGATTTTGTTAACTGTTTCCTTTGCTGTGCAAAAGCTTTTGATCTTGATGAAATCCCAATAGTTCATTTTTGCCCTTGCTTCCCTTGCCTTTTGCGTTGTTCCTAGGAAGATGTTGCTGCGGTTGAGGTCAAAGAGGTTGCTGCCTGTGTTCTCCTCAAGGATTTTGATGGATTCCTTTCGCACATTGAGGTCCTTCATCCATTTTGAGTCTATTTTTGTGTGTGGTGTAAGGAAATGGTCCAATTTCATTATTCTACATGTGGCTGTCCAATTTTCCCAGCACCATTTATTGAAGAGGCTGTCTTTTTGCCATTGGACATTCTTTCCTGCTTTGTCGAAGATTAGTTGACCATAGAGTTGAGGGTCTATTTCTGGGCTCTCTATTCTGTTCCATTGATCTATGTGTCTGTTTTTGTGCCAGTACCATGCTGTCTTGATGACGACAGCTTTGTAATAGAGCTTGAAGTCCGGAATTGTGATGCCACCAACGTTGGCTTTCTTTTTCAATATCCCTTTGGCTATTCGAGGTCTTTTCTGGTTCCATATAAATTTTAGCATTATTTGTTCCATTTCTTTGAAAAAGATGGATGGTACTTTGATAGGAATTGCATTAAATGTGTAGATTGCTTTAGGTAGCATAGACATTTTCACAATATTTATTCTTCCAATCCAGGAGCATGGAACATTTTTCCATTTCTTTGTGTCTTCCTCAATTTCTTTCATGAGTACTTTATAGTTTTCTGAGTATAGATTCTGTGTCTCTTTGGTTAGGTTTATTCCTAGGTATCTTATGGTTTTGGGTGCAATTGTAAATGGGATTGACTCCTTAATTTCTCTTTCTTCTGTCTTGCTGTTGGTGTAGAGAAATGCAACTGATTTCTGTGCATTGATTTTATATCCTGACACTTTACTGAATTCCTGTATAAGTTCTAGCAGTTTTGGAGTGGAGTCTTTTGGGTTTTCCACATATAGTATCATATCATCTGCGAAGAGTGATAATTTGACTTCTTCTTTGCCGATTTAGATGCCTTTAATTTCCTTTTGTTGTCTGATTGCTGAGGCTAGGACCTCTAGTACTATGTTGAATAGCAGTGGTGATAATGGACATCCCTGCCGTGTTCCTGACCTTAGCGGAAAAGCTTTCAGTTTTTCTCCATTGAGAATGATATTTGCGGTGGGTTTTTCATAGATGGCTTTGATGATATTGAGGTATGTGCCCTCTATCCCTACACTTTGAAGAGTTTTGATCAGGAAGGGATGCTGTACTTTGTCAAATGCTTTTTCAGCATCTATTGAGAGTATCATATGGTTCTTGTTCTTTCTTTTATTGATGTGTTGTATCACATTGACTGATTTGCGGATGTTGAACCAACCTTGCAGCCCTGGAATAAATCCCACTTGGTCGTGGTGAATAATCTTTTTAATGTACTGTTGAATCCTATTGGCTAGTATTTTGTTGAGTATTTTCGCATCTGTGTTCATCAAGGATATCGGTCTATAGCTCTCTTTTTTGGTGGGATCCTTGTCTGGTTTTAGGATCAAGGTGATGCTGGCCTCATAAAATGAGTTTGGAAGTTTTCCTTCCATTTCTATTTTTTGGAACAGTTTCAGGAGAATAGGAATTAGTTCTTCTTTAAATGTTTGGTAGAATTCCCCCGGGAAGCCGTCTGGCCCTGGGCTTTTGTTTGTTTGGAGATTTTTAATGACTGTTTCAATCTCCTTACTGGTTATGGGTCTGTTCAGGCTTTCTATTTCTTCCTGGTTCAGTTGTGGTAGTTTATATGTTTCTAGGAATGCATCCATTTCTTCCAGATTGTCAAATTTATTGGCGTAGAGTTGCTCATAGTATGTTCTTATAATAGTTTGTATTTCTTTGGTGTTAGTTGTGATCTCTCCTCTTTCATTCATGATTTTATTTATTTGGGTCCTTTCTCTTTTCTTTTTGATAAGTCGGGCCAGGGGTTTATCAATTTTATTAATTCTTTCAAAGAACCAGCTCCTAGTTTCGTTGATTTGTTCTATTGTTTTTTTGGTTTCTATTTCATTGATTTCTGCTCTGATCTTTATGATTTCTCTTCTCCTGCTGGGCTTAGGGTTTCTTTCTTGTTCTTTCTCCAGCTCCTTTAGGTGTAGGGTTAGGTTGTGTACCTGAGACCTTTCTTGTTTCTTGAGAAAGGCTTGTACCGCTATATATTTTCCTCTCAGGACTGCCTTTGTTGTGTCCCACAGATTTTGAGCCGTTGTATTTTCATTATCATTTGTTTCCATGATTTTTTTCAATTCTTCTTTAATTTCCCGGTTGACCCATTCATTCTTTAGAAGGATGCTGTTTAGTCTCCATGTATTTGGGTTCTTTCCAAACTTCCTTTTGTGGTTGAGTTCTAGCTTTAGAGCATTGTGGTCTGAAAATATGCAGGGAATGATCCCAATCTTTTGATACCGGTTGAGTCCTGATTTAGGACCGAGGATGTGATCTATTCTGGAGAATGTTCCATGTGCACTAGAGAAGAATGTGTATTCTGTTGCTTTGGGATGAAATATTCTGAATATATCTGTGATGTCCATCTGGTCCAGTGTGTCGTTTAAGGCCTTTATTTCCTTGCTGATCTTTTGCTTGGATGATCTGTCCATTTCAGTGAGGGGAGTGTTAAAGTCCCCTACTATTATTGTATTATTGTTGATGTGTTTCTTTGATTTTGTTATTAATTGGTTTATATAGTTGGCTGCTCCCACGTTGGGGGCATAGATATTTAAAATTGTTAAATCTTCTTGTTGGACAGACCCTTTGAGTATGATATAGTGTCCTTCCTCATCTCTTATTATATTCTTTGGCTTAAAATATAATTGATCTGATATAAGGATTGCCACTCCTGCTTTCTTCTGATGTCCATTAGCATGGTAAATTCTTTTCCACCCCCTCACTTTAAATCTGGAGGTGTCTTCGGGCTTAAAATGAGTTTCTTGGAGGCAACATATAGATGGGTTTTGTTTTTTTATCCATTCTGATACCCTGTGTCTTTTGACAGGGGCATTTAGCCCATTAACATTCAGGGTAACTATTGAGAGATATGAATTTAGTGCCATTGTATTGCCTGTAAGTTGACTGTTACTGTATATGGTCTCTGTTCCTTTCTGATCTACCACTTGTAGGCTCTCTCTTTGCTTAGAGGACCCCTTTCAATATTTCCTGTAGAGCTGGTTTGGTATTTGCAAATTCTTTCAGTTTTTGTTTGTCCTGGAAGCTTTTAATCTCTCCTTCTATTTTCAATGATAGCCTAGCTGGATATAGTATTCTTGGCTGCATGTTTTTCTCGTTTAGTGCTCTGAATATATCATGCCAGCACTTTCAGGCCTGCCAGGTCTCTGTGGATAAGTCTTCTGCCAATATAATACTTTTACCATTGTATGTTACAGACTTCTTTCCCCGGGCTGCTTTCAGGATTTTCTCTTTGTCACTGAGACTTGTAAATTTTACTATTAGGTGACGGGGTGTGGGCCTATTCCTATTGATTTTGAGGGGCATTCTCTGAACCTCCTGAATTTTGATGCTCGTTCCCTTTGCCATATTGGGGAAATTCTCCCCAATAATTCTCTCCAGTATACCTTCTGCTCCCCTCTCTCTTTCTTCTTCTTCTGGAATCCCAATTATTCTAATGTTGTTTCATCTTATGGTGTCACTTATCTCTCGAATTCTCCCCTCGTGGTCCAGTAGCTGTTTGTCCCTCTTTTGCTCATCTTCTTTATTCTCTGTCATTTGGTCTTCTATATCACTAATTCTTTCTTCTGCCTCATTTATCCTAGCAGTGGGAGCCTCCATTTTTGATTGCACTTCATTAATAGCTTTTTTTATTTCCACTTGGTTAGATTTTAGTTCTTTTATTTCTCCAGAAAGGGCTTTTATATCTCTCGAGAGGGTTTCTCTAATATCTTCCATGCCTTTTTCGAGCCCGGCTAGAACCTTGAGAATTGTCATTCTGAACTCTAGATCTGACATATTACCAATGTCTGTATTGATTAGGTCCCTAGCCTTCGGTACTGCCTCTTGTTCTTTTTTTTGTGTTGAATTTTTCCGTCTTGTCATTTTGTCCAGATAAGAGTATATGAAGGGGCAAGTAAAATACTAAAAGGGTGGCAACAACCCCAGGAAAAAATGCTTTAACCAAATTAGAAGAGATCCAAAATCGTGAGGGGGGAGAAAGGGGATAAAAAGAGGTTCAAAAAGGAAGAAAGAAAAAAAAAGAAAAAAGAAAAAAAAAGAAAAGAAAAGAATTAAAAAAAAAAAAGGAAAACACCTAAGAAAAATGTAAAAATGAAAAAAATATATATATTAGATAAACTAGTAAAAAATCGTTAAAAAAGAAAAAGGTAACAGTTAAAAAAAAAAATTTACCCGAAGGCAAGAAAAAAAAAAAAAAAACAAAAAATGAAAAAGAAAAAAATTAAATTAACTGCAAGACTAAAAAAAAATCACAGGGAAAAAGCCATGAGTTCCGTGCTTGGCTTTCTCCTCCTCTGGAATTCTGCTGCTCTCCTTGGTATTGAAACCGCACTCCTTGGTAGGTGAACTTGGTCTCGGCTGGATTTCTTGTTGATCTTCTGGGAGAGGGGCCTGTTGTAGTGATTCTCAAATGTCTTTGCCCCAGGCGGAATTACACCGCCCTTACCCGGGGCCGGGGTGAGTAATCCGCTCGGGTTTGCTTTCAGGAGCTTTTGTTCCCTGAGCGCTTTCCGTAGAGTTCCAGAGGACGGGAATACAAATGGCGGCCTCCTGGTCTCCGGCCCGGAGGAGCCGAGAGCCCAGGGCCGCACTCCTCAGTGCGCCCTCAGAGAACAGCGCCCAGTTACTCCCGTCTGCCTGACCTCTGGCCGCGCTCCGAGCTCTCCGAGCCTGCGACCAGTTCAAGGTAACACCGAGCTGCGAGCTTACTGTCGGCTGTCTCTGTAGCCGGCTTTCCCGTTCCAATACCCGCAAGGTCTGCGACACTCAGACACCCCTGATCCTTCTGTGACCCTGCGGGACCTGAGGCCACGCTGACCCCGCGTGGGCTTCGCCCCGTTTTAGCCTCTGGAGCGATGTCCCTCAGCGGAACAGACTTTTAAAAGTCCTGATTTTGTGCGCCGTTGCTCCGCCGCTTGCCGGGAGCCGGCCCCTCCCCCCGGGGTCTATCTTCCCGTCGCTTTGGATTCACTTCTCCGCCGGTCCTACCTTTCAGAAAGTGGTTGTTTTTCTGTTTCCAGAATTGCTGTTCTTCTTCTCTTCGATCTGCCGATGGATTTTCAGGTGTTTGCAATCTTTAGATAAGCTATCTAGCTGATCTCCGGCTAGCTGAAGCAGTCTCAGCCTGCTACTTCTCCGCCATCTTGACTCCTCCGCTTGTGCTCTCTTTTACTATTTCAGTCACTATTTCTGTCGCTCACTCTGAAATAAATAAAATCTTTAAAAAAATAAAAAGGGTTGAGTGAAAAATTATGTAAATGAAATCACCAAACTCCTGCATAATATATCCAGAATTGTTCTTTTTGTTTTAGAGAGAGAGAGGGGGGAGAGACGGAGGAGAGGGAGAGAGAATCTTTAAGCAGCCTCAATCTTACAACCCTGAGATTATGACCTGAGCAGAAATCAAAAGCCATTTGCTTAACCAACTGAGCAACCCAAGAGCCACTGTCCTGAATTATTCTTTAATGAATAATGTTATTTTTTTAGTATTAAAAATCTGTTCTTAAAGGATTTTCCTTTTCAGTTTGCTTGTGAGGGGTAATACAAATTCCTTTCCTGGGAAAACCCTTAATTTTATAGAAAAAGGATCTGAGGTGCAGAAATGGTAGCATTTGCATTCACTCTCATGATTTGTAACTATAACTCATCAATTTTGTAGTATTGTATAGTACTTATAAATTGTAATTCATTTATTATTTCCATTATCTGTTTTATTATTGCATTTGAGTAGCTTCCTAGTTTTGCTCTAAAAACAGTACTCTTAAGAACTGTTTATGTGAATATATCATGATTAGTTAAGCAAGAGTTTACTGTTTATTATAATTTACCTGAAAGTGGAAAAGTTAGAATATAGAATATGTGCATTTCTTGTTACACTTTATAAAGCCAGTTCATTTTCCAAAGTGGTTATACCAAGTCACATTTCACCATAGTACATGAGAGTTCTAGTTAGTTCACATCACTATATGTGTTTGATTTTTTTTCCCCGACTCTGTTGGGTATGAAACAGCATCTAATTGTGTCTTCAATTTGCATTTTCTTAGTTAGTGATGAGATTGATATGATTATTTATATGTTTATTTATTACTTAAGTTTCTTCTTTTGCAAAGTCCTTCTCTAGGTACATTGCCCATTTTTGTTCTATTGAATTACTTTTCTTTTTCTTATTGATACCTTGACAAAAGAGGTAAAATATGAAAGAATGTTAAGTATGATTACATTTATATAAAGATGAAAACCAGGCAAAAGTAATTTATATTGTTTATGCATGCCTACATGTATGTTAAATTTAGTTGTAGGGGCTCCTCGGTGACTCAGTCAGTTAAGCCTCTGCCTTCAGCTTAGGTCATGATCCCAGAGTTCAGGATCAAGACCCATATGGGGCTCCCTGGTTAGCTGGTAGCCTGTTTCTCACTCTTCCTCTAACCAATACCCCTCTATTCATGCTCTCTCTTTCTCTCTTGAATAAATAAATAAAATATATTTTTTTAAAGTTAGTGGTAAAAATAAGGGAATTATTATGTCCCAAACCAGGATAGGGTTGACACTTAGGGGGAAGGAAGTAATTATGATTAAAAAGAAGTATGTAGGGGGTTGCTGCAGTGCTGACAATATTCTACTTTGTGACTAAACATTAGTTATGTGGTTCTTCACTCCATTAATATTTGTTTAACTGTGAATAGCAATGTATGCTCTACTCTGAATATAAATGTGAAAATTGAAAAGTTACACTTTCCATCTGCTTGCTACTATTAATTAGAAATGCAACTGGTTTTTATACATTGATTTTTTTAATCAAACAACTTTTTAGAAACTTATTTGTAATTAAAAAATCCGTAGATGTGATTTTTTAATTTTTTAATTTTTATTATTTTTATTATTATTAACATATAATGTATTATTTGCTTCAGGAGTACAGGTATATGATTCATCAGTCTTACACAATTCACATAATGCTCACCACAACACATACCCTCCTCAATGTCTATTAACACAGCCACTGCATCCCTCCTACCCCCATTCTAGCAACCCTCAGTTTGTTTCCTGAGATTAAGAGTCTCTTATGGCTTGTTGTCCTCTCTGGTTTCTTTTTGTTTCATTTTTTCTTCTCTTCCCCTAATATCCTCTGCCATGTTTCTTAAATTCCACATATCAGTGAGATCATAGGATAATTGTCTTTCTCTGATTGACTTATTTTGCTTAGCATAATATCCTCTAGTTCCATCCACATTATTGCAAACGTATGACTTCATTATTTTATTTTTATTTTTTAAATATTTTATTTATGAATTTAAGAGAGAGCTAGAGAGAGAGAGCATGAGAGAGGAAGAGAGGGGAGAAGAGGGAAAAATCAGACTCCCTGTGGAGCTGGGAGCCTGATGCAGGACTTGATCCTGGGACTCCCAGATCATGACCTGAGCTGAAGGTAGTTGCTTAACCAACTGAGCCACCCAGGCATCCTAATTTAATTATTTTGATGGCTGCATAATATTCCATTATGTGTGTGTATATCTATATATGTAATATATATATATACATATATATGTATATATATTTAATATATATATAATATTCCATTGTATATATACATACATATATATATATGTATATATACTGCATCTTCTTTATGCATGCATCTGCTGATGTACATCTGGGCTCTTTCCATAGTTTGTCTATTGTGGATATTGCTGCTATAAACATTGGGGTGCACGTGCCCCTTTGGATCACTACATTTGAATCTTTGAGTAAATACCCAGTAATGCAATTGCTGGGTCATAGGGAAGCTCTATTTTCAACTTTTTGAGGAACCTCCATACTGTCTTCCAGAGTGGCTGTACCAGCTTATATTCCCACCAACAATGTAGGAGGGTTCCCCTTTCTCCATATCCTCACCAATATCTGTCATTTCCTGACTTGTTAATTTTAGCCACTCTGATTGGTGCTATCTCATTGTGGTTTTGATTTGTATTTCCCTGATGCCGAGTGATGTTGAATACTTTTTCATGTTTCTGTTGGCCATTTGGATGTCTTTGCAAAAATGTCTGTTCATGTCTTTTGCTGATTTATTTATTTATTTATTTGTTTATTTGTTTATTTGACAGAGAGATCACAAGTAGGCAGAGCAGCAGGCAGAGAGAGGAGGAGAAACAGGCTCACTGCTGAGTAGAGAGCCCGATGCAGGGCTTGATACCAGGACCCTGAGATTATGACCTGAGCTGAAGGCGGAGGCTAACCCACTGAGCCACCCAGGCATCCTCCTTTTCCCCTTTCTTGATTGGATTATTTGTTCCTTGGGTGTTGTGTTTAGTAAGTTATTTATAGATTTTTGATACTTTATCTGAAATGTCATCTGCAAGCATCTTCTTCCATTCTGTCGATTGTCCTTTGGTTTTGTTGACTGTTTCTTTTGCTGTGCAGAAGATTTTTATCTTGATGAAGTCCCAATAGTTCATGTTTTCCCTTGCTTCCTTTGCCTTTGGTGATGTGTTCAGGAAGAAGTTGCTGAGCCAAGGTCAAAGATGAGGTTGCTTGTGTTCTTCTCAAGGATTCTGATGTGTTCCTGTCTCACACTGAGGTCTTTCATCCATTTTGAGTCTATTTCTATGTATGGTATAAGAGAACTGCCTAGTTTCATTCTTCTGCATAGGGCTGTCCACTTTTCCCAACACCATTTGTTGAAGAGACTGTCTTGTCAATTGGATATTCTTTCCTGCTTAGTTGACCATAGAGTTGAGAGTCCATTTCTGACTTCTCTATTCTGTTCCATTGACCTATTTTTGTGCCAGTACCACACTGTCTTGATCATTACAGCTTTGTTATAGAGCATGAAGTCCAGAATTGTGATGTTGCCAGTTTTGCTTTCATTTTTAAAAATTCCTCTGGATATTGGGGTCTTTTCTGGTTCCATACAAATCTTAGAATTATTTGTTCCATTTCTTTGAAAAAAGTTGATGGTGCTTTGATAGGGATTTCATTGAATGTGTACATTGCTCTAGGTCCCATAGACATTTTAACAAAAGTTGTTCTCCCAATCCATGAGCATGGAATGTTTTTCCATTTCTTTGTGTCTTTCTCAATTTCTTTCATGAGTATGCCATAGTTTTCTGAGTACAGATTCTTTGCCTCTTGTTAGATTTATTCCTAGGTATCTATGGTATTGGATGCAATTATAAATAGGATTAACTCCTTAACTTCTTTTTCTTCTGTTTCATTGTTGATATATAGAAATGCAACTGATTTTTGTGCATTGATTTTATATCCTGCCACTTTACTGAATTCCGACATGAGTTCTAGCAGTTTTGGGGGGGAGTCTTTTGAGTTTTCCACATAAAATATCATATCATCTGCAAAGACTGAGAGTTTGACTGCTTCTTTGCTGATTTATACCTTTTATTTCTTTCTGTTGTCAGATTGCTGAGGCTAGAACTTCAAGTATTATGTTGAATAGCAGTGGTGATAGTGGATATCCCTGATGTGCTCCTGACCTTAGGGGAAAAGCGCTCAGGTTTTCCCTGTTGAGAGTGATATTCCCTGTGGGTTTTTCACTGATGGCTTTTATGATATTGAGGTATGTACCCTCCATCCCTATACTGCATAAAGTCATAATCAAGAAAGGATGTTGTACTTGGTCAAATGCTTTTTCTGCATCTATTGAGAGTATCATATGGTTCTTGTCCTTTCTTTTATTAATGTATTGTAGCAGGACATTGATTTATGTCCTACTTGGTTTTGGTGAATAATCTTTTTAATGTACTGTTGAATCGTATTGGCTAGTATTTTGGTGAGAATATTTGCACCTATGTTCATGAGAGATATTGGTCTCTAATTCTCCTGTTTGGTGAGGTCTTTGTCTGGTTTTGGGATCAAGGTAATGCTGGTCTCATAAAATGAGTTTGGAAGTCTTATAAAAAATAAAAAATTAAAAAAAATTGTTGGAAGTCTTCCTTCCATTTCTATTTTTTGGAAAAGTTTCAGGGAATAGGTATTAATTCTTCTTTAAATGTTTGGTAGAATTCCTTGGGAAGCCATCTGGTTCTGGGCTCTTGTTCACTGGGAGAGTTCTGATTACTGCTTTGATTTACTTGCTGGTTATGGGTCTGTTAAGGTTTTCTGTTTCTTCCTGGTTCAGCTTTGGTAGTTTGTATGTCTCTAGGAATGCATCCATTTCTTCCAGATTGTGTAATTTGTTTGCATATAGTTTCTCATAGTATGTTCTTATAATTGTTTGTATTTCTTTGGTGTTGGTTGCGAGCTCTCCTCTTTCATTCATGATTTTATTTGTTTGGGTTCTTTCTCTTTTCTTTTTGATAAATCTGCCCGGGGAATTATCAGTCTTTTTAATTCTTCCAAAGAACAAGCTCTCCTGGCTTTGTTGATCTGTTCTTCTGTACTTTGGTTTCTGTTTCATTGATTTCTGATCTGATCTTTAATATTTCTCTTCTCCAGCTGGGTTTAGGCTTTCTTTGCTGTTCTTTCTCCAGCTCCTTTAGGTGTTCTGTTAGGTTGTGTACTTGAAACCCTTCTTGTTTCTTGAAAAAGGCTTGTATTGCTATATATTTTCCTCTCAGGACCCCTTTTGCTGTGTCCCACAGATTTTGAGCAGTTGCGTTTTCATTTTCAATTGTTTCCATGAATTTTTAAAAATTCTTCTTTAATTTCCTTGTTGACCAAGTCATTCTTTAGTAGGATGCTCTTTAGCTCCATGTATTTGAGTTCATTCCAACTTTCCTCTTGTGGTTAAGTTCTAGTTTCAAAGCATTGTGGTCTGAAAATATGCAAGGAATGATCCCAGTTCTTTGGCATGGGTCAAGACCTGATCTGTGACCCAAGATGTGACCTATTCTGGAGAATGTTCCAAGTACACTAGAGAAGAATGTGTATTCTGTTGCTTTGGGATGGAATGTTCTGAATATATCTGTGAAGTCCATCTGGTCCAGTGTGTCATTCAAAAGCCTTATTTTCTTGTTGACCTTTTGTTTAGATGATCTGTCCATTTCAGGAGGGGAGTGTTAAAGTGCCCTACTATTATTGTATTATTGTCAAAGTGTTTCTTTGATTTTGTTATTAATTGGCTTATATAATTAGCTGCACCCATGTTAGGGGCATAGATGTTTACACTTGTTAGATCTTCTTGTTGGATAGACCCTTTAAGTATGATATGGTGTCCTTCCTCCTCTCTTATTACAGTCTTTGGTTTAAAATCCAATTTGTCTGATGTAAGAATTGTGACCCCAGCTTTCTTTTGATGTCTGTTAGTGTGAGAAATTGTTGTCTACCCTAACTTTAAATCTGGGGGTGTCTCTGTGTCTAAAATGAGTCTCTTGCAGACAGCATATTGATGGGTCTTGTGTGTGTGTGTGTGTGTGTGTGTGTGTGTGTGTGTGTGTTTTAATCCATTCTGATCCCCTGTGTCTTTTCATTGGAGCATTTAGCCCATTTATGTTCAGGGTAACTATTGAAAGATATGAATTTAATGCTATTGTATTGCCTATAAGGTGACAGTGTATATTGTCTCTGTTCCTTTCTGGTCTATGTTACTTTTGGGCTCTCTCTTTGCTTAGAGGATCCCTTTCAATATTTTTTGTTGGGCGGGTTTGGTGACTGCAGATTCTTTTAGTTTGTTTCTTCTGGGAGCTTTTTATCTCTTTTTCTATTTTCAGTGACAGCCTAGCTGGATAAAATATTTCTTGGCTGCATTTTTTTTAAATTTAGTACCCTTAATTTTTTTTAAAGACTTATTTATTTGTTTATTTATTTGAAAGAGATAGTGTTTGTGAGAGCACAAGCAGGAGGGGCAGAGGGACAGGGGCAGAGAATCTCAAGCAGACTCCAAGCAAGCTAAGTACAGAGTCTGACACAGGGTTTGATCTCAGGACCCTGATATCATGACCTGAACTGAAACCAAAGTCAAACACATAACCATCTGTGCCACCAAGGCACCCCTAGATGGTGTTTTTTAAAAAACATAGTGCTATTATCAGAGAAAAATTATAATCTTGTTTTTCCCTTTCTAATAATTTGACTTATTTTTCTTCACTGATTATACTGGTTTTTAACTTCAGCATAATGTCCAATAGAAGTCATACCATGTTCCTGAAACTAAAGGGAACATTCATGTTTTTCCATTAATTGTGATTTTTATCATAGGTTTTGTGGCCTTCTCTTTTATCCAACTAAGGAAGTTTCCTTCTATTACTTTTTTTAAAATAATTTTTTAAATTAAAAATTGATTTTAAATTTCATCAAGCATGTTTCCTCACCTATTGAACTTGTCATATTCAGTATTATATTTTTCAGTTCTTCAAGTTCAATACTGATATTTTTATGTTTATTTTATATTTCCTTATTTATCTGATATTTAACCACTTCTTTTATTTTTAAATCTGTCATATTATTTTTATGTTCTCTTTCTAATAATTCAAATATATGGAATATCTGTAGGTCTGATTACAATGTTTGATGCTTTTGTTGGCTTTCTTATATTTTATTTCATTTTGTAGTTTGTGATTTTTGAATTTGAGTTCATCAATCTGGAAACTTTGCCTCTGGAAATCCTTTGAAGCCTGGGTTTTAACGTGAGTTTATCCAAAAATTATGTTCATTTTCTTCTGCAGGCTACCAGGAGGTTTTACCAGCTCTGGGTGCTTTAAATTCTTGGCTAGAGATTTTTCAGACTACTCATGTAAGGAAATTCAAGTTGGAAATTCACATAAGGCTGGATTTCTCAAAGAGGATTTATTTCTCTTCCCCTGAATTCAGTATCAAAGTTCAGTGGGACTTTTTTTTTTTTTTTTTTTTTTTTTTTTTTTTTGCATTCTTGAGGTAGGTGGGGAGGGAGGCAGACTTGATTTTAGTATATTCTTATTTTGAAGGCATAGTCCTTGAGACCCTAGCTCTCTGGGTATGTGTTGGGGTGGGGGTTGGTTATTTCCTATTAGATAACCCAACGTGGCTTACTCCTGGGATTTGCATATTTTCCTCTGGGTCTTGAGAGGAACTGAAAACTAAAGTTCAGGTTGACCTTTTTGTCAAGTGTTGACAAGTTGAACGCCATCCCTCAACTTATTTTTCTTCTGGGTCCTAGATACTTTTATATTATTGGCATCTGAGTAATTCTTTACTAGTTTTTTAATTCTTGGATGCAGTTAAAATATTTTAAAAATATTTTGTCCAGCATTTTTGTTTTTTTTGTTTTTTTCCTATTGAAATGGTTTGTTCAGGTTACTTAGTTTTCTAGAATGTCAGAAACAATAATTTAAGCTTTATGATTTCTGACCTCTCTTTCAACTTTGTGGTTGATGCTATGTTTCACTATATTAAAGATTTGTGGTTGGTAAGTGCTATATTTCTAAAAAGAAATAACTTGTGAAAGCAAGCAATATAATTGCACACTCATGAGAGGGCTTAGGGCCACATGTTCCCATAGCTTATGCATCAGTGTCCTTGCCTTAGGCTGTTCTATTTAACACATAGAGGATTCTTAGTTAAACTGTAATTCAGTTTAACTAAAATCCCCTTCTTTAACCATTCCTAGAATGCAATAATAATGTCTTGATAATTGTTGAGATTTCTTTGTTTTTTTTTTAATTTTTTTATTTTTTATAAACATATATTTTTATCCCCAGGGGTACAGGTCTGTGAATCGCCAGGTTTACACACTTCACAGCACTCACCAAAGCACATACTCTCCCCAATGTCCATAATCCCACCCCCTTCTCCCAAACCCCCTCCCCCCAGCAACCCTCAGTTTGTTTTGTGAGATTAAGAGTCACTTATGGTTTGTCTCCCTCCCAATCCCATCTTGTTTCAATTATTCTTCTCCTACCCACTTAAGCCCCCATGTTGCATCACCACTTCCTCATATCAGGGAGATCATATGATAGTTGTCTTTCTCTGCTTGACTTATTTTGCTAAGCATGATACGCTCTAGTTCCATCCATGTTGTCGCAAATGGCAAGATTTCATTTCTTTTGATGGCTGCATAGTATTCCATTGTGTATATATATCACATCTTCTTGATCCATTCATCTGTTGATGGACATCTAGGTTCTTTCCATAGTTTGGCTATTGTGGACATTGCTGCTATAAACATTCGGGTGCACGTGCCCCTTTGGATCACTACGTTTGTATCTTTAGGGTAAATACTTTGTTTTAATAGAAAATAGCCTTCTAAAATAATGTCATAAATCATATGGTATAATATTAATTAAACTTTTAATGATATAAATCTCTTAGAAATTAAACACTTCTTTTTCTGTTAAATAGACATGATTTTCTTGACAAGAGTATGGTTTTCTCAGTTACACATATGTCTATTCTTGGTTATCTGTAATTATTATTCTAGCAATGATAACAGTACCAAGTTCACAGAGTTATAAGAATTTCATGAATACAAGTATGTGAAAGATTTTTGCACATCATAAAGCAATACAAGGTTACCAGGTATATTTTATAAAATTAAATATTACATCATCTGAATTCTTATAACATTTAGAAAAATCATAGGGGGATACAAGTTTATTTTTCTTCCTAAATTATGAGCTTAATGATGGAAGAGATTATTTAACAAATGAAATCTCTAGAATTTAGCACTGTGCTTGGCCCATAGTAAATAATCACAAAGAACGTGTAACCAATTATCAGTGAGAAATACTTTTTTAATGAGATGTTTTAAAATACATCTTATATCACAAATATTTTTAAGGGGCATTTATTTAGAGTTAAGGATTTTTCATGTCTCTTGCTATCTCCATGTTTTATATCTGCTAAAATTATCTGTAACAGCTAAAAATAATGGGCCTTTGTGGGGTAAGGGCAATGTTAAAATAATTTTTTCATGTGGGAAATGGGAAAATTTGGTTGAATAATGTAAAATGTTTTTCCAGTTGTAAGATCCTACAAAGTTTGATATTAAATGAAACATAGAATTTTATTTTCTATGCTATGTGCTAATGTGCTTTTAGCCTAGAAAATACATACTGAAAGACATGTAGGCAAATGTATACAGGTATGCAAAATTTGCAAACATATGCAAATTTCTTTCATAATACTTACTTAGCCCACTTTTCAAACAGGACTCTGCATTGCCCTACCTCTGTAAATAATCCTACTTAGATTGCTTTTCAAAAGCATAACCTATAGCTTCATCTTTTCTTTCACTTACCATCAACCTAAATAGTCCAATAAAATAATCCATGAGATTTTGTTGATATATTTATAGAGGAATAATTATAGCTAGGCTCAGTCTAGTATGTTATTCTGGACTATTTAAACATAATGAAGTACAATATCCTTGTCATTGTTGTTTCAGTAGAAATAGTGAATTTATTGTTAGGAATTTCACAGTTGATTATAATGAGGAATTCCACATTTGATTGTAAGGAGGGTTTAATGCCTTAGACCTCAGGGTAAGTAGAAATTTTGAGGTCAGTGGATTATAAACATGTTTAGTTTCTAAATTTCCATCAGGCTTTTGGGTATGTGGAGGAAATTTAGGTGAGAACCAATTATAAATACAGCCCATTCTTACATTGTTTGTATATCTTTAATTTCTTTAAACATCTACTAACTATCTAGAATAGTACTATAAAGAATACCGGTGCCTCATAAATGGTTAACAAATACTATATGATTGAGAATTGAGTGGATTTCAGAATTCATATTTTACTTGAAGAAATAAAACAGGAACCTCAATCTTTCCATTACAAATATTTCTTCACTCAGAGGGCATATCCTTTTAATATTTAGTCCAATTTATGAATGTTGTCAAATGCACTTTCATTTACTTTTTGATAAATAGCATGCTGTTTAAGATATTTTCCATTTTCCATAGTTGTACACTAAAAGCAAGAAAGAAAAGCAAATGTTAAATGGAAGGATACATTCTAAATATTCCTGAAGAGATAACATTTTGTTGTCAGCTTAGATTGTGGAGTGGATGGAAATCAAAATGCGCTCACAATAGGTAGTCTTTTAAGACTTCTTTTGAAGTCCATATTACGCATAGGGAGTGCACAGGTTATCTGAGTGAACTATTGTATGACTGTAGATCCAGGGATTTTACTCTTTTGCTATCACACTCCCTTTAGGCACTGAATCAAGGGAATATAAACTTAAAAACCTACAGATAAGGGATTTAGAGTACTTATAAATAATTCATCCTTCTCTTATAGCATTTAAATGACTATAAAAAGTTGCTAATCTATGGACATGTCTTGCTTTTTCTTTTCATGTCAGTTTCTTGGTTTCTACTTGCTTTCCTTTTCTACTTTTGAAAAGTAAGAATGTTAGAAATATATTATTTTAATATACCTTATGTTTTCACAAACCATTGCTTGGTACCAAATCATTTAGAATGTTATGATGTTAAAGAGATCAATCATATAAGAACAGAAATCAGTACAGCACAGTTTGATTGTAAAATGTGTATTCTGTGCATGTTTTACAATATAGTCATAGTTTACACATTTGAAAAATTCAGTTTAGACATATTTTTTATCATAAATTCTTAGCTGTACTTTTCTCTTTTGGCCCTTGCATTTGGCAAAAACACAGATACAACGTGAAAGAAATTGATAGTACAGATTTAGGAAAACAAGACTGTTAATAGCAAATTAATAGCAAAAATCCAGCTATCACCCTCCTCGTATCAATAACAGCACTGATTAAACAAAATACTTTTCACCTTCTCCTCATCAAAATGTGGTACCCTTCAAGCACATTCTAGAAAGACACTAGCAGTCTAACAGAGATAGAAAATACCAACATCATTTGCAATTGCTGATTAAAACAAATGTTTGAGAAATAAATATTTAGTTTAATTCTGCCTTTTACAGATATGGTTGTACTAAATATGAGTGGAATATTCAAAATGATGACTGAGGCAGTGGATGGAGTGGTTATTATTTAGTAATTCTTTATTTATTAAGTTCTGAATATAAAGCATTGAACTATACCCTGAATATACAAAGATACATTAAGACAAGACCCTTGATGGGGCGCCTGGGTGGCTCAGTGGGTTAAGCCGCTGCCTTCGGCTCAGGTCATGATCTCAGGGTCTTGAGATCGAGCCCCGCATCGGGCTCTCTGCTCGGCAGGGAGCCTGCTTCCTCCTCTCTCTCTCTCTGCCTACTTGTGATCTCTCTCTGTCAAATAAATAAATAAAATCTTAAAAAAAAAAAAAGACAAGACCCTTGCCCTCAATCTATTGGAAGTGTCTTAAAAATAAACCATTTTGGTACCAAGTAATAAGCCATAAAAACATTGTGGAAAATGCTATAGGAACACAGAGGCAGGAGAACAACTATTACTGCCTAGAGTGCCCAAAGAAGACTTTCACTGAGGAAGTAATAACATTTTTAGTTAAGTCTTGAAAGATGAGGAGGAAACTGAGCTGGGGAGATGGGCAAGAACAATACAACTCCAGGAAGAAATAAGGACAGGGAAAAGTAACATTATGA
This sequence comes from Mustela erminea, assembly GCF_009829155.1. NCBI lineage: Eukaryota > Metazoa > Chordata > Mammalia > Carnivora > Mustelidae > Mustela > Mustela erminea. The sequence continues at coordinate 23,368,123 of NC_045635.1, read as the reverse complement.
TGATGCACGTCTTGATGAAAGATCAGTCATTTGGTGAGACTGGATGGTAGGAAAGGAGAAAAAATTGATGATTTGGGGCTATAAAGGGCATTGTATGTTAAATAGTTTGACTTTCTGGCATGACTGTGGAGAAGAGGGAACCCTTGTACACTGTTGGTGTGGGCATGTAAATTGATGCAGCCACTGTGGAAAATAGTATGGAGGTTCCCCTAAAATTAAAAATAGAGCTAACATACGATCCAGCAACCCCATTTCTGAGAATATATCTCAAGAAAACAAAAGCACTAATTCAAGAAGACATCTGCATACCCCAACCCATGTTCACAACAATGTTATTTAAGTAGCCAAAATATGAGTAGTATAGACATTTTAACCAAATTCATCCTTCCATGAGCATGGAATATCTTTCCATTTCTTTATGTCATCTTCAATTCCTTTCATCTGTTTTATAATTTTCAGAGCATAAGTCTTTTACCTCTTCTGTTAGGTTTATTCCTGGGTGTCTTACTGTTTTGGGTGCAATTGTAAATGGGACTGATCCCTTAATGACTCTTTCTGCTGCTTCATTGGCATATAGAAATGAAACAGAAATCTGGATGTTGATTTTATATCCTGCCACTTTACTGAATTTTTTTAAATCACTTCTAGCAGTTTTTTGTTGGAATCTTTCAGGTTTTCTATGTATAGTATCATGTCATCTTCAAGTAGTGAAGTTTTATTCTTCCATGGAAACAAAATGTCTTTTGATGAATGGATAAATAAGTTGTGGTATATATAAATAGAATATTATTCAGCTGTAAAAAAACAACACGAGGAAATCTTGCCATTTGTGACAACATGGTCAGACCTTGAGGGAAGTGTAAGTGAAATAAATCAGAGAGATGAATACTCTTTGATCTCACTTATATGTGGAATCTAAAACAAACCACCAAACTAATGAAAAAAATCAGATTTGTGGTTACCATAGGTGGGGGGCATGGTTAAGGGGAATTGGAGAAAGGTGGTCACAGGCATAAACTTCCAGTTAAAAGATAAATAAGTACTAGTACAATATGATAGCTATAGCTATGATTATGGCTGTATAATATATAGCAAAGTTGTTAAGGGAGTAGATCCTAAGAGAAGGAGAAAGGAGAAAATTTTTCTTTTAATTTTATCTATATTAAGTGACAGTAAGTCAACCTATTCTGGTAATCATTTCTCAGTATATGTAAATCAAACCAGCATGCTGTATGCCTTATATACCTTATATACTTTGCAGGACAAAAATTTCATCAGAATAATTATTCGGCTTTTGAAAATTAACATTTTTATTTTATTTTTAAAAATTTTTAAAAGATTTTATTTATTTGACAAAGAGAGAGAGATCACAAGTAGGCAGAGAGGCAGGCAGAGAGAGAAGGGGAAGCAGGCTCCCTGCTGAGCAGAGAGCCTGATATGGGGCTAAATCTCAGGACCCTGAGATCATGACCTGAGCTGAAGGCAGAGGCTTTAAGCCACAGAGCCACCCAGGTGCCCCTACATTTTTGTTTTAAAATAACTCTAGTTTCAAATGTAAGTGTAAAAAATAATGTAGAGGGATCCCTTGTACTCTTGATCCAGTTTTTCCCAATGATGATATCTTGCAAATCTATAATGCAATATCACAATCAGAATATTGACATCGACACAGTCAAGATATAGAGCATTTCAATCATCACAAAGATCCCTCATACGGTCTTTTTGTTACCACTCATACTTGTCTAGCCCCCAACCCCACCTATACTTATTCCCTGGCTATAAGTCTGTTTTCCATTTCAATAATTCTGTCATTTTGAGAATGTTGTCTAAATGGACTGTTCTGCAACTTTAGAGATTGACTTTTTCCATTAATCTAATTCCGTGAAAATCCATCCAAGCCAATGTGTGTAGTTTGTTCCTTTTCATGGTATAGAATTACCACAGTTTAATAACTCATCTACAAATATCTGGGTTGTTTCAAGTTTTTGGTTATGAATAAAGCTTCATTGAACATTTGTATAGCAATTTTTGTGTGACTATAAGTTCTTTTCTTCTCTAGGATAAAAATGCCCATAAGTGCAATTGCTGAGTCATAGGATTATTGTATGTTTAATTTTAGAAAAAAATTAACAAACTCTTTTCCAGAGTGGCTGCACTATTTTACATTCCCATCTCAGTGCTAATGTATAAGTAATCCAGTAATATAGCAAGTGATGCAGTTTCTCAGCATACTCATTAATATTTAATGATGTCAATGTTTATTAACTTTTTTTATTTTTTACTATTCTGATAGGTATATAGTAAAATCTCATTGTGGTTTTTAAATTTTCATTTCCTTAATGACACATGGTATTGAATACCTTTTTTGCCATGTACATATCCTTTTCTTTGATAAAATGTACCTTCATGTCTTCCACCCAGTTTCTGATTATTTTTTTTAAACTGGTAAGTTTAAAGAGTTTATCTTATGGTCTAGATACCAGTTCTTTTTCAGATACATGGTCTACAAATATTTTCTTCCCATGTATATGTTTCCTATGATTTTTAGCAACTTTGAAGTAAAGACATATACTATAAGAACAGGAAGGAAATTATTAAATACCTATAAAATAATGTAAAAGAGAACACTTCATGCCAGAACATATGGAAAACACCAAAAGGTGCTCTAAATATTAAATGCCTTTATTGTTAATAAAGAAGAATACCAAAAAAATAGAGAATAACCATATTAACCATATTAAACTAAATTCAGAAGAAATTAGAAAAACAATATATATTAAACACAGTATTGAAGGTTTTACTAGTGGTAAGGTAGAATTAAATGTAGAATTTTATTAATTAAAAACACAAAAGATAAAATAAAGGATAACTGTGAGAAAGACTGCTAGTTTTTCCTCAGTGCCCATTGATCCTTCCCTTTCTAAAAAGTAGTAGAATCATCAGTGGCTGCCTGACTTAAAGATCATGTTTCTAGTAAAGTCTTCTATCCTGGCTGGGATGCAGATATGATGGCTAAAGCTCAGTAGTTATTTTGGACCATGAATTGGAGACCATATGTTGAGTTGAAAAGAGTTTTAATATAGAAAGTATGGAAGGGAGGGTTCTGGGGAAATGGGGTAACCAGGTGATGGGTATTAAGGAGGGCACATGTTGTGATGAACACTGGGTGTTAAATGCAGCTAATGAATCATGGAACACTACATCAATAACTAATAATGTACTATATACTGGCTAATTGAGCATAATAAAAAAAAAATCCCTAAAAAAAAGACAAAGTGCTAGAATACCTCAGGATTATAAAACCCAAGTTACTTACTTCCAGAATTTATTATGTATTTGAAAAACAACCTTCTACATATGCAGTAGTTCAAAGGGTAGCTTTATTTTTCTTTTTGAGATTTTATTTATTCATTTGAGAGAGAGAGCATGAGAGAGAGAACCAGAAAGGGAAGAGGGTCAGAGGGAGGAGACTCCCCGCTGAGCAGGAAGCCCCATGTGGGACTCCATCCCCAGGACTCCAGGACCATGATCTGATTCGAAGACAGCTGCCCAACCAACTGAGCCACCCAGGTGCCCCAAAGGGTAGCTTTAGAAGGATATGCTCACATAAAGGGCAGTAAACCTTTAATCAGGGAAAAGATTAGGGATATTTCCTTTTCATCAAAGTCTAGGGGCTCAGATGGCCACAAAAAGCTGTTGCTAATCAGAGAGACTGGGGTTGAGTATGATTTGGAGGCCAGTAAATAAAAGACTAGAGTCTTAAGGCTTAAATACATGTCTAGATATGGAATTGGCTTGTAGCAAATAGGACAGAAATCATATATTTTCTGAAATAATTTTTTACCATAAAAAGTCCGAAAGAAAACAAACACAAAATACAAGCTAGACTGAAAAATCCTGTAACTGTTTACCCCATAAGGCAGTCCCCACGCCACTGAAGCTGCAATAGCATGAAGTGAACTGCTAAATTCTCCTACTATGCTTCAAATTTGGCAATGGAAGGTAATGGAAAAGAAAAGAAAAGAGCCTCCCAAAGGGAGGACATGCATCGTGGAGGAAGATAGAGGGGGGAAAAATGCTCCAAGAAGACAACCAGGGGGACTTGCAACTATGGCACTGCCATGATAGGCACTATTTGGAGTCCCTGCCCTGCAGGTTTTGATACTGGTTAAGAATGAGTTACTGCTGTTTGTGTTTCCTATTTTTGTGTTTTCGAATGGGACTTCATTTTAGTTACATTAACAATAAATTAATATTAAATAACCTGAGCTCATGAAACATGTCTAGAATACAAATACCAAATATGAATATGAGGGAAAAGCTTTTTTCACAGGAAGAGCTTAGATTTTGAGATATAGTAACTATTTGGTAAACTGGAGTTCTCCTGAAAATGGGTTGATATGATTTTATATAAGAAAAAGTTCATGGATAGTTGGGTTGCAGTTCTGCTAGGTGTTCCCTAAATCAACCTTCTATCAATTTCTAACTTAGTACTAGATGCCCTGATGTTTAGTGGGACACATGGCTGCCCCAAATGAAGATTATATTTCTCAGCTTGCTTAACAGCCAAGTGTGTCTATATAACTGACTTCTGGTCAATGGGCTATAAATAGAAATTGTTCTAGTTAGGACAGGTTCTTGCCCTGTTGCAATTAGTACCAGGGAGAAATATGTTCTTTATCCTTCCTTTATCTTGGAAAGAATGTGGAAGTGATGAATGGGTTAATTCATTCATTTTAAAGTTTGTGAAATATTGGTTGTCATGGGGCAGAAAAATAGAGCTGGATCTTTGGAATTGCTTACTGGCCCTGGAGTTCTTACCTCATATATACTTTCTGAATACAGCAGAGAAATACACTTCTATCTTTTGAAATCATTGATGTTCATTCAAATGTCCCTTTATATTCTCTGGAACACTTTATTCCTTTCTGCATTATTGTAATTCCACATGGAGTCATTTTTCTTTTGACTATATAATTCAATTTAATAATCTTTTAATGAAGGTTTCCTAGCCCCATGTACTCCCAAACCTTGGCTTGTCTTTAAAAATAAATGTATTTTGTTTTGATTTTTTTGGAGGAAATTTTTGAGAATTACACAGTTTTAGCTGTTACCCACTTTCAGAAGTTTAAGTAGCTAACTGAAGTTTATTCCCACTACCACTTTTTTTTTCCGTTTCTGTTGAAGAGTAAGCTGTCAGTCTTGCTGATGGTCTATAAGTTGTTAAGGTAATGTGTCATGCTCATTGTTTTGTGGATTTTGAACCATCCTCATATCTCAGGAATAAATACCACTTGATTGTGGTGAATGAGCCTTAATGTATTATTGAATTGTTTTGCTAATATTTTGTTGAGGCTATGTCCAACTGTGTTCATCTGGGATATTTCCCTGGATTTTTCTTTTTTGTAGTTTCTTCGTCTAGTTTTGCTGTCAGAGTGTCAGAGTAATGACAGCATCATAGAATGAAGTTGAAGTTTTCCTTCCTCTTCTGTTTTTTGGAAGAGTTTGAGAAAGATAGGTATTAACTCAACTTTAAATGACTGTTAGACAAACCATAAGAGATGCTGAAATCTAGGAAACAAACTGAAGGCTGTGGAGGGAAAAAGGCGGGGGTTGGGGAATGGGGTACATGGGTGATGGACATTAAGGAAGGCATGTGTTATAATAAGCAGTGGGTATTAAATAAGATTGATGAATCACTTAACCCTACCTCTGAAACTAATAATATACTATATATTAATTGAATTTAAATAAGAAATAGAAAAATAGAAAATTAATGGTAGAATTCACATATGATGCCATCTGGTCTTAGATTTTGTTGAAAGTGTTTTGATTACCTATACAATTTTGTTACTAGAAATTGATCTGTTCAGATTTTGCATTTCTTCCTGATTCCAAGTCTCAGAAAATGGTATGTTTCTTGCAATTTATCCATTTCTTCCAGGTTGTCCAATTTTTTGACCTAAAATTGTTCATATTAGTCTCATAATCCTTTATATTTTTGTGGTGTTCATTGTAACTTCTCTTTCATTTCTAATTTCTTATTTAAGTCCTCTTTTTTTCTTGATGAGTGTGGCTAAAATTTTATTGGTTTTGTTTATCCTTTTAAGGACCGATTATTTTGATTGATTGTTACAATTTTTTTTTTTAGTCTCTTTCATTTATTTTCTTGTCTTTCTTATTTCCTTTCTGCTACTAACTTTAGGCTTTGTTTGTCCTTTTTCTAGTTCCTTTAGGTATAGAGTTGGACTGTTCACTTGGGATTTTTCGTTTTTTCTTTCTTTCTTTTTTTTTTTTTTTTTTTTTTGTGGTAGGCCAGTATGACTGTAACTTCCTTTTAGAAATGTTTTTGCTATGTCCCCAAAATTTTGAACTGTTGTGTTTTCATCTTCATTTGTTTTCAGGTATTTTTTTACTTCCTTCTTAATTTATTCATTGACCCAGTTGTTGTTTAGTAGCATTTTGTTTAGCTTCCATATTTGTATTTTTTTCCAGTTCTTTTTCTCCTAATTTCTAGGTTCATGTCATTGTGGTCAGAAAAAAATGTCTAATATGATTTCAGTCTTTTTAAATTTATTGAGTTCTGTTTTGTGTCCTAATATTTGATCTACCCTAGAAAATGTTCCATGTGCACTTGAATGTGTATTCTTCTGTTTCTGGATGGAAAATTTTGTATATATATGTTAAGTCCATCTGCTTTAGTGTGATGTTCAAAGCCACTGTTTCTTTACTGATTTTCTGTCTGGTTAATTTATCTATTGATGTAAGTGGGATGTTAACATCCCCTACTATTATTATATTACTGTCAATTTCCCCCTTTATGTCTGTTAATATTTGCTTTATATATTTAGGTGCTCCTATGTTGCATTTATTGATATTTACAGTTTTTCTGTCCTCTTGGATTGATCCCTTTATCATTATGCAATGCCGTCCATTCTTTTTTGTTATTGTCTTTGTTTTAAGGTCAATGTTATCTGACAAGAGCATTGCCAACCAGCTTTTTTTCACTTACATTTACCTGAAGAATTTTTCTATCCATTCATTTTCAATCTGTTTGTGTCTTTAGGCCTGAATTGAGTCTCGTAGGCAGCTTATAGATAGATCTTGTTTTTTCATCCATTCAGTCACCCTGTGTCTTTTGATTGGCACATTTAGACAAGTTAGGCTTAAAATAATTATCAATAGGTATGGGTATATTGCCATTTTGTTCATTTTTTTTGTTTTTTTTTGTAATTCTTCTTTGTTACTTTCTTCCTCTTTTTTTTCTTGTGATTAATGACAGTCTTTAGGGTTATGCTTGGACTCATTTTCTCTTTATGTTTTTGTGTATATATTATAGGTTGTTTTGTCATTGCCATGAGGTTCACATATAACTTCTAAGTATATAGGAGTCTATATTAAGTTGATGGCTGCTTAAGTTCAAACACATTCTAAAAGCACTCCATTTTTAGTTCCCCCTCCATGTTTTACACATGTGTTGTCATATTTTATATCTTTTCATCCCTGTGAATACCCTAGTTAATGTTTCAGATATAATTGATTTTACTACTTTTGTCTGCTAACCTTCATACTAGTTTTATCAGTGATGATATACTTCTTTTAATTATTATGTGTATTGGTGAGGATCTTCTTTGGTTCATCTTGTTTGGGATTTTCTGTGCTTCCTGGACCTGAATGTCTGTTTGCTTCTCCAGATTAGGGAAGTTTTCAGGTATTATTTCCTCAAGTAAGTTTTTTACCCCTTTCTTTCTCTGAGACCCTTGTAATGTGATTGTTAGTATCCTTGATGTTACTGCAGAGGTCTCTTAACCTCTGCTTGTTATTTTTTTTTCTTTTTCCCTTTTGCTATTCTATTTGGGTGCTTTCCACTACCCTGTCTTCCAGATTGCTGATTCTGCATCCTCTAATCTGCTATTGATTCTCTCTGGTGTATTTTTCATTTCAGTTATTGTACTCTTCAATTCTGATTAGCTCTTTTTTGTATTTTTATCTCTTTGTTAAAGTTCTCACTAGGTTCATCCACTGTTCTCTCAATTCTTATAAGCATGTTTATGACTATTACTTTGAACTCTGCCTCCTCATTTTTTTTAACTTTCTGTATTGTTTTTATGGATTTCTGTGAATTTGGTGAAACAGCCTTGAAGGAGATGCCTTGTATTGGCTACAAGTGCCTGACAGCTTTGGCTAGCTGGCTGGCTGGAGCTGTAGCAGGTATGGACTAGGGGGTTCCAGGGTGCTCTACACAGGGGCCATCCTGGTGAGATGTTTGGAGCTAAAATGGGTGTTAGCCATGGGACTCTTGGGTGCTCTGCACAAGAAGCATCCTGGTAGGATGGCTGGAGATGAAGTGGGAAAAGGCTGGGGAATTCTGAGGTGTTCTGTGCAAGGGTCACTCTGGTGGGACTCCTGAGGCTTGGCCAGGCTGGGTACCCTTTGCTGAGGCTGCACTAGTGGGACAGCTGAAGCTGACAAAGGCATGGGCTGGGTGTCCTGTGGTGCTCTGTGCTCAGGATATTCTGGAAGGATAACTAGAGCTGAAGTGGGTGTCGGCTGGGCATGTCCTGGTGTGTTTCATGCTGGAGCTGCCTTGGAGATATGCTGGAACTTATGTGAGCCCTAGCTGATGCTCACTGAGGGGACAAGCCACCTAAATGCTAGACCCTGCTCTGTTTTCGCTGTCATGGTGAAAGGGGAGCATAAACAGTGGTGGTTGCCAGTACTTCTGACCCTGGAGAGAGTTAGAGCAAATGCTCAAGTTAGTAAATGAGTTTTCACTTATAATCCGGTTGCCCTCTAAACCCTGGATTTTTTTTTCCTTCTGTGTCCCAGGGTGGGTGAATCTGCATGTGGGTCCTTCACTGCTATCCTTTCTGATTGCTATTTGCAGAATTAGGAGTTGAGGTCCTCTTGTAGTGGTGTCTATCCTCTTGCTATTCTGTTTGGTCCCTTTATCCTTTGTTGTGGGGAAGCTGTTCAATCATTCTTCAATCCTACTACAGGAGGAGTTGTTTTATATTAGGTGTAAAGTTGATAAATCCATGAGAAGGTGAATTCAAGGCGGTCTTCTTATGCTATTTACTTTGAAGTCTTTGTCTGAAAACCATCTAGATCACCTGTGGACCTGTTTTATTTTTTTAATATTATCCTTCAGTTTTTAGTCCATTGATTTTGTCTCTGCATTTTTGGAAATTATTTTTTAGTTAATATACTTGAGTTTTTAGAGAAGTTTTAGATTTACAAAAAGTTGAGCAGGAAGTGTAGAGAATTCTTGATTACCCTTTTTCTTCCCCCCACAGCACCCCAGTTTCCCATATTACAGCATCTTGCCTTGGTATGGTATATTTGTTAAAATTGATGAATCAACATTGATAACATTATTAATAACTAAAGTTTATAGTGTACATTATGGTTCACTCTTTGTGTTATTCTGTTCCATGGGTTTTAACAAATGCATAATGTGATGCGTCTTCCATTATAGTACAATAACAAATAGTTTTACTGCCCTAAAAACCCCTGTAACTCTGTCTGTTCATCTCTCCTTCTTTCCTTCTGAACCTCTCTGGCCACCAGTGATATAGTGTTGCCTTTTCCAAAATGTCTATAGTTGGAATCATACAATAAGTAGCCTTTGAGACTGGCTTCTACAACTTAACAACATGCATTTAAAGTTCCTCCATGTTGAATGCAAATTGGTGAAGACCCTCTGGAAACCAGTATGGAGATTCTCCAAAGTGTTAAAAATAGAACTCTCCTATGATCAAGCAATTGCAGTATGAGGCATTTACCCAAAGGATACAAAAATACTGATGGGAAAGGATAAATGACCCTGATGTTTATAGCAGCATTATTAACCATGGCTAAGTTATGGAAACAACCCCAGTATCCATCAAATGATGAATGGATAAAGAAGATGTGTACACACACACACACAAAACAAACAAACAAACAAACAAACAAACAATGGAATATTACTCAGCCATCAAAAAGAATAAAATCTTGCCATTTGCAACAACATAGATGGAGCTAAAGAATATTATGCTAAGCAAAATAAGTCAGAGAAAGACAGATAACATATGATTTCACTCATATTTGGAATTTTAGAAACAAAACCAGATGAACAAAGGGGGATAAAGAGGGGCAAAGCAGAAAACACATTCTTCACTATAGAGAACAAAATGAAGGTTATGGGAGGGGGAGTGGGCAGGTGGTGGTGGTGGGTATTGGTTAAATGGGTGATGGGTATTAAAAAGGGTATGTATTGTGATGAGCATCGGGTACTATATGTAAATGATGAATCACTAGATTCTACACCTGAAACTAATGTACACTGTATGTCAACTGGAATTTAAATAAAAACTTGGGGGGGAAAGTTCCTCTATGCCTTTTAACAGATAGGTCTTTTTTTATGATAAATAGTATTCCACTGCATGAAATGAGATGCCTGATAATTTTGATCAAATGCTAGATATAATGTATAACAAATATCAGTATCCTTAGATGATGTTATCTTTCTACTGGGATAATTTTCTTCTGGCAATAAAGTACATATGGGCATATTACCATGATTCAATAAATCCCAGATTATTTGAATTTGTATTTCTTACTTTGAACCAGTTGATTGTCTTTTGGTTTGCTTTTACTTCTGGAATGTATTCCTTCAGAGGTCACATCTGAAAGCCTGGGGCATTTATCCAGGTATTTCTTTTTTAGCAAGATGAACTCCAATTTGTGTCTTTGTTACATAGAGTAGAATAACATCTTATGTGTCAAATTAAGAAAAAATAATAGAGGTACTGGAGTGGCTCAGTCAGTTAAGTGGCTGACTCTTGTTTTCAGCTCAAGTCATGATCTCAGGGTTGTGAGACTGAGCCCCACACTGGGCTTCTGCATTGGGTGTAGCACCTGCTTAAGATTCTCTCCAATTCTTCCTCTGCCCCTCACCCCCCTCTCTAAAACAAACCATGTACACACATAACACACACAAACATATGTAAGAAAACTTATCAGCTGTATGGAGAACTTAAAATAATTATAGAAAATGTTACATAAATTTGATAAATTTGACAAACCAAATGAGGTGGATTATTTTTTAATAGGATGCAAATTATTAAAATTGTTTAAACAAATTGTCATGGAAGATACTGAAAACTTATTAATAAGGTATTATTTGAAATAACACTGGTCATTGGATCAGTTAACACCTCACCTTGAAAAAAATAAAGATTATTCAGATGTCATTTAAAACTTGCAGGCCATAGAATAGTTGGAAATTCCCTGGTTTTGTGAAGCAAGACTAGTAGTTCTAGAAAAAGCCAGTAAAATGGTACCAATAAATATAATAAACAATTTCATTTATACATCTGAATGCAAACATTATATTTACAGTTTAGAAGACAGTAGAATACTTTTAAAAATTCTGTAAGAAAAAGTTTTAAAATTTAATCTTGAAATTCAGGAAAAATGTAATTTAAACATAAGAAAAATGTAAAATATTTCTCAACATGGGAGGAGACATCAAATTTACCATTCATAATTTCTCATTAAAAAAGTCAATAATGACCATAAACAAAGTTAATGAAATTTATCACTTAAAGAAAGTGTGTGGTGCATCATTATACGACTCACTGAAAGGGGAATGTACAACAACCACCTTTTAATATATAGTTGATTGCATCTAATCACTATTTTGTCAGTTTGGGTTTTTTGATGGTGAAGAAGCTACCTGTTTGCATCTGCATGTTGATAAAAGATGACCTTAGCAATTTAGAAGCTCATGGTCTTGCTTGCATTCCAGTTAATCTGTTTCATGGACACTGATTCAGCACGTAAAATAACTGTAGTATTTAAACTGATAATGATTTAACCTTCATTATCAAGTGTTTCCCATAAAGTGTTTCCATTCATGGAATTCATTTTCCTCCAGGAATTGATGAAAGCCAGATCTATTTTAATGCTTGTATCCTCCAATTTCATTCTATTACTCAGTGATATAAGTATGTAATGGATCAGGTTGTTAAAGAGTACTATTTTATAATTTAAAGTTAGTTGATGTGGTACCTGGAATAATGGCTCCTAAAGGCATTAAGGTCTGCATCTGTGGAACCTGTATATGGAAGACGAGTTTTTACATATGTGATTAAGGATGTTGACATGGGGAGATTAAACTTGTTTACCCAAAGGAACCTTAACACACTAGTATTGTTTTAAGGGAAGGCAGAAGGAAATTTGACACAGAAAAGAAGGTAGCATTGTGACCATGGAGGCAAAGATGGGAATGATGTAGCTGCAAGCCCAGAACTGCCTGGGAATTCCAGCAGCCAGGAGAAACAATAAGAGACAAGGTACAGATTCTCCTCTAGAGCCTCCAGAAAGTGTGACCCCTTCAACACCTTGATTTGTTTCTAGGGATAGTGATTTCAGACTTCTAGCTTCCAGAACCATGAAAGGACAAATTTATGTTGTTTTAAACCACCAAGTTTGTTGTAATTTATTATGGCAGCCATAGAAAATTAATACAGTTGATGTTATAAATTTTCACACATCTACACAGAAGCTCAGCAGGTACCCTATTCTAGAAAATGGATGACTCTTGAAAAATAAAATCAAAGTATGTTTAATATAGGTTGGTTTTTGAAAATTACAATAATTTTCAAGATTTATTTTTAATTTTTAAGGTGTACAACGTGATTTGGTATACATAGTGAAATGATTACCAGAATCAAGCTAATTAACATATCTCCTCACAGTTACCATTTTTTGTGTGATGAGAATACATAAATTTATTCTCAGCAAAATTGTAGTGTTCAATGCAATATTAACTGTTATCCAAATACTGTACATTAAATCTCAATTTTGTCATCTTATATAACTACATCTTTGTATCCTTTGATCTCTCTCTCTCCATTTCTCCCACCTCCCAATTCTGATAACCACCATTATATTCTCTACTTCTCTGTATTTGACTCTTTATAAGATTTCATCCATAAGTGAGATAATGCAGCTTCCCCCCCACTTTCTGTGTCTGGTTTATTTTACTTAGCATAAGGTCCTCCAGGTCCATTTGTATGGTTGCAAATTGCAGGATCTCTCTCTTTTTTGAAGTTGAAAAGTATTTCATTTTGTGTGTGTATGTGTGTATGCACCTCACAGTTTCTTTGTCCATTCATTCACTGATGTACACAAGTTGATTCTGTATCTTGGCTTGGCATTTGTGAATAATGCTGTAGTGGTGAGTTGAGGAAATTGAAGTCCATTATTAATGATTGTTCCAACGTAGGACATGAAGGAGAAAGGATGACAAGAAGCTAGTACTTAAATGAAAGTAGCAATAGGGTATTCTATTATTTGGAAAATATCTCAGGTCAGAAAGAGAAGACATAAATGAATACAGAGGATGGATAAGTCATAGTATGAATGGCAAATCCTATGTTTACCTTATATGAGAGATTTTACGTATTTTGTGCAAAGTCCCAATTTGTTTCCCTGGTAACAGGCATAGACAGCAAGGCAGGTTAAGAATATTGGCGCCTGGGTGGCTCAGTGGGTTAAGCTGCTGCCTTCGGCTCGGGTCGTGATCTCAGGGTCCTGGGATTGAGGCCCGCATCGGGCTCTCTGCTCAGCAGGGAGCCTGCTTCCCTCTCTCTCTCTCTGCCTGCCTCTCCATCTACTTGTGATTTCTCTCTGTCAAATAAATAAATAAAATCTTTAAAAAAAATTTTAAAAAAAGAATATTGGAAATAAGAATACAAAAAAAGTTATCTTACCTTTCAAAAATATGAAATAGTGGGTACTCTGTGAATATTAAAGTAGCCAGTACTACTATATATAGCTTTTGTTGTCACTTTCGTGGTCTGTGTCAGGAAAAATCTTTCCACTTCCTCTATTTTCAGTCTGCAAGCATATATACTTCTCTATATACTCTGCTCTGTCATTCCTCCTTGCTTTCATCACAATATTACCTCAGTGTGTCCACTTCAAAATGACTGAATTTTCCTATAGATTTTATTAAATAAATTTATTATTTTTCATAAAATTATAATTACAAAATATATTAATGTATAATTATGTTAATAGGTACTATTACTTTTGACATTACAAAGTGAAATTCTTACACCAATTGTTCTCTCCTACTATGCTATTCTCCCCTTCCTCACTGAATTTTAGTAAGCATTTAATAAAAAATGAAAAAATCTTAAAATTTGATATTTTAAACTTTGTAATTTAATATTCCACTCTTGATTGGATCATTTAGTGGGAACTACAGGCTCTAATTTACTAATTCACATAACAAAATCTGAACTAGGTTTAACTTGCTTTTAACCAGTGATCTTTTGAATCACTGAAATAGACAACAGAAATACTGTATTAAATTTCCAAGTGTAAGAAAATGGATACCACCTTAGAAATCTCAGGGAATAGCGATGTCTTATTTATTGCTGCCTGCATATGATCCCCCAAACATAGTGACCCAAAAATAACATCTTTTTCTATGGGTCAGGAATCCAAGCATGGTTTAGCTGCATCCTCCAACTCAGGCTCTCAGGGTTGTGATCAAGTTGTCACCTGGGGCCTTAGTCATCCCAGGGTAAAGCTAGAGCATTAATTATCCACTTCCAGGCTGACTCAGTATTGTTAGCAGGACTGAGTGCCTTGAAAGCTCTTGAGCTGAGGGCCTTGATTTCTTTCTGGAGTTTGAATGGAAGGTACGCTCAGTTCCTCCACATGAGCCTTTGCATAGGGTAGCTCATAATATGGCAGCTTGCTTTATCAAATTGAGGTAGTGAGACTAAGAGAGTGCCAGTAAGACAGAGCTCAGTCTTGCAACCTATTCTCAGAAGTGATATGCCGTCTCTTTTGCTGTACTGTCTGTTAAAAGGGAATTGCTTTGCTCAGCCCACACACAAAGGGAAGGAGTTATGCAAGGGCATAAATACTGGCAGATAGAAGAGCGAGCATTCGGCACCAATTGAGAAGGCAGTCTAACACACATGCACTTCCTGTTTTTCAGTTTAATAACAATGTAGGTAGATACATTTAGGAATTTGATTTGAATCAGATTTTTTTCTCAAATGATTGAGGTGCATCGTAGCTTTTATTTTTATTTTTTAATTTTATTTTTTCAGTATTCCAAGATTTATTGTTTATGTACCACACCCAGTACTCCATGCAATATGTGCCCTCCTTAATACCCACCACCAGGCTCACCCATCCCCCCACCCCCTCCCCTCCAAAACCCTCAGTTTGTTTCTCAGGGTCCACAGTCTCTCATGCTTCATCTCCCCCTCCAGTTTCCCCCAATTCTATTTATAGTTTTTATTTGAGGATGTGTGTGTTGACATTGCTCTGATTTACAAGAGACGTTTTTACACTATTTCTGTATACATCATCCCAAAAAAGCAGTGGACTAACTAAAAGCAATACTTCTCTATCTTCATTCCAACTAAATGTTACTTTAACATTATTTTCCTATGATTCTTCTGGTGAATCATACCAAACTTGATCTGACTCATGATACATACTTACTGTATGTTGTAATTTCAAGTATGTTTTAAACTGATACTATATTTTCTGGTAATCTTTCCAAGCATATGTGTGTGTGTGTGTGTGTGTGTGTGTGCGTGTGTGTGTGCATGTGTGTGTCTCATTGTCCTTATTGAGGAATAATTGACATATAGCTGTATATTAGTTTCAGTTGTACAATGTAATGATTATTTCCATATATGTGAAATGACCATCATAGTAAGTCTAGTTAACATCCATCACTGTACATACAGATGTTTTTTTCTACTGATGAGGACGTTTAGATCTATATGCATGGCAAGTCTATCATGATGTTATTTAAATTTGCAAAACACATCACCATGTCCCTAAGCCTTTTTCTTGTTTTATTTTTCTAGATAGCACTTTGCAATGTCTTATATATAGAAATGTTTTATTTGTGGAGTTATTCATTGACTGTTTCCTCCTAAAAAATGTAAATTCCATGATGAAGAAACAATTTTTATTGCTATCTCATTCTAGAGAAAGGTTGGGCACATAGCTGAAACAGAAGAACTAACCATTGACTAAATGAACTGAAGAATGTTCATTTATGCTTTGACCTTTTATATTTTGATTCTTCCAATAATTAATTCTAGGCTTCTGCCAGGTTTATATCAACCTTTGAGAACATGCTGGAAAATTACTTATTGCTATAGTTTATAACCAATGTTCTTTCCAGGTACCTTAATGGTTCTCATTAAAGGATCATATGTCTCAGTTTCTCCACATTCAGAGTAAAAATAGAATTGCAAATCTTTTAGTCAACTGCTTAACTTTCTGGAGTGAGGCCAGATAGAAATATAAATAAATCCCAAACAAAATAACAAGTAAACAATTTTATTAAGCTTAAGGGGAAGATATTCTTAATATTAACACTCTTCGTATTTTAAGATTATGCAGACTTTTTCTTACTAAATATATATATATACATACATGTATGTATATATATATATATTTGAAAATGTGTCGGTGGTGGTGGGTATTAAGGAGGCCACGTATTGCATGGAGCACTGGGTATGGTGCATAAACAATGAATCCTGGAACACTGAAAAAATAAAATAAAATGTGTCAATCCACAAATAGAAAGCAAAGAGATTATCAATGGTATAAAAAAAATTAGAAAATTAAAAGATGTAAACCTTTTTGTATTTTCAGACCACTTATGAAGCTATTTTTCATTCAGGCACAAAGTTTTACCTCTTGAAATTGTTTCTTATATTTGTTCCATTGTCTTTTTTTGTTGAGGAAAAATTGATGTGTGTGTGTGTGTGTGTGTGTGTGTGTGTATCCTAATATTAGTTTCAGTTGTACAATGTAATGATTCAATATTTATATATATTATGAAATGATCATCATGGTAAGTCTATTTAATATCCATCACCATACATAATTTTTTTCTTTTGATGAGAACTTTTAAGATCTTCTCTCTTTGCAACTTTCAAATATGCAGAGCAGTATTAACTATTGTGCCCATGCTGTACATTCCATCCCCATGACTTACTTATTTTTTTTTAAAGATTTTATTTATTTATTTGACAGACAGAGATCACAAGTAGGCAGAGAGGCAGGCAGAGAGAGAGAGAGAGAGAGAGAGAGAAGCAGGCTTCCTGCGGAGCAGAGAGCCCGACGCGGGCCTCGATCCCAGGACCCTGAGATCATGACCCGAGCCGAAGGCAGCAGCCCAACCACTGAGCCACACAGGCGCCCCATGACTTACTTATTTTTAACTGGAAGTTTGTTCCTTTTGATTCCTTTCATCCATTTCACCTACCTTCAGCTCCTGCTTCTGGCAACTACTTATCTGTTCCTTGCATCTTTGAGTTTCTTTTTTCTTTTTGATTCCACATGTGAGATCATATGGTATTATCTTTCCCTGACCTATTTCACTTAGCATAATGTCTTCAGGGTCTGTCCATGTTGTCACAAATGGCAAAATGTCATAATTTTTATGACTAAATAATACTACATTATGTTTATATGCAACATTTTCTTTATCCATTTACCCACTGATGAACCCTTCGTAGGTAGCTTCCATATCCTGGCTATTGTAAATAATGCTGCAATGAAATTGGGAGTACAGATACATTTTGAGTTAGTGTTTTCATTTTTCTTGGATAAATACCAAGAAGTGGAAATGCTGGATCATGTGGTAGTTCTGTTTTTAACTTCTTAAGAAGTGTTGCTTCTGTTTTCCATAGTGGCTATACCAATTTACATTCCCACCAGTAGTGAACAAGGATTCCCTTTTCTCCACACCCTTGGCAACACTTGTTATTTCTTGTCTTATTGATATTGTTATGATATCGATATTATTATTTCTTGTCTTTTTGGTAATAGCCACTCTGACAGGTGTGAGCTGGTATCTCTTTGTGGTTTTGATTTGCGTTTCCCTGATGATTAGTGGTGCTGAGCATCTTTTCGTGTACTGGTTCACCCTCTGTATGTCTGGAAAAATTTACTGTCTTAACTACCTTAGCCAGAGACTCTCTTTTACTTCTCATCGACATGACTGACCAAAGGAGTAATGTATTTTCCCATGCAATTATTTTCTTTAATGCCAAATTAAATGTTTTATTAAAAGAGTTAAACCAAAGTATTAGAAAACGTAACTGGTATAATTCTCAGTAATTCCTGATTGCTGACTCCTATTTCTACTATGCATTTATGTTTTTTAAAAATGGGAGAAGATATTTGCAAATGACAGTACAGTCAAAAGGTTTATATCCAGGATCTATAATGAACTCCTCAAACTCAACACACACAAAACAGACAATCATATAAAAAAATGGGCAGAAGATATGGACAGACACTTCTCCAATAAAGACATACAAATGGCTATCAGACACATGAAAAAATGTTCATCATCACTAGCCCTCAGGGAGATTCAAATTAAAACCACATTGAGATATCACCTTACACCAGTTAGAATGGCCAAAATTAACAAGACAGGAAACACCATGTGTTGGAGGGGATGTGGAGAAAGGGGAACCCTCTTACACTGTTGGTAGGAATGCAAGTTGGTGCAGCCACTTTGGAGAACAGTGTGGAGATTCCTCAAGAAATTAAAAATCGAACTTTCCTATGACCCTGCAATTGCACTCCTGGGTATTTACCCCAAAGATACAGATGTAGTGAAAAGAAGGGCTATCTGTACCCCAATGTTTATAGCAGCAATGGCCACGGTCGCCAAACTGTGGCAAGAAAGAATGCCCAACAGAAGAAAAATACAGAGGATGGACCTTCTGCAACAGAGCTAAAGGCTATCAACATGGACAATATGTCAGAAAGAGAATTCAGGATAAGGAAGATGTGGTCCATATACACTATGGAGTATTATGCCTCCATCAGAAAGGACAAATACCCAACTTTTTTTTTTTTTTTAACTTTTATTTTTTTTATTTTTTTTTTATTTTTTATTTCCAGCATAACAGTATTCATTATTTTTGCATCACACCCCGTGCTCCATGCAATCCGTGCCCTCTATAATACCCACCACCTGGTACCCCAACCTCCCACCCCCCGTCCCTTCAAAACCCTCAGATTGTTTTTCAGAGTCCATAGTCTCTCATGGTTCACCTCCCCTTCCAATTTCCCCCAACTCCCTTCTCCACTCTAAGTCCCCATGTCCTCCATGCTATTTGTTATGCTCCACCAATAAGTGAAACCATATGATAATTGACTCTCTCTGCTTGACTTATTTCACTCAGCATAATCTCTTCCAGTCCCGTCCATGTTGCTACAAAAATTGGGTATTCATCCTTTCTGATGGAGGCATAATACTCTATCCCCAGGGGTACAGGTCTGTGAATCACCAGGTTTACACACTTCACAGCACTCACCAAAGCACATACCCTCCCCAATGTCCATAATCCCACCCGCTTCTCCCAAACCCCCTCCCCCCAGCAACCCTCAGTTTGTTTTGTGAGATTAAAAGTCACTTATGGTTTGTCTCCCTCCCAATCCCATCTTGTTTCATTTATTCTTCTCCTACCCACTTAAGCCCCCATGTTGCATCACCACTTCCTCATATCAAGGAGATCATATGATAGTTGTCTTTCTCTGCTTGACTTATTTCGCTAAGCATGATACGCTCTAGTTCCATCCATGTTGTCGCAAATGGCAAGATTTCATTTCTTTTGATGGCTGCATAGTATTCCATTGTGTATATATACCACATCTTCTTGATCCATTCATCTGTTGATGGACATCTAGGTTCTTTCCATAGTAGGCCAGCATCACCTTGATCCTAAAACCAGACAAGGATCCCACCAAAAAAGAGAGCTATAGACCGATATCCTTGATGAACACAGATGCGAAAATACTCAACAAAATACTAGCCAATAGGATTCAACAGTACATTAAAAAGATTATTCACCACGACCAAGTGGGATTTATTCCAGGGCTTCAAGGTTGGTTCAACATCCGCAAATCAGTCAATGTGATACAACACATCAATAAAAGAAAGAACAAGAACCATATGATACTCTCAATAGATGCTGAAAAAGCATTTGACAAAGTACAGCATCCCTTCCTGATCAAAACTCTTCAAAGTGTAGGGATAGAGGGCACATACCTCAATATCATCAAAGCCATCTATGAAAAACCCACCGCAAATATCATTCTCAATGGAGAAAAACTGAAAGCTTTTCCGCTAAGGTCAGGAACACGGCAGGGATGTCCATTATCACCACTGCTATTCAACATAGTACTAGAGGTCCTAGCCTCAGCAATCAGACAACAAAAGGAAATTAAAGGCATCCAAATCGGCAAAGAAGAAGTCAAATTATCACTCTTCGCAGATGATATGATACTATATGTGGAAAACCCAAAAGACTCCACTCCAAAACTGCTAGAACTTATACAGGAATTCAGTAAAGTGTCAGGATATAAAATCAATGCACAGAAATCAGTTGCATTTCTCTACACCAACAGCAAGACAGAAGAAAGAGAAATTAAGGAGTCAATCCCAATACCCAACTTTTGTAGCAACATGGACGGGACTGGAAGAGATTATGCTGAGTGAAATAAGTCAAGCAGAGAGAGTCAATGATCATATGGTTTCACTTATTGGTGGAGCATAACAAAAAGCATGGAGGACATGGGGAGTTAGAGAGAAGGGGGTTGGGGTAAATTGGAAGGGGAGGTGAATCATGAGAGACTATGGACTCTGAAAAACAATCTGAGGGGTTTGAAGTGGCGGGGGGGTGGGAGGTCGGGGTACCAGGTGGTGGGTATTATAGAGGGCACGGATTGCATGGAACACTGGGTGTGGTGAAAAAATAATGATACTGTTATGCTGAAAATAAATAAATGAAAAAAATGCCTTTATATTTAATCCATTTTGTAGAATAAAATGATATTTTGAAGGGTTATCTATAACTTCATAATGACTTAGCATCAAGCAACTTTGTAGTTATTTAGATTCTGGCTATTTAGGGAACTGTGTCAGGGGTTTCCAAGACCACCCCCATGCTCGGTGATTCACTGACTGACAAGACTCAGAACCTGTTATATACATGTTATGATTTATTATAGCAGAAGTGATATCGATGATAACTAGTAAAGGGAAAAGGCTCAGGGAGTGAAGTCCAGCAGAAAACTGGAGGAAGCTTCCAAATCCCTTCCCACTTTACTCCCTGGCATGGGATATTCTTAATTCTCCCCACAACAATATATGACAACACATGCAAAGTTTTGCCAACCAGAGAAGCTCATCAAAGCCTTGATGTCTAGGGTTTTTATTAGAGGTCAGTCAAGTAGGCATGCAGTACCTGCATAACTGACCATAGGTATTTAGACTGCACATTGCCAGAAGAACAACAAAAAAAGAAGTGTTTACCATAAATCACATTGTTTACATAAACTGTTGGGTCAAAATGGTAAAAGAAGAACATTTTAAGAGCTCAGAGTTCAGCTCTCAGGAGCCAGCCATTCCTAAAAAGAGGTCTTTCTTGAGATTGTGCAGAATTTAAACAATCCGCATCTACTGAATTAGTCCTTTCCTACCCAAGAACACATCTGTGACCACTGCTTTAAAACCTGCTTTATGAGAAACAATCCCCTAAATATTTCTCATTTCTTCTGAGTTCTGTTTCCTTCTTTCTTTAAACATCAAAAAGCAAGAAGAAAAAAGGTGAAGGGCATTATCATTCAACCTGATCATTACCATTTTTCTATAAACAGAGATAGATAACTAATTTTCTTTAAAACAAGAAAAATTACCTCCTTTCCCTGAGAAGAGTAGTTATTTTTCAACTAAGTTGTATGATCACTAATGTAATTATATGCGTCCTTTTAGCAACCACTCTTTTATGGAGTGAGAGATTAAATTGTTTCTGTTATCATTTATCTAATATTAGTACCAGAAACAATTTTGTGAAAAAATAATTTCCTTTTAAGCCAGGGCTTGAAACAACTATGTGTAAAACTCAGTGACTTTAATTGCATTTTAAAATCAGGGTTTTCTTTGTGGGTCATTTCTTTGACCATAGAATTCAAACATCACAAAGGAGTAAAAATTTTGGAAAGTAAAAATAGTGCCTCTGCACACTTTCTAGAGTTAACGCTTGAATTTGTTAGTGATGCCTAATCACCACCACCACAAAAACCTCCTATATAGTAGCTTAAATACCCAAGGACTTAATTTTCTTTCATAGGAAAAAACACAGTGCTCGTAGTGTTGCCCTAAGATGCCACAGGAAGACTAAAATGTATTTTTCTTTTCTGGGGTGTTGGGTCTTGTCCTTATGCTTGCTGTCTCATGGTCACTAAAAGGCTACTGCGCCTCCAGCCTTCACAGTGGTATTCCAAGCAGGGTAAAGGAAGAGGAAGAGGCAGCAATGGGAGACTACTGGTTATAAATCATTAGTCATAACAGTTTGACATACTCAAACTCAACTTCAAGGGAATCTGAGAAATTGATTTTATCTTTTAAAGCCTCCATGGAAAAGGCAGGTAGGACAAAAGAGAATTGAAAATGAGGTCAGGTAAGCCAAAGTACAGTGACAACTATACAGCTTCTATATACTCACACACATATATACATATATACTCACATACATGTATACACACAAACATACACATATATATATAGATATATGCATTTAAATGCAGAATATTCAAAGGATAACATGCGATATAAAATGTTATAACTTGGCTGGCATCCGTAAATATTTATCATACACATTTCCTTATCAGCCATAAGCAGATTTTCCTCATACTTTTTAAAGGCACAGGTTATATGGACATGTAATTATTTGGCATTTTTGGATGGATTATATATTTAGGTATCAGTACTATTATCCGTGTGTTACAGTGATCATCCTAGAACATACAACATTTTTGCACCTATGTGAGTATATCTTCAGGATAAATTCCTTGAAGTGTAACTGCTGAATTGGAAGGTATGCATGTTTTAAATCTTCTTAATGGGGATTTAAAATAGATGAAAATTAGGTTTGTAATTATAATGGGAGAAAATATGTCCAGTTTTATATTAGATACAAAGGGCAGTTTCTGGTGAAAACTCCAGCAGCTTCCAGGATAACTTTGTACAATGAAAAAAGAAAAGTAAGTTTTGTTTTGGCAGGGTTATTTGTAAAATTCCGGAAGAAATTCTTGACTCCAGGAAACAAACTGAGGGTTGCAGAAAGGGAGGTAGGTGGGGCAGATGGGGTAACAGAGTAAAGGGCATTCAGGCGGGCCCATGATGTGATAAGCACTGGGTGTTATATGTAACTAATGAATTACTGAACATTATATCAAAAACTAATGATGTGCTGTATGTTGGCTAATTGATTTTAAGTAAACAAAATACAATTCAGGAAGACCTAAGGGCGATCTAAAGGGGAGAGGGAATAGAAGTGGCAGGAGGTGCTTACGTATTTGTGACAGATTTAGAAGATGCCAATACAACTGTCTCAGGTATTGGTCCTTCAGCCAAGACTTTAAGATGCATACAAACCACTTGTTAAAATTTGGGTTCTGAGCCTGTAGTTTCAAAATATGGCCGGAAATTCTGCATTTCTGACAAGATCACAGGTGATGCTGGTGCTGCTAGGGAGGAGGCTTTACTCAAACTTCATCTATCAGGAAAAGGGAGCTGAGGGAAATTGGAAGGGGAGGTGAACCATGAGAGACTATGGACTCTGAAAAACAATCTGAGGGTTTTGAAGGGGCGGGGGGTGGGAGGTTGGGGGAGCCAGGTGGTGGGTATTAGAGAGGGCACGTATTGCATGGAGCACTGGGTGTGGTGCAAAAACAATGAATACTGTTAAGCTGAAAAGAAATTTAAAAAAAAGAAAAAGAAGGTGAGGTCTATGGCAAGAGAATTGCTAAGCACTAAATGAGGTTTGCATAAGGTGCTTGCATAATGCTAAGCACACCTTAGGGGAATACTGTCAAGGAGAGCCTCAAGGTACATGTAAATCATTGTGTAATTGACATAGTGCCAATTCTAAATCATGTTGATTTGTATCCGCACCAGCACTAACTGAAGTAACTATGGCTTATGTGTATTCAAATAATAGAGTAGGGTTCTTGGGCCTACAGTTGAGATGCCATTGAAGCAAGAGAGTAAGGTTTTGAAAGATACTCTGTGATTGCTGACAGGGCATTTTCTTTCTTTCTTTTTTTTTCTTTTAAAGATTTTATTTATTTATTTGACACAGAGAGATCACAAGTAGGCAGAGAGGCAGGCAGAGAAAGAGAGGGAAGCAGGCTCTCTGCGGGACTTGATCCCAGGACCCTGAGATCATGACCTGAGCTGAAGGCAGCAGCTTAACCCACTGAGCCACCCAGGCGCCCATGACAGGGCATTCTCATGATCTCTCATAAAATAGCTACACAGAGCTCTCATGTAACTTGGAGTAGGAGAGGACAGCGGAATTTGTAGTAGACTGAATGGCTGTAATAGCAGCTTGTGGTAAGGGTTATAGAAATAAGAGTAGTTACTATTACTCTGATACCATTCAAGCCCTGGGCAAATAAAACTTCAAGAAACAGGTCATCCTCTCCTTATAAACTGCTGTCTGAAATCCATAATTTGAAGTTACATTTAGTGTAAAAATTTATTGGAAAAGGAGAGTCAGGTGTGGACCATCACTTTCTGGAACTGAATGAGTGACATTCAACAGTGTTCCTTGTCCTTCTTCTCCTCGCTCCTACTAATCCCCTCTCACTTCCCCTCATTTACTGTCACCAAAATACTAAACTGAGAATCGTTAAATTTTTGCCAGATACAGATTTTGTTTACTCATGCATTAAATGGAAGTGAAACATAAATGGGAGTGACGAAAGGTAAAGAATACTGTATATCCTTAGGGTAAATAAGTCAAGCAGAGAAAGACAACTATCATATGATCTCCCTGATATGAGGAAGTGGTGATGCAACATGGGGGCTTAAGTGGGTAGGAGAAGAATCAATGAAACAAGATGGGACTGGGAGGGAGACAAACCATAAGTGACTCTTAATCTCACAAAACAAACTGAGGGTTGCTGGGGGGGGGGGTTGGGAGAAGGGGGTGGGATTATGGACATTGGGGAGGGTATGTGCTTTGGTGAGTGCTGTGAAGTGTTTAAACCTGGTGATTCACAGACCTGTACCCCTGGGGATAAAAATATATGTTTATAAAAAATAAAAAATTAATTAAAAAAAAAAGAATACTGTATATCCTTCATTAGGATATTAGTAAAAGCCCCTGTAGTCCACTGACATGTTCATTAGTGCTGATTAAGGAAACTAGACATTGTTAGGGTACGGAGTCGACCACCCCTCAATTAGACAGAGAACACCCTCGATAATGCAAGTCACACAGCGAGGTTTATTTGACAAGCTTAAGCTTGGGCCCAAGTATACCCGACACTGCGGAGTAGGGACTTGGACGCCAAGGCCAGTTAAGGCAGGGGTTTTTATGGGTCATTACAAGAGGCTTGGTGGGGTGGGGAGGAGGAGAAGTTTCAGATTTTTCTGCAGTAAGGTGATTAGCTGATGCCGGGCTGGTTACAGGGTTAGGTACTTTCTTGGAAGTGTTTATAGGGTTAGGTATAGTGGTTTTTCCTGGAAGAGTTTACGGGGTCAGGTATTCCTGTTACTAAAGCAGAGTGGTGGTCTCTGGAACTAAAGCAGGGTGGGGGTCCCTGGAACTTAAGTAGAGGAAAGTTCAGCCCTTGTGCCTGAGATGGCTGCCGAAGCTAAGATGGCTGTACTTATGCTAACCCACTCTTACATTCCCCCTCTCAGTTGTTCATAATGAGGAATCTTGCTCATTTGCAGGGCAGTCATGGGGGTCCTCAGGAGCAGGCAACTTCTCATACTGCTGTCTTAAGACCAAGAGCTGGACGGTATTAACACAATCTTTTACAAAATTAATAAGCTTACCTAGAATGCAAGGGCCAAAAGTTAGAATGAGCACAAGCAAAACAAATGGGCCAACTAAGGTAGAAACCAGGGTGGTGAACCACGGGGACTTATTAAACCAAGTTGCAAACCAGTTCTCCTGTGCCTCCCTCTCCTTCTTCCTCTTGGCTAATCCTTCTCTCACCATAGCCGTGGATTCTTTCACTACCCCAGTATGGTCGTCATAAAAGCAGCATTCTTCTCCTAACGCAGCACATAGTCCCCCTTTTTGGAGAAATAACAAATTAAGCCCTCTTCTATTCTGGAGTACTACCTTGGACAGGGAGGTAAGAGATAAAGGAATTGTTAAAGTAGACTTACAGGATCCTGGTTGGACCTGTTGGTGTAGGGGGTTGTTCAGGCTAGGATTGTCCTTAGCAAAACCTCAAGGTGAGGGCAGTTAAGTCCCCAGGGGAGAGCCACTCTGTCTGTTTCAAGGGCTTGTCAGTAGGTAAGGAATTTTAAAGATTTTCTTCTGCTTCTGTTTCCCACATCAGCTAAACTTGAGGTGGGATGTCCTTAATTTTCTTGGCCTCCACAACATGTATGCTTCATGACTCTTGCATATAAGGCATTAATTTTTATTCAAGATACAAACTGATAGCCAAATATTTAGCCAGTACAGTTGTTTATTTTATTCTTAAAAATTTGCATTTTGTAAGCAACTTTTAAAAATATGGAGATACCACATGAGCATCTCAACTTTTACCTTCTTTTTAAAAATAGCATGTCTGAAAAAATTGCATTCACATACTCACATAAAAATTACCTACTAAGGGCTGCCTCTATGGGCTGGGCCATTTTCACCACAGTCTCCATCACTCCTTATTCTTTATTCTGTGGCCAGATTCACTTATTTAAGTAAAATAGGCCTGGGTAGGAAATTAAATTTGTTAATATATATATTTTCACAAATTTTATTTACATTACATATATAATATATATGTGTGTGTGTGTGTATTCTGAATATATATGTATACATATATCCTGAATTCAGCTTTTTCAAAAATAAAATAAATTCAGCTCTTTCAGTATTTGTTACATTGTCAATAATTGTTGAGAACCTTTGTATATGGGTTAACCTTAATCACTATATATCCTCTTAAGCAATTCAGGCACATTCAGAATAACCTTGTATTTTCATGGCCTATACGTTAGTTGAAAAAGGTGCTTAACATGCACACATTCAACTGTACAACATACATGGGTATATTAAATATTTTCGTTAATATTTTAATCAGTGAAGTTAAGATTAACCAACTTGAACCCAGGAAAGAATAAGAAAATAATCCAAAGTTTCTCTGTACATACAAAATGAATGGCATATAGCACATATGTATGGGTTATCTATGCTGAATGCTTTACTACAAACTCAGAAACTTAAACAAATACCCATTTATTATCTCACAGTTTCAGTGGGGCAGGACTCAGGGCATGGTTTAGCTGTGTCCTCTGCTCAGGGTCCCGAACAAGGCTCTGGCCGGACTTTGTATTTTCACGAGGCTGACTGAGGGAAGATTTGCTCTTAAGATCCTTCAAGTTGTTGGAAAAATTCATTTTTTTCACAGCTGTAAGACTGACAGCTTCAGCAGTTTTGACAGCTGTCAGCTTCTCTCCCATACTAGAGGCTACCTGCAGTTTATTGCCACATGGTCCTTACCACAGGCCCTCACAACATGGCAGTGTGCATCTTCAAAGCCAGCACTGGAGAGAGAGAGAGTCTCTAACTTAGGGAAGGGTCCAGTTCCTCTAATAAGGGATTCACCTGATTTAGTCAGGCCCATCCAAGATGATCTCCCTTTCGATAGCTCAAAATCAACCAAATTACCATTAATTATATACACAAAATCCCTTCACAGTTACCATTAATGTAACTTAATCAAAGGAATGGCATCCTCTCTACTTTGCCATATTCTTTTGTTTAGGAGCAAGTCAGAGGTTGTGCTCACACTTAAGAGGAAGGGAATACACAAAGGCCTGGACACAGAAAAGTTACCAGAGTCTGTTCACTAGGGCATGCATTTAAGTTTATATATTTTATTTATAAGAAAGTATCACTCAGAGACCCTTTTAGATACCTTTGCAATGAGTCTGGCTATGTAATTTCTGAAGTCACATAAGATTAGAAGCACAGCCTTTCAGCTAGAAGGAGGCACAGTGGCAGGATCGAGATTACACAATCTGATACTAAGAAACAAAAAGGAAAAATCTACAGAAAAAAATACACAAAGCCCCAGAGTTAAATTTCATAAAAGCACATAGTACAGGGACAAATTTTTCTACCAACTTGCATAAATGCTGACGGCATCAACATATGAAAACACACTACAATAATTTCCTTTAATAACGGTGATGATGTATAACCATTGAGCCAAATATAAATTTTGTTCAGAATATTCTAAGAGGCTGATTTTCTATTTGATATAAAATTATTTCCTTAAACAATGAACAGAGTTTTGACTCCAAATTACCCTTGACACTGAACATTTGGGATATTAATGCACATGCTTTTGTTTGTATAAATATATTCACTTGAGAATAGAATATATAGAGGAAGAAAATAATCCTTTGATGTTTAAGACACTACCAAAGAGTGGAAGTTACTGGAAGGATAATTACCGCTCAGTGTAAGCTAGCATCTTCCCTGTAACTGAAGATATTTAATAATGATATGAAGAACTAAACTCGTCTTCTCTGTACAAGTACAATAACTCGTAGGTTTATCATCTTCCTGGAATCTGTAAATAGAGTTGCTGCTTTTATTGGGTAGTTCGTGTAGGTGAGCTCTCTATTAGCCCTCTGACTTTTAATTCCTTTATCAGGTTTACCTTGGAAATCAGAAACCGCAAACTTCCTTGGGACAGAGGCCTGATTCTCTTGTACACTATAGGCTACCTATTTAATTAAAGGAATTTTAGAGACTACAGGTGATAAAAGCTAAAGTTGCACATGGGAATGTCTAAGGTACTATAAAATAGTTTTACATGGTCCAGGAACACATAAGGAATAGAAAAGAATTCTAATAGCAGAGAAGGCATAACAGTCTTTCAACTGATTTCAGAGCACTGGAGGATAAGGAAAGAGGCAGAAATTTCTATTCTGTCTCCTCTTTCTGTTAAGCCACTAAGAGGGTGGTCTCAGCATATAGAAAGACAATACGGTATTTCCAGCAAAACTTCTAACTAACTTAGAGCAATCTGGATACATTTTACAATATTTCTGGCAAGAATTAAGAATCTAATTTTTAACCTCTCTGTGTAATTTATCTATTTTCTAATGAATGAGTCTGGCCTTTCAATTTATTTATTGTCAACATAGAAAATACATATTAACTTCCTCTTCACTCTGTCTTCCTTCTCTCTGCCATGGATGGCACACTAAAGTTGTCATACACGTGGGAACTTCTGGAAATCATTTAAAAACAGTACATGTTTACAAATATTATATCCCTTTGTAATATGTGTATCTAAGGGCTGAGAATGTTAACTGTGAATTTTTAATTTTTCTCTTTCTGTTTCTATTGTTTTGGACTACGTGGAGCAAATTACTTAATAAAGAGCAAATTTATTCTCACTTAACAATGTCTTTATGAACCCAAACAGCTTCATGCTTATATTGTTTACATTACCATGCACTGAAAGCTTATCATTGCTACTGCTTTACAAGCATTGTGGCTGTGATATAAATGTTAAACTCCCGAGATGGAATCTCTTATGGTTTGTCTCCCTCTCTGGTTTCATCTTGTTTCATTTTTCCCTCTCTTCCCCTATGATCCTCTGCCTTATTAACCCTTCATCCTTTTAATATTATTAAGATGGATAAAACTAAGGCCTGGATAATTCGAATAATACTAACATTTGGAAGATATTCAAATATAGTTGGTTTTTAGTCCTAGATAATACAAGTTAAAAACAAAATTAAGTAAAAAAAAAAAATCTATCTTCTACAATCAGAAAGCTGCCTGTTCCTGAAAACAGGGTTTGTTTCTAATATATATATATCACTCCTCATTGCCTAGCATAGTACTAGTACATACAGTTTGTTTTAATTAAGTTCCTTTGGGGACTTCTTAAATATTTATATATGAATTGCATGTGGCATGACTGCCTACTTGAATGAAAGAAAAGTGAGTAGGTCCATGTATGTCAATTTCAAGTTTGTTGTGAGGGGAAAAATGTTTAAAGATAAAGTTAGAAAGATTGTGGCTCGTTGGTGTAAGTTTATTAAGAATCCCCCTAGGGGCGCCTGGGTGGCTCAGTGGGTTAAAGCCTCTGCCTTCAGCTCAGGTCATGGTCTCAGGGTCCTGGGATAGAGCCCCAAATCAGGCTCTCTGCTCAGTGGGGAGCCTGCTTCTTCCTCTCTCCCTGCCTGCCTCTCTGCCTACTTGTAATCTGTGTCTAGCAAATAAATAAATAAAATCTAAAAAAAAAAAAAAAGAATCCCCATATAAAGTAAGGGGTTTCAGTAAAAAATGGATTGATTCTTCAGGAGGACTAGAGGCAAGGAGTCCAGATAAAAGGCTATTGCAAAGTAAGATGAGGATATATAGCATGAGTTCAGAATATAGGCCTGGCTCTACGCTATATATTTTGCACATAATAAATATATATCTCTTTAAAATATTTCAGGTAGGCGTTATCTCAGTTTTGCAGAAAAACAGAGCACAGAAACACATACTAATATACCCCAAGGCTTAGAGAGGTAATATAACTTGCTCAGAGTCACATATCTCATTAGTGTCAGAATGAGACTGTAACATGTGTCCATTTGACTCCTTGGCCTGTGCTCCCACCTTACTTGGCTCCCTTTTCTGTGTGGTGAGTTTGCAGAGATACATGGGAGAATTTTTGTGAGCTGATAATTACAGTAGTTCGGAAAAACTATTTGGCTTTTCATTTGTTTTTACTCATTATTTTAAGATACCTATTAGTATCTTCTTTTTGCATGGAAAGCTAATATTTGACCCTTTCCAGAGTCAGAGCCATTCTGAAAGCCTGCAAGTACAATGCTAAAGCAAGAGAAAGTTTTTTTAATTGCATTTAAAAGTTATAATAAAGTTTATACACTACAGTATCAAAAAGTGTGATTTAATGGCTCAGTAAATTAAGAATAAAGTAAAAATATGAGTACTTTATCACTACATACTGTTTTAGGAACACAAAGTCTGTGTTCATAAAACTAAATTTATCTAGATGTTCTGTAATCACAGAGAGTACTTGGTAATATTAAAATGATTCACACAGACAGGATGCTCACAAATGGGAGAAATCTTCAAATCAACTAGGCAGATTGAATTCTATTCTAACATTCCTCTTTAAAATCACATATAAAATTTGGAATCAGACAAAAATTTAAATAAGTGAGAGAAAGTAGAACCATATAAAGTAAAACTATTGTTTCCAAATTATAAAAATAGTTTTACATATCACTGGGTTATATTTTAATTTTTGTAATTCTGTTTTAATACTCTTAATTCTAAGAAATCTTCAACCTATTTTTCCTAACACATGGCAGCTACTAATGAAACAAAAATCTTTGAAAACTTATAAATATGCTCTCTCAATGAAAGATGCCTCTTTTTAAAGATTTTTAATAATAAAAATTTATTTATTTATTTATTTATTTTACAGAGAGAGAGAGAGAGAGGGAACACAAGCAGGGGGAGTGGGAGAGGGAGAAACAGGCTTCCTGCTAAGCAGGGAGCCCAATGTGGGACTCAATCCTTGGACTCCATGTTCATGACCTGAGCTGAAGGAAGTCACTTAACCAATAGAGCCACCCAGGCACCCCAGAATATCCCTCTTTAATTGCAGAAAATAAGAGCAATAAATGCTATAAGTGGTTATTTTACATAAACATGTACAAGTATATAAACACATATATGCAATGCATTATATAATACAAGGCATAGCATGATATTAACTTGTGATAATACAAATATAAATTATATAAGCAGAATTACATATTAAAGTCAATAATATATATTCTTGAATATTATATTTAGTATATAATATAGTTAGAAAGGTATATATTTGTATGCTTTATATAGAAGGTGATCTGTAAAACAGAACATTTATATAATGTATTCCTGCCTTTGTGTTCATAATCAAATCAGATACAGTATATATTTATTCTATATAAATATCATTTGAAGATGATGCTGAATTGACATTATATGAAAGGGTCTTAATCACATTTCACTTTAGTTTTTAGACTGCCCCTGCATTTCTTCTTTTTTTAGAGATCTTTTATTCATTTGAGAGAGAACACAAGCAGGGGGGAGGGTCAGAGACAAAGGGAGAAGCAGACTCCCCACTGAGCAGGGAACTGGATGTGGGGTTCAATCCCAGGATGCTAGGATCATGAACTAAGCTGAAGGCAGACACTTTTTTGGTTTTTGTTTAATTTTTAATTCTCATTCACATATAGTATAATACTGGTTTCAGCTGTAGAATTCAGTGATTTATCACTTACATATAATACTAAGTGTTCAATAAAACAGTGCCCATCACCCATTTAACCCACCCCATCACCCACCTGCCCTCCAGCACCTCCCCTGCCCACCTCCCCTATAGCAACCCTCAGTTTGTTCTCTATAGTGAAAATTCTCTTATGGTTTGCCTCCCTGTTTTTTCTTAATATTCCCTCCCTTCTCCTATGTCCACCTGTTTTGTTTCTTAAATTCCACATGAGTGAAATCATATGGTATCTGTCTTTCTGACATTTCACTTAGCATTATGTATGTTGTTGAAAATGGCAAGATTTCATTCTTTTTGATAGCTGAGTAATAGTCCATTGTGTATATATACATACATACAAAATCACCTCTTTTTCCATGCATTACAGTCGGTGGACATTTGGGCTCTTTCCATACTTCAGTTATTGTTGATAATGCTGCTATAAACATTGGGGTGCATGTGTTCCTTCAAATTGGTATTTTTTATCCTTTGGGTAAACACCTAGTAGTACAATTGCTGGCTCATAAGGTAGCTTTATTTTTAACTTTTTTTTTTTTTAATTTTTTAATTTTTATAAACATATATTTTTATCCCCAGGGGTACAGGTCTGTGAATCACCAGGTTTACACACTTCACAGCACTCACCAAAGCACATACCCTCCCCAATGTCCATAATCCCACCCCCTTCTCCCAAACCCCCTCCCCCCAGCAACCCTCAGTTTGTTTGAGGAACTTCCATACTCAGAGTAGCTGGACCAGTTTGCATTCTCACCAACATGTAAGAGGTTTCCCTTTTCTCTACATTCTTACCAAAATCTGTTGTTTCTTTCTTTTTTTTTTTTTACTGTTTTTTAAACTTTTATTTTTTTACTGTTTTTGTAAAAACTTTTATTTTTTTCAGTGTTCCAAGATTCATTGTTTATGCATCATACCCAGTGCTCCATGCAATACCTGCCTTCCTTAATTCCCACCACCAGGCTCACCCAATCCCCACGCTCCTTTCATCCAAAACCCTAAGTTTGTTTCTCAGAGTCCATAATCTCTCATGGTTTGAAGGCAGACACTTAAAAGACTGAGCCAACCAGCTTCCCCAAGACTGCCCCTGCATTTCAAAAATTAGTCTTAAATTCTAAATTTCTGTGGCTTTTAAATAGACATGCATCTACTCTTTCAAACAATCCACAGGGTGTTACTGATGAGACTGAAAAAGAAAGAACAAAGCATTTGAGCACCAATTACCTGCGTGGTGATTTATGTAGGTAATATAACTGAGTCCTCACATCAATACTGTGAGAGAGTTATCTTTATAACCCTTTACAAATGGGTTGTAATTACCTGAATAATTACTTTTTCTGAAGTCTTACCAGGATTTGAACCCAAATGTGTTTCCTCAAATGTTGATTCTCTTTGCCCTGTACTATATTGCTATCGTAGCATGTTTTATGTAACATTTACTTTTATACCCGAGGAATAACTGGTAGTATACCTTTCCCCAAACAGGGATAAAAATTAAGCAGATAAGATGAAGTAAACCCTTTTTACAACACTGTCAAACAAAATTTTGAAGCAATACTGTATCTGCGACAAGCTTTCTTATACCCCCAGCACAGTAATTAAGCTGAATGCTAAGCTATTTGTCCATGAAGAGTTTGCCTAATTTGTGAGTTTTATATTTTGTCTGTAGTTTGAAGAAATCAATAGCAAGCTATAGATTCTCCCATTACTTTGAATCATTATCATCCCAAGATATTATGAAGAAGAATCTCAGAGATTCATATTAAACCCAAACTTTCTAACCTTGTGTTTTCATCATTACATAAGATTGATATTGAAGGCAGTTTTGAGAACTATCCAACCTTGTAATAGAAGGTTATTTTAGGAAGGTACGGTGTATTAATCCCAGCATGGGTTATTGATGTTAACATCAGGGAATGGGAAAATTTAGATAGGCATGACCTTAAGATAAAATGACCCTTCTGCTGCAAAGGGAATACCCTAGTGGAGCTCTTGCTTTAGGGATAATTACTGTGTGAGATGAATGATCTCATTTTGTCCATACCTTATATTCAGTTCCCATGAACTGAATTTTCCTTTATCTAGAAAATACGAAGAGCAAATATCACAATTTAGAGCCTGGAAATAATGTGAACATACTCAGTAAACTCTGTAGAAATGACATTCATTGCTTCATAATTTTCATCTTGATAAAAATGAGGCACTTTTAGAAACTTTGCTGCATTTCACTGTTCCTGTTTCATTGTCTCAGTATTTTTCTGACCACTAACTTTATATTCTAGCAATTTAATACCATAATAGACTGAATTATCCTATCACTAATAGCTTTTGCAACCAAAATCTATGTATTTACAATCATTAATGAATAAATGTTCATTATATATTTCTTTTAGAAATTCAAAGATAGAAGGTCATTCAGTTTATAGTTGATTAATAAAATTAGTTTTTCTCTTTCTCTTGCTCCTTCTGAGACTTTAATCTCAGGTTTTCCCATCAGTTTCTATCTGCTTTTGTTATTTCTGTGGACAGGAATGAATGTACAGCAAATGGAGGCAGGTAGTAGATAAGTTTGTAAGCAGATAAGATGAATTTGGAGATGAAAAGTACAGCATAGGGACTATACACAATAAGGTTGTAATAGCTAGCATTATAAGGTAAGCTTAATTCTAAGAAATTAATTTAGAAATCTTAATTTTTTAGTGTATTTTAGGCTGTTTTTAAGCAAAATTTGAATGCAAAGGAATTTTAATGTCTTCTAAAGAAAGCTTTGAAAAACCACTTTTAGCATAGGAATCTCTGGGTCCATCCATGTGGTTGTAATTGTCAAGATCTTATTTTTATGCCTGAGAAATACTCCATTATGTATATATAGCACTTCTTTATCCATTCATCTACTGATAGACATATAGGTTGCTTTTATATCTTGGCTACTGAAAATAATGTTGCCATAAGGGGTATATAGATCTTTTAAATTTTCATTTTCTTTGGTTAAATACTCAGCAGTGGAATTACTGGGTCATATGGCATTTCTGGTTTTTTTTTCTGACAAATCTCCATACTCTTTCTCACAGTGGTTGCACCAATTTAAATTCCAGCGTACAGTGCATGATGGTTCCCTTTTCTCCACATCCTCACCCACCCTTGTTATTTCTTGCCTTTTTGATGTTAGTCATAGCAACAGGTGTGAGATGATACCTCGTTGTGGTTTGGATTTGCATTTCCCTGCTGATTCGTGATATTGAGCATCTTGTCATGTGTCTGTTGGCCATGTGCATGTCTTCCTTGGACAAATGTGTATTTGGGTCCTTTATTTTTTAATTATTTGTGGTTTTGGTGTTGAATTGTATAGGTTCTTCTGTTTCATTGCCATATATTTTCCAATGCAGTTTCATTTTGTTTATACTTAGTTTTCTCTTTTCCAACTTTTTAATTAAATTTGAGGTAACTTACAGTGTAATATTAATTTCAGGTGTAGAATTTAGTGATTTATCACTTACTTACAACACCCAGTGTCCATCAAAACAAGTGTCCTCCTTAATACCCATCACCCATTTAACCAATTCCTCTGCCCATTTCCCCTCCAGTACCCCTCAGTTTGTTCTCTATAGTTAAGAGTCTTTCTTTCTGGTTTGTCCCCCCTTTTCCTTTTTTCCCCAATGTTCATCTTTTTTCATTATTAAATTCTACATATGAATAAACTGTCATTTGTCTTTCTGTGATTGACTTGTTTCACTTAGCATAATATACTCTAACTCCATACACATCATAGAAAATGGTGAGATTTCATTCTTTTGGATGGCTGAGTAAGAGTATCTATGTATCACTATATCTATAGATCTATAGCTATAGATCTCTATAACTAGAGATCTATGGATAGATAGATATAGATATATCTATATCTATAGACATATAGATACAGATGTATGTTTTCTTTATCCATTCATCAGTCTATGGGCATTTGGGCTCTTTTCATATATTGGCTATTGTGGGTACTGCTAGTGTAAACATTGGGGTGCAGATGCCCCTTTGGATGACTATGTTTATATCCTTTGAGTAAATACCTAATAGTGCAATTCCTGTGTGGTAGGGTAGTTCTATTTTTAACTTTTTGAGGAACCTCCATACTAGTTTCCAGAGTGACTACAGTAGTTTGCATTCTGACCAAAAGTGTAAGAAGGTCTCCCTTTCTCCACATCCTTGCCAATGCCTACTGTTTCCAGAGTTGTTAATTTTAGTCATTCTGACAGGTGTGAGGTGGTATCTCATCCCAGTTTTGATTTGCATTTCCTTGATGAGGGTGATGTTGAGCATCTTTTTCATGTCAGCCATCTGGATTTCCTCTTTGAAAAAAAAAAAAAGTCTATCCATGTCTTCTACCCATTTCTTAACTGGATTATTTATAATTTGGTTGTTGAGTTTGGTAAGTTCTTCATAGATTTTATTTTTATTATGTTCTGTTAACCAACATATAGTACATCATTAATTTTTGAAATAGTGTTCAAGGATTCATTAGTTGCATAAAACACCTAGTGCTCATCTCAACACATGCCCTCCTTAGTCTTCGTAGATTTCAGATACTACCTTTTTATGGGGTATGTAGATTGCAAATATTTTCTTCCATTCTGTAGGCTGACTTCTAGTTTTGCTAATCATTTCCTTCACTGTGCAGAAGCTTTTTATCTTGATGAAGTCCCAATAGTTCATTTTTGTTTCCCTTGCCTCTGAAGATGTGTCTAATAAGAAGTTGGTGTGGCTGAAATCAAAGAGGTTACTGCCTGTGTTCTCATCTAGGATTTTGATGGTTTCCTGTCTCACATTTTGGTCTATAATCCATTTTGAGTCTCTTTTTGTGTATGGTATAAGAAAGTTTCATTCTTCTGCATATTGCTGTCCAGTTTTCCCAACTCCATTTGCTGAAGAGACTGTCTTTTTGCCAATGGATATTCTTTCCTGCTTTGTTTTGAGTAACTGACCATAGAGTTGTGGGTCCATTTCCGGGATTTCTATTCTGTTCTATTATCTATGTCTGTTTTTGTGCCAGTACCATGCTGTCTTGATACTGCAGCTTTCTAATATAACTTGAAGTCTGGAATTGTGATGATTCCCTATCTGCTTTTCTTTTTCAAGATTGCTTTGGCTACTTGGGGTCTTCCTGTGGTTCCAAACAAATTTTAGGATCATTTGTTGTAGCTCTGTGAACAACACTGTTGGTATTTTGATAGGGATTGCATTAAATGTGTAGATTGCTTTGGGGATTATAGACACTTGAACAATATGTGTTCTTCCAGACCCTGAGCACAGAAAGTCTATTTCTTTGTGTCATCTTCAGTTTCTTTCATACATGTTTCAGTTTTCAGAATAGATCTTTTACCTCTTTGGTTAATTTAATTCCTAGGTATCTTTTGGTACAGTAAATTAGACTGATTCTTTGATTCCTCTTTCTGCTGCTTCATTCTTGTATATAGAAATGCAACTGACTTCTGTGTATTTATTTTGTATCCTGTGACTTAACTGAATTCATGTAATAGTTCTAGCAAGTTTTTGGTGGACGCTTGGGTTTTCTGTATAGAGTATCATGTCATCTACAAATAGTGATAGTTTGACTTCTTCTTTGCCAGTTTGGATGCCATTTATTTATTTTTGTTACCTGATTGCTGTGCCTGGGACTTCTAGTACTATGCTGAATAAAGTGGTTAGAGTAGACACCCCTGTCTTGTTCCTGACTGTAGAGGAAAAGCTCTCAGTTTTTCCCCATTGAGGATGATATTAGCTGTGGCTTTTCCATACATAGCCTTTATTAAGTTGAGTATGTTCCCTCTATCCCTACTTTGTTGAGAGTTTTTATTATAAATGGATGTGGTACTTTGTCAAATGCTTTTCCTGCATCTGTTGAGAGGATCATATGGTTCTTATCCTTTCTTTTCTTAATATGATAATTCACATAGATTGATTTGTGAATATTGAGCTACCCTAGCAGCCCTACAATAAATCCCACTTGATCGTGGTGAATGAGTCTTTTAATGTACTGTAGGATTTAATTTGCTAGTATCTTGGTGAGAATTTCTGCATTCATGTTCATCAGGGATATTGGCCTATAGTTCTCTCTCTTTTTTTTTAAAAGATTTTATTTATTTATTTGACAGAGAGAGATTACAAGTAGGCAGAGAGGCAGGCAGAGAGAGAGAGGAGGAAGCAGGCTCCCCGCTGAGCAGAAAGCCCGATGCGGGACTCGATCCCAGGACCCTGAGATCATGACCTGAGCCGAAGGCAGCGGTTCAACCCACTGAGCCACCCAGGCACCCTATAGTTCTCTTTTTTTAATGGAACCTTTTTGTTTGGTTTTGGAATCATGGTAATACTGG
Source organism: Mustela erminea (assembly GCF_009829155.1). Classification (NCBI taxonomy): domain Eukaryota; kingdom Metazoa; phylum Chordata; class Mammalia; order Carnivora; family Mustelidae; genus Mustela; species Mustela erminea. Next base: position 23,329,352 of record NC_045635.1, on the reverse strand, counting down.
CCTCATAGAATACATTTGCAAGTTCATTCTCTCTCTCTCTCTCTCTCTCTCTCTCTCTATATATATATATATATATATACACACACACACACACACACACACACATAAATACTTTGAGAAGAATAGGTATTAACTCTTCTTTAAGTATGGTAGAATTTTCTGTGAACCCATCTGGACCTAGACTCCTATTGTTGGGAGATTTTTGATTACTGATACATTTCTTTTTCTGGTTTTCAGTCTGTTCAGCTTTTCTATTTTTTCCTGTTTCAGTTTTAGTAGTTTGTACGTTTGTAGGAATTTATCCATTTCTTCCAAGTTGTTCAGTTTGTTGGCATATAGTTTTTCATAACATTGTGTTATAAACTGTTTGTAGTTCTGAGGTGTTATTTCTCCTCTCTCATTTGTGATTTTATTTATTTGGCTCCATGGCTAGGGGTTTATCAATTTTATTAGTTTTTTCAAAGAACCAGCTCCGGGTTTCATTGATCTGTTCTGTTTTATCATTTATTTCAACTCTAGTCTTTATTAATTCCCTTTTCTGCTCACTTTACACTTTATTGTTCTTTTTCTAGCTCATTAGTAGGTGAGCTACTAATAAGTGGGTGTAAAGTCAGGTTGTTTGAGATTTTTCTTTTTTCTTGAGGTGGCCCTGTATTGCTATATACTTCCCTCTTAAGACAACTTTTGCTGCATCCCAAATGCTCTGGACCATTGTGTTTTCATTTTCACTTGCTTCTATGTATTTATTTTTTTATTTCTAATTTGATTTCCTTATTGACTCCTTCTTTAGTAGCATGTTGTTTAACCTCCATGTGTTTGTGGTCTTTCCAAAATTTTTTCTTGTGGTTGACTTCAAGTTTCACTGCATTGTGGTAAAAAAATATACATGGTATGATCTTGCTCTTTTTGTACTTGCTGAGGCCTGATTTGTGACCTAGTATGTGATCTAATCTGGAGAATGCCCCATGTGCCCTTGAAATGTGTATGCTGCTGCTTTAAGGTGAAATGTTCTGAATATATCTGTTAGATCCATCTGGCCAAGTGTGTCATTCAAAGCCACTGCTTCCTTGTTGATCTGCTTAGGTGATATGTCCATTGCAGTAAGTGAGGTGTTAAAGTGCCATGCTATTATGTATTATTATCAATGAGTTCCTTTATGTTTGTTATTATTTTATATATTTGGGTGCTCTCATGTTGGATGCATAGCTATCTACAATTATTAGATCTTGTTGGCTAGACCTCTTTATTATGATATAGTGTCCTTCTTCATCTCTTATTACAGTCTTTGGTTTAACATCTAGTTTGTCTGGTATAAGGATGGCTACTGCAGCTTTCTTTTGATGTCCATTAGCATGATAAAAAGTTTTTCATCCCCTCACTTTCAATCTGGAGGTGTATTTGCATCTAAAATTGAGTCCCTTGTAGGCAGCATATTGAAGCATATTTTTTTTTTATCCATTCTGACACCTATATCTTTTCTTAGGAGCATTAAGTCCATTTACATTCAAAGCAATTATTGAAAGATATGAAATTCAGTGCCATTGTATTACCTGTAAAGTCGCTGTTCCTGTAGTTTGTTTCTTTCTAATCTGTGTTGCTTTTGGTCCTTCCCACTCAAAGGAACTTCTCACCTTTAGTATTTATTGCAGGGCTGGTTTAGTTTTCATGAACTCCTTTAGTTTTTGTTTTGGAAGCTCCTTAACTCTTCTTGTATTCTAGAATGATAGCCTTGTTGGATAGAATATCCTTGGTTGCACATTTTTCCCAATCAGCATGTTTAATATTTCATGCCACTTTTTTCTGGCTTGCTAAGTTTTTGTGGAGAGATCTGCAGCTAGTCTTACAGGTCTTTCCTTGTTAGGGATTTCTTTTGTCTTGCTGCCTACAGGATTTTTCTTTGCATTTTGCAAATTTAACTACAGTATGTTTTGGTGTTGGCCTGCTTTTGTTGATTTTTGATGGGAGTTCCCTGTGCCTCCTGGATTTGGATGTCTTTCCCTCCCCAGATTAGGGAAGTTTTCAACTATAATTTCTTCAAATAAAACCTCTGCCCCCTTTTCTCTCTCTTCTCCTTCTGGGACTTCTATGATACCAATGTTAATATGTTTGATGGAGTCATTAAGCTCCCTAACTCTATTCACATCTTCCATTAATTCTTTCTCTCTTTCATTCATCTTCATTACTTCTCATTATTCTTCTACATCACTTATTTGTTCCTCTGCTTCTTCCATTTTTATGGTCATTACATCCAGTTGGTTTCAAATCTTGTTAATTGAATTTTTAATTTTGGCCTGATTCATTTTTAGCTCTTTTATCTCTGTGGTGTCTCCCTGATGACTTTCATGCTTTTCTCCAGCCCAGCGACTATCCTTATGAATGCTGCTTTAAATTCTGAATCAGGCATATTATATCTGTTTCCATTAGATCTCTGATGGTGGCTTTTTTTTTCTCCTTTTGGGATGAATTTCTCCATCTTGGCATTTTGTCTAGGTCTCTTCTTCTATGTGTTAAGAAAGCCTGTAATGTTTTCAACATTATCTTGAAAGTAATGGTTTAATATAGATGAGGTCATATAGTGTCTATGGCCTGGCACTTCAGGAAATATTTCTGGTGTGTGCTGCATGTACTCTGCTGCTGTGTTATAGCTGTTCTTTCCCTCAGGTCAGTCCTCTGTAGAGTCTCTCCTTGCCTGCAGTGGGGGAGTGTTTGGACCTCGGCCAGATTGTGGCAAGTTTTTACTAGGTGTGTTCTGGTAAGCTTGCTAAAACAGACCTGGTGCTATTTCCACTAGAACTGAAGCTCTGTAGAACTCTATGGTCAGTAGACATGGTGAGTGCAGTGGTTTATGCTCATCTTCTGGGAGGGGGTCTGCAGAGCAGGTTGTTAGGTACACTTGCCCTGGAAAAGTGGTACCAGCAGAGCACTTGGGGGTGGGACCTGGTGTGAGCAGGTTAGGTATCCAGTGTTGGTGCTGTGCTGTTCACTGAAGTTGGTTATGCTGTGGGAAATGGTGCCAGCCCAAATCTTTGTCCCCAGAGAGGGGAGTTGGAGCATGCTGCTCTTAGGCAAGCACTTTCAGAGGAGTGAATAGTTTCCCCTCATGCATCAAAGGCATTTTTCAGATCACTGATTTCACACCGTGATCTGTCTCTGGGTCCCTTGCTTGTGTTAAGCAGTGTAGCACACATTGGGCTCTACTGTTGCCAGGCCTGCTGACTTTTCAAATTCCAAACTTCAGGGAGCTGGTGTGCTGAGGATCTATGCTGGTCCTCTGGAAAAGGATCTTACCACTCTGGGACTGATAATGTTTGACCCAGAAAGGCAGTTTAACCAGGGCACACAGGCATGAGATTTAGAGTAAGCAGGCTGAACAGGGGTTTCCCAGTTAGCTGTCCTCAGCAGGTGTCTCTGCACATATGCTGAGGAGTTGGGGCGGGTAATGGTACCTGCTGTCTTTTGTTCCTGGAGAAGCAATGCTGCCTCTCACACATGCACTCCAGAAAATATGAAGTCTTTCCCAGTGCCCCTTAGGCAATCCTCAGATGACTACACACCTCCCTGGGGTTGTTTGCTTGCCTCTGCTACAGAAGTAGGACAGCATCTTCAGGTCTCTATCACAGTCAAGCCTTGGGACCTCTGAATCTCCAGTCTTTGAGCCTTGCTGGTTGCAAAATCACACAAAATTCAGCCCCTCTTTTTCCAGAGAGTGGCTTTGGGGAATTGTTCTTATGTGCTCCTGTCTGTCCTTCTCTCCCTCTGTTTTCTCTGATACCAGGGCTCCCTCCCCTACACAGCATCCTTGATCTGTTTACCCCACAGACCACAACTCCACACTTCTGACCTTCCTTGAAGTGGCCTCTTCTTTCCCTCTAGTTCAGTTTGTTCTCTCAGTCCTCAGGTTGATTTCTTGGGTAGTCAGAAAGTTATCTAAGTGTGTTTGAGGGATGAGGAAAGTCTAGGGTCCTACCACTACCATGCCATCTTACCCTTCAAAGACCCTAATTATTGTACTTTTAATTAATTTTATAATTTTTCTTTTACCCTCCATACTTGGAAGTTGTTGACCCACTACCTTCATTAATTACCTTTTCCAATGAGACTTTTATATGTTTTCCTTATATTAATAAGGGACTTTTCTTTTTGCCTCAGTAAAGTCTCTTAATGTTTCTTGTAAGGCTTCTTTAGTGGTGATGAACTGTTAGCTTTTGCTTATCTGGAAAATGCTTAATTTTTTCTTTACTTCTAAATGAATAATCTTGCCTGGTAGAGAATTCTTGGTTGCAGGTTTTTCCTTTCAGCACTTTGAATGTATAATGTCTCTCCCTTGTGGGATGTATAATTTCTGTCAAAAAATCTGCTGATAGCCTTTTGGGGTTTCCCATGTATGTAAGATGTTGCTTTTCTCTTGATGCTTTTAAGATTCTTTTTATCCTTAACTTTTACTAACTTAATTATAATGTGTCTTGGTGTGTTTCTCTTTGGGCTCACCTTATATGGAACTCTCTGGGCTTTTTGGACTTGAATATTTCCTTTCTCAGAGAATTTTCAGACATTACTTATTCAAACAATTTCTCTGGCCTTTTCTCTCTCCTCCTTCTGGGATGCCTATAATGTGAATGTTACAGTGCTTGATATTGTCTCAGAGGCCCCTTAAGCTACCCTTACTTCTTTTAATCCATTTTCCTTTTGCTGCTCTGAATGTTTTCCATTGCTTTGTCTTGCAAGCTCACTGATTCATGCTTCTTTTTCATACATTCTGCTATTGAACCACTCTAGTGCATCTTTCAGTGTAGCTATAACATATACTTGGTACTTGATTTTCTATATCTTTTTATTTCTATGTTCAATCTTCTTCTAAGATCAGTGAGCATCTCTATGGCCATTAGTTTGAATTCTTTATCAGAGAGGTTGCTAATCTCCATTTCATCAAGGTATTTTTCTGTGTATGTGCCTGCTTTTTGGTTTGGAATACATTTCTCCATTGCCTCATTTTGCATCTTTGTGCCGGAGTCTGTCTGTCTGTCTCTCTCTTGAATTAGGTAAAATGGCTACCTTTCTTAATCTTGAAGGTGTGGTCTGATTAGAAGCTGTTCCATGTTTCCCAGAATTACCATCCTTCCTGGCCGTCTAGGCCATGCTCTGTGTAGGTATCTCTTCTGTAGGCTGCATGTGCTCACTTACTTTAACTGGACTATGCTTCCAGGGTGGGCACTCACTGGCTTGGTTGTGCTCAGTTCCTATGTGGGGAAAGTGAATTGTAAGATGTTTCTCTGTCCAGGTTGTGGTTCATTCTCTGCTTGGGGTGGATATGTCTCCGGTTAGTTGCTTGGCCTAGTTTGGACTTGGGTGCTATACAGAATGGTGGGATGTAGGGTGTTTACTCAGTCTTATTACAGTGCAGCATGGACAATTCACAGCCTTTGGTGCTAGCAGGTTAGAGAGAGGACACCAAAAATAGCATCCATTAGCACTTCTCTTCTTAGACAGTCAATGCAGATTCCAGTCATTCTGGCAGCCATTTTAAAATCAATAAGTGGGTCTCAATCACTTGTGGTTAAGCCCTTTTCAATCTGCTACTTTTGTGATTGATCTCAGGGCTCTGCATATGAGCCCTTTGCATATGAGCCCTTTAAAAAGACCAGGATTTTAGTTCCCTATATTTTTACGAATCTTTTGGTCTTAATCCCCATGTGACGATCAATACCAGTTGTTTGGGGGTCTCATATTTCTTTCTAGTGCTTTTCTTTCTCCAGGGTCTTGGTGCTTTCACTCCTTAAATGAGATTTTCCCATTTTGGGGATCCCTCCCCATTGTGGGGCCACCACCTCTGGGTTGGGATCCCACTATCCATAACTGTCTCCCTTTTAATCATAATGTTTGTGTCCCCTCTCTTCTGTTAATCCATCTTATCAAATGTCTGTTGATTTTATTTTTTAAAGAACTTCAATTATATTTGCTTCTATTTTTTAATACATTCTGTTGCTCATTTTCTACCTCCTTAATTTGGACATTTATCTTGTGAATTTTGAGCCCATTTTATGAGTACTGAAGTCTAAATTTTCTTGAATATAATACTTTTCACTACCTTATGTGCTTTTGTTATGTAGATTTTTTTAAATTAATTTTTTATTATTTATAAACATATATATTTATCCCCAGGGGTACAGGTCTGTGAATCACCAGGTTTACACACTTCACAGCACTCACCAAAGCACATACCCTCCCCAATGTCCATAATCCCACCCCCTTCTCCCAAACCCCCTCCCCCCAGCAACCCTCAGTTTGTTTTGTGAGATTAAAAGTCACTTATGGTTTGTCTCCCTCCCAATCCCATCTTGTTTCATTTATTCTTCTCCTACCCACTTAAGCCCCCATGTTGCATCACCACTTCCTCATATCAGGGAGATCATATGATAGTTGTCTTTCTCTGCTTGACTTATTTCGCTAAGCATGTTATGTAGATTTTAATTGACACTTACCTCTATTTTATTGAAAGTTTACATTATGAGTTTGATTATTTAGCATTGTTTTTCTAGATTTCCAGAGTTCAGTGATTTTATGTCATTTTGTTATTCTAAGTTATACTGAGGTAGCAATGTACAGAATAAGAAGAGTAATTTTTGAAATTTGCTGAGCCTTGCTTTTGACTTAGTAAATCGCCAGTTTAGAATATCTTCATTCGGTTTCTTAAAAAGAGTTACTTTCTCTCCTTGTTGGATGTTTAATTCTGTGTTTGCTCAATAGGTCAAGCTTATTGTTAGCACTTTCCAGGTATTTCATATTACTGGGTTTTTTTTGTCTACTTGTATTAAAAAGAGTTAAGTTAGAATCTGTAGTCCCATTTATAACAGCATCAAAAAGAAAAAAAATTGGAAAAGATTAACCAGGGAAGTTAAAACTATGAAACATTCAAGAAGATAAATGGAAAAGACACAAATAAATAGAAAGATATCCTGCATTCACAGGCTGAATTAAGATTTTTAAAATGTCCATACTAACCAAAGCAATGTAAAGATTTAATGTAACTTACAGCAAAATTCCAATGTTTTCTTTTTTCACAGAAATGGAATTTGTTTGAAAATTTGTATGGAACCACTAAAGACTCAAAATAGCCAAGTAAGTCTTGAGAAAGAAAAACAAAGTGGGCCACTTTATACTACCTGATTTAATATTATATTAACTCAATAAATTGTACTGGGAAAACTGAATATTCACATGCAAAAGAATAAGATTAGATTCCTATTTCAGCCACTCACAAAAATGAACTCAAAATGAGTAAAGAACATAAATGTAAGACCTAAAACCATGTAATTCTTGGAAGAAAACACAGGAAAAAAGCTCCTTGACATTGGTTCTGGCAATGATATTTTGGATAGGACTAAAAGGACATGCAACAAAAGCAAAAATCAACAAATGAGACTTTGTCAAACTAAAATGTCTACGCAAAGCAAAGGACAACAAAAAATAATAATAAACTCAAATAGGGTTACATGATACACATTATAATTTGTCAAACTTCAAAGACACTATTAAAAGTAGCTAGAGAAAATTTAAAAGTTATGTACAAGGGAACCCCTTTAGGATTATCCGATTTGTCAACAGAATTTCCAGGCCAGGAGAGAAAAGGATAACATATTCAGAATATTGAAAGAAAAAGCTGTTAATCAAGAATTGTATACCAGAAAAAAAAAAAAAGAATTGTATAACAGGTAAAGGTGCCCTTCAGAAATGGATAAAGACTTTCTCAAACAAAGAAAAGCTATGGGAGTTCATTACTACCAGATCTTCCTCACAAGAAATTTAAAAAGGAGTTGTTTGAGTGGAAAGAAAAGGATATTAGTTAACTGCAGAAAGATATAAAAAGGTACTGTAAAACTGAGTGGTGATGGTAAATATATAGTCAAAGCTAGATACTATATTTTGTAATGGTGCATAATTCACTTAAAACTTTAAAAGTTAAAAAAATGAACAGAGTAAAAATAACTATAACTACAATAAACTATTAAGCAGTAAAAATATGAAAATTATAACAGCAATAACCTAAAATGTGGGTGGGAAGAGAAGTAAAAGTAAAAAGTTTAGGAATTTTATTGAAATTAAGTTGGTATCAGCTTAAAATAGGGTATTTAAGGTATTTTATGTAATTCTCCTGGTAACCTAAAAAGAAAAACCTGTAGCAATTACACCAAAGAACATGAATTAGAAAGCAATGCATAATGATATTAGAAGATATCAGAACCAAAGGGAAGGATAATAAACAGGAAACAATGGTCTATAAAACAACCAAAAAGCAATGAATAAAATGGAAACAATCCTTAACTATTAATATTTACTTGAAAAAATAAGCTAAATTTTCCAATCAAAACGCATGCAATGGCTGTCTGATAAAACATAAAATCCAATAATATGCTGCCCATAAGAATAATTGTGGCCTTAAGGACACACAAAGACTAAGAGTCAAGAGATGGAAAAAGACATCTCAAATAGTAACCAAAAACAAAACAAAACAAGAGATAGCTATACTTCTATAGAGCAAAATACATGGTAAATGAAAAATAGTGATAGACAAGAACATCATTATATAATAATAATCAAGGGGTCAATCCACTGAGAAGATAAAACAATTGTAATATTTGAGTCCAACACAGAGCACTTAAATATATAAAGCAAAAAACTAAGAGTTAAAAGAAGAAATAAGCAGCAATACACTAATAGTTGTGGAATTTAATACCTCACTCTGAACAATAAGATCATGCAAAGTCAAAAGTGTGGGATGCCTGGGTGGCTCAGTCAGTTAAGTCTCTGCCTTCAGCTCAGGTCATGATCCCAGCGGTCCTGGGATGGAGTCCTGCATCAGGCTCCTTGCTCAGTGGGGAGTCTGTTTCTTCCTCTGCCTGCCATGCCTCCTGCTTGTTATCTCTCTCTCTCTCTCTCTGACAAATAAATTAAAATCTTATAAATAAATAAATAAAATCTTTTTAAAAAGTCAGCAGTGTGTTAGAATAAAATTATAGACCAAATGGATCTAACAGACATATTCAGAACTCTATTTAATAAGAAAAGATTATATACTTTTCTCAAGAGCACATGGAGCATTTTTTTTTTGATAGAGCATATGTTAGGCCACAAAGCAAGTCTTAGCAAATTCAAGATTGAAATCACACTAAGTATTGTCTGTGACCACATTGGCATGAAAGTACAAATCAGTAACAAGAGGAAATATGAAATATTAATGAATACATGGAAATCAAGCAACACTCTCCTGAACAACCAATGGATCAAAGAATAAATCAAAAGGGAAATAAAAAATTTTCTTGAGACAGAAGTTGAAACACAATATACCAGAACTTATGGCATAGAGCAAAAAGCAGTTTTAAGATGAAAGTTCATGGTTATAAACAGTTACAAGTAAACAATCTAACTCTATGCCTTAAGGACTAGAAAAAGAAGAACAAACTAAACTCAAAAGACAACAGGATAAACGAAAGAATAAAGTTTAGAGCAGAAGTAAATGAGATAGCAGAAAAACAGTGGAAAAGATTAACCAAACTAAGGCTTGGTTCTTTGAAAGATAACATTGACAAACCCTTAGCTAGAATAACCAGGGAACAAAGAGAGAAAACTTTAATCAACAGAAGTGTAAATGAAAAGAGAGGAGGAGTTAAGTTGTTTAAGTTTGTCTTGTTACTTGAGTACAACTAGATAGTTACCAATCTCTCTGAACACCTAAGAAATCAGAGCTCAGAGAAAACAAATGCTGCAAATCTAAAAGTAGAAAAGCAACCACACCACCATTTGGAAGGCAGGAGGTATGGAGACTTGAATCTGATGTGAGGTAGCTGAGGATATGGCAGAAGGAGCCTACTTAAGGAGGCTACTGCAAAGTATTATAAGCATTGGAGTGCAAAATTGAGACTTTAAGAAGTCTTCTACACAAGGGGAGTCCCTGGCTTAAAGGTACTCAGGTGGTAAAGTGCAGTGGAATCCCGGGTCAGAAAGCATAGTCTTAGGATCCCCAGGGTTGCAAGAACAGGTGGTGCCTGAGTGCTGTAGAGTTTCCAGGCATAGGAGCAGGGAAGCTGGTTGAGAACAGGGAGTCTATGTGCCCATCTTTCTGCTGTTGCCATAAACTGCAAACTGCTGCAGGGTGTGCACTGCTTTCCTGAGAGGGGTCCATCAGAAGGCAGAAGTGTGGGAAACCCCTCCTCAGGAGGTACAGCATGGGTCTGCACCATGGGAGTCCATAAAATTTGGAGTTTTGAAACTCAGTCACATGCATGGGATAAAAATACTTGGTCACAGGCCTGGTGAACACAGAGTTCTGAGAGAAACTGGGGAGACAAAAATGAGGGCTTTTCTGTGAGGGCTCACTGAAGAGTGAGGGTGGTAGTGGTGTGATTTTCATCTCCAGGGCTAGAGAGAGGGGGCACAGCCATCTTCATCCTACCCATCAGCCCTGAAAGCCTTCATGGAGCAAAACAGTGCTATCTAGGGGAGTTAGGAATTGGTTATACCAAGCCCTGCTTCTGTGTACTGGAAGCAAGGACACCTGAGAATCTATCCCACTTGGGCAAATCCACCTTTGAATCAGTGCAATAGGCCCATATCCAAGAAGACCAGCACAATCAACTTGCTCTCACCAAGTTTTAGGAACATAGAGGGAAGCAAAGCTTCAGCCCTTGAGTAAAACAGTGTATAACATTTTTTCTATTTTTATTTTTTAGTCTTTTAGGTTTTTTTCATTTATTTCTTCAATTAAAAATTTTTTAAATATACTTTATATATTATTTCCTATATTGTGTGTGTGTATATATAGAGAGATATAGATGTTTTTCTTTTTTTGGGGATTTAGTTTCTTTTAACAAGCAGACCAAAACACACCCAGTATCTAGGTTTTTTTTTTTTCCTATTTTTGTTTTTTCTCTTTCTTCAGTTCACCCCAAAAGAAACAACAGGAGGCAGTACTCACATCCAGGGATTTAATCAATATGGATAGAAATAAATGTCTGAACTAGAATTTAAAACAAAGATTATGAAGATGGGGCACCTGGGTGGCTCAGTAGGTTAAGGCCTCTGCCTTTGGCTCAGGTCATGATCTCAGGGTCCTGGGATCGAGCCCCACATGGGGCTCTCTGCTTAGCAGGGAGCCTGCTTCCCTTCCTCTCTCTCTGCCTGCCTCTCTGTCTACTTGTAATCTCTGTCTGTCAAATAAATAATAAATAAAATCTTTAAAAAAAAGATTATGAAGATAATAGCTAGGCTTGTAAAAAAGGCATAGAAGACACTAGAGAGTCTCTTACTGTAGAGATAAAAGAACTAAACTTTAAAAAAAGAACTAAAATCTAGTCAGGCTACAATTAAAAATGCTATTACTAAGATGCAGACCCAAGTGGAGACCATTAAAACAAGGATGAACAAAATAGAAGAGTGAATCAGTGATACAGCAGATAAGATGGAAAACAAGGAAGCTGAAAAGAACACTATTAGGGCAATTAGGTAGGCTTAAGAAACTCATGGATTCCATAAAGCTAAATATTATCTGTACTATAGAAGTCTCAGAAGATAGGGGCGGGGAGAAAGTTTATTTGAACAATAATAGCTGAGAACTTCCCTAACTGGGGGAAGGAAACAGGCATTAAGTCCAGGAGGCATAGAGGAAACCCTCCTTCAAAATCAACAAAAATAGGTCAACACCTTAACATATTGTAATGAAGTTGTAAATTACAAAGATAAAGGGAAAATTCTGAAAGTAGCTTGGAATAAGAGGGAGACATATAAGGCCAGCAGCAGACCTGTCCACAGAGACCTGGCAAGCTAGAAAGGAGTGACATGATATATTCAATGTGCTAAATGAGAAAAATATACAGCTAAGAATACTTTATCCAGCAAGGCTGTCATTCAGAATAGAAGAGAAAGAGTTTCCAGGACAAACAAAAATAAGGAATTTCTGAACACTAAACCAGCCTGCAAGAAATATTAAAGGGGATCCTTTGAGCAGAGAGAGAGTCCAAAAGAAACAAAGATCAGAAAGGGACAGAGAATCTACATGAACAGTGACTTCACAGGTAATACAATGGCACTAAATTCCGATCTTTCCATAATTATTCTGAATGTAAGTGGACTAAAGGCTCTAATCAAAAGACAGAAGGTATCAGGAAGGATTTAAAAAAAAGACCCATCAATATGTTGCTTATTCACTTAAAATGAGAGATTCATTTTAGACCTGAAGACACCACCAGACTGAAAGTCAGGGGGCGGAGAACCATTTCCTATGCTAATGGACATCAAAAGAAAGGTGGAATAGCCATACTTGTAATAGACAAACTAGGTTTTAAACCAAAGACTGTAACAAGAGATGAAGAAGGGCACTATATCACAAGAAAGAGAGTATCCAAAAAGAAGATCTAAGAAATGTAAATATTTATGCCCACAATTTGGGAGCACACAAATATATAAACCAGTTAATAAGAAAATTAAAGAAACACACTGATAATAGTACAGTAACAGTAGAGGACTTTAACACCCTACTCACAGCAATGGACTGATTAAGCAGAAGATCAACAAGGAAACAAGGGCTCTGAATAACATACTGGACCAGGACTGGATGGACTTCACATATATTCAGAGCATGTCATCCTAAAGCAAGAGAATACACATTCTTTTGTACATAGAACATTCTCCAGAATAGATCACATACTGGGTCACAAATCTGTTTTCAACTGGTACAAAAAGACTGAGATTTTACCATGCAAATTTTCAGATCACAGGGTTATGAAACTTAACAACAACCACAAGAAGAGATTTGGAAGGACCACAAATACATGGAGGTTAAAGAACACCCTACTAAAGAATGAATGGGTTAACCAGGAAATTAATTTTAAAAATACATGGAAGCAAATAAAAATGAAAACACGATAGTTCAAAATCTTCAGGATGCAGCAAAGGCATTTCTAAGAGGGAAGTACATACCAATATAGACCTTCCTCAAGATGCAAGAAAAGTCTCAAATATACAACTTAACTTTACATCTAAAGGAGCTGGAAAAATAATAGCAAATAAAGCCTAAATCCAGCAGCAAAAGAGAATTAATAAAGATCTGGGACCCTTGGGTGGCTCAGTTGGTGAAACATCTGCCTTTGGCTCAGGCCATGATCACAGGAGGAGGAGCAGAGGGTGGAGCAGGCTCCCAGCTGAGCAGGGAGCCAGATGTGGGACTTAATCCCAGAACCCTGTGATTATGCCTTTATTTGCTATTCTTTCTCCAGCTCCTTTATATGTAAAAATCTCTAAAGAATTCCAAGTCAAGAGGTTCCTGGGTGCCTCAGTCAGATTAGTGGCTACCTTGGGCTTAGGTCATGATTGGAAGGTCCTGGGATCCAGTCCCACATTGCACTCCTTCCTCAGCAGAGAGTCTGTTACTTCCTCTGCCTCTGCAGTTCCCCCTGCTTGTGCTCTCACTCTCTTGCTCTCTCTCTCTCTCTGACAAATAAATAAGTAAAATCTTAAAAAAAAAAACAGAAAATATTAGAGCAGGAAACCTGGGTGGCTCAGTGGGTTAATCCTCTGCCTTCGGCTCAGGTCATGATCTCAGGGTCCTGGGATTGAGTTCCACATCAGGCTCTCTGCTCAGTGGGGAGCCTGCTTCACCCCCCAGCCCGCCTGCCTCTTTGCCTACTTGTGATCTCTCTGTGCCAAATAAATAAATAAAATCTTTTAAAAAGAGCAGAAATCAGTGATATAGAAATTAAAAAAAAATAAGACAGTAGAACAGATCAATGAACTAGGATTGAAAGAATTAACTAAATGAATCAACGCCTAGCCAGGCTTATCAAAAAGAAAAGAGAAAGGACAAAATTAATAAAATGATGACTGAAAGAGAAGAGATCACAACCAACACCACAGAAATACAATTGTAATAAAATATTGTGAGGAATTATATGCCAACAAATTAGGCAATCTGAAAGAAATAGAAAAATTCCTAGAAACATATAAACTACAAAAACTGAACTAGGAAGAAACAGAAAAGCAAAACAGACCTGTAATCAGTAATGAAATTAAATCAGTAATCAAAAATCTCCCAAAGAATAAGAGTCCAGGGCCAGATGGGTTCCCAGGAGAATTCTATCAAACATTGAAACAAGAATTAATACCCGTTCTTCTGAAACTGTTCAAAAAACAGAAATGGAAGGAAAACTTTCAAAATCATTCTATGAAGCCAGCATTACCTTGATCCAAAATCAGAGAAAGACCTCACAAAAAAGGAGAATTACAGACCAATATTCCAGATGAACGTGGATGCAAAAATTCTCACCAAGATGCTAGTTAACAGGACCTAACAGTACATTATAAGGATTATTCAGCACAACCAAATGGGATTTATTCCTGGGATGGAGGGGTGGTTCAACATCCACAAATCAATAAATATACCACACTAATAAAAGAAAGGGTATGGACCATATTATCCTTTCAATTGATGCAGAAAAAGCATTTGACAAAATCCAGTATCCTTTCTTGATAAAAATTCTTTGCAGTGCAGGGATATAGGGAACATGCAGCAACACCACAAAAGCCATATAGAAAAAACCCACAGTTAATATCATCCTCAATGGGAAAAAACTGAGGGTTTTTCCCCTAAGGTCAGGAATACAACAGGGATGTCCATTATCACCACTGTTGTTCAACACAGTACTGGAAGTCCTAGCCTCAGCAGTCAGACAACAAGAAGAAATAAAAGCCATTCATATCAGCAAAGAAGTCAAACTTTCACTCTTTCCAGATGACAATATACTCTGCAGAAAACCCAAAAGACTCTACCAAAAAATACCTGCTAGAAAACAGGAGCTCAGCAAAGTTGCAAGATATAAAATCAGTGCACAGAAATCAATTGCATTTCTATACACTAACAGTGAAACAGAAGAAAGAGAAATCAAGGAATCGATCCCATTTACAATTGTACCAAATCCCTTAAGATATCTGGGAATAAACCCAACCAAAGACATAAAGTATCTGTACTATAAAAAATACAGAACACTTATGAAAGAAATTGAGGAAGACACAAAGAAATGGAAAAATATTCTATACTCATAGATTAGAAAAACAAATATTGTTAAAATGTCTATGCTAAACAAAGCAATCTACCTGTGCAATGCAATCCCTATCAAAATACCATTAGCATTTTTCACAGAGCTAAAACAAAGAATCCTAAAACTTGTATGGAACCAGGAAAGACCTCGAATAGCCAGACGAATGTTGAAAAAGAAAACCAAAGCTGGAGGCATCACAATTTCAGACTTCAAGCTGTATTACAAAGCTGTAATCATCAAGACAGAATGGTACAGACACAAAAACTGACACATAGATCAATGGAACAGAATTAAAAAATCCAGAAATTGAACCTCAACTCTGTGGTCAACTAATCTTTGGCAAAGCGGGAAAGATACATTCAATGGAAAAAAGTCTCTTCAACAAATGGTGTTGGGAAAATTGGACAACCACATGCAGAAGAATGAAACTGGACTATTTTCTTATACCATACACAAAAATAAACTCAAAACAGAAGAAAGATCTAAATGTGAGACAGGAATTTATCAAAATCCTAGAGGAGTGCATAGGCAGCAACCCATCTGACTTTAGCTGCGGGAGCTTCTTGTTAGACCTGTCTCCAAAGGCAAGGGAAACAGAAGTAAAAATGAACTACTGGCAATTCATTAGAATAAAAACGTCTGCACAGCAAAGAAAATAATCAACAAAACTAAAAGGCAACCTATGGGATGTGAGAAGATATTCACAAATGATGTATCAGTAAAAGGTTAGTATCTAAAATCTATAAAGAAATTACCAAACTCAACACCCCAAAAGCAAAAATTCCAGTCAAGAAATGGGCAGCAGATATGCATAGACATGTCTCCAAAGAATATAAACAAATGGCCAACAGACAGATGAAAAGATGTTCAACATCACTTGGCATCAGGGAAATACAAATCAGAACCACAATGAGATACCACCTCACACCAGTTATAATGGCTAAAACTAACAATTGAGGAAATGAGAGATGTTGGTGACGATGTGGAAAAAGAGGAACCCTCTTACACTTCTGGTAGGAATGTCAGCTGGTACAGCCACTCTGGAAAATAGTATGGAGGTTCCTCAAAAAGTTAAAAATAGAACTACCTTGCCTCCCAGTGACTGCACTATACAGTATTTATCCAAGGATACAAAAATAGTGATTTGAAGTGGCATCACCATTGCTGCTGTAATTTTTATAGCAGCAATGTCCACAATAGCCAAGTTTTGGAAAGAGCTGAGATGCCCATCAGGAGAAGAAATAACAAAGAAGATGCGGTATACACAATGGACTGTTAGCTATCGAAAAGAATAAAATCTTGCCATTTGTAGTGATGTGGATGGAACCTAGAGGGTATTATGCCAAAAGAAATATGTCAGAGGAAGACAAATCCCATGTTTTCACTTACAATGCAGAATTTAAGCAATAAAACAGATGAACTTAGGAGAAGGGAAGGAAAAATAAGAGGGAGGTCAACCATAAGAGACTCTTAACTCTAGGAAACAAACTGAGGGTTGCTGTAGGGGAGGTGGGTGGAAGAGTGGGCATGAAGGAGGGCACTGGATGTAATGTGCACTGGGTGTTAAATGCAAATGATGAACCACTAAGTTCTACCCTTGAATCTAATAATACAGTATATGTTTACTATATTTAAATTAAAAAATTTTAAGAATCAACCATCAGAACATTATAAATAGAAAAAGGAGACATTACAACAGAAATACAAGAGATTATAAGAGGTTTAATTATATGAATAATTAAACACAAAAAACTGGAAGGCTTATAAGAAATGGTAAGATTCTAGGAAACAAAATACTTAGCAAGACTGAAGCAGGAAGAAATTTAAAATCTGAATAGAGCAATTATTCTAAGACTATTATCAGTAGTCAAAAATCTTCCAAGGAGGAAAAGCCCAGGACAAGATGGTTTCACTGGTGAATTTTACCAACCATTTAAAGAAGGATGAATACCGTTCCTTTTCAGACTCTTCCAAAAAACTGAAAAGGATGGAATACTCCCAGATTCTTTTTACTAGGCCAGTATTCTCATCATATCAGAGTGGGATAAGGACACTACTAGAGAAGAAAAACTATAGGCAAATATCCTTGCTGAATATAGATGCAAAAATTCTAAAAAAAATAAATAGTAACAAGCCAAATTCAGCTGCACATTAAAGTATCTGTCACCATGATCAGGTAATACTTACACCTGAGATGTAAGCAAGATTCAATATATGCACACCAATAAATTGATATATCACATTAACAGAATAAATAATTATATAATCATCTCAATACATACAGGAAAGTCACTTGAAAAATTTAACATCCATTGATGACAAAAACACTGCACAGATTAGGAAAAGATGTATTATATCTCAATGTAATAAAGGACATATATGACAAACCCACAGCTAACAGAATACTCAGTGGTGAAATGTTGGGAGTTTTTTCTTTTTTTTTTTTTTTTTTTTTTTTAAATATTTTATTTATTTATTTGACAGAGATCACAAGTAGGCATAGAGGCATAGAGGCATAGAGGCAGGCAGAGAGAGAGAGAAGAGGAAGCAGGCTCCCCGCCAAGCAGAGAGCCCAATGTGGGACTCGATCCCAGGACCCTGAGATCATGACCCGAGCCGAAGGCAGTGGCTTAACCCACTGAGCCACCCAGGCGCCCCGGGAGTTTTTTCTTTAAGATTAGAAACAAGACAAAGGTACCCACTCTCACCACCTTATTCAATCTAATAATGGAAGCACTAGCTAGAGCAATCAGGGAAGAAATAAAAATATAAGTCATCAGAACTGGAAGGTAGAAGTAAAATTGTCTCTATTTCTAGACATGATTTTAATATATATATATATATATATATGTATATATATATATATATATATGAAATTATAAAGACCCAACCAAAAAACAAAAAAAACAAAAATCAGCTGTTAGAAACAATCAACAGGGATGCCTGGGTGGCTCAGTTGGTTAAGCAGCTGCCTTCAGCTCAGGTCATGATCCCAGGGTCCTGGGATCGAGTCCCACATTGGGCTCCTTGCTTGGCAGGGAGCCTGCTTCTCCCTCTGCCTCTGCCTGCCACTCTGTCTGCCTGTGCTCGCTCTAGCTCCTCTCTCTCTGACAAATGAATAAATAAAATCTTTAAAAAAAAAAGAAAAGAAGAAACAATCAACAAATTCAATATAATTGCAGGATACAAAATTAACATAGAAGTATTGGTAACATTTCTATACACTCAAAGTGAAATTTATTAAAAAAATTGATCCCATTTGCAAGAGCATTAAAAACTGAACAATAAAAAGAGCAATAAAATACTGAGGAATAAATTTAACCAAGGAGGTTAACGATCTCTATTTTGAAAACCACAAGACATGATGAAAGAAACCAAAGAAGACACAAATAAATGGAAGGGTGTTTTTTGTTCATGGATTGCAAAAATAATGTTAAAATGTCAATACTACCAAAAGCCATCTAGAGTCAACAAAATCCTTATTAAAATTCCAAAGGTATTTTTTTACACAAATAGAAACAACCCTAAATTTTGTATGCCGCTACCAAAGACACTGGGTAGCCAAAGAAATCCTGAGAAAGAATAAGAAAGCAGTAGGCATTAAACTTCCTGGTGTTTCAAGCTATACTATAAATCTACAGTAGTGAAAAAAATCATGGTACTGACATAAAGCAAACAAACTGACCAAAGGAACAGAACTGAGAGCCCAGAAACCCAAGCATGTATAGTCAACTAATATTTGACAAAGAAGCCACAAATACTCAATGGAGAAAATAAATGGTGCTGGGATAATTGGATATTTACATGTAAAAGAATGCAATTGTGGTAATGCTTTTATAGAAATCAAACAAACAATTTTCTGTATAACAAAAGAAATATTCAATAGAGTAAATAGACAACCTACACAAAGGGAAATAATATTTGCAAACCACACATCTGATAAGGGGTTCATATCCAACATATATATTAAAAAAAAAAAACCTCCTACAACCCAGAAATAAAAAGTAAAAAATCCAATTGGAAAATGGACAGATGATTTGAATGGACATTTTACTAAAGATGACATACAGATGGTCAACAGGTACATGAAAAGATACTCAACATCATTAGCCATCAAGGCAATGCAAATTCAAAACCACAATGAGGTATCCCCTCACAATTCTTACAATAGCAATCTTCAAAAACACAAGAGAGAAAAATGTTGGTGTGGAGAAGATGAAAGATGGCTTCCCATCCAAGAAGGCAATGTAGGAAGACCCTGAATTCACTTCCATGGACACCAACACTCTCCTTGTGTATAGAGCAGTTCCTCCTGAAGAACAGAGGGCTGAACGAACGGCACAACAAAAAACCCAATAGAGAATGGTAAGGGAAATTGAGAGATGATAATGAAGGAAACACTTACACCTGATGCTGCAAACTATGGTGGAGAGGGATAGTGCTGAGGGACTGTAAGCAGATTTGCCTGCCCTTGCGCACAGAAAAACCAGAGACATGATTCAAAAGACCAGTAATATATAAAAGATCTAGCCTTAGACATTCACAAAACAGCAGGGTGTGCTACTGGAACTCTCTCTAGATAGTGAGAAAAGGTAATTAAAAAGGTATGGATCAACAACTTCCAAGTATGAAGGAAAAAGTAGGTAAAATTAATTCATTAAAACTACAATAATTAGGGTCCTTGAGGAGCTAAGATGGTGGCACAGTAGGAATACCCTAGCCCCAAGGACTGACAGAACAAACTGCAAAACTAGAGGGGAAGAAGGGACCACTTCGAGGAAGGTCAGAAGTGTGGAGATGTGGTTTGGGGGAGAAACAGATCGTGGGTGCTGTGGAGTAGGGGAAAGCCCTGGTCTAAGAGAGAGAGAGAGAGAAGCATACGAAGCATACAGGGGAGCACACAATGAGAACAGTTCCCCAAAGCCACTGCCTGCGAAAAGGAGAGGGGCTGAATTTTATGAGTTTTTGTAACCAGTAGGGCTCAAAGACTAGAGTTTCAAAAACAGCAGAATAGACATTCCATTAAAGTGCACATGAACATTCCCCAGGATATAACACATGTTAGATCACATACCAAGTCTCAATTTAAGAAGAATGAAATCATATCAAGCATATTATCTGATCACAATGGTATGAAACTAGAAATCAGTTAGAGGAGAACTGAAATAAAATATATGGAAAGTAAACAACATGCTACTAAACAATCAGTGGGTCAATGAAAAAGTCGGAGGAAATCAAAAAATACCTTGAGACAAATGGAAATATAACCTTCCAAAATCTTTGGAATTCAGCAAAAACAGTTCTAAGAGAGAAGTTCATAATGACACAGATCTGTCTCCAGAAACAAGAAAAATTTCAAACAATCTAACTTTACATTTAAAAGAAGTAGAAAAGGAAGAACAAAGCCCAGCATTAGTTGAAGGAGGGAAATAATCAAGATCAGAGTGGACATAAATCAAATACAGACTAAAAAACAATAAACAAGACCAATTAAATGAAGACCTGGTTCTTTGAAAAGATAAATAAAATAGAACTGTAGCCAGACATCAAGAAAAAAAGATGGAGAGCCCAAACGAAATCAGAAATCAAAGAGAAAATGAAAAATCAAAGAGAAAAATGAAAACTTATACCACAGAAATATAAAAAAAAATCCTAAGCAAATACGTAATTATATGCCAACCAATTAGATAATCGAGAATAAATTCCTAGGAATATACAGTCGTCCAAGATTGAATCAGGGAGAAATGGAAAATCTGAATAGAGTGATTACTACTAATGAAATGGAATCAGTAATAAAAAATCTCTCACAAGTCCAGGACCAGATGGCTTCACAGGTGAATTATACACAAACATTTAAAGAGTTAATGCCTATTCCGAAATTATTCCAAAAATTTGAAGAAGCACTTACAAACTCATTTTATGAGGCTAACATTATCCTAATACCAAAAGCAGACAAACATATTACAAAAAACATTACAGGCCAGTAACCCCTGATGAACATAGATATAAAAATCCTTAACAAAATACTAGCAAACTGACTTCAACATTCCCTTAAAAAGATTACACACTGCAATGACGTGGGATTCATTCTAGGATGAAAGCATGGTTAACACCACAAATCGGCAAGTGTTATTAATAAATAATGTTATTAACAAAACAAAGGATAAAAAAACATGATCTTTTCAACAGATGCAGAAAAAGCATTTGGCAAAATTCAATATCTATATATGGTAAAATCTTAATAGGTATATAGAGAATTTACCTCACATAATAAAAACCACATATGACAAACTCCCAACTATCATCATATTCACTGATGAAAAACCAAGAGTTCTTCCTCTAAGATTAGAAAAAAGACAAAGATGCCTATTCTCACCACTTTTATTCAATATAGTACTGGACATTCTGGGCACAAAAATTAGACAAAAAAAAGAAATAAAAGGCATCCAAATTAGAAAGGAGGAATTAAAATTGTCATTATTGGCTGAGGATCTGATAATATATATGGGAAACCATGAAGACTCTACCAAAAATCTATTAAAACTAAAAAAAAAATTAATTCAGTAAAGTTGCAGAATATGAAATTAATATAAGCCAATCTGTTGTATTTCTGTCCACTAATAACAAAGTAGCAGAATGAGAAATTAAGAAAACAATCTGATTTACAATTACAACAAAAAGAATAAAATACCTAGGGACAAATTTCAAAAAGGGGTGAAAGACTTATACTGTGGTAACAATAAAGAACGGATGTAGGAAAGAATGAAAACAACACAGAAATAAAAAGATACACTGTGCTCATGACATGGAAGAATTAATATTAAAATGTCCATACTACCCAAAGCAAACTATAGATACACTACAAGCCCTATCAAAATACCAATGACGTTTTTTCACAGAACTAGAATAAATTATCCTAAAATTTGTATGGAACCAGAAAAGACCCCAAATAGCTAAAGGAATTTTGAGAAAGAAAGCTGGAGGTATCACAATCCCAGACTCAAGATACATTACAAAGCTATAGCAATCAAAAGAGTATGGTACTGTCACAACAAGACACACAGATTAACAGAACAGACTAGAGAGTCCAGAAATAAACTCATGATTATAATGACCAATTAATACATGACAAAGGAGGCAATAACATAAAATAGGAAAAGTCTTTTCAATAAGTGGTGCTAGAAAAAGGGACCACTTTCTTACACCATATACAAAAATAAAAATAAATATAAGATCTGAAACCAAAAAGCTCCTAGAAGAAAACATAGGCAGGAAGCTGTTTGACATCAGTCTTAGCAATACTTTTTTGGATTTGTCTCATCAGGGAAAGGCAGAAAAGCAGAAATAAACAGGGGAACTGGGTAGCTCAGTTGGTTAATCATCAACTCTTGATTGTGGCTCTGGTCATGATCTCGGGGTAGTGGGATCAAGCCCTGTGCCTGGCTCTGCACTCAGCAAGGAGTCTGTTTGTCCCTCTCCCTCTGCTCTCTCTCAAATAAATAGAATATTTTTTTTAAAAAAGCAGAATTAAACAAATCGGACTACTTCAAACTAAAAAGCTTTTGCATAGCCAAGGAAACCATCAACAAAGCAAAAGGTAACCTACTGAACAGTGTGAAGACACTTGCAAATGAGACGCGCAATAAGGGATTGATATCCAAAATGTATGAGGAAGTCATACAACCCAATAACAAAACAATCCAATTAAAAACTGGGTAGAGGAACAGACACATCAAAAGATGCTCAATATCAGGTCTATAAGGAATAATATTATTAGGGAGTCACCAATTTGCAAGGTCTAGCATAATAATTGTAAGAACTGACTGATGCAAGAACCACTGGAGTAATTTAATACTCATATGCCACCCCACAGATTACTTACTAAATAGAAGGGAAGAATTCTGTCTTTACAATGGTGTCATCTAGTCAACACTGTGTTAACTAGGTAATTAAATTCAGTATCACCAACAGTGGGACAAACAGACATAATGAGGCTTCTGATGTGACACAGTAAGGAGGCAGTAACATTCCCTATAAAGAATTTATACAAAAATGTTTGAACTAATTCGAATCATGAGGAAACAATTACTAAAATTCTAAATGGAGGATTTTATAGAAGATAACAGACTGGATTCTTCAAAAATTTAATGCCATGAGAAACAAACAAATATAAAAAAATAAGCAATGAAAAAAGCAGAAAGGCAGATCTGTTTGAGATGAAAAAAATGACAAAAATGAAGAAATCTGTAAACTTTGGATATTCGAGAGCTCTAGAAGACAATCTGTGGACAACCAGAGATATCAGAATATTGCCACTATATTATGTGATATGGTAGAAATTTTTTTTATTATTTTAAAAGCAGTAATTACACTGTGGTCCATGTCTTAAGAGATGAAGTATCATGATGTCAGCCACTTCTCAAGTGGTTTTGAAAAATAATATGTACAGAAACCTGTATGTTCACATGGCTTGTGTGGAAAATATTAACTTCCAATAAATCTAGGATGAACATGAGTGAGTAACTGATACCCATAATACTATTCTTTTAACTTTTTTGTAGTTTTGAAAATTACCATCAAGAGATAACTTAAAGAAAGTGAAAAGTCAAGTTACAAACTGGGAGTATATGTGTTATTATGGAAATGACAGTAAATATGAGGAATATGCAAAAATCTACAAATCACTAAGGAAATCAGAAACAACCCAAAAGAAAAACGAAGGGAAATAAAGGACATGCGTTTGACACACAATAAAATTTTTGTGCTAATGAATTTGAAAACACATATTCTGATAAATGAAATGCAGATCAAGATCAAATGATATATATATATATTTTTTTTCTATCTGTATTGGTGGAAATTCAAATAAAAATATCTAACACCACATGTTGGAGAGAATATAGACCCACACCATTACTAAAAGATTTCAGGTAACAGTTTAAAATTGGTGCAGCTACTTTGGAAAACATTTGGCATTATCTCATAAAATTCAATTCATTATTCATAAAATTCAATTGAATTTTCAACCCTAAGAGGAACTCATATATTTACAGACACACATGTGAGAAAATCCATAATAACACTGTTCATGAGAGCAAAAACCTGGAAACAACCCGTTATCTATCCAGAGAGGAATGGATGAATGAAATGTCTGTGCTTAGACAAAGGAATATTGTACAGAAGTTAAAATGAATAAACTGTAGCAAGATATGATATGTGAAACCCAGAATTTTTATGTTAAAAAATCCTAAAAGATAAAATAAAGCCTGTACATCTGTTAATCTATCTAGAGCTATACCTGTATGTTTTTGCATCTGCTTTTAAGTAATATAGATATTTTAAAACTGAATGCCATTTAACTTCAGGAAATGAACACACAATTTAGATGGCAAATCCATTAGGTGAGGAGTAGGCAGGACAATGGTTTGTATAGGATCACATGTTAATATATTATCAAGATTCTATGTTTCATGTTGAGTGGTGATTTCTCAGGTTCTTATAATGTTAACATAGAGAAATAAATACAAACATATGCATATCTAAGTAGGTGAATAATAAAAGAGGGGCATGCCTGGACCAACAACGAATGTGTGTTATGTACCAAAGATGAAGATTAATCCCCATTCTTACACCCCTGCAATCAGATGGTATGATAATCATTTGCTGAGTGAATTCAGCCCATATGAATAACTATTGACAATGGGCAGAAGGGATACAAAGTCTGATGGCAAATTTTAAAGAACACCAGGAGTGAATTAAGTAGTTGTGTGTCTTTACTGTGAACCTCCTTAAATTCTTTATTGATACTTTGTTCCTTATTAATTCTCTAAGGTCCTCTGAATATCACTTTGAAAAAAAAAAAAAAAAGAATTTCTACAAAAACTACTGGCTGTGTGGGTGGATCTATTCCTGAGAGTATCAACACTCTAATAAACCTGGATGTTTTGTGCTATTTGTAAGAGCAATTGGGCATAGTTTGAAAACCCTGGAGGAGGAAAGAGCAAATTAAGCTTAGAAAGTATTATTACCTTTTTTCTCCAAGTACAACTCCTAGACTAAGAAGGAGTCAGATACTTCATCTTCTTGTCCATTTTCCTAGATGATGAGGCAAATTTAAAGTGTCTCAGAATAAGACTTTGTTTTTAAGAAAGATTTAGGTAGTTCTGTGGTGGACAACATACAAAGGTGAATGTATTTCTAGAGAATATTCAGCAGCTAAAATACTCCTAATTAAAACTACTTGTGAAATAAGCATCAGTATAGGTAGCAGATAGGTAGATACTGGAAACTTTTCATATTTTAAAACCCAGAGAGATGAATAAAACAATAGATATATGCTTTTATTTATTCTTCCATTTTTTTATTAGATTATTCATCTGTTTGAGTGTATTGGTCACATGTGCAGGGTCAGTAGGGAGCTGGCTAGATGGCTCTGTTGAACTTGGCTATACTTACATGTCTGGAGTCAATTGATATTATTTATGGAGGCAACTCCTCTCATCCACGTCTCACCCTCCAACAAGCTAACCAAGGCATATTGGCCAACATGATGACAAAGGCCTAGCGGCAAGTAGAAATATGGAAGACTCAGAGCAAGCACACTAACAGAGCTGGTCAAATGCAGCATTAAAGGAGAGCAGCATTACAATGTGTAAGATATAGGAAGAGAAAATAATTGGGGCTAATTCTGCAATCTACCAATGACATTTATGTTTATAATTGTTCCATCATCACTGGTCTTTGAATGATAAAGCCAATTTTTGTCAACCCTTCCCACTCCACCTATTCTTAGTTTAGATTGAGGCATCTCTCACCCCATTCCTTTTGAGGGTTGCTTCACCCCTAAGGCCTGAGGGAAAAAATTTCAAGTTTGTTAGCAAGCTGGGTTGGTAATTAGTAGTTTCTATTTCTACTTTAAAAAGCATCACTTTACTTTTGTATTATGGGTCATTATTTCAGATAAATATGCCTTCCTCACAGTATTTCAGATAAATGTCTTGAGGTTAGTAATGTTTTAAGCATCTAATTTTTCCTCATAGCATCTGCCTATTCACATAATAGATGCTCAATAAATAATAAGCAATTATTTTATGTATATGTCACTTCCGAGGCTAAGAAAAAGTCTTTTATATCAAGGAAAAAGAACAGTCCGGGCTAAAAGAAACACTATTCAAATATGAATTTTCTAGAGGCAGTACAGAAATGTGCTGGACTTAAAAAAAAGACTACTAAAAAGTTTTTTCTTAGTGGAATATTGTTTTAATTGACTTAGAAGTTTATTATAAAGCATAGAAAAGTTTAAGCAACCACTGCTATTATAAACCAGTGGTTTTCTAGCCTGCTTCAAACTGGAATCACCTGGGAGGCTTTTTAAAATATACCACTGATGGGGTTCACCTCAGATCAATTAAATAAGTATATTAAAATTCTCCTTAGATGATTCTCATGTGTAGCCAAGTTTGAGCACAAATGCTTTAAACTCTTTCAAAAATAATAACGAAGTTTGGAAATTAAGCAATACACCTGGAAGCAACACATGGCTGTTAACTTGGATATTGCTAAACAATCCTGACAGATGAAACAGTATCCTAATTAATTGGTCTTCCAAAGTCCATTATGGGCTTTCACCTGGCAGCATTTTCAAAACACAGGTTTTGGAAATGCTGAATTTCAGTTATTATAACATAGTTCAGAGATGCTGGCCAAGCAAACTTACAATTTGACTTACATTGTGATATAAAATCGATTTGATATCACTGGGATGCAGATCTCCTGATGAGAGCTGACAAAGACCAGCTGAGGCTTTAGCAAAATGATGTGTGAGTGCACTGAGGAGCAGACAATTGGAAACTAATGAGATGATAAAGGCTTTCAGGTATGTGAGTTGATCAGCTCCCTGCTGAGAGCCTCTCACTGTAGAAGAGAACTCCCTGGCTCAAGGCCCTCTTTTCCATCTTAGGTGTAATCAAGGTTAGTCCAGGCTGTATGTGATATTCTGTTAAAAATTTTCTCTACTCAATTTGGAGGCGAAGTTATAGAGGAGTGAGAGTCAGTGGGTATGGCTTCCATCCCACATTTATATACACTCCGTTCTAAGGAGCATTCTTATTAGCACTTGCATATAGCGGCACAGGAATGACTGGTGACAGCGATTGTGAAGGGAGTTCGAGCAGCAGAACAAAAGCCTCTGGCCACTTAAGTTTGTGCTTCCTGTCCCATAAACTGCGAACCTTGTGTGAAACACCTCACCCTTATCCCTGACCAAACACTGTCACTTTCTACCTCTCACCCAGAGCAGAATGGCCATGGTAGGAAAAAAGGAGGTATAAGACTACAAAGTCAGGGTAAAACCAGTTTTTGGATTCTAAGAAATTCACTTGGATTTGGCCATTCAATTTCAAAGAATCTTAAATATTTCATGATAAGATGATGAAGGATTTAAATAGAAAATACTGGAAAAATATAAAGAAAATATGTAAATAAACTAGAAGGATTACAAAGTTTTGAAGAGTGTGAACAAAATAAAAATACTGTTACGACTGGACTAAAGAAAGGATTCTCCAAACTAGCCTTAAGAAGTTGTCCCCAGGACAGGTATTCCATTGTCATGTATGTGTGGGAAATGCTGCAACCACATCCTCAGAATGTTACTGTATAGATTATAAGAGTAAAAGCCCAGGGAAATAACACAGTCAAGAATGTTTGAGCTTGCTTAGTCCAGAATTTCAACTTAGAATCAGAGCACTTTGTGTTATACACTGCATATTACATCTGGGGGAACACTGAACTGGAACTGGTACCGTTCACAATTAATTACAGAGGGGTTGATCAATTAAATGAAATATAAAGCCAAAGATTATGAGTCAAATTGGATTACTTATCCTCCCTTGAAATTCACCAACAGTTTTCAGGTATGAAGCTTATATTCTTTTAGTTTTTACCATTGATAGGAGTAAGACTGCTGAACTACACTGCTAGGTTAAATCTATGTAGAGTCCTATGGCAGTCAAGGGTAGAACTTCAAGAGTATGACATCAAGATCACTCACTTCTGAATGTATTCCAGGTTTTCAATTTCTCTTGGCAAATAGGACACTTAGAATTTTGCCATATTCTTTATGCAGTCAAGCCAGAACATATTGTAATGTAACTATTTCTTTCTGTAAAATAGATTTTTTTCTTCCTCTCTTTTCCTTTGGTTTTCCTTTCTTTAGTCTTCCATTATTTTATGTTTTCTTTAAAAAGTTTTTTTTAACATTTTTTAAAGATTTTATTTATTTATTTGACAGAGAGGGATCACAAGTAGACAGAGAGGCAGGCAGAGGGAGAGAGAGGTGGGAAAGCAGGCTCCCTGCTGAGCAGAGAGCCTGATGCGGGGCTCGATCCCAGAACCCTGAGATCATGACCTGAGTCGAAGGCAGAGGCTCAACCCACTGAGCCACCCAGGTGCCCCTAAAAAGTTTTTTAAAACATCTAAATTCAAAGCCTTTAGAAATAGATTTGTTTAGATTCTCATTTACTTAATCCATTATTACTTACTTACTTAACCCATTATTTTAAAATATAACTACTGATACTACATTGTTTATAGCATTTCTTACACTTAACTTACTACTAAGTGTTACTAATAGGTAGAATTATTTAATATTGATGTGTTTTAATAGCATTTTAATATGAATGTGTAGTAAGTTCTTTTATATTGCAGATAAAGAACGAAAAATGACTGTACACTAGAATATCTACATACCACCTCGGCAGGCAGTTTTGATTATCAGCCACTATTCGGGTGTTATTTAGGGGAGGGAGTATTACAAAAGGTCATAGAATGACTTAGTGAGATCAGATAGAGAGGCATAGTAAATAGGTAGATCCAGAAGTAAGTCTTTGCAAATGAATGAGGGTTAAACAAAAGTAAAAATATGATACATGTATATAAACTAAGAGTAGGGTATGTATATGTATACATATATACACATATATATCATTGATAAAAATTACTTCTGAATATATTTTTATAAACAGTATTCATTTGGTGAAAAGTATGTAACATTGAGAACACCCTGTATAGAATACAAACCTGACACCATTTCAGAAGCTTTATATGTATTAATTTAATGTTAACAGTGCTTTAATGAGGTACATGTTAAAAATATCCCCATTTTTACAGAAAAGAAAGCTGAGTTTCAGTCACCTGGCATCATAGCACCAGTCTACACCATTAGTGGTAGCATACACTAGTGGAATAACCCCCAAATGGGACCTGAATGCACACCTTATGAATCTACAGACAATATACTCATTTAGTACATGATTCTAGCATTTGCTTTGAAAGTCTCATATGAAGAATACAGGGGTATATATTCTTGATGATATGAGCATCAAAAATACCATAAATACAGTGGCACTGGTACTTGTCAGATCACATCTTAAATTCTGTTTGCAAAATATGACAAGGTGTCAAGAGATGCTGCTTTTACTGAAATCTATATTTACATTGCTGCTTAGTCATGGTGGCACTGCAAGCAAAAATTTTATATGGATACATAACACAAATACATTTTGGCTGAAATTTCAAAAAAGGGGACTTATGTTACTTGAATGGAAGGTATTATGTTACATTTTATGGCCAAAACCAGAAATTTTATATAAAGAAATTAAATTTGTTTTTAGGAAAAGAGAATATTTGACTTATACAAACATTTAGAAACTGAGAAAACTCTTGATTTGTAAAATTGCTATTTTGTGAAACAAATGTGATATAATTCAGAAAGACAAAGCAATGGGAGAAAATTCATTTTAATTGCTTGTATTTGTAGTTGTGGTAATAAACAGAGAAATTTTGGCATCAGTGATCAAATCCCTTAGTGACAAGATTTTTAAGACACTGGTATTTGAAATAATGAAAGTGTTCTTGGGAAAAAAGATTCTCCTTGGACCTTAAGGTTCTTTATTAGAAGGTAGATATTTATAATTACTAACAAAAATTTGGTATGAATCAAGTAATTTGGTATTTGAATCAAAATTTTAAAAGTTGAATAATGTATATATTAAAGAGAATGTTGCTTGTGCTTTTTTATTTCTGATTCTAAGAATGGGAATAATTTAAGAATCTGTATGGTAATAAACTTTCTGAAAATCTAAAATATGCTTTTCTACTGATAACAAGAGTCATATGAAGGTGGATTTTCATGGAAATAAATTTATTCTAGTATAATATGAAGATTAGAACCATTAATGCATAAATTATTTATAAACAAATGCCTGTAGATTTCAAAAATCATTTCTGATTATAACGATTCTTTATTCTGCAATGATTTAATGAATTTCAGGATTACATTACTAAAAAAGAAAAATGATTTGGAGAAGCAAAGTTTTTTTTGTCTCATATTTCCTTATCTGTTCCAATTTCCAAATTCCCTACAAATTTTGTTCTGAAACACCTTCCTCTAACAGCCACACCATCTTAATTTCAGAGAAGGTGCTTTTGCTTATATCCAAAAACAACAGTTCCAAAATTTCCTGAATAGTATCTTTTTAAGAAATTACAGAAATGGGATGCCTAGGTGGCTCCGTCAGTTAAGCACCTGCCTTCAGCTCAGGTCATAATCCCAGTGCCCTGGGATCGAGTCCCACATTGGGCTCCTTGCTCAGCAGGGAGTCTGCTTCTCCCTCTGCCTGCCATTTCCCCTACTTGTGTTCTCTCTTTCTCTCTCTGTCAAATAAATAAATAAAATCTTTTTAAAAATTATAAAAAATTATAATTTATAAAAAATTATAAAATGATAAAGAAATTCGAATCATTTACCACAGGCAAGTGGGATTTATTCCAGGGAGGCAAGCAAGAGTGGCTCAGTATTTGCAAATAAGTCAATGTTATACATCACATTAACAAGAAAAAGGGTAGAAACCATATGATTATTTCAAAAGAGGTAGAAAAGGCAACTGACAAAATGTAATAATTGGTCATGTTAAAAACTCTTCGCAAGGTGCGTTTAGAGGGAATACATCTCTATTGTATTCCCTAACCTGACAAAGGCCATGTATGACAAACCTTAACATCATATACAGTGTGGAAGACTGAAGGCTCATCTTATTCTCTAAGAAAAGGAACAAGACAAGGATGTCCACTCTCACCACTTTTATTCAACACAGTGTAAGAGAAGTTCTAGTTGTAGCCATGAGACAAGAAAAAGCACCTGCATCCAAACTGGAAAAGAAGAAGTAAAACTGTCACTATTTGCAGATGACAGGATACTATAGAGGGAGAATCCTCTCAAGAATCTATCAAAGAAAACTATTAGAACTTATAATATGTAGAACTCTGTGGCATTTCTATACACTAAAAACAAAGTAACAGAAAGCAAAATTAAGAAAATCATCCTATTTACAATTGCACCAAAAGAATAATACAATACAAAATAATCTACAGAATCAATGCAAACTCTATCAAAATATCAATAACATTTTTAAGAGAACTAGTACAAATAATCCTGACATTTGTATGGAACCACAAAAGATCTCCAATAGCCACAGCAAAATTGAGAGAGAAGAACAAAGCTGGAGGTATCACAATCCTAGATTTCAAGATACACTACAAAGCTATAGTAAACAAAAGAGTATGGTTCTGGCACAAAAGGAGATGCATAAATCAATGGACAGGATATAAAGACCAGAAATAAACCCACAGTTATATAGGGTCAATTTATGACAAAAAAAGCAAGAATATATAATAGGGAAAAGACAGTCTTTTCAATAAATGGTGTTGGAAAAATTGGATAGCTACACACAAAAGAATGAAACTGGACCACTTTATTATACCATACACAGAATAAATAAATAAATAAATAAATAGACAAACAAACAAACTCAAAATGGATTAAAGACCTAACTGTGAGAACATGGAACCATAAAAATCCAAAAAGAAAACATAAGCAGTAATCTCTTGGACATAAGTCATAGCAACATATTTATGGATGTGTTTTCTCAAGTAAGGGAAACAAAAGCAAAAATAAACTATTAGGACTCTTCCAAAATAAAATGTTTGTACAGAAAAACAAATCCCCAAAAACAAAAATCAAAACCAAAAAATCAAACTCAAAAGAATAAAAAGGCAACTTAATGAATGGGAGAAGATATCTGCAAATGATATAACCAATAAAGGGTCATTATCCAAAATATATAAAGAACTTAATGGGTACAAAATTCTTAAATGACTTAAGTTCATGGGCAAAAACCCAAAATAGTTAACAAGCCATATTCTTTGTCATTTCTCTCACAGCCAGAGAATAGATTTCTCTGTGATTCATCTGCAAGAT
The DNA here is from genome assembly GCF_009829155.1 of Mustela erminea. NCBI lineage: Eukaryota > Metazoa > Chordata > Mammalia > Carnivora > Mustelidae > Mustela > Mustela erminea. Next base: position 23,296,955 of record NC_045635.1, on the reverse strand, counting down.
CTCACCAAATGGTCAGACTATAAGACCAAATTTTTAATCACTGCTGCCACTAATGGAAAATAACCTATCAGCTGAGCAAAAAGGAACCAAATACAAAACACAAAATCATTACAGTGTGGGGGAAAGCACCTTGGAAAAACAATGTTAGTAAACTGAAAGTTTAGAATTCACTCCAGGAGCCAGGAGAAGACTGGCCTGGACTTAACCAACCCAGAAGATTTAGTTTATTTGCCTCCATCCGATGAGACCATGGGGGAACCTCAGTGAAACCTCCAAAATGGTTCAAGTACAGTTTTCAAAAAGGTAAAATCATGAATCCAAGGAAAATAAAAAATGTTACAGATTTTTTAAATTCATCAATTAGAAAACAAGTTGGATGGTTAAAAAAAAAAAAAAAGCCCAGAGAACATCTGAAAAGTTAGGTATATAGGAATTTAACAAGGACATATATCTTATAATTTCACTCATATGTGGAATTTAAGAAAAAGAACAATCATGGGAGAAAAAAGAAATGAAAATCATAAAGACAACTCTTAACAACAGAGAACTGATGGTTATAAGAAAGGAGGTGGGTGAAGGTTTGGGCGAAATAGATGTTGGGGATTAAGGAGGGCACTTGTAATGAGCACCAGGTGATGTGTGGAAGTGCTGAACCAATATTTTGTACATCTGAAACTAATATAACACTATATGTTAACTACATGGGAATTAAATTTAAAAAAAAATGGTAAGATTTTGGTGTTAGATATAAAACTGCTAATGTCTGGCAGAGCCACAAACCTTTAGGGGTTATCTGTTTCAATAAAGAGAAAGGAGTTTCATTTTTTATCAGATAAAAAAATCTACAAATTTAACTTCTGCCTTACAAAATTGTAAAATAGCTCAAACAAAAGAAGGTCAAGCACAGTAATATATTTTTTCTCATAAAACCAAACTTCAGAGAACTTTCCCAACAGATACCACCTATGTTTACCTCCACTGGATGAGAAGAGTTGATATAACTTTAGGAGAGAAGATGATGAAGTATGGTGTATGAGAATTTGGGGTAACTCTCTCCATCTAAGGCAAATTCCCTAAGCCTCCACATAGATTTGAAGGAAGAATTTAAACCATGTGAGGAATTTCCCCACACAACAGTTAGAGCTACCAATCGGCTTAGCTAATTAAAGATTAAATCATTTTATAAATCAATCAGTTAAAGTTAAAAAAAAGTCTATGAAAGTTTCAGAGTATCAAGTCTACTTTCCTTGCATCTAGTAAAATTAACAAAAATAATAGACCCCATAATGACTTTTCAGAAATTTTATGCATTGAAATAGTAACTTCCCCACACCCCATTAACACTACTTGCTAAAGGCATCTAAAAGATAGCACACACCTTCAAGACCTATACCAACTCCTGCAAGTTTCTGTCCCTCTTTTTCTGGCCACCACCAGTTCTGAAAAATAACTGGACTATAAAACAAAAATGTGAATACGACACTTACTATTCAATTCTCATGTAGAAACTCTTGAGACAAATTGGGCCTCAGATATAAAATAGAGAAATACAGGAACATAATTTGAAAAAGAGGGTAAAAAATAGGGACAGAAAATATGACAGAAAGAATCAAAAAGCAAATGAAAATACAATAAATTATTGGCACTATAGAAGAATTTTTCCAGTTGTTGAGGCATAATTAATAAATAAAATTCTTTGGGGGTGCCTAGGTGGCACAACTGGTTAAGTGTCAGACTCTTGGTTTGGGCTCAGGCTCTGGATCATGGGATTAAGCCCTGCATTGGGATCCACACACAGCACAGGGTCTGCTTAAGATTCTCTCTCCCCTTTCCCTCTGCCCTGTCCCCCACCATGCTTGCTCTCTCTTTAAATGTATAGATTTTTATTTAAATATTTATTTAAAAGTATACAATGTGGTGATTTGCTTTATGTATACATTATGAAATATTTGCCAATATCAAATAAACTAACAACCATTACCTCACATAACTACCTTATTTGTTGTGGTTAGAATGCTTTAGATCTATTCTCTTAGCACATTTCAAGTACATAATACAACATTATTAGCTAGTCAACATGCTGTCCATTAGATCCTCAAAATTTATTCATCTTTTAGTTGCAATTTATATCCTTTGATCAGCCATCTTCCCATTTCACTCCCCACTTGTGAACTACCATTCTATTTTCTGTTTCTAGGAGTTGCATTTTTTTTGAATCCACAAATATCATACACTGCTTGGCTTTCTCTGACTTATTTCACTTGGCATAATTCCCTCCAGGTGCATTCATATCTGTTGCAAATGGTAGGATTTCCTTCTTTTTTATGGCTGAATAATACTCCATTGTGTACGTGCATGCATGTGTGTGTGTGTGTGTGTGTGTGTACACACACACCCATATTCTTGATCAATTTATTGTTAACATACACTTAGGTTGTTTCCATATCTTGGAAGAGATATCTGTACTCCAATTTTCATTGCATTATTCACAACAACCAAGATATAGAAGAGTTTAAATGAATATACTCAGTGAAAAGAAGACATTAAAACCAGGATGATGAAATGATGGACTTCTATTGATAGGGATAATACAGCAATTCAAACCAGCATTCTGACAGGACTAATAAGTGAATGATAAGCAGCACATGAAAGACTCAATATTGCAAATGTTAATAACAAATTAGAAAATCTTAACATAATCAAAAATAGCAAAATTGAAAAGATAAAAAGTTCTTATGCAGAAATCAAATCTGGACTTGCAGTCCTGAAAGGATGGAATAGACATATTTGTCCTTAGTCTTCCTACTAGATATAGCTAAAAATCTGGGACATTTTATATATATGCATATATACATATTCATATACATATACATATATTTATATTTATATTTACATACATAAAATGAATCTGAATGGTGGAGAGAAGTAAACCAGCTATAGCCCTCAGGACTCAAGGAATGACACACTAATGAGTACACTTATTTATTTTTTTTTTTTAGTCTCAGATATCCCAGACTGAGTAATTAAGCAGCAATTGAGAAATGCCAATGGGCCATAAGAGACTCAATCTCAGGACACAAACTGAGGGCTGCTGGGGGTGGGGAAGAAGGGATAGGTTGGCTGGGTTATGGACATTGGGGAGGGTATGTGCTATGAGTGCTGTGAATTGTGTAAGACTGAGGATTCACAGACCTGTACCCCTGAAGCAAATAATACATTATATGTTAATTAAAAAAAAAAAAGAAAAAAAGAAATGCCTATGGGCTCAGATTTAAGACAAAACAAAAAACAACAACAAAAAAACCACACAAGGAAAGCCACCTGTTTTTAGCCAAAACCATGAAAGGGTCAATCTTGCAAGACAAAACTTTTAGACAAAAATCATTCTACCCTAGCTAAACATCACAGAAAAAAACTGTGGCCCCACTCAAAATTATAATTCTACCCTTGCCAGAATGTGATGAAGCATCTGTTACTCTCCTCCTAAACACTACCATAATGGAGTCAGAAAAGGCTGAGTGAAGAGTCAGGATATTAATTCCCACATAGTAATAAAAAAGTACACTTCTCCCTCTGAACTAATGTTGTGTCTGAGTAGGCCTAACAGAGAGTCAGGATTATCAATACCACTCAATGATAAGGATGCCATCCTCCCTCTTCAGTATAAGTGGAGGAAGCAGTAAAGAAGCACACTGCTCCTCTGAGCTAGATTATCAACAGAGGCCTAATGGAGAGTCTCATCTCCCAAACCTGCCTAGCAGTAGGTGCCCCTTTCTCCTCAGGTGTTGGCAAAAGTTAAGTCGAGAGCCTGGATTCCCCCCTCCCACCCATCACCACCATCAATGTGAGAGTTAGGAGAGATGGTGCCTCACTGCTGGAGGAAGCTTGTTGAAACAGATTTAAATAAGATCCAGAGTCTCATAAACAACCCCCCCAAATTCCACATTTCAATTAAAAATCACTTTTCATACCAATAACCAATATCTCAAATCAGTAATCTAACATTCCCATCACAAGAAAATGAGGAGTAAATTAAGCCCAAAGCAAGCAGGAGTAAGGAAACAAGTAGAAGTCAGACATCAGTGAAATTAAAAACCGGGAAATAGAGAATGTCAATGGAACAAAAACCTTCATTCTTTGAAAACAGTAAAATTGAAAAACCTCTAGAAGTTCTGACAAAAATAAAAAGGAGACATAGTATATCATTACAGATGTGCAGTCATTCACAAAAGATAATAAGGAAATACTACAAGCAACTTTGTGTTCATACACTCAACTTGAAAAATAAATTCCTCAAAAAACAAATTACCAAAATTCTGCCATGGTGAAACAGGCAATATGAATAGTACTATAAACATCAAAGATATTTAATTTGTAATTTAAAAGCTCTCCAAAAAAAGGTCTCCAATTGCAGATGATTTTGCAGGAGAATTTTAAGATTTAAAGAAATATTAACACCTATTTTACACAGTCTTCCAGAAAACAGAAGGAGAGGACACTTCTCCAACTCATTTTATGAGGTAAATATTATCTTAATACCAGTCAAAAACAGCACAAAAAAGACTAGAGATCAGGATCTTTCATGAACTTAAACACAAAAATCCCCAGCAATATATTAACAAATAGAATCCAGCAATGTGAAAAAGATTTGTGTATCAGATGTTAGTACAAGGCTACTTCCTTCCATGCTCCAGAATTAATCAATGTAATCTGTCCTATCAACACACTAACAAACAAACAAAAATCACGATTCTATCAACTGATGCAAAGAAAGCATTTCACAAGGTCCAACCACCACCCTTCAGGATAAAGCTTTCAGCAAACCAAGAATAGAAGCAAACTTCCTCACCTTATTAAAGACTATCAAGGAGAAACTCAGGTAACATAGTTAATTATGAAAGACTGAATGCTTTCCCCCTAAGAAAGGGACTGAGGCAAGAATGTCGACTGTCACCCCTGCTTTTCAACATAGTGCTACAAGTCTTTAACCAGTGCAATAAGCAAAGAATAGGAAATAAAAAGTATACAAATGGAAAACGAAGAAATAAAACTGTCCCTATTTGAAGGTGATCTGATGGTTTACATACAAATTCCAAAGGATCTACAAAATCCAAAACACAAAATAAAACAAAAACACAGATAAAAATTTTCAAAAACAACAAAAAAGGTACAAAATCAATTCAGTGGAGCACAGATATACTTTTTGTCAAATGGTGTTGGAGCAGTTATATATACAAAGGCAAAAAAAAAAAGATGCCTCAATATAAGTCTCAAACCATATACAAAATTTAATTAAAAACTAATAAAAAACTGAGTGCAAAATGTGAAACTATAAGAAAACTACAAGACTTTTAGAAAATAATATTGATAAATATCTTCAGGACTTAACACCAAAAGCATGATTATAAAATAATCATTAAATCTGATTTTATTTTTATTCCCCTATAGGGAGAGGAATGTTAAGCTGAGGGGAATATTAAGGCCAAGGTCATTTTGGTCAAAGCCTGAAGTACTTGTTATTTCTGTCATGGGAAGATTTTTGCTACTTGTGATATGGGTACTCTTTTGTTTGTAGATGTAGGAATATTTAGAGAAAACTTTCTTTCAATATACATTCCATGTGAGAAGACAATAAGCTAAAAAATAAAATTAAAAAGAACAACATTCCAGGAAATATATTACAAGTTAAATGAAGATCACATCATTCACCAAGATCAAGTGAGATTTATCCCTGGGATGCAAGGATGGTTCAACATGTCCAAATCAATCCACATGATATATCACATTGATAGAATGAAAGAAAAGAATAATACAGTCATCCCAACAGATAACAGAAAAAGAATTTTACAAATTCAACATCAATTCATGATAAAAACATGACAAATTAGGCATAGAAGGAACATATCTCAATATAGTAAAGGCCATATATGACAAGAATACAGCTAACAGCATATTCAGTGGTGAAAAACTTAGAAAAAAGATAAGGGTGCCTCCTTTCACCACCCTATTCAACATAGTACTAGTGGGAAGTCATTGTAGGTTGAGCAATCAGGCAAGAAAAAGAAATACAGCCATTAGAATTGTAAAGGAAAGAGTAAAACTATCACATGACATGATTTTATACAGGCAAACCTTGGAGATACTGCAAGTTCAGTTCTAGACCCCTGTAATAAAGCAGGTATCTCAAAGTGGAACAAATGAATTTTTTTGGTTACCCAATGCATATAAACATATTTACACTGTACTGTAGTCTATAAGGTATATAATAGCATTAGGTCAAAAATGTACATGACTTAATTTAAAAATATCTTTTTGCTAAAAATAGCTAAACAGTATCTTAGTTTTCACTGAATCATTATGTTTCTTACTAATGGAGGGTCTTGCCTCTGTTGATGTATGCAGACTGATCAGGGTGGTGGTTACTGAAGGTTGAGGTAGCTGTGGTAATTTCTTAAAATAAGACCACAATAAAGTTTGCCCTATCAGCTGACTCTTACTTTCACTGAAATACTCAGAAGACATTGTAGAGTTATTATTTGGCCTACTTTCAACACTTTTGTTCTTAGGGAATAGGAAAGCCTGAGGAGAAGAAAAGAAATTGGAAAATGGCTGGTTGATGGTGCAGTCAGAAAACACACAATATTTATCAATTAAGTTTGCCATCTTCAGGTGGTGTGGTTTGTGGTACTCCAAAACAATTACAATAGTAATATCAAATATCACTGCTCACAGATCACCATAACAAATATAATAATGAAAAAAATGAAATATTGTAAGAATTAGCAAAATGTGATACAGAACCATGAAATGAGCAAATGCTGCTGTAAAAATGGTGCCAATATAGATTTGCTCAATGCACACTTGCCACAGACCTTCAATTTATTAGAAGTACAATACCTGCAAAGTGCAATAAAGCAAAGCACAATAAAATGAGATATTTCTGTGTACTATAATATTATAGTAATTAAAATAGTATGGTATTGGAATAAAAACAAATAGATCAATGAACAGAATCAAAAGCCCAGAAACAAAGCCAAGCATAGATGGTGGACTAATATTGGACAAGGAAGACAAGAATACTCAAGGGGGAATGATAGTCTCTTGGATAAATGGTAGAGGGAAAACAAGGTATTTACATGTAAATGCATGAAACTTGACCCTGTCTTACACAACTCATGAAAATTAACACAATTGGATTAAGAACTTCAATGTAAGACTGAAAACCATAAAATTCCTAGAAGAAAATATAGGGGGCAAAGAAACCTGACATGGATCTGGGTAATGGTTTTTTGGAAATCACACCTAAAGCACAAGCAAGAAATAAAAAAAGATAAGTGGGACTACACCAAACTAAAGAGCTGTGCATAGCAAAAGAAACCATCAACAAAGTGAAAAGACAATTTACAGAATGGGAAAAAATACTTGCAAACCATTTAAGTGATAAGGGGATAATAGCCCACATACACAAAAACTCATACAACTCAATAGCAAAAACCCAAAATAGACAGTCCAATTAAAAAATGGGCAGATGAAGGGAGGAGCAAGATGGCAGAGGAGTAGGAGACCTAAGTTTCATCAGGTCCCAGGAGTTCAGCTAGATAGTTTTCAAACCATTCTGAATACCTACAAACTCAATAGGAGAGAAAAGAGACGAGCAGCAATTCTAGGAACAGAAAAGTGGCCACTTTCTGGAAGGTAGGACATGCAGCGAAGTGAATCTGAAGTGATATATGGGAAGAGAGACCATGGGAGGAGGGGCCCATTCCCAGCAAGTGGTAGAGCAGTGGAGCACAAAATCAGAACTTTTAGAAGTCTGCTCCACTGAAGGATATTGCTCCAGAAGCTAAGTGAGGTGTGGAGCCCTTGTGGGAACACTGTGCTCTCAGGACCTGCAGGTTCACAAAAAGAACAGGGGTGTCTGAGTGTGGCAGAGCTCCCAGATGTTGGAGGAGGGAAGCCGGTTGCAGACATGGGGCCAAGGAGTAGTCTCCCAGCTCAGGGTTACCTTAAATCATGATCCAAGGCACAGTTGGAACTCTGTTCTTTGAGCAGGGACCCAACAAGTGGCAGATCAAGAGAGACCCCCTCCTTCCTCCTCTGGGAGGAGCGGCATGGGAGTATGCTGCAGAAATCTGCTGGATTTGGAGACTCCAAATGGGGCCATGAGCCAGAGAGAGAAATGCTTGGTCATAGGCCAGGTTAGCACGGAGTGTGGCTGGAGAAAAGGGAGACAGGAGGGACTGATTGCTTTTCTCTGAGGGCTCACTGAGGAGTGGGGCACCAAGCTCTTAGCTCCTGCAGGGCCGGAGATTGGGAGGCTACCATTTCCATTCCTGTCCTCCAAGCTATAATAAAAGCATTCACGGCATAAATGGTCCCGAGACCAAAACCAAGCAGATTACATAGCCTGGCCCCTGGCAAGGGTGGTGCAATTCCGCCTTGGGCAAAGACATTTGAGAATCATGGCAACAGACTCCTAGCCCAGAAGATTAGCAAGGGCATATAGCCAAGACCAAGTTCAACAATCAATGAGAACTGCAGAATGCCAGAGCTAGGGGAAAGCAACACATAGAATTCATGGCTTTTTCCCCATTCTTTAGTCTTTCAAAATTAAATTTTTTAAGTTTAATTTTTCCTTATTCTATTTTTTAAAAAATTTCCTCTTTCCTATTTAATGGTTTTAACTATTTCATCTTATCAATACCTTTTTAAAAATCTTTTAAAATTTTCATTGCTATAGTTATTACCTATTCCTTCATTGTACTTAACCTTATTTTTTGCATACATATAGGTTTTTGTTTCTTTAAAGTTTTGGGATACAGTTTCTTCTAATAGATAAAAATATACCCTAAATCTAGCACATGGTTTTGTTCTAGTCTCCAGCCTGATCACATTCTATCCTACTTTTCTTTTTCTTTTTTCAACCACCTTCTTATCAATTCCTTCTCTAGAATCTTTTTAAATTTTCATCTTTCCAGTCATATTCCATCCTTTTATTGCGTTTACCCTTATTTTTATATATATATATAAGTTTTTCTTTCTTTCAAATTTTGGGAGGCATTTTCTTCTAACAGACTAAAATACACCCAAAATCAAGTGTATGGCTCTATTCTATTCACTAGTCATATATATATTATACACACACACACACACACACATACATACATACATTATATAGTTTTTCTTTTTTCCTCCTTTCTTCTCCCCCTGGTTTTGGGTCTCTTCTGATTTGGTCAGTGTATATTTTTCTAGGGTCATTGATACCCTTTTACTGTTTTGTTCTCTCATTCATCTATTCTTTCCTGGATAAAATAACAAGGTGGAACAATTTACCACAAATAAAAGAACAAGAGGCAGTACTGATTGCTAGGGACCTAATCAATATGGATATTAGCAATATGTCAGAATTAGAATTCAGAATGATGATTATCAAGGTACTAGCTGGGCTCAAAAAAAGCATGGAAGATACTACAGAATACCTTTCTGGAGAAATAAAATCCCTTTCTGGAGAAATAGAAGAATGAAAAATCTAACGTAGTTGAAATTAAAAAAGCTATTAATGAGGTGTAATAAAAAATAGAGGCTCTTAATGCTAGGATAAATGAGGCAGAAGACAGAATTACTGATATAGAAGACCAAATGATGGAGAATAAAGAAGGTGAGAAAAAGAGATAAACATGACCAAGAGGAGAGAATTCAAGAGATAAGTGATACCATAAGACAGAACAATATTAGAATAATTGTTATCCCAGAAGACGAGAGGGGCAGAGGGTATATTGAAGCAAATTATAGCAGAGAATTTCCTTAAATTGGCAAAAAGAACAAGCATCAAAATCCAGGAGGCACAGAGAACCCCCCTCGAAATCAATAAAAATGGGTCCACAGGTCATCTAATAGTAAAACTTACAAGTCTCAGTGACAAAGAAAAAATCCTGAAAACAGCTTGGGACAAAAGGTCTGTAACATACGACGGAAATATTAGATTGTCTGCAGACCTCTCCACAGAGACCTGGCAGGCCAGAAAGGACTGCATGATATAGTCAGAGCACTAAATGAGAAAAATATGCAGCCAAGAATACTATATTCAGCTAGACTGTCATTGAAAATAGAAGGAGAGATAAAAAAGTGTCCAGGACAAAAAAAAATTAAAAGAATTTGCAAACACCAAACCCGCCCTACAGGAAATATTGAAAGGGGTCCTCTAAGCAAACAGAGAGCCTAAAAATAACAGTCCAGAAAGGAACAGAGACAATATAGAGTAACAATCACTTTATAGGCAATACAATGGCATGAAATTCATATCCTTCAGTAGTTACACTGAATGTAAATGGGCTAAATGCCCCAGTCAAAAGACACAGGGTATCAGAATGGATTAAAAAAAACCCAGGACCTTTGACATGCTGTCTGCAAGAAAATCATTTTAGACCCCAATACACCTCCATATTTAAAATAAGGGGCTGGAAAACAATTTACCATGCTAATGGACATCAAAAGAATGCTGGGATGGCAATCCTTATATCAGACAAATTAGATTTTTAAGCCAAAGACTATAATAAGAGATGAGAAAGGACACTATATCATACTCAAAGGGTCTGTCCAACAAGAAGATCTAACAATTTTAAATATCTATGCCCCTATCATGGGAGCAGCCAATTATATAAATCAATTAATAACAAAATCAAAGAAACACATCAACAATAATACAATAATAGTAGGGGACTTTAACATCCCCCTCACTGAAATGGACAAATCATCTAAGTAAAAGTTCAACTTTAAATGACACACTGGACCAGATGGACATCACAGGTATATTCAGAACACTCCATCCAAAAGTGACAGAATACCCATTCTTCTCTAGTGCACATGGAACATTCTCCAGAATAGGTCACATCCTGGGTCACAAATCAGGTCTCAACTAGTACCAAAAGATTGAGATCATTCCCTGCATGTTTTCAAACCACAATGATTTGCAACTAAAACTCAATCATAAGAGAAAAGTTGGAAAAAACTTAAATTCATGGAGGCTAAAGAGCATCCTACTAAAGAATGAATGGGTCAACCAGGAAATTAAAGGAGAATTTTTAAGAATTCATGGAAACAAATGAAAATGAAAATACAACTGCTCAAAATCTGTGGGACACAGCAAAAGTGGTCCTAAGAGGAAAGTATATAACAATGCAAGCCCTTTTCAAGAAACAAGAAAACTTTCAAGTACAGAACCTAACCGTACACCTAAAGGAGCTGGAGAAAGAACAGCAAAGCATACCTAAACCCAGCAGAAGAAGAGAAATAATAAAGATCAGAGTAGAAATCAATGAAATAGAAACCAAAAGAATGGCAGAACAAATCAATGAAACTAGGAGCTGGTTCTTTGAAAGAATTAATAAGATTGATAAACCCATGGCCAGACTTATCAAAAAGAAAAGAGAAAGGACCTAAATTAATAAAATCATGAATGAAAAAAAATAAATAAAATCATGAATGAAAGAGGAGAGATCATGACCAACACAAAAGAAAGGCAAACAATTATAAGAACACGTAAGCAACTATACACCAGTAAATTTGACAATCTAGAAGAAATGGATACATTCCTAGAGAAACATGAACTACCAAAACTGGACCAGGAAGAAATAGAAAACATGAACAGACTCATAACTGGTAAGGAGATTGAAGCAGTCATCAAAAATGTCCCAACAAACAAGAGCCCAGGACCAGACAGCTTCCCAGGGGAATTCTACCAAACACTTAAAGAAGAATTAAACCTATTCTCCTGAAGCTGTTCCAAAAAAATAGAAAAGGAAGGAAAACGTCCAAACTCATTTTATGAGGCCAGCATCACCTTGATCCCAAAACAGACAAAGACCTTATCAAAAAGGAGAATTAGAGACCAATATCCCTGATGAACACAGATGCAAAAATTCTCACCAAAATACTAGCCAACAGGATCCAACAGTATATTAAGAGGATTATTCACCATGAACAAGTGGAATTTATTCCTGGGCTGCAAGGTTGGTTCAACATCCACAAATCAATCAATGTGATACAATACATTAATGAAAGAAAGTACTAGAATATATGATACTCTCAATAGATGCTGAAAAAGCATTTGACAAAGTACAACATCCTTTCTTGATCAAAACTCTTCACAGTGTTGGCATAGAGGGTACATACCTCAATATCATTAAAGCCATCTATGAAAAACCCACAGCAAATATCATTCTCAATGGGGAAAAACTGAGAGCTTTTCCCCTAAGGTCAGGAACATGGCAGAGATGTCCACTAGCACCACTGCTATTCAACATAGTACTAGGGGTCCTAGTCTCAGCAATCAGACAACAAAACAAACAAAAAAAAGGCATCTGAATCAGCAAAGAGGAAGTCAAACTCTCACTCTGTGCCGATGATATGATACTTTGTGCGGAAACCCAAAAGACTCCCCTCCAAAACTGCTAGAACTCATACAGGAATTAAGTAAAGTGTCAGGATATGTAATCAATGTACAGAAATCAGTTGCATTTCTATACACCAACAGCAAGACAGAAGAATGAGAAATTAAGGAGTTGATCCCATTTACAACTGCACCCCAAACCATAAGATACCTAGGAATAAACCTAACCAAAGAGGCAAAGAATCTGTACTCAGAAAACTATAAAGTAATCATGAAAGCAATGGAGGAAGACACAAAGAAATGGAAAAACCTTCCATGCTCATGGATTGGAAGAACAAATAATGTGAAAATATCTATGTAACCTAAAGCAATATACACATTTAATGCAATCCCTATCAAAATATCATCAATGTTTTTCAAAGAAATGGAACAGATAATCCTAAAATTTATAATGAACCAGAAAAGACCCCAAATAGTCAGAGGAATGTTGAAAAAGAAAACAAAAGTTGGTATCACAATGCCAGACTTCAAGCTTCATTACAAAGCTGTAATCATCAAGACAGTATGGTATTGGCATAAAAATATAGATCACATCATCTGTGGAACAGACACATAGATCATTGGAACAGAATAGAGGTCCCAGAAATGGACCTCAACTGTATGGTCAGCCAATCTTTGACAAAGCAGGAAAGACTGTCCAATGGAAAAAAGACAGTCTCTTCAACAAATGGTTTTGGGAAAACTGGACAGTCACATGCAGAAAAATGAAATTGGACCATTTCCTTACACCACACACAAAAATAGACTCAAAATGGATGAAGGACCTCAATGTGCGAAAGGAATCCATCAAAATCCTTGAGGAGAACACAGGCAGCAACCTCTTCGACCTCAGCCGCAGCAACATCTTCCTAGGAACATCACCAAAGGCAAGGGAAGCAAGGGCAAAAATGAACTATTGGGATTTCATCAAGATCAAAAGCTTTTGCACAGCAAAGGAAACAGTTAACAAAATCAAAAGACAACTGACAGAATGGGAGAAGATATTTGCAAATGACATATCAGATAAAGGACTAGTGTCCAGAATCTATAAAGAACTTAGCAAACTCAACACCCAAAGAACAAATAATCCAATCAAGAAATGGGCAGAGGACATGAACAGACATTTCTGCAAAGAAGACATCCAGATGGCCAACAGACACATGAAAAAGTGCACCATATCACTCGGCATCAGGGAAATACAAATCAAAACCACAATGAGATATCACCTCACACCAGTCAGAATGGCTAAAATCAACAAGTCAGGGAATGACAGATGTTGGTGAGGATGCAGAGTAAGGGGAACCCTCCCTCACTGTTGGTGGAAATGGAAGCTGGTGCAACCACTATGGAAAACAGCATGGAGGTTCCTCAAAAAGTTGAAAATAGAGCTACCTTATGATCACACTACTGGGTCACACTACCCTAAAGATACAAATGTAGTGATCTGAAGGGGCGCGTGGACCTGAATGTTTACAGCAACAATGTCCACAATAGCCAAGATATGGAAAGAACCTAGATGTCCATCAACAGATGAATGGATAAAGAAGAAGTGGTATCTATCTATCTATCTATCTATCTATCTATCTATCTATCTATCTATCATGGAATACTATGCAGCCATAAAAAACCCCCAAATCTTGCCATTTGCAATGACATGGATGAAACTAGAGGGTATTATGCTAAGCAAAATATGTCAATCAGAGAAAGACAATTATCATATGATCTCTCTGATATAAGGAATTTGATAGGCAGGATGGGGGGGTCATTGGAGGGGAGGGAGGGAAAAAATGAAACAAGGTGGTATCATGCAGGAGACAGACAATAAGAGACTCTTAATCTCAGGATACAAACTGAGGGTTACTGTGCAGGTGGAGAGAGGGATAGGGTGGCTGGGTTATGGACATTGGGCAGATGACCTGAATAGACATTATCCTGAAGAAGATATATAAATGGCCAACAGGCACATGAAAAGATGCCTAACATCACTAGTCATTAGGGAAATGCAAATTAAAGTCACCTCATACCTGTTAGTATGGCCATCATTAAAAAAGGTGACAAATGCCAGCATGGATGGGAGAAGCGGGAATATTTGGGTATTGTTGGGAGACTGTAAATTGGTACAGCCACTATGGAAACGATTACAGAGGTTACTCAAAAAAAATAAAACTAGAACTACCATTAGATCCAGAAATTCCACTTTTGGGAAAATATCCAAAGGAAACAAAACCATTAACTCAAAAAGATATCTACTCCCCCGGTTCGTAACAGCATTATTCTCCACAGCCAAAACATGGAAATAACCTAAGTTCCACTGATGGATGAATAAAGTAATATATGTACCATTATACACACATACACATACTGGAATATTATTCAACCATTAAAAAGATCCAATCCTATTAGTCGCTGCCTCCTGAGCACCCTGCTCCCATTCTCTTGCAGCTGACTTGTTTATGCCTCATTCTTCTCCTATGTGCAGCACCCAAACAGTGACACGAGAGAGGAGAAAAGAAACAGGAGAGGAGCCCCCAACGTGAGTTTTGCACACTGTGCCTTTTTCCTGCTGGTGTGTTGTGGGTACTTATTGCAGGGTATGGGTAATACAAAGAGAAAAAATGATTATCACCCTTATGTATGCTTGTTGAGACAGCTCCTAAGGCAGGAGGAGCAAAAGTCAGCAAGGGCAAACTTCTGGAGCTTTTAAAGTTAATTAAAGAATATTGCTCCTAATTCCCTATATTAGGGACTTTAGATTTACAGACATGGGAAAAAGTAGGACATGAGTTAAAACTTTTACCTGCTAAAAGAAAATCAATTCTAATTACTATATGGTCTACTTGGACTCTTATTCGCTCTGTTTTGAAACTTTTACAAACCCTAGTGTCTCAGGTAAAAATTGAAAATAGGGTGGGCCCAAATGGAACATAAATCAGTATTTAAACTAAGTTAAGTTTGCTGGTTTTAAGATAGACATGTCTTTAAAGTTACCAGCACTAACTGTAAAAGTTCTTCTATTAAGGTTTACTAAAGGTCAAATAAGCTCATACTATTTCTGTTGGAATTTGTTAACAAAAAGATGACTAAACTGATAGCTATTTGTCTGTCTCAAAGTTTTCATGGATAATTGTTAAGATAGCTTTCAAAGTCTTTGATAACCTGAAACTTTAAAGTTTTGCTTGAATGATAGATGGAATAAAATTTGTTGGACACCTAGGTCTTTTCCAAATGGGATAAAGTGCTAAAACATTGATTACTGGACATAGGTTTATGCTTTTGACTTATTACAAAGAACTAAGGATATTTAAATCTGTTGGTAAACAAGTTTTGTGCTTAACTGATTTAAAAATTTGCCATTTAAGAATTATGGTGTAACAGTTCACAATTGGTTACTCCTTGGTCTTCACTGGAGATTAAGGTTTCTAAAAAGTGAAAAATTCTACTAATTGTAAGCCTAGTGGAAATAAGGGTTGCAACTCTGTATGTAGAAAAGTCGGAGAAATATAAAGAAGATAAGGAATGGGAATACATTTTTGTGAAATGTTAAAAAAGGATAATTTTGTCCTAAATGAGATGGTTGTTTGGAAGGAAATGGCTCAGGACAGAATCTGAATACCAAAAAAAGAAGCTGTAGAAGGTTTGTAAAGGGAAATCTTTGAAAACAAATTTTAGGTATGGTCAGGATAGACTAAAATTAAAACTAACAAATTTTAAAGACATCGGTATAAAATAGAAAGTCAGTTTTCACTCTATTCAAAAAGACAAAGTATTTTCAATTGTTGGTCTGTTCTTCTTTTTTTTTAAGATTTTATTTATTTATTTGACAGAGAGAGATCACAAGTAGGCAGAGAGGCAGGCAGAGAGAGGAGGAAGCAGGCTCCCCGCTGAGCAGAGAGCCCTATGCGGGGCTTGATCCCAGGACCCTGAGATCATGACCTGAGCTGAATGAAGGCAGAGGCTTTAACCCACTGAGCCACCCAGGCACCCCGTTGGTCTGTTCTTAATAAGAAAATACAAATAGTTGTTTTCTCTCTGCCTGCCTAAAAAAAAACAGTTTCTGTGTCTTGCCTTTATCA
The DNA here is from genome assembly GCF_009829155.1 of Mustela erminea. NCBI lineage: Eukaryota > Metazoa > Chordata > Mammalia > Carnivora > Mustelidae > Mustela > Mustela erminea. Next base: position 23,280,455 of record NC_045635.1, on the reverse strand, counting down.
GGTCTTTAATGTCCCTGTTCGGACACACAGGACAAGAATGAGGCACAAACAAGTTAGTGACCGCCCCCTAATTCCATTCTCTTACAGCTAACTTGTTTGTGCCTCATTCTTCTCCCGTGCATTGTCAGGAGACAGCAATTTGTGGCAACACGGATAGATCCTGAAAACATTATATTAAAAGAAGTCAGAAAGAGAAAGACAAATAATTTGATCTCATTTATATGTGGAATTAAAAAAAAAACCTCAAAACAAACTCATAGTAAAAGAGGTAGGACCTGTCATTACCAGAAGCAGGAGTGGAAGAGGGGTAACTAAAGGAAGATGGTCAAAAGGTACAAACTTCCTGTTATAAAATAAATAAATACTAGGAATATCTGCATATAACATTTGATCCTCCAAAACTTAACTACTGATAGCCTATTGTTGGCTGGAACCCTTAACAGTAACAAGAGCAGATGATTAACACATACTTTGCATGTTACATGTATTACATACTATATTCTTACAATAAGATAAGTTTGAGAGAAGACAATGTTATTAAGAGAATCATAAGGAAGAGAAAATATATTTATAATACTACACTGTGAAAAAACAAAAACAAAAATTCACATATAAGTGGGCCTGCATAGTTCAAACCCATGTTATTCAAGGGTTAACTGTGTTTCTTAATAAAAATGAAAAAAATAAAAATTAAAAATCAAGATCACAGTACTGAGTTATAATAAAAAAATGCTCAGTGAATAGTGAAGATAAATGAGAGACCAAGAGGTTAAGAACTAAGGATAATATGAAGAATAGAGACAGATAAACTTATCTCAGAAGTAATAAAATAAAATTAGGGTTCAGTTTATTGACATTTTGGGCAAAAAGTAAGTCCTAGTTTCTCCTAAATATTTTGAGTAACCTATTATTTAAAACTGCAGAAACATTTTCTATGTGATATCTCAAGTCCCTAACTTAAATACTTCATTTATATTCACCACATTAAAATCATGACTCCTTTAATTTTTATGTATCACTTTTCTTCTAAGTCACTGATTTAAAATAATTACAGCTTAGCAGATTTTATTTTTCACTATATGTATAACTTTTGTTGCCACTTATTTTTTAAATTTTATTTCACTGTTTTAACCAATTATTTTAACTTGAAACAAGTCTGAATGATTCATTTGTTTTAGCTATATAATAAGATTTACTAACATATGTATATCTTTTGTAGATCAAAATCAAAGCTAGTTAATTAATGCATGTGTCACCTCAGTCATTCTACAATTTATATCAAATCATCACATTGTACACTTTAAATATATACAATTATCTTTGTCAGTTATTCCCCAGGAATGTTAAATGGGGGAGGGAATGTAAAGTTAGTATACCATACCAAAAAAAAAAAACAACAACAACAACACAAAAAAGCTAATTAAAAACAATATTTTAAAAAGTGCTATAGCCTACCAAACATTCTATTTTACCATGCAGTGTTTTTTCCATATTTGATACCTTGGGTTTTATTAAATTCTGAGTTGCCTAAATACAGTAACAAGCATAATACTCATGGAAAGTTCCTGTCTAACATTAGGTACATTTCAGACATGATTGCAAATGTTTTTCTTTTAATGGTAATGTCACATGTATAGAGATATTAATCTTATCTTTTATCTTCATTTCTTAAACAGCAGCCATAGCCATGTCCACATTCTGTTTGGAAATAAATCCCAAATGCTTTAGTGAATGTTTGACGTTATCTTACATAAAATTTATATTCCAATTTCTCTGAACTTGGATCAAAGTGATTAAAAGCAGTTCAGATAGTTTCCTTAAAAATGAGTCCATAAAGGAATATGGACTGAGTTCAATTTTAGGTATTTCACTGGAAAGTTAAAGGTCACTCAGCAAAAAGTGAGGACATTATTATGAAGGCCTTGACCATAACAGTGTTCCTTAGGGCCAAATGAGATAGGCTGTTTTTCACTAATTCTAGAAAATATTCATTTTTGCACATTGCAATATTTCAGAACTAGGAAATTGACTTTCAATAAATACCACCTTAACATCACCATATTTACTTTCCTTTCAAATATCTGTGGAACTAATGGTGCTATAAATTCAATAAAGTCTGATGTGTCTTATTTTCCACATGTAGCCTTTCTAGCATATTTTGTTAGTTTTATCATCAGGAAGCCAAGGAACCTGCATAGATTTTGAATTTTCCTAGAGGAAAAGGATGATAATTTTGTCGTGTTCTACTAACACTTCACTAATTTATTATGGCACCTTTATAACTCCTGTATTTTGTTATCTTTGTTTGCTTGCTTTTAGGTAAATCAGATAAAAACTAAAATATTAGCAGTTTTTCCACATAGAAATAAGTTGTTTAGTAGTCTAAACTCATGGGAATTTGGCAATATGAGTTCTGGGTATTTTCGGTGTTTGGTGCTTCTTGGGCCAACCATGTGATCAAGTAGATGTTAATATTCCTATCAGCTTATGCTACTAAACCTCAAAGCTCTAAGTTTTGTGTCTATCTAAATAGCCCAAACATATTGACATAGTCATTTTGTATTCTTGAAATTTATTGACAGCTTTGAAGAACAAGGTAACTTCTTTCTCTTTCTATCTGAGCTTCCTAATTCCATCAAGGTTTGGACTACCAACCAAATGAAAGGGACTTCATTTTATTAGCTCCTTTATTAGGTCACATCTTCAAGTAGCATCCTTGGTGACCAATCAGTTCTTTAATATTTATATAGATGAATGGAAGACAATATGCTATACATGAGGGTGATTTATAAAGTATCAGAAACATGGTTATCTAGAAAAAAATGAACAGACCTATTAGTTTGAAACAGGCAGCTTTTCCATGTTGGAGAAAGAGGGTAAGGGTTAGATTTAGGAAACTAAATCTAAATCTAATTTTATTATTTGGGAAAAAATGTGGAGCCATTAAAAATTTTTGAGCACAGTAAAGATTAGGGAATAGGAGAGGGTATGGATTTTAGAAGCTAGCTTCAGATTTAAATTTTGAGCAAGTGTGTGCCAAGAATGTTCTGGTTCTGGGAAAACCCCTAACTTCTGAGCGTAGGAAACTAGAGGCAGGCCAGTCTATGAATCCAGCAGGGTTAAATAAGATTTTAGGACATCTACTCAGGCCTTGAGTATAAAGTATAAAGTATAAAGTATAAAGTATAAAGTATAAAGTAAATAAACCAGGGGGAATTACTCCAATTCCAAAAACAGTGAACTGTCAAGGGTTGCATAAAGAAGAGGAAAGAGCCTGCTTTACACCCCTGTATGCCATCACAATTCCACCACCATTAAGTGACCTTTAAGACTGGCTCCTATGTTTCCCTTAGAATATTTGGCATTTTTAGAAAATGAGTACTTGTTGTGAAAATAGCACAATTCCTAGTTATTTAGTTGTGCCAGACAGAGAGTATATTGTTCCAGTTAATTCAGCCTGCCTCAACAAAAATAAAATTGTTTTTAAAAGGGAAAACACAACAAAACAAACAAACAAACAAACAAATCCAACCCTCCTGGCTTTAGCAGAGAATTACCATAACAGCTTTGTTATGAAAACAACTGTTTTCAAGTCCTTGAGATAAAGGGCATAGTAGTTAAATATGATGCAAAAAAAAAAAGATATTAAGGTAGAAAAGGAAGGAAAGATCCTTTATATCTGTTACAAAAATCTCAGAAGAAAATAAGGATGGTGGAGAAAATGCATTATATAAAGAAATAACAGGAAAAAAATTACCAGAGTTTACACAAGGCTGAAGTTTTCAGACTAAAAGAACTCCTGAAGGACCCGACAAAGTTAGTGGAAAAAGAAAAACATGTAGACATATCAGGGTAAAATTTATGAAATTTAAACAATTAAGTAAATTTCTAAAGGCTTCCCAGTAAGTTGTCAGCAAAGGAAAAGAAAAATAGGTTGCTAATACTAAATATCTGAATACACTGGTACAACGACTATAAACAATCTTTTGGAGAAATGGGTATCTTTGACAATCTGATTATACACCTTTTCCCTGGAAAAATTAATGTATACTCATTCATACAAGGAGTTGGTTCACAAACTCCCTGAAGTACATTCACATATCTTAGATGGTCCATGGGATTCAAAGCACACAGAATTTCAAAGGTGTGACTGTCTGTGAGTATACTTTACAGTAAAGTTATGGTATGTTCATACATAAAGACAACAGAGAAACCATCTCAGGAATTAAGAATTAATGTACCACTGCCTGTCTGTGCGCGCGCGCGCGCACACACACACACACACACAGACACACACACACACACACACACACAGACATTCCTCCCCCCACCAAATAAAAACCAAAACCAAAAAACAAAAATTCCATAGTTTGGCTATTGTGGACATTGCTGCTATAAACATTCGGGTGCATGTGCTCCATCAGAAAGGATGAATACCCAACTTTTGTAGCAACATGGACGGGACTGGAAGAGATTATGCTGAGTGAAATAAGTCAAGCAGAGAGAGTCAATTATCATATCGTTTCACTTATTTGTGGAGCATAACAAATAGCATGGAGGACATGGGGACTTAGAGTGGAGAAGGGAGTTGGGGGAAATTGGAAGGGGAGGTGAACCATGAGAGACTATGGACTCTGAAAAACAATCTGAGGGTTTTGAAGGGACGGGGGGTGGGAGGTTGGGGTACCAGGTGGTGGGTATTATAGAGGGCACGGATTGCATGGAGCACGGGGTGTGGTGCAAAAATAATGAATACTGTTATGCTGGAAATAAAAAAAAAAATTAATAAAAAAAAAAATTCCAAGTAATGGCTACAGCTAAGTATCTCAAGCATGAGGAAGACAGAATACATGGGACAAAACACTTGTTGCAACTAAAAATTAATGTCTAAATAAGGGTTCAGGAATGTAATTAAAATACTTTTTGTGAGGAACAATAAACCAAATAATAAAAAGTTGTGTTTTTCAGAAATAAGATGACTTCAATCATATAAAGGGGTTGCAGGAAGTAAGTAAAATTATGCTTTACATTATCCTACTGAGGGATAGGATACTTATAGGTTATAGGTACTGGTAGAAAAATAGACATTCAAATAATAAAAGTATAAAAATAATTATGATTCTATAATCTTCTAAGAAGGAGCATTTGTTCAATAAGTATTTTAAAAAAACGAAAAAAAAATCAGAGAAATAAATATTAAAGAAGCTTGCAATCATGAATCACAAAACAGGTTGACAAATATAATAATCTAATTAATTTTTTTATTACTACTCTATTTGCATAATACATCTTCTTCCTCTAAAAGTGGAACCAAACTGACAGTGAATTTTTTAGAGGTATTAATAACAAACAAGATCATTACGTAGATGACTACATACCCCTGAGCTCAGGGAGGATTTCTCTCTGGGGAAACTGAACCAGTGAGGGACTGGTTAGGGACCAGAGAAGATGGTTCATGCTGAGATGCAGACCGGAAAATGGCAGAATTAAGTTTATATCTATATACTGAACTGTGGGTATTCTCATCCCAGTTCTTCCTTCATGATTCTAGAACACAAACACTTAGGCATATATTTACCAGATAGGAGAGTAAGGATTATTTTTTATTTCCTCAGAGGAAAAAAAAATCTCCTAAATCTGACATTTGGGAGATCCATTAATAAAAGCTGGGTTTGACCTCTGATAACCCTAGAGTTAAGACACAAAAGAGGCTTTTCTAGTGTCTCACTTTTAATTTAAAAGGACAGCCCCCAAATAATAGGCATTTGATGGGCCTCATACTTGGAAAAAAAGGAAATTGAAGGAAACTTAGACACTGTATACAGTAGAAGAAAACTGAAAATATTAATACAAAATACAAGACATTTCATCTAAGAAACAGGAGAATTCCACTAAAACAGGAGAAATTCAAAGAACATCAAAGAGTTCTTGATAATAACTATAAGATATTCAGAATTTAAAATTCAATAGGGTTGAAAGATAAAGTTGAGAAAAATCTCAAAAAAAGTAGAATGAGACAAAGAGATGGAAAATAAGAGACTAAAAATAAGAAAACAGGTAAACAAATACTAGCTCCAACATCCAATGGCAGTACAAGAAAGAACAGAAGAAACAGATGGAAGTAAACTGTCAAAGAATGAAATTTACCAAACTGAATGATATATTTCCAGATTAAAATGGCCCATTAAGAGCTTAAAACACGAATAAAAGGGACCCACAATATGTCAAATCACTGGGAACATTCACTATTCCAGGAGAAAGAGAAAACCCTAAAAACTTGCAAAAAGAGGTCATAAGTAAATTAATTGTAAATTAATAAAGATATTAACAATATAAAACAAGAACCACAATCATGAATTCAGAAGAATTATTAGAGCATAAAATCTATGATGTTGAAATAAGGAACATACTAGGTGTGTTTGTGAGGTAGAACAACAAATGGAATTACCCTCTCTGAAAAGCAGAAAGAATAGAGAGGATATGCAAAAGACAAGTTTATAAATACAGAATACAGAATAGTAGCAACACACATTAAGAGAAGAAGACGATGCCCTTCAACGGACGAATGGAAAAGGAAGATGTGGTCCATATACACTATGGAGTATTATGCCTCCATCAGAAAGGATGAATACCCAACTTTTGTAGCAACATGGACAAGACTGGAAGAGATTATGCTGAGTGAAACAAGTCAAGCAGAGAGAGTCAATTATCATATGGTTTCACTTATTTGTGGAGCATAACAAATAGCATGGAGGACATGGGGAGTTAGAGAGGAGAAGGGAGTTGGGGTAAATTGGAGGGGGATATGAACCATGAGAGACTATGGACTCTGAAAAACAATCTGAAGGTTTTGAAGGGGCGGGGGGGTGGGAGGTTGGGGGAACCAGGTGGTGGGTATTAGAGAGGGCACGGATTGCATGGAGCACTGGGTGTGGTGCAAAAACAATGAATACTGTTACGCTGAAAATAAATTTAAAAAAAAGAAGAGAAGATGATTTTTTTTAAGAGAGGAGGGAAAGAGGAGTAGGGGTAGAAAAAAAATGGAGGAAGGAGTGGGGGAGAGAAAGATATGAAGAACTAATATAGATAAAATTGCCAAATTTAAAAAGGCGAAATAAATACTTCATATTGAAAAGCACATAAAAGGCCAAAGGAAGGTAAGAAATTCCAGAAAGAGAGTAAAGATAACTACAAAGAAACAAAAATCAGACTGACATCATAGTATCTTTGGATGTAAGAAAAGAATGACATTTTTCAAGTACTGAAGAAAAATATTTTTTCATTTAGATTTATATAATCAGTCATATTGACATTATTATGTGAGAGTGTAATATATGTGTTATCAGGCACATAAAAAAAGCTATAGTTTATCATAAAAAGACCTGCATTAGAGGGGAAAAAACAAAAACATCTGGGAAATGCTCAATATAAGACATATCACAGTCCCTGACATATAACAGGTTCTTTGTAAATTGTTTCTGAGCTAATGTAAGCTGAGGTGGTGATTTTTGAGAGTGAAAGTCCAGAGGACCTGGAAAGCTTTGAGAGTGAAAGCATAGGAACAAAATGAAAAGTACAGGCTAAAGAAGGCATATTTGTAGGTTCCTTGGTGTCTTCCTATCCCATGATCCAGTATTGCTTTCTTTACTGCTACACATAATGATTTAGTTTTCAGCCAGAGAAAATGTCTCTTGAGATTTACAGAGGGGAATTAAAGGATATCAAGTGCCCAACACACCAAAATCTCTTTCGTATCAAGCACACAAAAACTGGTAATACATGAAAGGCTTATGTTTCTATTAGTTCATAGGTAGAAAGTCATTCATGGAAAGGAAATTTGTTTTTTTAAAGGGAATGATAAAGGTCTACATACATTCTCAAAGAAAAATTTGTGCAACAGCTACTATTCAAATAAATACAAAGATAAATTCCCAAGCAGAGGAAAAGGGCCTAATTATCACATCTGCCTGCAGCTTGTATTCATTCCTTCAAACTACAACGTCTTTTCAGGTTTCCGAGGTCTGAAATCAAGGTAATTCTCGACTCTTTTAATAATGGCTTCTAGAGAACAACAGCTTACTTCCTTTCCTCCAAATGGTGAATATATGAAGAAACCTAATTTTTTTTTTCCAACCACCTGAATAAATCAGGGTCTTTTATTACTTTATTTTTATAAGCCTTGAAGATAAAAAGTACTCATTGATAAGAGTCCTTTGATTTTATTCAGAAATTCAACTTGAATTAACTTAAGCAAAAAGGCTAATGCATGAGCTCAATTATCCTTTACAATAAAAAGGGATGAACACAAAATTCTTTCTGTCCCTGCTTTCTGCTTCTTTTATTTACACAGACTACAGAGCAGTGGGCATGATATGCACTTGATTAAATTCTACCCCCTAATAGGTTATGTCCAAAGGATAACAAGGAAGTCTTTTACCCTGCCCAATTTCAAAAACATCTCTAAGAGAAACTCTTAGAGATAGGTGAGAGAGATACCATGACTGCATCTGCCTAGGTCTTGTGTTCATCCCAGTACTAAGGGCTTCGTTTCAGGTTGGGTTCCCTGGTAAGCAGGCTCTGAGAAAGAGATTTGCATGCAAGAAGTGCATGCAAATTTAAGTGCTCTTAAAATCAGTTATCTGTGAGAGAGTTTAGAAATGACTGTACAATAGGAGACACTTCGCTTTTTGTCATTAGTTGTGACAAAAACCTGAGCCAATTCCAGAGAAAACAATGAAAGTGGGATGTCTCTGTAGAGTTGTTCTGAATCAGAGGAGGGGCCTAGGGCTTTTTACTCCTGAATCCGCTAGTCATTAGTAGAATGTTGCTCCTGGGACTATCTGTGACTTTAGGCTATAGACTTTAGGCTGACTGTAGTTATCTTCAGCTAGAGTACACTCTGGAGGGAGACTAAGCTGTAAGTGGTCAGCTGTCAAGATTCCCAAGAGCTGGGAGGATGGATTCTTCAGTCCTGGAGGAGAAAGGGATGGGGATCTGGGCAGAATACCGCAGCATCCACCAAGGAAGGCAGGGCATTCTCCTAGAGCAAGGGTGAGAAGCAGAAGATGGACTGAATAAAACAAACCCACTAAAAGTCTTCGTGTAATTACAACTAGACTAGTTAATAAAACTCATATTTTTAAGTTTTAATGAGCACTTTAGAACACTTGGCTCTCAGTGAGAAGGCACAGTTTCTTTCAGAAAATCAGTTAGCCTTTCTAAGCTGTGGTTTTTCTTTCAAGAGAATGAAAACATTGCCATGCTTGTGTCAGTTATGTGGAACATGATATGATATTGCTGAATACTAATATTCAATTTGTAAGTATCACTTATTATTGGATTAGAACTTCTAATTTTGAGCTTCTTGTTTTCCTGAGTGTATACCTGGCACCTTTAGGATGAAAAACTGCTTTCTGCTAAAAATTAAATATAGGGCATATCAGCCAGGCTGAAATATAATTTTCAGAGCATACTTTTATTCTGAGGGAGCACAGAATTAAGAGTTTAAGAATTACCAAATATGCATATGGCCCTTGAAGGAAGCATTCTCTTTGTTAGGTGCTATGCAAAATTAGCAGAATCCAATAATTTCCCTTTTTGAGGTTGTACTGTATGGTTGGAGGTTTCTTTGATTTGTCCTGCATGACTGACCACCCCAAGCTTCACAGACAGGTCAAAGAATATTGTTTGTGAGACTTGTGCTTCATGAGTGACCTTAGGACCCTGGTTAATTGACATTAGCCAGACTCCAGTTGAGAACTGGCCCTTCTGGCCTGGATGCTAAGAGCTATAAATTTTGCCTTACATCCCATCCTCTCTGGATCCAGGCTGGTCTGGTTCCCCTGGAATGGAATCCAGGAGGAGAGGCAAGCATACCTCGTCCAGGCTCCTTGAGGCTGTAAAGACGTGATAACATAGAAACACAGCTCTCTCCAAACTGCAGGTAGGAAAGCAAATGTTTAACTTCAGATTCTATCTTCTGTCCTATAAATATGGCCCTTATGGGGATGGTCAGATGGAACTGTCACCTGAGGGTAGGATGTTTTGCCCAGGCCTTTTCATTAGGACTCCAGCCTGGCTATCTCCCTGGGGCTTCCCCAGCTAGTAAGGCTGGATGTCCTAAGTAACTGATTTGATGAAAGTCTGACTTATTTTCCTTGACCACTTACTATTGCCCTCATCTATGTGTAGATTTCCTTTTTCTTCTTTCTGTTTCTATTAGATTTTTATAATATCAATAAGGTGTTTTATCCCCTTCAAAACAAAAAACACAGCTGTTGTGAATCTTTTCTTTAGAACAAATGTTATCTTCATGGTTTAAGAATATATACCTAAATATTTTGGCATCTCTTAAAGAGTATTTTTAGTAGTTTGTCACCACTAATTTATCTAGTATCAGTTTGAGTTTTTTTTAATCTTTCAGTGTTATAGCTACTAGAATTGGTAAACCCTGTAAATTATTGTCTATTGCTCAAATTAGGGTTTCTCTCCATTCATATGATACCTCTGGCATGCTTCAAAGAATGCTTCCTTGCTCTTTCACTCAAGAATGTGATGAATATGTCACATTATGTTATTCTTTTTATAATGGTACAGATTTCAGTGCATATCTTTTTTTTTTTTTGAGGGAGGGAGGGAGGGAAGAAAGGAGGGGGAGAGAGAGAGAGAGAACACATGAGCAGGGGGAGTGGCAGAGAGAGAGGGAGAGAGACAATCTTAAGCAGGACCCATGCCCAGCACAGAGCCTAATGCTGGGCTTGATCTCCTGAACCTGAGATCATGTCCTCAGCTGAAATCAAGGGTCAGACAGAACTGAATGAGCCACCCAAGCACCCCAGTATCTACTTTTAAAATCTTTGTCTTTACAAGATAAGGCACTTTAACTAAGTCCTTTCAACATTTTTAGAGCACTTCCCTTCTACCAATTTAATGTTCATAAGTTTATCTTTCAAGTATGGCAACAAAAATCAAACTCATGATAACAAGTCATTATCTTATTTTTGTATCATTATTTTTAATTTATAAAACATCTTTATAAAATTTCATTACACTCTAAAATGGAATGAGTTCTGATATGCAGATCAAATACTGCTTTTAAACTGATCCATGAAATTTTTAAGTGGCTAGTTAAAGTTTGTACAGTTAGTATGTACTGTTGAGTTCTGAACTCCTACTGCAAAAGACTTTCCCCTGTCTTATAATGGATTCAGATCACAGTCCACAAAGTCAGTTAGGCAAAAGAGAATGAGATTCTTTATTTCTTTAAATCAATTATTTATGACTCTGGCCCCATCCTTCTGGGATGTGGGGAAATTCAAGAATGTCTGAAATCCAATTTTACCACTCTGGTCAAGCTTCCATAAACATTTCCAGAGCCTTCCACTGCCCCAAAGCATCGCTGTCTGGCTACATTTAACACCCATGAGATGTCTCTTGTCCCAGCTAATATGGTCCCTTTAGTCTTATAGCTCTATGCTTCTGTGCTAGGTACCAGGAAGAAAAACATCTTGCAAGAAAATTTCTGTATGCCCTGAAATATATGCAAGTTGTAAGGCCAATTTCAAAATGGAATTTAGGGCCCCTTGTTAGAAAATTGTTAAGTATTTCAAGACACTGACAGCAGAGAATTAAACCAAATGTAGCTCCCTTCTAAGTGCAGTGCTCTGTGCAACTGCACAGGTCATACAACCAAGAAGCTGACCATGCTTCTCCTTGAGGCAAGAGTACCTCAAGGAGATACTGTGTCACTGAAATCTACTGTCCATGCTTGGCTTCCCTGATCCGTGGAGATCAACTACCTCAACCTTCTCCCCTTCCTAGAGTAGCATCATTATTTGGGAATAGTTCACAGATAGTTCAGCTCAATTCTGTGCTTGCCTTAATATGTTCTAAAAGGGCCATATCCAGGATTTCTGAGTTTTAAGTTCCCAGAGGCTACTGTCTTTGGAGCCAACGTCTTCAATTTTTGTATGACTGCACTCTTGCCCCTGAGAAAATCTTTACCAAATTTACTAAGTATGTTCTCTGATTTAAATGTCTATTAGCCTGTTCTAACACTTACATTCAATAATTCATAGTCCCTCTGGCACTGTTTGTTTTGAAATCACAAACATCCATAATCTGCAAATGTTTGGATGTCACAGGTACCTGCTATTTGGCATCAATTACACTGTTTCAAACAAAATTCAAATGTGTCTTCTTCTGGATAAAGAGGTTTATCATCAGTAGAAAACACCTTTAAATTTTGATGAATCATTGCATCATTGGCAAAACAGATTCACCTATATTTCAATTAGCCAGAATATGGTACAATGTTAGTTTCTGATGTAGAGTTCAACAATTCATTAGCTGCATATAATACCCAGTGCTCATCACCACATGTGCCCTCCTTAATACCCATCACTCTTCTCCCTACCTCCCTTCTGTAACCCCTCAATTAGGTTCCCAGAGTCCAGAGTCTTTCATGGTTTGTCTTCCTCTCTGATTTCTTCCCATTCAGTTTTCCTCCTTTCCCCTATGGTCCTTCACACTATTCCTTACGTTCCACATATGAGTGAAACCATATGGTAATTGTCTTTCTCTGCTTGATTTATTTTACTTAGCATAATACCCTCCAGTTCCATCCATGTCAGTGCAAATGGTGGTATTCATCCTTTCTGATGGCTCAGTAATATTCCATTGTAGATATGAACCACATCTTCTTTATACTTACATTCTTTTTTTATCATTTTTTATCATTTTAGCCCATATCTTGATTTATTAAGATTGTTTTGATCTTTGGTAGTATTGTCCACATTGTGCCTCTCCAGTTCTAGAAAGAGGTCTTTTTTGTTTGTTTTTGGTTTTTATTAGTTTGAAAAAGGTTTCTTAAGTTTCACCACCCAGGTGCCTCCATTTTTAGGTATCACCTTGGAAGTTTGGAGAAATGAAACTTTTCAGCAGATTCAAAGCTTCATTTCCCCTCTCTCTCTTCCTCTGACAACTACATGTTATTAGAGGTCCTAAGTGAGTATTTATAAGTCTTTCAAAGTTATTCTCATTAAAATCCACTTTATGCTACATGTGTGAAGGGATTTCTGAGGCTTTATAGTTATAATTATGTGCAATTTTAAAAATGTGATCATGATCATGATCTCAAAATGAGTAAGTTGCGGCAGTAGGGGTGAAAATGGTCCCTATTACATTTAAGTGCTATAAGAACTCTTAGTAAACCTGAATGAAGTCCCCACATGTAATGTATAAGAGTCTTAATCCACAAAATTGAAAGCACAAAAAAATACCACAATCCTTAATCTTAATCTTCTGCATCCATAAAAATTATAATGCCTAAAGTCTCTACCTTATCACTGTTGTTCAGCCTCAGTCATCATTACTCTTCTCCTTCCAACAAAAATGTTCAGTAACCGCGGGGTCTTGCACAGCAACAAGGCATGGTCAGCTTCCTCTCTCCACATAGCTTACCTTTGAGATGGTCATGTCCCAACTCCACAAGATGCCTCAGGTCCTCTGCAGCTTTCTTGCCATGTCAAAAGGTGCACATCTTTCCTCAAGATTATATTTCAGACTTGGGGAGTACGGTTCAACTTCCTCAACAAAGATCATAAAACCATAACAACATGATTGAGAAGGATACAATAGTATAACTTTGCCTTGAATAACATTACAGTTTCTCTTGACTCTTAATAGTAGAGTCAAACTCAAATGAATCACTGCACACTAACTTTCATAGTACCATTTTCACTACAACTCTCACTTCCTTTTTGCTATTTTCCCTTTGTCCTGATACTCTAGATATACTGCTTTAGTTGTTAAAAAAGAACACCTGGACACCCTTAGGCATTTTAAGATCTACACAAGGAACATCAACTGGTACCAGACTCCAGGGAAGGACATCTCACTGGGAAATGTATTCTATGCACATCTACTCTTATTCATGTGTGAAGCTGGGTTTTGATCTGTGGTCCCTCTGAAGGTGAGACAGATCTTTGACAGTATGGCCAATGACTCCTGATAACTACCTCCATCACTCCATTCTTTCCATAGATCAACTCTGGTCTTTGATTTATATGAAACAATCATAAGAACCACCTGACATGTACTAGTTAGTGGAGGGCCTGCCACTGGGCAAATCTGCGAAAACAATGTAGCTTAAAAGAGAGGACAAGCCCTAGCCTATGGTTTCTTTGACTGTGAGACTCCTTATTGAGACAGATTTATGGCAGGAGAGCTTTAAATGGGTTACTTTTTCTTCTCCTCTCCTCCTCTCTCCATCATCAGACTGTTTTGAATGCTTACTTTTTGTCATATATCACTAAATAAGATTTTAACTGGGCTATCGTCTCATGCTGACAACAACTCTGTGAAGAAGGCACTATAATTTCCTCCATTCTTCAGATGAAGAAGTGAGGCATAAATGGATCAGGTAATGTCTAGGAAGAAGTGGGACTGAGATTCACTGAAACCCCAAGTCAAGCACGTCTGGATATTGTCTGTACAGCTTTTAGGTTATAAATCTAACTACACATATAATACATGCTTACTGTAAAAAATTCAGTCTGCAAAAGAGTTAACAGGCAGGTGGAAAATCCCCAACTCTGACAGTTTAGCAGAAAACTATAAGCACTGTTAAGACAAACATCATTATGTTTTCATGCACACACATATATATAGTTATCTAAAATACAGTTGTATAATTCATATTCATATAGACAGTAGATATACTGATATCAACACCATGATAGCAACATTATATACTGTTTTGTTATCTCCCTTTTCACTTACCAATATGCAGAGCTGCACAATAATTCAATATGTAGGTATAATATAATTAAATCAACCAATTCCTACAAGTAGTTATTTTATCATATTACATTATCATTTTGTTACTTATGTACCTTCCTCACAGGACTCAGTATTTACTGAGAATAGGGAATTTTTAATAGGTCCCCTGAACATACTACCTAGTAGATGGAGAAATATTTGTATGGAAGGATGAATGGATAAATGGAAAGAAAGATGGATGAAGAAGTGTGGCAGATGTTCTGTAGAAACAAACATCTGATGACAATGAGAATTACTGGATTATTATTGCAACAGTTGATGTAAGAGTAATAAGAGCCTGAACTAGGGTATCAAAAATACCTTATATATTAATAAGAAGAAAATGGAGGTGAATTATCTAGAACACTATCTTGAATGGCCAGTTGTTTTGCTTTTAAAAACATTTATCTCAAACTTTTAATAGGATCGTTTTAAATAGGGGTGCCTGGCTTGCTCAGGTGGTTAAGCATCTGCCTTTGGCTCAGGTCATGATCCAGGGTCCTAGGGTCGATCCCCATATCATGTTCCTTGCTCAGCGGGGAGTCTGCTTCTCCTTCTCTCTCTGCCTCTTCCACTATTCATGTTCACTGTCTCTCTCTTCCTTTCAAATAAATAAATATATTTTTTAAAGATGGTTTTATATAGTCCACTAATTTCCTGTGATTATAGACTTTTACATTTTATCTCCAAAATCTGACATTCTACTGCATTTTGTCAGTTTCATTTCTATACTGAATGCTTATATTACATATTCATTTGACTTCCTTTCCCACCATGATCCTGAATTTAATTGTGTGGGGACTCACCAACATTGATTCCTGCAGGAGTTTGTATTCATCATCCAACACAACGTCCCTCATAGGTTCTAGAAATAATTGCTAGAGTAAAATAATGTTTGAGCAAAACCTTTACTTCATTTCTTATGCCAGTGAAATATTCTATGACTGATAAATAATAATAATTTATTGAGTATCTACAATGCCACAAATAGCAAGTGATATACACAAGTATTATTTTAAAAAGAATTCAACCTCCATAACTATGAGAAAGCTAATAAAGTGACAAAGTAGCCAGGCTATGGTATAAAATCAGTACAAATTGACCTCAAAGCTTGTTCCTTTCTTCCCCACAAGGAAACACTCCTCTATAGCCTGCTTTTATGTCAATCTTCAAATCTGTAGTTTATTCATCTTTATTTAAAATGTTAGCTCAGCTCTGCTTCCCTGGTCAGCTAACTCATAGAGTGTCAATATGAGACAGAACATAGAAAGTCTCTTCTATGTAAATCTTTCTCATTTTGTAGGTTCATTGCTCTTCTGTTTGCCCATAAGGAGGCTTGCTCCTGTCCCATTTCCTAGACAAATATATGCTTACCAGTATGACTACTGAGTTTCTATACATCATCCCTCACTCTTTCCCTCAGGCTGTCCTTAGGCTGATGAGGGACCGAGTCCACAGTCTTGAGAAATGGGCCTACAAAGCTGTCCATAATTCCCTTATTTTTAAAACATACCTGGAAAGCAAAGAGATTTTATCTTTCACCATATACATCAGTATTGTGTCCACTTTCCCTGGGGTTATTTGAAAGGCTTATTAAAATGTGGTCACTACCAACCTCTCACCATTTTCTTCCACTCCTACAGTTCTCCAGCACGGTAGCTGAACTTCCTGATCACATCACACCCACTCTCTCTGATTTGTATATGTAGTTCCCCATCTTGGTTTTCTTTAACCCAGAGTGTGTGTCCTTGGTGAATGCTTATGTGCTTAAAAATATTTCATTATCTGGGAATGTTCTGTGACATATTTAGGTGGCGTTGAATACCTGAAGGAATACCCTTCTACTTGACTTTAGACTTCAGTTTGCATGAGTCACATTTGAAGATTATTACATCACCCCTTGTGCTGCATCTCCCAGCAATCAAACCTACTATTAACTATAGAGCAATGATTTTGTACTACCTCTACCTCTTTGGAAAAGTGATTGTCAAGCCTTCCCCCAAATCTGGGAAACCATGAAGGCTAGAAGGCAGTGGGACTGCATATTCAAAGCCCTGAAAAAAAAGACTATTAACCAAAAATCCTATATGTAGCAAAACTATTCTTCAGAAATGAAAAAAGAAATTACAACATTTCCAGAAAAATAAAAACAGATTCACCACAAGCAGATCTACCCTACAAGTAATACTAAATAAGGTTAGATGGTAAATCAAATCTACATGATGTGTGGGTCAAAGGGTACATAGTTTCACTGATGCTTATCCAAAAGAGAGAGAAAGAACTTTTAGAGGTGATGGTTCAGTTTATGGTAATGTATATGGCGATGACTTCACAGATGTATACTTATCTTCAAACTCACCAACATGTATATATTAAATATGTACCAGCTTTTTATATGTCAATCATACCTCAATAAAAAAATAAAGAGCATGAGTAAAGATAACTATATAGGTAAATATAAAAAACAGTATAAGTGTATTTTTCTTAGTAACACTTTTCTTCTTCTATATGATTTAAAAGACAGTGTGTAAAGCAATAATTATAAAATTGTGTAGACAGGTTTATAAGGCATAGTAAATATAATGTATAAGATATGCATAATATAACATAATAAAAATGTAATTTGTTTGCAATAATAGCATGAAGAAAGAGGAGGGACTGGAGCTATACTGGAGTGAAGTTCCTGTACACAATGAGATTAAGTTAGTATTAATCTGAATTAGGTTATTTTAAATTATCATGCTAATTTTAATCCCCAGAGTATCCATGAAAAAATAAAACAATACTGTACTGTTACAGCTAGACTATACCATCTGGAGAATAAAAAAGACTACTAACTACAGCTGAAACCAGAAAGAATTAGAATTATTGTCTCTTTATATGTAATTTCTCAATTTGTAAGACTATAGCTTTAATTAATTAATAAACAAGAATACATAAAAAGTGACATCAAAAACATAAAATGTGGGGTGCCTGGGTGGCTCAGCGGGTTAAGCCTCTGTTTGGCTCAGGTCGTGATCCCAGGGTCCTGGGATGGAGCCCTGCATCCGGCTCTCTGTTCAGCAGGGAGCCTGATTTACCCTCTCTCTCCGCCTGCTTCTCTGCCTACTTGTGATCTCTCTCTGTCAAATAAAGAAATAAAATCTTAAAAAAACCCACAAAGTATAAGGTGGGGGTGGGGAGTAAGAATGTTGAGTCTTAGAGTATGTTCAGATTTAACTTGCCATCCAAGAAACAGAATCTTTTTTTAAAGATTTTATTTATTTATTTGACAGAGATCACAAGTAGGCAGAGAGAGAGAGAGAGGAGCAAGCAGGCTCCCTGCTGAGCAGAGAGCCTGGTGTGGGACTCAATCCCAGGACCCTGACTGAGATCATGACCTGAGTCAAAGGCAGAGGCCTAACCCACTGAGTCACTCAGGCGCCCGCAGAATCTTAACTATAGAGAACAAACTGATGGTTACCATTGGGGAGGTTTGTGGGGAGATGGGTTAAATAGGTGTTGGAGATTAAGAAGTATACTTACTGTGATGAGCACTAGGTACTGTATTGAAGTGTTGAATACCTATGTCGTACACCTGAAACTAATATTACACTGTATGTTAACTAAATGGAATTTAAATAAAAACTTAAAATATATATTTGAGGGGCACCTGTGTGGCTCAGTGGATTAAGCCTCTGCCTTCGGCTCAGGTCATGATCTTAGGGTCCTGGGATCAAGCCCAGCTTCTGACTCTCTGCTCAGCAGGGACCCTCCTTCCCACCCCACCCCCCCGCATATCCCCGCCTGCTGCTCTGCCTACTTGTGATCTTTGTCTCTGTGTCAAATAAATAAATTGTGTGTATATATATATATATATTTGAAAATTATAATATCAAAAAACATAGAAAAGTGCTGTCCAGGTGGATTCAGAATCTAAAAACAAAACTACCTTGTAAAATAGACTATTATACGTACAAGGTGATACAGGTGAATCTCATGGTAACACTAAAAACGTCATCGCACCATAAGGAAAGAAAGAAAGAAAAAAAAGGAACAGAAAAGAACTATAAAACAGCCAGAAAACAATGAACAAAATAGTAGTAAGTGCGTGATTATAAAAATTACTTTAAATATAAGTAAACTCAATTTTCCAATTAAAAGACAGGGCTGCTGGGACGCCTGGGTGGCTCAGTTGGTTAAGCAGCTGCCTTCGGCTCAGGTCATGATCCCAGCGTTCTGGGATCGAGTCCCACATCGGGCTCCTTGCTCAGCAGGGAGCCTGCTTCTCCCTCTGCCTCTAGCCTGCCACTCTGTCTGCCTGTGCTTGCGCTCTGTATCTCTCTCTCTAACAAATAAATAAAATCTTTAAAAAAAAAAAAAAGACAGGGCTGCTGAACGCACAAAAAACAAGACCTATCTATATGCTGCCTACAAGAGACTTCAGAAGGAAAGACACGCACTGAAAGTGAAGGGATGGCAAAAGTTATTCCATGCAACTGGAAATTAAAAGAAAGCTGGGGTAGCAATACTCCTATCAAACAAAACAGACTTTAAAACAAAGGCTGTAATAAGACAAAGAGGGGCACTACAGAATGATAAGGGGTCAATCCAACAAGAAGACATAATATTTAAAAATATATATGTAACCAACATAGGAACACCAAAATATATAAAGCAAATTTCTTCTAAAGGAAGAAATTAACAGTAACAAAATAATGATAGGGGAATTTAATACCCAGCCTACATCATTGAAAAGATCATCCAGATAGAAAGTCAATAAGGAAACACCAGTCTTAAACAACACATTAGACCAGATGGACTTAGATACATACAGAACATTATATTCTGTCCAAAAGCAGCATACATATTCTTCTCAAGTGTACATGGAACATTCTCCAGGATAGATCACATGTTAGGACACAAAACTTCAGTCTCAATAAATTTAATATTGGAAGCCTATCAGGCATCTTTTCTGACCACAATGGTATGAAACTAGCAATCAATTATAAGAAAAAAAAATGAAAAGAACTAAAACTACATGGAGGTTAAACAACATATTACTGAACAACTATTGGGTCATAGAAGAAATCAAAGGAGAAAGTAAAAAAATAATACCTACAGATACGCAGAAACAGAAGTATAATATACCAAAACCTATGAAATGTAGCAAAAGCAATTTTAAGAGGGAAGTTCAGAGGAATATAGGCCTACCTCAAGAAACAAGAGCAATCTCAAATAAACAATTTAGCTTTATACCTAAAGCAAACAGAGAAAGAACAAGCAAAGCCCCAAGTTAGTAGGAGGAGGGAAATAATAAAGATCAGAGAGGACATAAATGAAATAGAAACTAAGAAGACAAAAGATCAGTGAAACTAAGAGCTGGTTCTTCAAAATGCTAAATAAAAGTGACCTCTGGCTAGACTTACCAAAAAAAAAAAAAAAAAAACCTCTGGCTAGACTTAGCAAAAAAGAGAGAGAGAGAGAACGAGAGAGAGAATGAGAGCGAGCTGGCTCAAATAAAATCAGAAATGCAAAAGGAGAAGTTACAACTGTTACCACAGAAATACAAAGAAATACACCCACATATTGGGCAATCTAGATAAAATAGATAAATTCCTAGAAATTTATCTCCAAGACTGAATCATAAATAACAGAAAATTTGAATAGACTGGGGTACCTGGGTGGCTCCGTTGAGTGTCTGCCTTCAGCTCAGGTCATGATCCCAGGATCCTGGGATTCAGTACTGCATCAGGCTCTCTGCTCAGAGGGGAGCCTGCTTCTCCCTCTCCCTTTGCCTGGGCTCTGTTTACTTGTGATTCCTCCCTCCCATCAAATGAATAAATAAAATCTTAAAAAAAGAAAATCTGAATAGAGTGATTACAAGTAAGAAGACTGAATGATACCTGATAAAAGGTTAATATCCAAAATATGTAAAGACTCATATAAGTCAATAACAACAACAAAAAATCTGATTTTAAAATGAGAAGAGGATCTGAACAGACATTTTTTCAAAGAAGATATGCAGATGGCTAAAAGACCCATGAAAAGATGCTCAACGTTACTAATCATCAGGAAAATGCAAATGAAAATTAGAATGAGGTATCACTTTGCACCTGTCAGAATGGCTAAAAATCAAAACATAAGAAACAACAAGTGTTGGTGAGGATGCGGAGAAAAAGGAACACTTTTGCACTGTTGGTGGAAATGCAAAATGGTACAGGTATTTTGGAAAACAATATAAAGGTTTCTCAAAATGTTAAAAATAGAACCACACTATGATCCAGCAATTCCATTTCTTTTTGTTAAGTCTGGCTAAGGTTTGATCCATTTTGTTAATTCTTTTGAAGAACCAGCTCCTAGTGTGTTGATCTGTTCTGTTTTTTTTTTTTTTTTTAATTCTCTAACATTGATTTCTGCTTTAATCTTGATTATTTCTCTTTTCCTGCTCAATTTAGGCTTTATTTGCCATTCCTTTTCCTGCTCCTTTATTTTTTTAAATTAATTTATTTATTTTCAGCATAACAGTATTCATTATTTTTTCACCACACCCAGTGCTCCATGCAATCCGTGCCCTCTATAATACCCACCACCTGGTACCCCAACCTCCCACCCTCCCCCCGCCACTTCAAACCCCTCAGATTGTTTTTCAGAGTCCATAGTCTCTCATGATTCACCTCCCCTTCCAATTTCCCCCAACTCCCTTCTCCTCTCCATCTCCCCTTATCCTCCATGCTATTTGTTATGCTCCACAAATAAGTGAAACCATATGATAATTGACTCTCTCTGCTTGACTTATTTCACTCAGCATAATCTCTTCCAGTCCCGTCCATGTTGCTACAAAAGTTGGGTATTCATCCTTTCTGATGGAGGCATAATACTCCATAGTGTATATGGACCACATTTTCCTTATCCATTCATCCATTGAAGGGCATCTTGGTTCTTTCTCCTTTATTTTTTTTTAAGATTTCATTTTTTCATTTGACAGAGTGAGAGAGCACACAAGCAGGGGGAATGGGAGAGGGAGAAGCAGGCTCCCTGCTAAGCAAGGGGTCCAATGTGGGACTCAATCACAGGAGCCTGGGACCATGACCTGAGCCAAAGGCAGACACTCGACCAACTGAGTCACCCAGCCATCCCTTTTTTCCAGCTCCTTTAAGTGTAAGGTTAGGTTGTGGATTTGAGGCTTTTCTTGCTTCTTAAAGGAAGGCCTATATTGCTATATACTTCCCTCTTAGTATTGTCTTTTCTGCATCCCAGGGGTTTGGAACAGTCATGTTTTCATTTTCATTTGCTTCCATGTATTTTAAAAAATTCTTCTTTAATTTCCTGGTTGACCCATTCATTATCTAGTAGGGTGCTCTTTAACCTCCATGTATTTGTGGTGCTTCCAAATTTCTTCTTGTGGTTGACTTCAAGTTTCATAGTGTTGTGGTCAGAAAATATGCATGGTTTGATCTTAGTCTTTTTATAATGGTTGATACCTGATTTGTAATCCAGTATGTGGTCTATACTGGAGAATGCAACAACATGGATAGAACTAGAGGGTATTATGTTAAGTGAAATAAGTCAGTCAGAGAAAGACAAATATGTGTGATTCACTCATGTGAAATTTAAGAAACAGAAAGATGAACACAGGGGAAGGGAAGGAACACTACGATAAAAACAGAGAGAAAACCAAACCATAAGAGATTCTTAACTATAGGAAAAAAAATTGAGGATTGTGGAGGGGAGGTGGATGGCAGGGATGAAGTAATTGGGTTATGGGCAGTAAGGAGGGCACTTGATGGAATGAGCACTGGGTGTTACAGGCAACTGATGAGTCACTAACTTCTATCCCTGTAACTAAAGAAGAAAATAAGAGTAAGAGTAGAAAGGGAATAAAGGTAATCAACCTAGTCATAGATTTTGAGGTTTTGGTTCCTGGAAGATATACAGGGGCATCTGGTAGTACAGGACTGAATGGAGAAGGGAGGTGTTTAATATGATCAAGAGTAAAGTGATAATCCACGGGCCCAGGAAGCAAGAATAAGTGGGGATGCAGAAAGAAAGTTTGCCTTTGATGAGGAGAATGGATACATTTTTCAGAACATATGGAATGAGGGGGCAGTGAGGATTCTTACAGATACTTCTGCAAACAAGGGGATAAATGTGAAATATTCAGTAAACTGATGTCCTTTCTTTCTCATGTAGCAAACTGTTTACTTAAGGTAAGGAGATCTGAGGAAGGTAGCAAAGATATGGCACAATCAACACAAGTTAATGGGAAGACAGTTATTTAGTCAGATAAAATTATTATTATATGGTGTTGAAGAATCAGAATGAACAAGAAATAATAAGTTTAATGGTGCTGATGAAAAATTATATGCTTTTTCTCTTAGTAAAGCTTAGCATCCCAGGGGCAAGAGTAAACAAAGTAATTATTTAGAGCTATAATTGATACAATGGTGAAGTTTAGAAGGGCATATACAAGAAGAAATAAAGAAATGACTGAATTGAGAATGCTGGTCAATATAGATTTAAGGGGATTGATGAAGGCCCAGAATGGATAGGGGAATCACTTAAAGGGGAATGTGAGAGCAGCCAGGTTAAACAGATAGGTATCAAGAGGCCAGAGTTTCCATAACCATCAATTCATATAGTTTTCATATGTGTGTGGTGAGAATGCTTAGGATCAACTCAGTTAGCAAATTTCAAGTATACAGTACAGTATTAACTAACTATAACCGCCATGCTGTACATTAGATCCTGAGAAACTCATAACTTAAAGTTTGTACCCTTTTAACCAACCTCTCCCCAGAGCCCCTGACAACCACCACTCTACTCTCTGTTTTATGAATTCTAGTTATTTATTCCACATATAAGTGAGATCATGCAGTATTTACCTTTCTGTGACTGCTTATTTCATTCAGTATAATGTCCTTGGTTCACCCATGTTGTTGCAAATAGCAGAATCACCTTTTTTTAAAGGCTGAACTATATATATATATACATACACACACACACACACACACACACACACACACACATACATACATGTGATCTTTCTTTACCTATTCATCCATCAATGGACACTTAGGTTCTTTCCATAAACATGGGAGTGTTGATTATCTCTTTGAAATACTGATTTCATTTCCTTTGGATATATAAACAGAGGTGTGATTGCTGGATCCTATGGTAGTTTTATTTTTAATTATTTTGAGGAATCATAGTGTTTTCCATAATGGCTATACCTATCTGCATTCCTACTGTCAGTGAACAGTGCTCCCTTTTTGCCACATTCTCACCAACAGTTGTTACCTTTTTATATATATATCTTTTTGATAACAGCCATTCTAACAGGTCTGAGGTGGTATCTCATCATGGTTTGACTTTATTTCCCTGATTATTAGTGCTGTTGAACACATTTTCATATAACTTCTGTACAACTTTTGAGATACTTATTCTCATTCCACTGGTTACCTTTTCACTGTTTTCAATGTTCTCTTTGCTGTGTAGAAACTTTTTACTTTGATACAACCTCACTTGTCTATGTTTGCTTTTGTTGCCTTTGCCATATCCAAAAGAAATCACTGCCCAGACCAATATCAAGAAGCTTTTTTACTATGTTTCCTCCTATGTGGTGTGAGGTAAGGTTCCAATTTCAATCTTCTTCATGTTGATATCCAGTGTTCCCAACACCATTTATTAAAGATTATAATTTCCCCATTGTGTGTTCTTGGCACCCATGTTGAAGATCAGTTGACGACAGATGTGTGATTTCTGGGATTTCTATTCTGTTCCAATGGTCTTTATGTCTGTCTTTCTGCCAGTATCAAACAATCTTCAGTAGTATAGCTTTTTAATATATGTGAAATCAGGCGATATTACTCTTCCAGCTTTGTTCTTGCTTGAGATTGCTTTCACTGTTGAATATCTTTTGTTGTTCTGTATGAATTTTAGGATTTAAACTTTTTTTCTGTAAAGAATGCCATTGGATTTTGATAAAAATTGCATTAAACCTATAAACATTTTAGGTAGAAGTGACATTTTAATATTATTCTTCTAATCTATGAGCATGGGACATGTTTCCATTTATCTAGGTCTTCTTTCCTTTGTGTCACATTTTGAAAGATTTTATTTATTTATTTGACAGACGGAGATCACAAGTAGGCAGAGAGGCAGGCAGAGAGAGGGGGAAGCAGACTCCCTGCTGAGCAGAGAGCCCGATGCGGGGCTCCATTCCAGGACCCTGAGATCATGACCTGAGCTGAAGGCAGAGGCTTTAGCCCACTGAGCCACCCAGGTGCCTCACTTTGTGTCACATTTTTAAGTGTATAAGTCTTCCATCTCTTTCATACGTTTATTACTAAATATTTTATTACTTTTGTTGCTACTGTAAATGGAAATGTTTCTTTAATTTCTTTTTTGAATAGTTTGCTATTTGTGTATAAAAATTAAGAAAAATAATAAAAGTCATTGATCGAAAAAAAAAAGTGACTGATTTTTTATGCTGATTTTGTACCCTGAAACTTTACTGAATTTGCTTATTAGTTTTTGTTTGTTTGTTTTTTGGGCAGCAAAGCAAGGTTTATTGAGTAATAGCAAAGCGATAGTACAAAGCTGCCAGGAGAGAGAGGACCTGAGATGGTTGCCCTCATTTATTAGTTTTAACAGTTTGCTTGTTGTTGAATCTTTAGAATTTTCTAGCTATATGATCATGTCACTTGTAAACAGAGATAATTTCATTCTGATTCAGGTGACTTTTCTTTCTTTTTCTTCTCTAATTTCTCTGGTTAGCATTTCTAGCACTTTGTAGAAGTGGTGAAGAGTGGGCATCCTTGCTTTGTATGGTCCTTAGAAGGAAGATTTTCAGTTTTTCCCTATTGATTATCATGTTAGCTATGGGATTTTCATATATGGCCCTCATTGTGATAAGTTCCTTTTATACCTGTTTTTTCCACAGTTTAAATCACAGTTTTATGATGGCTGTTTTAAAGCCCTTGTCAGATAATTTCAAAATCTAATTCATCTTAGTGTTAGCATCTATGGATTCATTTTTTCTCAGTCACGTTGTGATTTTCACAGTTCTTGGTATAATGAGTAATATTTTATTGTATCCTAGACATCTGAGGTCCTGTATTATAAGACTTTGATTTCTATTTAATTTTTTAAATAGCCAGTCTTGTATTGAGGTGTATCCTGACAACTGAGTGGGTGTGTATGTTCATTTCTCACTGGACCCCAGTGACACCACCTTGCCAAAGAAGGGCACTGACTCAATAATGCTTTATTGCAGCTTCCCCTGTGAACTTCAATGACACCTTCTGGGGCCACTGAGATTTTGAAGTTGTTGTCTTATCCTAGACTATTCTAATTGCATTATCTTATTAGACATCAATTTCCTAAACAGGGAGAACAACAAATATGATTTCTAATTTAAAAAAAACTAAAAGGAGTTTATTTCCTTTTAACTTTTTTTAAAAGATTTTATTTATTTATTTGACAGAGAAAGATCACAAGTGGGCAGTGAGGCAGCCAGAGAGAGAGAGAGACGAGAAAGCAGGCTCCCTGCTGAGCAGAGAGTCCAATGCCGGACTAGATCCCAGGACCCTGAGATCATGACCTGAGCCAAAGGCAGAGGCTTTAACCCACTGAGCCACCCAGGTACCCTCCTTTTGACTTTTAAGAAATACCTTACCTAACAAATATTAATGATTACCTACTATTTTCAAAGCAGTTTTCATTAACTGGTTTTACCCACTTTATGAGTTTATTTTTCATCACATATACAGTATACAATGGAGCTAATCAATGAATATAAAACTAATTTCCTAAAGTTCCATGGATATGCCTAATATTAGTCAAGTTAGAATAAAACTTGACTAATAAAACATGAATAAGAAAATATTTTGCCATTTTAAATGTATTAAGACTTACCAAATATATAATCTAGATTAGTTACCACATGTTTCAAATTTTCTGGCTACTCTTATTCACTGAATTTATTATATAGACTTTTTTTCCTAAATGAATAAAGTGTGTACTGTAAGAACTGAATTTTTTGGTTTTATTGCCTTTGAATTGTTTATTACCTTTGAGCCTGATTCTTTTTATTCATTTTCTGACTTTGAAGAAAAATATTAACCCCCAACCTTAGAAAAAATGACCTTTCTTTTAAATACTTCCTAATCTTCAACAATTTGCTTTTGCATCAGAACTGGCTAATACACAGGATATTTGAACAACTATCCCTATCTTTTTTTACATTCACAGCTTTTTGGATGGGAATGATATGAGTGCAAATTTCCACAGTCCTGGCATTATGAGACTTTTTGTTACTGCTGAACTTTAGCAAACAGATACCATTGTATTGTGAAGTTAACTGACCTACATATTTAACATTGGTATAATTAAACTCAATCCTACTAATGGCTCTGTTATGTGGATCAACCCTAGACAAATAATTGCAAGGGATCAGCATACCTCCTATTCTCTACTTTTTCCCTCTGCTTTCTGTTCCTTTCCAGCACCCCCTAACTTTCACCCCAAAAGATTACTGTTCTCTTAATGTTTTATGATAGTATAATGGAAAAAGCACTGGACCAGAGTCAGGAGTCTTAGGGATTAGTTCTAGATTTGTGCTTAACTAGGTATAAGAGCCTTTATTGAGCTTCAATTTTACCATCTGTAAAACGAAGTGTTTGGATTAGATGATATTTTATTTTCCTTCTAATTCTAAATTTCCTTCTATTATATTTCTAAAACTATAGTTTATGTAAGAGGGAAAATAAATTAGGTAAAACTAAATCAAACTAAATTAATATTGCCTTAAGTAGTACTGTTTCTAAAATCATCTACATTAAAATAGGCTTTGAAAAGGCAACTTTGATAATAAACAAATGAAGAGCACCTGGTTGGCTCAGTAGGTAGAGTATGTGACTCCTGATCTTGGGGCTGTAAGTTTGAGTCCCATGTTGGGCACAGAGATTACTTTAAAAAAAATAAGAGAATAAAAAGGTATATATATTAAAGAAATGAACATTTCATCACAAAATTTTAGGCAGTGCTATTTAGGATGGTATTTTGGGGTTACAGTAACTCTCACAGCTCATGTAGACTGCCTTAGTCATCTATATGAAAGGATAAAATTATTCAGGCCAAATGTTTGAATGCATGGGTTGGAAACATGGGAACTTTGCCAATACAAAATAGTACCACACCTGTTTGTGTTGGGTTGAAAAAAAATGGGTCTCAACCTGCCTTCCATCAGTCACATGCCTGCTGTCCTCTCTGTCACATCCAGCCTTACAAGTGTGAGCAGGGTATACATATGAAGACTTAGGCCACTCTATTTCCTACAAAGAATCCAGATAATTCATTTTCTAACACTACGCCTTTGAGTCTTTGAATAAGTCTCAGTAGTGGCATCATGTACCCTTCCATTCTTGACAAAAAAGTCATTCTTGACAAAAAAGTCAATAAGGGAAAAGAGGCCACTGTATTTTCTAACAACATAAAGATTATTTCTATAATACTCATTGTGCACTGTTAATAAAATAGATTTAAGAGCAGGGAAACCCAAGTAAATGTGCCTTTGAAGGAATTCTACAGAAAAAATTAGGATAGCGGTGATAATTAGACTTTGTAGAAGGGTTTATAACAAATAATGTACATGATTCTAAGTATTATTACTAAAGAAGTAAGTATATCAGAATTCATTTAATCTATATTCTATTCTGCATTTTTGGATACAGATGAATTTTAAGTAGAAAGAAATTAATCAAATTTTCTTTAAAAGTCAATTTTTCTAACAACTTTATCTGATATCTAGGACTATTTAATCTGGGAGCTATCACAGGGACTGACCTTATTTAAACTGGGAGTTATCACTGCTTAAATTCTTACCTTTTAAATGTAAATATAAAATGCTAATAACAATATATAAGCAATTACTACTGTCTGCTACAGTTACTTTTTTTTTTTTAAGTGCACTTCATTTTGCAGATGGTGAGAGCTCTACTAACACATCTATTGTTAGCATGAAAGTCAAGCGATCATCTGTGTAGGTGGTTGTGTGGGAGCAATGCTAAGATTTACAAGGATTTTCTCCCACACTGGCAATCCACATTGAACAGAGAGCCATATGAAACAATCTTCTGTTCCCTGGCATTTTTAATCATTCACTTAATTTGTAATAATAAAAAAAATTCTCAATTAAAGCTAGCCAGTTTTCCACTTAGATAATATCTTCATCTTTTAAAAATGTATTTTCTTTTGGCGATTTTTCAATCACGTATCTATCTATTGAGAAAAAAGCTCTTACAAGTTTATCAAAGACAGAAATTCTGGGAAGAAATTAGTAATTATGTTCAGCCTGTCAGTTACAAGACTTAAAAAGTTCTTACAAGTTTGCATCAATAATTATATACTTGGACTTAAAAATTGAAGGGAAAGATTTTGAAGAGACGGTGCTTGTCTCTTTTACAATCTCTATAATAAATATGTAGCAGTAAGACATATAGACTATTTGTAACTTTTTACTTTTTTAATTATTAATATAGTTGTCCCAATTTAAATATTATCTTAAGGGAAAACAGAATCATATATTGAAGACCTATATTTTTTAAAATGTATTATAGGAGTCTTATGACACCCATAGTTATTAAACCATAGTAAACAGAAGACTGACTTTTCCATTGGTAAACCTGTCTTTCTTCTACGTAAGTCTCTTTTCACTGTGTTATTTTCTCTCACTGCTTTAGTGTTACCCATATCTGGACACAGAACAAAACCTTGACCAACTTGACTCTTCCAGACTTAGAGGGTCCAGGGTTTTAAGAAACATTTAGGATTCACTGGCTCTAGTGGTGAGCACAAATGTTACCTAAGCTCTTCTAAATCTGCCAGGTTCCAGTCTAGACCATATTTGGTTCTTTGCCTTTCCCTTCAAGATCACAGACCTGTACCCCGAAACAATTATATGTTACTTAGAAAAAATAATAATTAAAAATAAATTTTAAAAATACTATGAATTCTTTCCAATGCATTGTGCTTGCGTGACCCCACAATTTTAAACTGCTTTCAGCCAAAAACCCATTCCTGGCAAAAAGTATTAAATAGATGTAATCTACTTGATCTGGGGGGAAAGGTCTTTATAAATTTATCAAATACCTTTTGTTGCAGTGAAATATACCCAGCCTAGAGTTCACATTTTAATTCCTGCACTCCTCAGTAGCTGTACTTTACAACATTCCTAAAATGCATTTATTTTTAATCTTCTAGCTTAAACTTAACTTTTCCATTTTTCCTTCATGACCTTTCCATTGTGACCTTTAAGCAAATTAGTTAACCTCTTTTTGTCTTGATTATTCCCACTGTTGTGAGAATTACATGAGTTAGTATGCATGAAGCACTTAGAACAGTATAAAGCTCATGATAAATGCTATAGAAATGGCATCTAGTAACACTATCATTATTATTGTTGCTGCTGCTGCTGTAGTTATTTAGTATCATAACCATACAAATCTCTATTCTTTACTTTTGGTGCCATTATCCTCTTACCATGTATGTTTTTCTTTATACTATTATGTTTCTAAAAATACGCTATACTTTCAAAAATGGAAAAAAAATGAATTGCAGCCACTAATTCAGTTAAACAGATAATTCAGTTTCATATAAATAATTTGGAGGGGGGAAGCAAGAAATTAGCCAAACAAACAAACAAAAAGAAACTGTCCCCAAACAAAAATAATGTAAACTAAGTGTGGCAAAAACAAAACTGAAAGAAGACTTTAAGGGTGGTGTATATGCAAGTACTATTAACATTGTGTTTTGGTTTTAACTCAGATACACAAGTGCATTGGGAAACAAGGAATTTAAGATTATAATCAGGAAAAAAAAAATACAAAAGTCAGCTTACCACCCTTCTTGTTGGGCTAACTCTTCCAGGACTGACACAGAGAATAAAGCTATCAGTTTTGGGCTTCAGTGACGCATCTATAAAATTTCAGTTGATTTAGAAGAACTTGATTTTTATTACTACAAAATTATCTATAAAAGACCCATACCTTGGGGGCGCCTGGATGGCTCAGTGGGTTAAAGCCTCTGCCTTCGGTTCAGGTCATGATCTCAGGGTCCTAGGATCGAGCCCCGCATCTGGCTCTCTGCTCAGCAGGGGAGCCTGCTTCCTCCTCTCTCTGCCTGCCTCTCTGCCTACTTGTGATCTCTGCCTGTCAAATAAATAAATAAATAAATCTTAAAAAAAAAAAGACCCACACCTTAATTGAGGTGAGAATTCATGAGAAATCCTGAATGCACTTAGCTGTACATCTGCAAAGTCCAAGTAAAATTTCAACATTAATAAACAATTAAAATGGATTATGTTAAAATAATAAGAAAAAGAAAAATATAAAGCAGATAAATAAATCACATTTCCTTCTTTATTTATAGAGTATTTAAATTTCTAAAGGGGTGGCAAACATATGATTTCCCAGACAGAAAATAGAAGACTAAATAGGTCTTAAAATAGTCAGGTATTCCATATTAATGTAATTGAAGCAGCAGTAGCTATGTCTCCTTTCCAGGTCAGTTCGGAAGCTATCCCTCAATTCAAGAGCCTAGTTTATATCATCGCTAAAAATAACAGCATAACGTTTTCTCCCTAAAGTCGATTTAGAGAACAAATGTACTGTAATAATTACAGCCATTATTTGTGGCAGTTTTCCCGAGTCCTTAAATGAATGCAAATATTTAGGAATACGGATCATCCAGTCATCCTGGAGAACTAGCTGACACTTTGACTTTGGAATCCAGTATGCTTTTTTTTTTCTTTCTTTCTTTTTTTTTTTTTTAACTTTAGTTGTTGTTATGTTAGAAGGGAGGACAAAGTAAGTAAGGAATCATCTAAAATTTGCAATTTTAAGAAAAAGATAGGAAAAGCTATCAAATACAGAAAAAACTATCCATTATCTCAGGACAAATCATACTGTAGTGTTCATCAATGCAAACAAAAATAGGTATTAGCTTGCTAACTATAGAGGCAGTTGTTAAAATCCCCAAAAAGCATTATTATAAAAATATGATCTGACAACCACTCAAGAAATCCTGTGATGTAATAAAAACTGTGGAAATACAGAGATTATATGCACAAAAGTTAAAAGTTAGTGACTTACTAAGTTTAGATGGAAAAATAAAATCAAAACAGGTATAATGTTTGTTTGATGTTTGCTTTAGCATAACGAGGTGCTTAATTTTTTTTAAACAAATCAGAATATGTATGATGAGTAAATCTTAATGTCAATAAAAGGCTTATAAGTAATCTTTATTTCTTCATGTGGAAGTTTTCAGAAGTCTCTCAAAATAAATGCCAAGACTTTATAGTCTCTAAACACATATAGCATTTCTTTTCCCCTGCAAAAGTAAATTCTTCTAACTATTGAGTTTACTTTATTGGCAATATTGGTAATTTATTGGCAAGATTATTTGATACTCTTTACAACAGTGAATCACTGTGGTCCTTTTCATTGCTTCTCTCTAGTCCCTTTTCAGGATCATTGACTTTTCTCCCTTTCATTGTTTTCTGATATCACAGCAAGTAGGGACCTGGCTTATGCCTATAGAAAATTAGTATTGATAGAATTATTTGCTAAAACCCAGGAAGTGGCTGAGGAGACACTTGGTGAAAGTCATAGTCTTTAAGAAGCAAAAAGTCTTAGATCAAAGGCAAACTCAGGATGGGACAGGGTAGTAAGAAACAAATAGGAATTCATTAATAATGTGCTTTTCCTGTAGTAGGTGCTTAAACAAAATGTTGGACTATTGAAGGCAAGAGGCCCCAGAATATCTTTTCTCTTTATCATCATGGGAAAACATTCGGTATTAAATAAGACAGTGATCCAAATTCTGATCCTGACCTCATAATATCTCAAGTGGGATAAGTTTTTAGAGAGTCAAGTGAAATTTAATAGTTGGGAAAGCTATTTTAAAAACAGATAAACACCCAACCAGGGTGTCAGGCAATCGAATTGCTCAACTTGGTATCAAATGTCTGCTTGTGAAGTTTCCCCAGTCCATCCTTCCTGAGGTTTATATATCTCTTTTGTTGCTTGAGATGAGGAAACCATTAGATTTCCCATTCCTCAGGGACAAAAATATTTAAGTTGTATTAGTAATTTATTTGACCTTGAGGCACAGAAAATCTGTGTGCTAGTTCATTTTGAAGTATGTGTCACCCCCTTCATTCTCTCATTGTGAGTAGACTCTTCAGTTTTCATATTCTTCCTAATTAAAGAAATGAGAGAATATATGTTGTCTTACTGTAGGTAGATTTTTTGCATAACTGCAACTGTGTGTAAACTCATAAACAAAATTAAATGAAAGAAATCAATCCCTTTGTTTAAGTCTTTCCCTATTTTCCCTAAGTTAAAACATTAAGTTTGGAAGGTGTGAATAAGGAGAAGGGAAAAAAGGGAAGGGAGGTGTGAAAATAATTTTTGAAACTTACCAAATACTAAAAATCAAGGAGAAATTAAAAAGATTTAGTGGACCACATACTTTTAACATTTATGTATCTCCAAGGTAAAAGTGGCACTAAAACTTTTGAGTCAAGAAGGGCCATTGAGCATGGGCATTAACTTTTCTCTCCAATTCCAATACATTTAAAATGCTCAATAAAATATTCAAAAGATATTAAATTAAAATATATAGATGAATGCACAGGCAAAACTGGAATTTTCAGTGTACTGGAAATAACAAGGTAACACAAAACAGAAATTGGAACCTGTTGTGTTAATGCTTGCTTCATGATAAAAATGGAGGCTATAAACCCCAAGTGCTGCTGGAAGTCAAAAGCCCAGACTATGCTTCTTGTTCCTGAAAAGGAGCCTCTAAGTCTCTGCCAGTTATGTCTATGGCTTATTTGCCAATAACAAGCTACTTGGCCTATAGCACAGGTGGAAAAAGTTACCTTTGGGAAATGGGAATTTGAAGTTTGTGACAATGCTGTGGGTATGCTGTTCACTTCACGTGGAAACAGTAGACCTGAATATTAAAATTGAAGTTCCTAGATATTTCAAAATACTCCATAGAAAAGATACCCAGTCAGATCACACGAGGGAGAAAATTTCTGTAGAAGGATAACTTTAATGGAAGGTGAGCTCACAGATAAGAAAACAACAGATGTGGAGCCCAATGCCACAAAACAAATTCTGCAGACCCAAAAGCTGTATTAGTGTTTGTATCATTAAACAGTATGTCTAAAGCAACATGATGTTTTCTAAATAGATTTCATTGAAAACATCTGCTTATTTTACTTCAGTCAAAGACTGTTTTATGTCATCCATACTAAAGCATGTATATTACACACTTTACTAGCTTTGTGACTATGGAAAAGTTGCCTGTCTTCTCAGCACGTCATTTTCCTTAACTGCAAAAGGACTTTTGTGAAGATAAAATGAATTACTTTATTTAAAGCATTTTTGTAGCTTCTGGCACATAGTAAGCACACAATAAATATAAGTAATTAGAGTAAAAAATTGTTAACAATTATCTCAAGGACATGGACTGAAGTAGGAAAAAAGAAAGAGGACTTTCAGTTCTCAATTTTTGCTCTCTGTGTATTGTTTCAATTCCTTTTGTGCAAGTTTTCATTACTTTATAATTATAAATAATCTGATTAAAAATAAAAAGAGAATCACAAGACAAAAACTTCTCCCACAAGGTACTTCCATTCCACAACTAATTAAGGGAGAAGTTAAAATAAGAAAACAAGAGAAACAAGAGGGTGACTAGTTGCTCTGTAAGAACACCTAAACAGAGTGAAGGTGGAAGACAAGTCAGACTTAGTGAGATGGAGCAAAAAGGCCTATAGGTGCTGCAGTGTTGGTAACAGTTGGGTAATGAGCAACTGTTCACTAGAGCTGTTTTTTTCCCTTATTCTCACCCCTGAATAGAGTACTTTTATTTACCAGTCATTGCACCTATTCTAACTTTTATCCTTTTTTAAAACCATGTTATGTTAGTCACCTAATTCTTTATTATCTTTAAACCTTTAAAGTCTCAAGCTGTTTGACAGAAAGGGAAGAGACTTTAAAGTCCAAAAATATCAAAGGCAGAAGAGATGGTGCACATCACTGCACCAATAAGAAAGGAGTTAATTTTCTAGAAGTCTCTAACAATGGCCTGAGGGGCCATGACATCTGAATAGTTACAGGAAATGATAGAAAGGTTGAGAGGGCTAAGTACGTAACTGATAAGAAGCAAAAGTTGTCCACTGTTTTGATAGGGAAGTTTGCTATTCTTTGTTGGTGTTGATGACTCCAGTCTTGAAACTCAATTTACTGTCCTTGACACTATTTTCACCTTCACTGACTATTTCTTCTCAAACTTTTAGGATCTTTTACAATCGATGAAGTGAGTTGCCCTCAGGTTTAGCACTGAATACTCTCTCAATTCTATCTGCCTTCTTTCTCAACTTGTAATGCTTTAGCTCCAAGGCTGTGAACACCATCACTATTGTGACAACTTCCAAATATACATCAAAATCCCTGAACTCTCTCCTGACAACCAGGCCTATAGATGCAATGGCTCACTTGACATCTCCACTTGGATATCTAATAAACACAGGCTTGCCAGAATTAGCAGTAGCTGGGGCACACTTATACTAAAAAAGTATTCATCATTTGAAATTCCAATTTAACCAGGTATCCTGTATCTTAATCTTGCAAACCTAAATAGGTATTTCAATCTTAATATACCTAAAACAAATTTCTCATCTATATCAATAAGAACTCCTGGTTACATGGGAGAGAAGTGAACTATAACTGTCTCAAGCATGTTAAAACTAAGTTTTGGAATGGATAACTGAAAGGCCCCATAATGAGTCCTGTTTCAGGAATAGCACTGTTTAGGGGATTAAAAATATTATCAGGACTTGGTTTCTCAATCTACCAGTTAGCTTGGTTTGTCTCTGCCTTGGCATGCTCGCTCAGTGTGCTTACCTCCAGGTGTTCCAAATTAAAATCCTACTAATTTATCATTCACTTTAGAAAAAGAGCACCTTATCTCCATTAGTTGAATCCAAGAACTGAGGGATGCATTTGTCTGGGCCAGGTATGGTCGCTAAATCAATCACTTTGATGCAAGATTTGAAAATATTCGTTAACCAAGCTTGCATCTCATACCCACATCTGAGCGAGGAAGTGGAGGAAGTCCCACACAAACAATGTAACTAAGGAGGAAAAGGGAGAATCCTCAATGAAAAATCAGGATGCTAAATTTAGAAGTAGGAATGGAAGCTGAACAGGAAAAAAATAACAGCTATCCTTATATTCCCCCATAGTACATGTGTAACAGGCATGGTTCTTTATATTAAGCTTAAGTTTCAAAAAAAAAAAAGGCAGTTTTTTTTCACTCTTATGTATTCTTCACCCAGAATATCAATTTAATGCCATCTATTCTACTTCCAGCATTTAACTCAAATCAGTCCAATTCTCTCCTAGTCTAGGTGACCATCATCTTATTCCTGGACTCTTGACATAATCTCTAATTTGGGATTCCTGCTTCCACCCATAAAAATCCATTCTCATTACAGGAGTATGACAAATTTTTCAAAAACAAAAATCCAACTATGTCATCTCCTTAACATCTCCTTAACATCCCATCCCTTACCTTTTTATCCTAAAACCCTCTGTGATCTGGTTTTTGCCTAACTCTAGACATCAATCCATACCCTTTTTTCCCTGCAAATCCTGTTTATATTACACCCAGTCACAGTGATCTCAGTGCTTTTTGAATATGCCAAGGTGATCCATTCCATAGAGCCTTGCATTTGCTGGTTTCCTCTACTTGGAAAAATTTTCCTTTGCCTGTAACTGCCTTTTCTCAATTCTTAGGCCTCAGATCAAAGCCCATCTCTTCAGAGATGCCTTCCCTAAACACATATGTAAAGAAAACATCCAGTCACTATTACATCTACTTGTTTATGCTACACAGTACATAATGGGGAGACATAATCTTGTTTATGCAGTTTTTCACTTTTTTGTTATCTACCTTTAACCTCTAGAATATAAGGTCCAATGTGGGAAACCTGTCTTTCTCCACACTAAATCCTCAGAATAAACCAGAGCCTGTTTTATATTAAGTCATCAAAAAATATTTGCTGAATAAGCAGATTAAAATGTGAGTGTAAGAACTATAGTTAAATTGCTGGTTTTGTTTAGGTCTTGGCCATATATTAAAATAGGTTGTGTTGCTTCTACATTAATTTGGAATAGTCCTCTAAGGAAAACTTAACTGAGAACTCCAAGTGTGTCACTTGATGATGCAGGTAGCCTAGAAAGGTATTATCAAATAAAAAGGAATTTTCACCCCTAAAGTATACTTTTAAATATCTGGGATAAATTAGAAGACTGTGACTCTATTAATCTACTAATTATTCAGAAGGTAAGATGGGGACAAAGGAGTTAGGACTATATATTAATGAAAGGGATACCATAAACTGTGTGACAGTATATAAGTGATCTTCAAAGAACCTTTATCTAGGGATGTTGCAAACAATGAGATGAAGTTAGAAAAGATTAGATTTTGTTGTAAATTACTTTATTATTCAACTAGTAGAGAATTATGAAAATATGCAATCCATTACCTCAGTAAGGATGGAATCTTTTTGAATATGCTGTTGTATGAGGGTCAGATGCAAGCGTTAAGTACTGGGTAATTAACCCAAGAGAAGTAACCTTGACATAGATTAGGGATCAGTTGAGTGTGCCCTCAGTTATAAACTTCTTCCAATAAAATTGCGGTCAGTACTAAGGCAAGAAATCTCTGGTATTTAGAAGTACAACCCACACCACAGAAAACATCGAAGTAGGTAGTACATCTTTCATAATTACTTCCCGGAGACAGGATTGGATATTTTAGAATGTTAATAAGAGCATGCCTAGTGAATTTGGTTAAATTTTTCCTTGTTTCAAAAAAGGAAGCAAAAGGACATGTAAATAAACAGTGAAACAAAAGAATGGGGTAAAAGTTTCTAGTGTACTTATCAATCAAAGTGAAAATTATAACTATTAGACTTTAGGAGTAAGAAGCTTTACACAAATTAGAAAAGCAAAATATAAAACTTTTTTTAAAAGCTTTTATTTATTAATTTGAGAGAGAGAGTGAGCAAGAGAAAAGGAGCTGGGGGAGAGGAAGAAGCAGATCCCCCCCCCCCCCACTGAGCAGGGAGCCTAATATGGGGCTCAATCCCAGGACTCCAGAATCATGACCTGAGCAAAAGGCAGACACTTAACAGACTGAGCCACCCAGGCACCCCTTAAAACTAGTATGTGTGATAAACAGAGCTAAAGGACAGATAAAAATAGAAGAATGTTATAATTTTTGTACTCAAGATCATTGAGTCTATTGTGGAAGACATATATAAGTAAATTATAGCGAAATAATACACCTAGGCTCAGACTAGAGGTAAGGAGGCCTTTTTTTGGAGATTTTAGGTAAAAGTTCAGATAAGTTGTGCCATGTGGATGAAGCCTGTCTTCTCTTATAAAAGAACATTACAGGCAAAGTGAGACCCATGTTCAAAATCACAAAGACAAGGAAAAACAGCATCGTGGCATGTACTGGGGAACACACATTCATTTGATCTTTTGACACATAGCTATTCAACATTTACTATGTGTCAGGCACTACTGGAGTCTCAGGGATAAAGCAGAGACTATAAAAAAATTGAGGCATCATTAAGTAGCTATCTCAGTGGGGCTTGATGACACACTGGAAGTGGGAGGGGAGGAAAAAGACAAATGAAGGATGGGCTCAGTCACAGCAGCAATAATAGTTTCCTAAGAAGAAGTAAAACTGGATCACAATTCTATTTAGCTTTGTTACTTCTACACTTGGTAGATCAAAAACTCAAATTAATCTTTTCTGTAATTAACTCATTCCTTCTATCATTTTAAAATTATAAATAACATCACTCTATTTATTCTATATATACAATGCATACAATATTTATTTCCTTCTTGTCCATTAGCCTCTCTTATTCCATTCCTTTTTAAAAGATTTTATTTACTTGACAGAGAAAGAAATCACAAGTAGGCAGAGAGGCAGGCAGAGAGGTGGGGGAAACAGGCTCCTTGCTGAGCAGAGAGCCCAATGCAGGACTAGATCCCAGGACCCTAAGATCATGACCTGAGCTGAAGGCAGAGGCTTTAACCCACTGAGCCACCCAGGCACCCTTCTTATCCCATTTTTTAAATGGCTGCCTTTGCTTTTGCATCTGCCAAGAACCTGACCAACAGTGTCATTCTTACTACTTAATGCTCTGATTAAGACTGGATCAGTAATCATGATAGACTATGGACTCTGAGAAACAAACTGAGGGTTTTAGAGGGGAGAAGGGTAGGGGGTGGGTGAGTCTGGTAATGGGTATTAAGGAGGACATGGATTGAATGGAGCACTGGGTGTTATATGCAAACAATGAATCATGGAATACTACATCAAAAGCTAATGATGTACTGGATGGTGACTAACATAACACAATTAAAAAAAAAAAAGACTAGATCAGTAATCAAAAATAACCTAATGACGAGAAGCCCAGGACCTGAAAGCTTCATAGGTGAATTTTACCAAACATTTAAAGAAGAATTAATACCAATCCTTCTCAAACTCTTCCAAACAAATTGTAGAGGAAACACTCTCAAACTAATTTTACAAAACCAACATTATTATGATTCCAAAACCAAAAAAGGATAGTACTAGAAAACTACAGGCCAATATCCCTAATAAATATAGAGGCAAAAGTTCTCAATAAAATACTATCAAGCCAAATTAAGCAGCACATTGAAAGAACAATTCACCATAATCAAGTGGGATTTGTCCCTGGGATGCAAAGAGTTCAAACATAAGTTCAACATACACAAATAAATCAATGTGACTGATTTGTTCTTTTATTCTCCATTAACAGAATAAAAAAAATATATGATCATCTCAATGGACACACAAAAAAGCAAAATTTAACATCCATTCATGATAAAAAGCTTAACAAATTATGAGGGAACATATCTCAATAAACACCATATATGACAAGCTCACACCTAACATCGTACCCAAGGTGAAAGGTTTAAAAGCTTTTCCTCGAAGATAAGGAACAAGACAAGGGTGCCCATTCTCACCATTCCTATTCAACACAGTACTGGAAGTCCTAACCACAGTGATCAGACAACAAAAAGAAATAAAAGCCATCAGAATTGGAAATGAAGAAGTAATATTGCCTCTATTTGCAGATGATATGATTTTATATATATACAAAGTCATAAAGACTCAACCAAAAATCTGTTACATCTAATCAATGAAAAACACTGAAAAGAAATAAAATAAAATAAAATGAAATGAAAAGAATGATAAAGTTGCAAGACATAAAATTAACATACAAAACCAGTAACATCTGTATATGGTACCAATGAATTCTCTGAAAAAGAAATAAGCTGATTCTACTTGCAATAGCATCAAAAACAATAAATACAAAGATTAAATTTAATCAAGGAGGTGAAAGCTCTTTACTCAGGAAACTACAAGACATTGATGAAAGAAATCTAAGAAGACACAAATAAATGGAAAGGTATCCCAAGTTTATGAATTAGAAACTTTAAAATTGTTAAAATGTCAATACTACCTCTGTATCTTCGGGGTAAATACCCAGTAGTGCAATTGCAGGGTCATAGGGAAGCTCTATTTTTAATTTCTTAAGGAATCTCCACACTGTTTTCCAAAGTGGCTGCACCAACTTGCATTCCCACCAACAGTGTAAGAGGGACCCCTTTCTCCACATCCTCTCCAATACATGTTGTTTCCTGTCTTGCTAATTTTGGCAATTATAACTGGTGTAAGGTGGCATCTCGATGTGGTTTTAATTTGAATCTTCCTGATGGCTAGTGACGATGAACATTTTTTCATGTGTCTGATAGCCATTTGTATGTCTTCATTGGAGAAGTGTCTGTTCATATCTTCTGCCCATTTTTTTATATGATTGTCTGTTTTGTGGGTGTTGAGTTTGAGGAGTTCTTTATAGATCCTGGATATCAACATTTTGTCTCTGCTGTCATTTGCAAATATCTTCTCCCATTCCGTGGGTTGCCTCTTTGTTTTGTTGACCGCTTCCTTTGCTGTGCAGAAGCTTTTGATTTTGATGAAGTCCCAAAAGTTCATTGCGCTTCTGGGTATTTACCCCAAAGATACAGATGTAGTGAAAAGAAGGGCCATCTGTACCCCAATGTTTATAGCAGCAATGGCCACGGTTACCAAACTGTAGAAAGAACCAAGATGCCCTTCAACAGATGAATGGATAAGGAAGATGTGGTCCATATACACTATGGAGTATTATGCCTCCATCAGAAAGGATGAATACCCAACTTTTGTAACAACATGGACAAGACTGGAAGAGATTATGCTGAGTAAAATCAGTCAAGCAGAGAGAGTCAATTATCATATGGTTTCACTTATTTGTGGAGCATAACAAATAACACAGAGGACAAGGGGAGATGGAGAGGAGAAGGGGGTTGAGGGAAATTGGAAGGGGAGGTGAATCATGAGAGACTATGGACTCTGAAAAACAATCTGAGGGTTTTGAAGGGGTGGGGGGTGGGGGTTTGGGGGAACCAGGTGGTGGGTATTATGGAGGGCACAGATTGCATGGAGCACTGGGTGTGGTGCAAAAACAATGAATACTGTTACACTGAAAAGAAATGAGTAATTTAAAAAAAATTAAAAAAAAATGTCAATGCTACCAAAAGTCTTCCATAGATTCAGTGCCATGCCTACCAAAATTCCAATGGCATTTTT
Organism: Mustela erminea; assembly: GCF_009829155.1. NCBI lineage: Eukaryota > Metazoa > Chordata > Mammalia > Carnivora > Mustelidae > Mustela > Mustela erminea. The sequence continues at coordinate 23,238,839 of NC_045635.1, read as the reverse complement.
TTTTACACAATTAGGACAAAACATGGTAAAACTTATGTGGAACCACAAAAGACCCTGATAGCCAAAGAAATGATGATAAAAAAAGAACAAAGTAGGAGACATCACATTTCCTGATTTCAAGCTATACTGTAAGCTGCAGTAATCAAAACAGTATGGTATTGTCATAAACAATACACAGATAGACCAACAGAACAGAATCAAGAGCCCAGAAATAAACCCAAGCCTATATATACAACTAAGGATTGACAAGGGAGCCAAGAATGCTCAATGTAGAAAAGACAGTCTCTTCAATAAATGTTGCTGGAATAATTGGACAATCAGATGTTAAAAAAAAAAAAGTAGACCTGTATCATGCACCACTGAAAATAATTAACCCAAAATGGATTAAAGACTTAAATGAAAGACCTGAAATCATGAAACTCCTAGAAGAAAATATAGGAATGAAGCTCCTTGGCATGGATCTTGGTAAATATTTCTTGGATATGACACCTAATGCACAAGCAACAAAATAAAGAACATAAACTATAAAGTTTCTTTAAACTATAAAGTTTCTGCACAACAAAAGAAACCATCAATAAAGTAAAGACAATCTACAGAACGGGAACAATAATTACAAACCATATAAGTGATATGGGTAAATATTCAAAAATACATTAAAAAATTCCTACAAATCCATAGCAAAAAAGAAAAAAAGAAACAACATCCCAACCCAAATAGCCCAGTTAAAAATGGGCAAAGGACCTGAACAGACATTTTTCCAATGAAGATATACACAAACTATATGCCAATGGGTAAATGGAAAGATCCTCAACAACACTAGTCATTAGGGAAATGCAAATTAAAACTACAATGAGATATCACCTCATGCCTATTGGTATAGCTATCAACCAAAAGACAAGAGATAACAAATGCTGGTGTGGATCTTGAAAAAAATGAACTATTGTGCATTGCTGGTGGGACAGCCACTATAGAAAACAATATGGAGGTTCCTCAAAAACTTAAAAATAGAACTACTGTATGATCCAGCAATTCCACTTCTGGGACTATATTCAAAGGAAAACACTAATTTGAAAAGATATATGCATCTCTATGTTCTTGACAGCATTATTTAGAATAGTCAATATATGGAAACAACCTAAGTGTCCTTCAATGGATGAAGAGATGAAGATGTTGTAGTATATATATATGTGCAATGGACTAACATTCAGCCATTAAAAAAACACAAAGAAATCCTACCATTTATGACAACATAGATGGACCCTAAAGGTACTATGCTAAGTGAAATAAGTCAGACAAAGACAAATATTATATGATCTCTCTCACTTGTATGTATAATATAAAACAACAAAAAAAGCCAAACTCAAAGAAAAAGAAATCAGACTTGTGGCTACCAGAGGTAGGGGAAAGGGAAACTGGAAGAAGGTGGTCAAAAGATACAAACTTTCAGTTATTCAATAAATAAGGATTGGGATGTAATGTACAACATGATAAGTATAGTTAACACTGTTGTATGGTATATAATAAAGTTGCTAAGAGAGTAAATCCTGAGAGTTCAGATCATAAGAATTTTCCTTTTTTTCCTTCTCTTTTTGTTGTATCTACATGAAATAAGCGGATATTTCTATATGAACCTATTATAATCATTTTACAATATATGTAAATTCTGAACATCTTAAATTTATACAGTGATATAGGTCAATTATATCTCAATAGAACTGTAAAAAATCTGGGGTTAAATTTCTTAGCTCCCTCATAACTCTAACAAATTATGATGTTATAAACATTAAAAACCCAGTGCCTAGGGCACCAGGATGGCTCAATCAGTTGGGCTTCTGACTCTTGATTTTGGCTAAGGTCATGATCTCAGGGTTGTGGGATTGAGTGCTGCATTGGGCACCACACTCAGGCCAGAGTCTGCTTGTCCCTCTCTCTCTCTGCTCCTTCCCCCCAACTCTCTCTTCCAAATAAATAAATAAAATCTTTAAGGAAAACAAAACAAAACAAAACAAAAACCCCTTTGCTTAAATATGATATCAGACAGTACCACTCAAAGGGTGGAGACCTGTGAATGTTTTTTACTGGTCTACAATATAGTAAGTACAGAAACTGAAGCTAAACCTTTAGAAATGCTTAGAGCAATCTGACAAGAGTAATTTTATGCTTATTTATTCTAATAATTTAAGAACGACTTGTAGTTTGCTTCTTTAGAATATTTTTATAAATTAAGTGTTACTCTATTAAAGATTATCCATCTGTGAGAAATTGTTAATTATATCTAAAAAGTGAATGGACAATGGGAAGCTTGGGTGACTCTGTTAAGCATCCAACTGTTGATTTTGGCTCAAGTCATGATCTTAGGGTTGTGAGGTCCAGTCTCACATCAGGCTCCATTCAGTGTGGCACTTTAAAAAGTACCAATATAAGACATTTTGTAAGACAATGTGGCTGTTTTACACTGCCACTCTTCCAGAATGTCTATTAAATTCTAATTTTCTATTGGAATACAAATTGTGAAAAGTTATATGACTAAATATATACTTTATAGATCTATCTTCTCTTCCTTAATTTATGTTGAGCTTTAGCATGTTCTCTGGAAACATACATTTTTCTAAAATTACCTATAAACACATAAAAATACTTGAATCATGACATTAAAATTGTTACTGTTTCAGAAAAATTTATTTTGAGAACCTAAAGCCATATTTTAGAGTGTTCATAATTATGTGAGATTGTCCTGAAGAAAGTACATTTGCTTTTGTTTTCCTATTGTACGTGTTTATACTGTTGCAAAAATAAAACACCCAGAAATTAATGCACAAGTATCATGAAAGCTATTTTGAAGGCACAGACTCCCTCTTATAGGCCCTGCATTCATCATGTTATCCTGTTGGGACTAGGAAAATATCTTTAGCTCAGCTTTTAAAGGGCATTCTCATCAGAGTGAGGTTGTAAGGCATATGTGGTTTCAGGTTTAAAGTACATGAGGAAACTTGTCAGCAGGAAGATGATACAAAGAGATGATGGCAAAGCGTGCATTCAGAACCCAAATAGGAAAGGTTGTTCAGTCCTGCTGTGGTCTACAGTGCTGATATCAGATGATACGCAGTCAACAGAAGAGCAACTGGTGAAAATAAAAGAATAAACTACAGATGTTAAGTCTACACAAGCATCATTAGTGTCTAATTTAAAACTCTTCAAAAATGCATCTTTATTTTGGTTTATCATTTAGACACAGGTCAACTATTCCCAAGGAATATCTAACAAAGCATCATGCATAAATATAAGCATAATCATAGTATGTGAATTATGAATAAAAAAATTAAAATATGAGAAATCACTAAAGATAATAATCACAAAAAATCACTAAAGATAATAATCACAAGCAAGCAAATACTTAACACTGATAAATATTTGCTATTTTAAAAAGAGATATTTTGAATCCTTTGTGTATAAATCAATCCTCAGAGATTCTGATGCTGTGACTGTAGCACAGATCCAGAATTCTGCATGTTTAACAAGTGTCACAGATGGGACAAGGACGTGAAACACCATGAACGCAACATAATAGGAACTAGAATGACCTAGACCTCTGTGTTATTATAAGCTGGCCTGAGGCTCACTGCTAGGCTGTGTTGGTCTCTTGTCGGACATAAACAATCTCATAGAACACCAATATCACACAAGGTTACTATGAGACCATGAATAAATTGGGATGTAAGTAAGATTACTATTTCACCCACAGAATACCAAACATGTCCCTCTTTCAGCTAACCTAAGTGACTGTTGCTTCTTTGTCTATGACAGCTTTATCCCTGTTCTACTCTGCCCCCTCCCCATAGGTAAGGTGTCTGAGATAATCAGTCACAGAATTGCCCTGGCTTACTTAGAGAACCTAATTGAGACTGAATCTCCACTTCCTTAGACTTTCTCCAAGATTTCCTAACCAAACACAAATCCAATAGTAAGTCTTTTCTAACAACCTGAGATGGCACATATTCCCCATGATATATATTCTCCCTTACTGCAGTAAGTAATAAACTCAATTTGTTCCATTTTGGTTATGTTCCTGGTGGTCTTTGGCTGGAGGACATCAATGTTTTTATCATAAATATAAACAAATGTGATATCAAGTATCACCAACATATAGAACCTAAATATAAACAAGATCATGGTGCAATCCAAAAACTATCAAAAAAGAAAAGTTCTTAAGTCCAAAGTTCACTTATTTTTCCAAGAGACATTCAGCTTCTTGACTGCAGGAACAGTGGCCTTTACTATTTTCTACTATCTTTCATTAGGGGACAGGTACCTAATACATACTCAGGAAATATGTGTGAAAGAAAAAAAAAAAACAAAGGTAAAGAATTTTCCACAGTTGATAAAAGTACTGGAAAATAACCTCCCAGTTACAGGCAGAATAGTGCCCACCACCAAAGAAGTCCATGTCCTAATCCTCAAAACTTGTGAATATGCTACATGTCAAAAGAGACTTTGCAGATAAGATTAAGCCAAGGACATGGAGATAAGGAGAATATTTTGGATCATCCAGGTAGGTGTAACATAACCACAAGGGTCCTTATAAGAGGGTAGCAGAGGGTCTGAGTCAAAGAAGGAGATGTTAGGATAGAGGCAGAGGTTGGAGAAATGGACAGAAAGAGGAAGAGAGAGAGGAAGAAAGAGAGACAGAGCTAAAAATAGAAAAAGGAAAAGATTTGGGGCACCTGACTGGCTTGGTTGATGGACGGTGGACTGTTGATCTCATGATTCTAAGTTTGAGCCACATGTTAGGTGTAGAGTTACTTAAAAACAAAGTCTTTTAAAAAAGGAAGAAAAGGGGAAATATTTAAATATGCTTTGAAGGTAGAGGCTTTGAAAATGGAGGAAGGGGCCATAAATCAAGGAACGCAGTTGGTTTCTAGAAACTGAAAAAGGCAAGGAAATGGATTCTTCCCTCCATGTTCCAGAAGGAGCTCATCCTTTTCAGTATCTTGATTTTATGACTTACCACCAGTCTTACTGTGAGATAATAAATTCATGTTATACCAGTAAATTTGTGGAAATTTGTTACAGCAGAAAGAGAAAACTAATATATCCCCAAATGGGAGAAGACATTTTTTAGACAGCATTCTACTATGTGTATTAAGATAGATCTGCCCAGGGACGCCTGGGTGGCTCAGTTGGTTAAGCAGCTGCCTTCGGCTCAGGTCATGATCCCAGAGTCCTGGGATCGAGTCCCACATCGGGCTCCTTGCTCGGCAGGGAGCCTGCTTCTCCCTCTGCCTCTGCCTGCCTCTCTGTCTGCCTGTGCTCGCTCGCGCTCTCTCCCTCTGTCTCTGAAAAATAAATAAAATCTTAAAAAAAAAAAAAAAAAGATAGATCTGCCCATTAGCATTCTCATGGTGAGTATCTGGGTCTTAGTTATAAAAATAAGGTAAACCTGGAATTCTTAGGTGAAAATAATATAAAAATCTCTTAATCAGAAATCTGTGATAATAGCAACATAAACAATATATTAAAATGTATTCAAGAAATTAAACATCAAATCTTGGAACACTGCAAAAATAAAACTAAAAAAAGAAATTAAACATCAATAATGTCCTAAATAACTAGCTGAATTGTGAGTTCAAATGTAAAGTAAAATATAGATTACATACAAATATAAATGTGGTATGGCTCTGCTTTATTTTATATGGGTACAAGGGTGAATATATTACCACCAAAAGTTTACCTGATAGTGTTAAAATTAAATACAAAATACAAAATAAACACCAGACTTGAGAATTCCCTGAACAGACAAAACCATTTAGGCCATGTCAGCAAAACTAAATCTAGTTTATTTCATGAGCATTAAGAGAAACATAACTTAGGTTATTCTTATAAATGCCTCAATCATAAGAGAAACAAGTCATCTTCCTAAGAATGTTACGAGATAATCACTTTTAACCATTCTCCTGCTGTCTGGAAAGCCCCACTGTAATAACCAATTACTGAAAAGGTTAACAGCTTCTTCATTTTTACTTCATAAGCCATCCTGTAATTTCATGCCCCTGAGCTTCTTATCAGTTTTTGAATTTGGAAGCTCCCACTTTGTGAACTGTTCTTATATGTGTAATAAATTCTTACTAAATAGTATTTAATGATTTGGCATTTTTTGTTTTGGTATTTCTGGATTTTTGACAACAGTCACTCCCAAAAATGTATTAGCTGGATATCAAACCCCTCAAAAGTCCAGCCTCCAACAAGGATTTCTTCCTTTCCAGTGGATATTATCTGCTAAAATTAAGTCAGGGCCAAAGAACACAACTATTGCACTCTAGACTGCTAAGGTTATCTATGTCTCCAGATAGAATTCTACTGGGTCCATCTTCTCCCTCCCATAGTTATCTCCTCTCATCAAATACAAAATTTTAAAGGTATTAAATAAGGTCATTTCTTCCAGAAGTAGGACAACTGTCCATCTTTTCCTGTTTCTGCAAGAAAACAAGATCCTCATGGACAACAACTATTACAAATAGAAACCAGAGACAGGGAGAAAGAAGGGTTGGTGGCCTACAATTTTACAGACTGACTGAATCCCAGGGTGGAATCAGCTGTAATACCTTATGGTAATTCACAACCCTCCTCTCTAAGCTATTGTTGAAATCCTTTATATTGCTTTAAGTCTTTCCAAACAGACATGATCTACTGATTTGTTTTCAAGTCCTGTGCTATTACTGGGCCATACTGGACCTCTGCCTGCAATTTATCAGAACCAATGTACTCTTAATGTCTTCTGTGTCTATGTCTGCAGTTTTACAAAGTTATCTTTCAAACTGAAGAATGCTGTCAGTGTTTCTAGTGCTCTAGTATTCCTATTTTTATTTATAAGGGCTAAGATTCATTTAAAGCCAGACAAGGTTCTTAGCTCATTATGCCCTCCAGTGTCTTCATCTTACCACCTTTATACAGACATACACACAAACATTCTCTCTCTCTCTCCTATTTCCTCCCAATCTATTAGCTCCTTTCTTTTTTTATTTTTTTAAAGATTTTATTTACTGATTGGAGAGAGAAAGAGAGAGAGAGAGGAAGACCACCTACAAGCCAGGGGAGTGGCAGGCAGAGGGAGGAGCAGGCTCCCTGCTGAACAGGGAGCCTGCAGTGGGTGTCCATCCCAGGACTCTGGAATCTTGACCTGAGCCAAAGGCCAATCTTTAATTGACTGAGCCACCCAGGGCACTCCTTTCTTTCAGTCTTCTTTTCTACCTGTTCTCTATCATGAGTTCTATCATCACCATGACTCACCTTCCCCTTGTTTTCCTACTGTACATGACTTGTACAATTTCACCCTGGATAATTTAACCTTTCTCTCTCTTGACCTGAACCACTCATGGTTGCTGGAGAAGTACATTCAGTTCTTTATATTGGTTATGCCATAAATCCCTGATTTTCAAATTCACCTAAGCTTTCCTCTGTTACAGCTTTCTTTTACTTATGGCAAGTTACTTCCCATTTTACAAAAATAATACAAGCTGTTGGGGAAAAATTCTCCTCTACATTAATATCTTTACCACCAACCCACAAATTCTGTATAGAGATTCACCATTATTTATATCCCCGCCTTTACCACCCCAATCATTTACTAAGCAAACTTTCAGCTTGGTCTGCTTAGAGAAATCCCTCTATCAAATATCATCCCTCTTTCACTTTCCTATATCTTTAAGTTTTCTATTGTTACTGAACACTCTTCTCATCCACCATCCTTGAACTAGAGTAGGGAATCTAACTTCCTTATGCTTTTGTATATATCTGCTTATTTCTCTATCATAATTTTTTTACATAAAATTGGATTTATCTATCTCTTCCTAGACATCAATAATTTTGGAACTGAGCCATGTGATTACTTTCCTGTTTCCCCTATAGACTGTAAGCACTCAGAAAGAGCATGTCTAGACTCTGCATCTCCATGTTTTTAGTGCCTACTGCATAAAATCTTGTAAGAATGTTTATTGATGAAATATTCTAAGTATTAATGCATGTATGAATTTGAGTTCTTCAAGAAATGCCTACTTGCTTCAAAATACCCTTTTTCATCCTCTCCTATAGTAAGAATTTTACAGACTTTATTGTTCAGAGAGGAAAAAACACCTTCAAATCTTAGTGGTCTTTGTTTATATATTTACTTAATGCAGCCAATATATGGGAGTAGGTTTTCCTTTAAAATTTAAAGACAAACATTATTTTCAATAACAGCATAAAACAGTTCACAAGAGTCACCTCAAAGAGACAGGCATCCAGCTTGCAAAACTTGACTTTAACATGTTTCAATATATTATTGTATTTAAAGAGAGTCCATCCAAACGGGGTTCAGTTAGATAGAAACATATAAAATGAGAGGAAGGGGAAGGAAACAGGGTTAAACAGTGCAGTGGTAGTACACATTCAAGCACCACTGAGGAGAAAGAAACATCACTTGAGATTAAGAATTCTCTTCCACTGACACGGTTTACACAATTATAAATTTTAAGCATCTGGGTATCTTAGCCTGTGCCATTAAACATCACATATGTGGAATTCCTTTTTTTTTTTTTTAAGATTTTATTTATTCATTTGACAGACAGAGTTCACAAGTAGGCAGAGAGGCAGGCAGAGAGAGAGGAGGAAGCAGGCTCCCCGCTGAGCAGAGAGCCCGATGTGGGGCTCGATCCCAGAACGTTGGGATCATGACCTGAGCCGAAGGCAGAGGCTTTAACCCACTGAGCCACCCAGGCGCCCCATGGAATTCCTTTTTTTAAGTTTCAATCAATATAACCATTAATTTGGCTTCTCTTACCATGTTTGAGCATTTCAGTTTTTATGATAATTTAATTTTAAGCCAATATAAAAATTCTAATTTTATGTATCAGTCTTGTAACCACTGTGAATATGAATGTGTTCCTGGGTTCTTAAAAATGTAGGATTCTTGGGTTTCTTAACCTACAGCTAGCCTCTTAATGGTGATAAAACTATCAAAGAGATGAAGCCTCTTATAATACTGCCTGAATTCTCTGACCAGGTGACATGGACCTCTGACTCACCTTACGCATCTTATTTCATGAGCTTAAAAATTTTTATCTCAGTGACAACCCATCTGCAGCCTAATCCGATTTTTGCTTTGCTGGGTATTATTTACCTCTTCTATTCCCATCTGTTTGTGTATGTATTGCTCAAATTCATCAATTTTGAATGATTCTGTAAAGTTGCAGAAATCAGGATCATAGCTGTGACAGTACAAAAGTATGATAATTGGCAAATGAATAAAATTTAGTAAAATGTGGGTTACATTAGTCATTTGATAACAAAACTAAGGTGGTAAGAATAGCTAGGCATCCCACAAATGAATTATAGTTGTCTCTTACTGAATTCACTATTTTCATAATAGTACCAAAAATCAATTTTTTTTCTTAAAATATGTTACATTTGGACATTATGTATTTAAATGGTCATATATACTGATTTATCTTGGGTACATATTTTCAGCTTTAATAGACACTGGAAAACACTTTTTCTAAAATGGTTGAACCAATTTAAATCCCACAAGCAGTGGTCAAGAATTAAAAGTTCTTCACATCCTCTCTGAAAGTTTGTATTTTAATTTTTTCCTCCACATTTTGGTCAGTACACAGTATCTCATTGTGCTTTTAATTTGCATTTCACTCATGACTAATTTTGTTCCAGCACCTTTCTACATAAGCTTATTGGCCATTTAGACATCCTCCATATTAGTCAACTTGGTCTGCCATAACAAAATACCACAGACTGGGTGGCTTAAACAACAGAAATTTGTTTTCCTATGGTTCTGGAGGCTGGGAGCCCAATATCATGGTGGCTGCATGGTTGATTTCTGGTGAGGACACCCCCCCTTCCTGGCTTGCAGATATCACCCTTCTCACTGTGTCCTCACATGAAGAAAGAGCTCTCTATAATGTTTCTTCTTATGAGAACACTAATCCTAAAGGATTAAAGCCCCATACTTATTACTTCATTTAACCTTATCTCCCTAAAGGCCTTATCTTCAAAAACAGTCACACTGAGGGTTCGGGCTTCAATATATAAGTTGTGTGTGAGAGGGACACAAACATTTAGTCCATAGCATTCTTTTTCTGTGAAGTCCTTTTTTACATATTTTATCTAAATTTTAATTTGTATTGTCAATTCTTTCCCTGTTAATACAAGAAAATTTTTTTGTATGTCACAATATCAGTTCTATATTGGACTGACATATTGCAGATATCTTCTCCCACTTTGTGGCTTGCCTTTTCATTCTTTTAAAATGTCTTTTTAGTGCTTGCTTTGGGAATGCATATACTAAAGTGTCTTTTTATAAATGGAAGTTCTCAATTTTCATAAAGCAATTTATCAGTCTATTTTTCTTTTTGATTAGTATTTTAATGGCTTTTTGAAACCACTGCCTACTCCAAAATCACGATGATATTCTCTTACATTAACTTCTAGAAGCTCTATTATTTTGACTTTTATGATTATGATATACCTAGAATTGATTCTGTGAATGATGGGAGGTAGGGGTTAAGTTTCATTGTTTTTTCTCCATCTGTATACACAAATGATGCAACATCATTTATTGAAAAGATCATCTTTTCTTCACTGTATTGGGTCTTTTTCTGGACTCTATTTGGTTCACCTGGCCTGTTTATCTCTGATCCAATATTACACTTTTAAATCATTGAAGCTTTATAATAAATCTTCATATCTGGAGTGTAAGATAATTAACATTGTTTTTCTTCAACCTAGCCTCAACTCTTCTTGGCCTTTTATATTTTCATACATTTTTAAAACCAGCTTATCAGTTTCCATGAACAAAATCTAGTTATTGAAACTGTACAATGTTTATAGATTGATTTTGGGAGCACTGATATCTTAGCAACAGAATATCATCCAACCCATGAACACTGTATATAACATCCTTTTTTAATATGTCTTGCTTCGGTATTTGGGCAGCTTGGAGTTTGACAAATGCCTCAAAAGGGGAAAATGTTCAGAATACAGAGCTCAATTTTTAGGAGTTTCCTCCTTTCCAGCATCTTATATTCTCAGGTTCTGACTTTTTGGTAGTCCTGAGCTCCAATTATTTTCAATGAGACAGACAGAAGCTCTAAGTTGCTACTTCTTTTGAGTCTCAAAGTTTACACCGAGAACCTTTAACTTTCCTAAGGGAAATACATGAGGGATGCAGGACTCAGCTAAACACACCTTCCTTCTCTTCAAGATCACTGTCCTTCAATTACTAGAAACCATTATTGTTCTCTGATGCCTTATATCATTGTGTGTGCACGTATATTTTATCTAATTACCACTACCCTGTCACAGTTGGAGGAGGAAGTTTTGATGTTTAGTTTTTAATTTTTTTTCTATTATAGTCTCTATAACTTTTGTTATTTCCTAGTATCATCCTTCAATGCAGCTTTGTTAACACAAATAACTGAGTATCAGACTTGTTAGAAATGTCTTGAAAAGTACAGAAAAGGTTGAACCATGATTAAGGACAAAAGCAAACTAGGAAACACTTAGAGGAGCATGAAAAGGCATTGATGTCAGAGCCAAAGTCAGTGGGAGGTGTTCTGAACAAGAGGTGACAGAACCAAGTAGGAAATATAACCACTTCTTTCAAAACTAGGCTTTTTCAGAAATAATCAAATGCTGTGCAGTTACACAAGATATGGATTTGAGTAATTGGAGATCTTTAGTTTGAATTAGATCCTCTCTAGGGTAAAGCCCTGTGAATCATTCTTTCTTATATGAATAGCATTCTCGCTCTTAATTTTCCTTACTCTATTTCTTCTGAATTCCTGATAGGATTATGTGCTCCTTATAATACACAGTTTTACTTCATCTTATCTTGTGAATGGCCACAAATTGATACTAATTTTAATTAAACTACCTTTCCCCCTGCCAGAAACTTTTGAGTGATCCACATTTCTGCTAATCCTTGGTATTTTTAATGTCCATTTAACTCTGGGTCTCAAAAAATCCAGGATCATCTCTTACAGAATCTGAGAAGTACTTTCAGAGTCCAATGGTAAGTAAATAAATGCCACACCATCTCAACATACCTGGTATCTTCTGTGACACGTGCTTTACAATCATTATTTCATTTAACACTCATAAAACAGATAACTTAATGTAACATTATCCTCATTTCATAGGTGAACAAACTAAGATCTGGTGAGGTAAATAGCTATCCTCTACTGATAAAATGGACAAAACTAATATTTGAAATAGCTGATCTTAGAATTTTCCAGTACATAGTCTGATTTCTTGACAATTGTATTTGTTGGTCAAATATAGGTTAAAGACCCAGTCATCCGCAAGCCCTTACCTAATGAAGATAATGAAGGATGCATCCCTGTTTTATACTAAATTGTTCTCTTTTAATACATGGAAGCATTCTATTTAAAGATATTTTAGGGGGAGATGATATGAATGCTTTAAAAAGTACATGGGCTCTAAAATAGATTCAGGCAATTTGACAGGATGGAACTGTCAGAAACTAATTATTATTAATTTTTATTTGTATTCTAACTGAATAACAACCATCAGGTTTATTCACACAAACAACTGAATCATCAACTGTAATAAATTTACTTAGAAGAAAGTAAAACTGGGAGAGCTTTCTATTTTATAAAAAGTGGATTATATTATCATAATAGCCCATTATTCTCTATTGAGAATTGGCAGCTCTAGGTCCATATAGCTTTGATATTGCCAATATCCTGGTATGTGACAGTATAAGTCATATAAACTCTATCTGTCCCAGCTTTATCAACTAAAAAATAAGATGTTTGGTCAAGACAATCTCAAAGTTTGCTTACAGTTTAAAAAAATATCTCTTACTTTATATATGTCAGTGATATTTACAAATAACAATGTTTTAATTGTTGTATTTGTATTTAATTGTATTTGCATATGTCAGTGTGATATACAAATAACAATGCCCTGCAGTGTGTGTGTGTGAGTTTGATTTTACCTACAGTACATATTTCCACATGTAATGAAATCTAAGTACAAGATTTAACTTTTCGATGTCTATAGAAATGCTGCATAAATAAAGAACTCAACTATAGCATGGGAAGATACATTAAGTCTTTAAAAACTAGGTACTAGATAATGTTTATGGAGTAGCTGAAGTATAGTTTTATATCACAGAACATAGATAAGACTTGGTCTAGAAATTTTATCACCTAAATGCTTAATATAAGAAACTCCTAGTCCAGCCAGGCAATTTCAGATATCTTATAATCAAAGCTAAGAAACATTAGATGTTTTAATAGCCTTACAAATTTAATAGCCTTAGGAATGTCTATAATTACCCATGTTAGCAGCCAAGATGCCTCTCAGCTAGAGGCACTCAGCCTTTAATAGCCAGCAAGCCACTTTGAATAGGGTTGAAAACACTTTTAAACCTTTTGGGGTTATTAGGGGTAATTAAAAGTGGTTGAAGAGGAGTCAAGATGGCGGAGAAGTAGCAGGCTGAGACTGCTTCAGCTAGCCGGAGATCAGCTAGATAGCTTATCTAAAGATTGCAAACACCTGAAAATCCATCGGCAGATCGAAGAGAAGAAGAACAGCAATTCTGGAAACAGAAAAACAACCACTTTCTGAAAGGTAGGACCGGCGGAGAAGTGAATCCAAAGCGACGGGAAGATAGACCCCGGGGGGAGGGGCCGGCTCCCGGCAAGCGGCGGAGCAACGGCGCACAAAATCAGGACTTTTAAAAGTCTGTTCCGCTGAGGGACATCGCTCCAGAGGCTAAACCGGGGCGAAGCCCACGCGGGGTCAGCGTGGCCTCAGGTCCCGCAGGGTCACAGAAGGATCAGGGGTGTCTGAGTGTCGCAGACCTTGCGGGTATTGGAACGGGAAAGCCGGCTACAGAGACAGAGCCAACAGTAAGCTCACAGCTCGGTGTTACCTTGAACTGGTCGCAGGCTCGGTGAGCTCGGAGCGCGGCCGGAGGTCAGGCAGACGGGAGTAACTGGGCGCTGTTCTCTGAGGGCGCACTGAGGAGTGGGGCCCTGGGCTCTCGGCTCCTCCAGGCCGGAGACCAGGAGGCCGCCATTTGTATTCCCGTCCTCCGGAACTCTACGGAAAGCGCTCAGGGAACAAAACCTCCTGAAAACAAACCCGAGCGGATTACTCACCCCGGCCCCGGGTAAGGGCGGTGTAATTCCGCCTGGGGCAAAGACACTTGAGAATCACTACAACAGGCCCCTCCCCCAGAAGATCAACAAGAAATCCAGCCGAGACCAAGTTCACCTACCAAGGAGTGTGGTTTCAATACCAAGGAGAGCAGCAGAATTCCAGAGGAGGAGAAAGCCAAGCACGGAACTCATGGCTTTTTCCCTGTGATTTTTTTTTTAGTCTTGCAGTTAATTTAATTTTTTTCTTTTCATTTTTTGTTTTTTTTTTTTCTTGCCTTCGGGTAAAATTTTTTTTTTTTAACTGTTACCTTTTTCTTTTTTAACGATTTTTTACTAGTTTATCTAATATATATATTTTTTCTTTTTTACATTTTTCTTAGGTGTTTTCCTTTTTTTTTTTAATTCTTTTCTTTTCTTTTTTCTTTTTTTTTTCTTTTTTCTTTTCTTTTCTTTCTTCCTTTTTGAACCTCTTTTTATCCCCTTTCTCCCCCCTCACGAATTGGATCTCTTCTAATTTGGTTAAAGCATTTTTTCCTGGGGTTGTTGCCACCCTTTTAGTATTTTACTTGCCCCTTCATATACTCTTATCTGGACAAAATGACAAGACGGAAAAATTCAACACAAAAAAAAGAACAAGAGGCAGTACCGAAGGCTAGGGACCTAATCAATACAGACATTGGTAATATGTCAGATCTAGAGTTCAGAATGACAATTCTCAAGGTTCTAGCCGGGCTCGAAAAAGGCATGGAAGATATTAGAGAAACCCTCTCGAGAGATATAAAAGCCCTTTCTGGAGAAATAAAAGAACTAAAATCTAACCAAGTTGAAATAAAAAAAGCTATTAATGAAGTGCAATCAAAAATTGAGGCTCTCACTGCTAGGATAAATGAGGCAGAAGAAAGAATTAGTGATATAGAAGACCAAATGACAGAGAATAAAGAAGCTGAGCAAAAGAGGGACAAACAGCTACTGGACCACGAGGGGAGAATTCGAGAGATAAGTGACACCATAAGACGAAACAACATTAGAATAATTGGGATTCCAGAAGAAGAAGAAAGAAAGAGGGGAGCAGAAGGTATACTGGAGAGAATTATTGGGGAGAATTTCCCCAATATGGCAAAGGGAACGAGCATCAAAATTCAGGAGGTTCAGAGAACGCCCCTCAAAATCAATAGGAATAGGCCCACACCCCGTCACCTAATAGTAAAATTTACAAGTCTCAGTGACAAAGAGAAAATCCTGAAAGCAGCCCGGGAAAAGAGGTCTGTAACATACAATGGTAAAAATATTAGATTGGCAGCTGACTTATCCACAGAGACCTGGCAGGCCAGAAAGAGCTGGCATGATATTTTCAGAGCACTAAACAAGAAAAACATGCAGCCAAGAATACTATATCCAGCTAGGCTATCATTGAAAATAGAAGGAGAGATTAAATGCTTCCAGGACAAACAAAAACTGAAAGAATTTGCAAATACCAAACCAGCTCTACAGGAAATATTGAAAGGGGTCCTCTAAGCAAAGAGAGAGCCTACAAATGGTAGATCAGAAAGGAACAGAGACCATATACAGTAACAGTCAACTTACAGGCAATACAATGGCACTAAATTCATATCTCTCAATAGTTACCCTGAATGTTAATGGGCTAAATGCCCCTGTCAAAAGACACAGGGTATCAGAATGGATAAAAAAACAAAACCCATCTATATGTTGCCTCCAAGAAACTCATTTTAAGCCCAAAGACACCTCCAGATTTAAAGTGAGGGGGTGGAAAAGAATTTACCATGCTAATGGACATCAGAAGAAAGCAGGAGTGGCAATCCTTATATCAGATCAATTAGATTTTAAGCCAAAGACTAAAATAAGAGATGAGGAAGGACACTATATCATACTCAAAGGGTCTGTCCAACAAGAAGATTTAACAATTTTAAATATCTATGCCCCCAACGTGGGAGCAGCCAACTATATAAACCAATTAATAACAAAATCAAAGAAACACATCAACAATAATACAATAATAGTAGGGGACTTTAACACTCCCCTCACTGAAATGGACAGATCATCCAAGCAAAAGATCAGCAAGGAAATAAAGGCCTTAAACGATACACTGGACCAGATGGACATCACAGATATATTCAGAATATTTCATCCCAAAGCAACAGAATACACATTCTTCTCTAGTGCACATGGAACATTCTCCAGAATAGATCACATCCTCGGTCCTAAATCAGGACTCAACCGGTATCAAAAGATTGGGATCATTCCCTGCATATTTTCAGACCACAATGCTCTAAAGCTAGAACTCAACCACAAAAGGAAGTTTGGAAAGAACCCAAATACATGGAGACTAAACAGCATCCTTCTAAAGAATGAATGGGTCAACCGGGAAATTAAAGAAGAATTGAAAAAAATCATGGAAACAAATGATAATGAAAATACAACGGTTCAAAATCTGTGGGACACAACAAAGGCAGTCCTGAGAGGAAAATATATAGCGGTACAAGCCTTTCTCAAGAAACAAGAAAGGTCTCAGGTACACAACCTAACCCTACACCTAAAGGAGCTGGAGAAAGAACAAGAAAGAAACCCTAAGCCCAGCAGGAGAAGAGAAATCATAAAGATCAGAGCAGAAATCAATGAAATAGAAACCAAAAAAACAATAGAACAAATCAACGAAACTAGGAGCTGGTTCTTTGAAAGAATTAATAAAATTGATAAACCCCTGGCCCGACTTATCAAAAAGAAAAGAGAAAGGACCCAAATAAATAAAATCATGAATGAAAGAGGAGAGATCACAACTAACACCAAAGAAATACAAACTATTATAAGAACATACTATGAGCAACTCTACGCCAATAAATTTGACAATCTGGAAGAAATGGATGCATTCCTAGAAACATATAAACTACCACAACTGAACCAGGAAGAAATAGAAAGCCTGAACAGACCCATAACCAGTAAGGAGATTGAAACAGTCATTAAAAATCTCCAAACAAACAAAAGCCCAGGGCCAGACGGCTTCCCGGGGGAATTCTACCAAACATTTAAAGAAGAACTAATTCCTATTCTCCTGAAACTGTTCCAAAAAATAGAAATGGAAGGAAAACTTCCAAACTCATTTTATGAGGCCAGCATCACCTTGATCCTAAAACCAGACAAGGATCCCACCAAAAAAGAGAGCTATAGACCGATATCCTTGATGAACACAGATGCGAAAATACTCAACAAAATACTAGCCAATAGGATTCAACAGTACATTAAAAAGATTATTCACCACGACCAAGTGGGATTTATTCCAGGGCTGCAAGGTTGATTCAACATCCGCAAATCAGTCAATGTGATACAACACATCAATAAAAGAAAGAACAAGAACCATATGATACTCTCAATAGATGCTGAAAAAGCATTTGACAAAGTACAGCATCCCTTCCTGATCAAAACTCTTCAAAGTGTAGGGATAGAGGGCACATACCTCAATATCATCAAAGCCATCTATGAAAAACCCACCGCAAATATCATTCTCAATGGAGAAAAACTGAAAGCTTTTCCACTAAGGTCAGGAACACGGCAGGGATGTCCATTATCACCACTGCTATTCAACATAGTACTAGAGGTCCTAGCCTCAGCAATCAGACAACAAAAGGAAATTAAAGGCATCCAAATCGGCAAAGAAGAAGTCAAATTATCACTCTTCGCAGATGATATGATACTATATGTGGAAAACCCAAAAGACTCCACTCCAAAACTGCTAGAACTTATACAGGAATTCAGTAAAGTGTCAGGATATAAAATCAATGCACAGAAATCAGTTGCATTTCTCTACACCAACAGCAAGACAGAAGAAAGAGAAATTAAGGTGTCAATCCCATTTACAATTGCACCCAAAACCATAAGATACCTAGGAATAAACCTAACCAAAGAGACACAGAATCTATACTCAGAAAACTATAAAGTACTCATGAAAGAAATTGAGGAAGACACAAAGAAATGGAAAAATGTTCCATGCTCCTGGATTGGAAGAATAAATATTGTGAAAATGTCTATGCTACCTAAAGCAATCTACACATTTAATGCAATTCCTATCAAAGTACCATCCATCTTTTTCAAAGAAATGGAACAAATAATGCTAAAATTTATATGGAACCAGAAAAGACCTCGAATAGCCAAAGGGATATTGAAAAAGAAAGCCAACGTTGGTGGCATCACAATTCCGGACTTCAAGCTCTATTACAAAGCTGTCGTCATCAAGACAGCATGGTACTGGCACAAAAACAGACACATAGATCAATGGAACAGAATAGAGAGCCCAGAAATAGACCCTCAACTCTATGGTCAACTAATCTTCGACAAAGCAGGAAAGAATGTCCAATGGCAAAAAGACAGCCTCTTCAATAAATGGTGCTGGGAAAATTGGACAGCCACATGCAGAAAAATGAAATTGGACCATTTCCTTACACCACACACAAAAATAGACTCAAAATGGATGAAGGACCTCAATGTGCGAAAGGAATCCATCAAAATCCTTGAGGAGAACACAGGCAGCAACCTCTTTGACCTCTGCCGCAGCAACATCTTCCTAGGAACAACGCAAAAGGCAAGGGAAGCAAGGGCAAAAATGAACTATTGGGATTTCATCAAGATCAAAAGCTTTTGCACAGCAAAGGAAACAGTTAACAAAATCAAAAGACAACTGACAGAATGGGAAAAGATATTTGCAAATGACATATCAGATAAAGGACTAGTGTCCAGAATCTATAAAGAACTTAGCAAACTCAACACCCAAAGAACAAATAATCCAATCAAGAAATGGGCAGAGGACATGAACAGACATTTCTGCAAAGAAGACATCCAGATGGCCAACAAACACATGAAAAAGTGCTCCATATCACTCGGCATCAGGGAAATACAAATCAAAACCACAATGAGATATCACCTCACACCAGTCAGAATGGCTAAAATCAACAAGTCAGGAAATGACAGATGCTGGCGAGGATGCGGAGAAATGGGAACCCTCCTACACTGTTGGTGGGAATGCAAGCTGGTGCAGCCACTCTGGAAAACAGCATGGAGGTTCCTCAAAATGTTGAAAATAGAACTGCCCTATGACCCAGCAATTGCACTATTGGGTATTTACCCTAAGGATACAAACGTAGTGATCCAAAGGGGCACGTGCACCCGAATGTTTATAGCAGCAATGTCCACAATAGCCAAACTATGGAAAGAACCTAGATGTCCATCAACAGATGAATGGATCAAGAAGATGTGGTATATATACACAATGGAATACTATGCAACCATCAAAAGAAATGAAATCTTGCCATTTGCGACAACATGGATGGAACTAGAGCGTATCATGCTTAGCGAAATAAGTCAAGCAGAGAAAGACAACTATCATATGATCTCCTTGATATGAGGAAGTGGTGATGCAACATGGGGGCTTAAGTGGGTAGGAGAAGAATAAATGAAACAAGATGGGATTGGGAGGGAGACAAACCATAAGTGACTTTTAATCTCACAAAACAAACTGAGGGTTGCTGGGGGGAGGGGGTTTGGGAGAAGGGGGTGGGATTATGGACATTGGGGAGGGTATGTGCTTTGGTGAGTGCTGTGAAGTGTGTAAACCTGGTGATTCACAGACCTGTACCCCTGGGGATAGAGTATTATGCCTCCATCAGAAAGGATGAATACCCAACTTTTGTAGCAACATGGACGGGACTGGAAGAGATTATGCTGAGTGAAATAAGTCAAGCAGAGAGAGTCAATTATCATATGGTTTCACTTATTTGTGGAACATAACAAATAGCATGGAGGACATGGGGACTTAGAGTGGAGAAGGGAGTTGGGGGAAATTGGAAGGGGAGGTGAACCATGAGAGACTATGGACTCTGAAAAACAATCTGAGGGTTTTGAAGGGACGGGGGGTGGGAGGTTGGGGACCAGGTGGTGGGTATTATAGAGGGCACGGATTGCATGGAGCACGGGGTGTGGTGCAAAAATAATGAATACTGTTATGCTGGAAATAAAAAATAAAAAAAAAAAGAAGCTGCTATAGCAATAGGTTTATTTTTAAATTTAATGAGTATTTGCTGACTCTAGCTGTATGCTAGACCTTCGAGGCAAAGAAAAAGGTTAAGGTACAGTCCTTGCCTCATCAGAGAGACAAGAATCACAAATATTAATATAAAAGTTAAACTTGTTGCCAAAGTAAAGACAAGAGGTATCTCAGGAATTCAGAAGAGGGACTAAACTATGAGGGCCAAATAGGAAAAGAGAAAGTACTGCTTGAGCTCTGGAACATAAAGGATTTATTTATTTAAAAAAAAAATACATTCAATAAATAAATAAATAAATATTTTAAAAAAAAAAAAAGTGGTTGAAAGTATATAATATCATTTATCAAAGCACTAAAAGCTGTGCCGTAAGAAATGTATTACAACATTAGCAAATCCAATTCATATACTTTATTCATTCGTTAAGATATAATCCAATAAAATAATATGAGTAACCTAAATAAAAAATATTATTTTTAGATTTTATTATATATAATCTATTTTATTTAGGTTATATTATATGTATATATATAATATATAACCTTTTTATTTAGGTTATATTGTATATAACCTAAATAAAAATAAAATAAAATAAAATAAAATAAAAATATTTTATTTAGGTTATATTATATATAACCTATTTATATTTTATTTTATTTATATTATTTTATTAAAATATATTTTATTTTATTTATAAAAATATAAATATATATTATATATAAATATATTCATATAAATATATTTATTTTATTTATATTATTTTATTAAAATATATTTTATTTTATTTTATTTATATTTTATTTTAGGTATATATGCATAAACACATTGATCCATATATTTGAGCAATATATATGTATGTATAATATGTAAGAATTATATATATGTGTATAGCATATATATATATATATATATAATAGCTAATGCTTACTTGCTTATTGCCCAAAGTTATGAATCTAGTTGACCTGCATAGACAGTGTCTTAATGCACTGTCACTTGTAATATTAAGTCATTGCTGTGCTACACACACACACACACACACACACACACACACAGAGTCATTACACCTGTGTAACTCCTACTGAATAGATAAAGTGCTATTGAAATGAAGTTTATACAAATGTTATTCCAATGATGGCAGCCTATTTTTCAAGGTAAGAGCCACTTTTTTACTTTGACCTAGATTCACAAGGAATGCCTGTCCTGCATTGAATCACTGTCGCTGTTAGTGATGACTTAAGTGCTTCTCATTGTTTTAATCAGGGGAAAATTATTATGCAGGAAATTTTTTTTAATTTAACACTATGGGGTTAAATTGCCTGATATAACCTATAGTTCCAAGATAAGTTAACAAGTGTGATTTCAATATAGTAACCATTAAATTGCAGTTGGTTGCAATTCGCAAAACGTTATAAAGAGCAATCTCAGGCTATCTCCCAAACACATGTGACATATTTAGTTATGCTAAGGGAAATTATGTATTTACTAAATAATTTAAAATTGATATGCAAAACACTTACATAGCAAAAAACAACTCCATCATTTATCAACCAAAACAGGGTCAACATCATCAAAATATTTATTTGGTCCTCTTCCTCATGCTGTTTCTACAACTATAAAAACTTCAGAGAGCAAAATGTACAGACTGGATGAAAATGAATTCCTTAGGAAGTAGCTGAGTATCTAGATCACTGTATCTGCTCACAAAAGTAGCATATGCTACTATTATAATTTTATCTACAGTTCAAAACCCAAATCTTACATGCTTGACCAAATAATAAGGTTGATCAATAGTTAATCCTTAGTATGCTGGTATCATTTTATGATACTTCATAGAACTAAGTAGAAATTTTCCTTTTGCTGCATCCTGGCAGTGTTCTACATGTCCAGTATGCTATGGCACACAAAATTAGCAGGTCAATCATGTATAAAGAATAGCAATTACCCAAATCATGCCTTTTAAGGGGCACAGGAAATGGCCTTCTCTTCCTCAAAACCAAACTTTCTGAAATGCTTTATTCATCGTTGATCGCCTCACATTTCTAAATTTCACCAACAGGTTTCATGTTTTCATATGAAAACATGCAGAAGGATTAAATAAACTGTTCCCACCTTAAAGTAAAAATATTTGATCTCATCACTACCTTAACACTTGGTAGAGATTTATAGCTCTGAGGAGTGAAAGAAAGAACAACGGGGAGCAGGTGATTGGTCATCTTGGTTTTGGCCTGCCAGTGGAGACCTTGGGAAGAGGGTGAACAAGAATTACATCAGGGTGTGAAAGTGCTGAAAAGAAACTATACTACAAAGTCACCTGGGAGACATCTGCACAAGCAAATAACTATTAATGTACATATTTCTAAGACATTTGCAGGAGGAGACCCATACACACTTGAATTAAACAGAACGGATTTTGTCTAATATTGTGAAGATACTAGAAATACTTACCGAGTTTCTACAATATCTATAGTATCACTGTATATTGCTTATTTTATATTTGGTCAGGATATATATGTGTAGTTTTTGAATTACTGGAACTAATAATTGGAAAGCTTACTTAAAACTCCTTCTTTTGGGAGTTTTGTTACTCCCATTCACTCACCTCAGTGAGGCAGCATTTTGTTAAAAGCATCCTGATCCAGGGATACAGCACTTTTGAAAGATATGGAAAGAACCCAAAGGCCCAGGTAGACGAGTGGATAAGGAAGATGTGGTGTGTGTGGTGTGCATGAACACACACACACACACACGCAGGAATATTATGCAGCCATAAAAAGGATGTTATCATGCCATCTGTGACAATGTAGATGGACCCAAAGGGTATTATGCTAACTAAAATAAATCAGATTGAGAAAGACAAATACCATATGATTTCACTCTTAAAAAAATGAATAAACAAACACAAAAAGCGGAATTGGACCTATGAAGGCAGAAAACTGATGGTTGCCAGAGGGGAGGGAGATGGGGAGATGGGCAAGAAGTATGGATGGGAGTGGAAGATACAGACTTCTAGCTATGGAATAAATAAAGCATGGGAATAAAAGAATATAGTCAATGGTATTCAGTAGTCAATATAGAGTCTATATATGGTGACAGATGGGAGCTATTCTTGCAATGACTATAACAACACATAAATTTGTTGAATCACTATGTTGTACATCTGAAACTAACTTAACATTGTATATAAACTATATTCAAATAAAAAAAATTGAAAAAATATAAGGAAACCAAGCAGTTAAGAAGCACATGTGAGTTACATAGAGAATCTTCCAGACAGCACTCATTTTGGAAGATACTATTTTTAATTGCATGAAGCAGTAATGTTTTGCAATCCTTTGCAAATGAAAAGTATACCTACAGTAGGCAGAGTAGAAGGGTCAGCTGTGTTACAGTCCTAACAGTAACTGCTGCATGTGTACATGTGTGTTAAAATTGCAAAGAAAAAAAAAATAATCTATCCAGAACCAAGCAAATATAATAGGGGGTATTTCTGAGACCAATAACTTAAAAGACTAAATTTTGGTCAGTAGAATAAATAATCTGGATGGCGTGGGGTGCCTGGGTGGCTCAATCAGTTAGGCATTTGCCTTCAGGTCAAGTCATGATCCCAGGGTCCCTTCTCAGCAGGGAACCTGTTTCCCCCTCTCCCTCTGCCTATAGCTCCCCTTGCTTGTGTGTGCTCTCTAATAACTAAATTTTTAAAATCCTTAAAAAAATAATAATCTGGATGGTGGACTGGATGGTATGAATTGCCAATCTGTTCTACCATTCAGAACTGAGGCACTCATTCTCCCCACTCTGTGGACTGTTACCGGATGGCAGCTTATAGCAGAGAGCCTCCCCAGGAATTTTCCTCAAAGAGTAATACTTTACCTTAATTTATAGATGGGCATCCAATGACTGACCTATGTACTATTAGGACAACAATAAAGGGCCATCCCAGCTCCAGAGCTCCCCAAGGGTGATGAGGCCTCTTTACTAAATGCACTGAAGCTTAACTTCTCCCTTTACCCCTTTAGGCTACCTTCACTCCCTCTCAGATGTTGACTTCAATAAACCTCTCGCCAGCAGAACTCCAGTTCAGAATCGATTTCCAGGAAATGTAATCGCACAAATGTGCCTTAAAACTGGACTATGGTCTCTGAAAAACAATCTGAGGGGTTTGAAGTGGAAGGGGGGTGGGAGGTTGGGGTACCAGGTGGTGGGTATTATGGAGGGCACGGATTGCATGGAGCACTGGGTGTGGTGAAAAAAATAATGAATACTGTTTTTCTGAAAATAAATAAATTGAAAAAATTAAAAAAAAACTGGCCTACAACCACCAATGTTAAGACATGTCTGGTGAACTAGTGGCCATGAATCAAGAGACATCTATGTGTATGAAGCCCTAAGAGAGAATTCAGTGTGAAGTTAGAGACAACCAGAGAAGCAGCTTGATCCAGTAACCACGCCACATGAGGCAGAGAAGAGGAGCAATCCTAAATACTCTGGAATCATTGACTGTGCTATTCCTTCATCAGAAATGGGAAACATGGCAGCAGGATCCTTTTAGAAGTGAAGCAGCCTGAGAGATGGCTATAACTCATAGATACACCTATGTACAGCAGAAGGAAAGACAAGAGCAGGGGGAGCAGAAATGCACCATGGATACTATGTTGTAGCAGACCAAACATTTTAATGAGAATGTGTGATGCACTACCTCTGGACTCCAAGAAATTCTGAGGTATTAAGTACAGGTGGACAGAATATCTACTTTAATAGGCTGGCTCAAAGCCAGTGAAACCTGAGTTATAAAAGGAAGTGACAAAGTTAGAACAGACTGGCTTGGAATAGGGAAGCAGACCACTTGAGTCAAAGAACAGTATCTACCTTGGACAAAAAAAAAAAAAAATCTGGGCAAGAATGACAATTTTACCTTTCTTGATTGAGATCCTTACTGATATACTCTTAAGGATTAACATAATTTCACAGTTTTCATAAACTCACAAAGCTCAACCTCCATACTATCTATATATGTTATTAGTTGGGAGATGGATGGTCAATTTGTTCATACTGTGCGTATACCTCTGTACCGAACAAAGTAGGGAGACAGGATAGCAGAGTGGTGAAGAGCAGAAACTCTGAAGTCAAACTGACTGAGTTTGAATATCAGCTCTGCTAGTAGTTCTTACGGCTGTTTTGTGGGCAAAAAGTATCAGAACTCTCAAGCACTCAGAATGCTGAATTTAAATAATAAATATAGGAAGAGCTTGCTGCCCAGCTTGAGAAGCCTGGTCAGCAGGCAGCATCCAGCTGGCAGCCCTTGCAGGGTCAGACTCTTCTGGTGTGAGCAGCCTTATCTGAGGCAATTCTCTTCCCCGGGGCAGCCTATGCCCAATAATAACAGAGTGAGGCAGGGGTGTAAAAATTCCTGCCTTCAGCCCAGCGTGGGACACTCTGATGGGAACTACTTACTTAGTCAAAAGTCCTCCCATTAGGTTGGCCAAGATCAGGGCTTTGTCAGGCTGCATTCAGATCAGCTTCTCCCTCTGTCCAGCTCTGCCTTCTCCCTCTTCCTTTCATAGGTTACTGATACCAAATTAATGTCTTGCCCTGTCCCAACAGATCTCTGTCTATACATCTGTTTCAGGAGAACCCTACCAACAGTGTATTAAACCTTTGTCATACAAATTCATCAATTTATATATAAATGTCCTTTACAAACCTAATGTCAATATGGGAAATTGTATTATTATATAAAATATTCATAAACTTTGTTAATAATAGCCAAGCATCTAAAGAATACTAGATAAAGATATAGTTATAGTTTTGAGACTATAACAGCACATTTGATATAAATGTGAAGTACACTAGAAAACTAGATATTTAAAATTTGCAAATTTTTTTAAAAAGATTTTATTTATTTATTTGACAGATAGAGATCACAAGTAGGCAGAGAGGAGGCAGAGAGGCAGGCAGAGAGGAGGAAGCAGGCTCCCTGCAGAGCAGAGAGCCCGATGTGGGGCTCGATCCCAGGACGCTAGGATCATGACCTGAGCCGAAGGCAGGGGTTTTAACCCACTGAGCCACCCAGGCGCCCCAAATTTGCAAATTTTTATTTGGAAATTTTCTAGAACCATTACCACAACACCAAATAAATTGCTCATTAAACCAATCAATCAATATCTACTGAATATTAATTACCTACTCCTGTGTTAGACATGGAAGGTAATAAAGCTGAAATGATTCCTGTCATCACGGTGGTCTGGTGGGGATGAAAGATAATGAAAAAACAATTAATGATATTCAGACAACACACTTAGTACTGTAAAGCATGTACCAAGGGTAAACTTACTTAGTCTGGAGAGACAAAGTATAAATTTAAGCTGAGATGTAAAGGATAAGCAGGTGTTAGCCACAGAAATGGTAAGAAATAGTGTCCCAGGTACTGAGTTGGAAGAATCTTTACAAATAATTCCTTCTTTCTTAGCATCCTATTTGGAGGATGGGCTGTTAAAGAAAGTAATGGGGGAGTGCTATTACCTTGGCAACATAGGTAATTTCTTTGGTTCATCTCACAAGAAGAACAACTATTCATGAACGAAACACAAATGAGAAAATCCTAGAGCCTGGCGGTGAGGCTGAAGCATCATACTCTGGCACCACAGAAACCAAGACAGATTTCCCTAGAAAGGTAACAGAAGTGGGTACATGATGACTACACTGCCCCTCCCCGAGGTCAGGGTAGCACCATGAGGAGAGGTCTCCCTTGAGCCTATAGGTCCTCCAGTGGGAAAGGAGAGCCTAGAAGAGACAACCAGCATCCCAATCATTGTGAGTTGCTTTGTGGAGGCCCCTACTCTGGTCTTACAAAACAGGGCTTGCAGGGCAATCTGCCTGGCTCAACCACTGGGAATCTGTGATGGAAAAGGATGCAACACCTAGCACATTGATCTTGGCAGATCCAGTTCATACATGCAGTACCCAAGCAGTAATGCCAACTAGCAGCTTTTCTCATTAGCAAAACCAAGTCAGTAGTGCACTCTGACCAGCAAACTCACTGGGGTACACATCTGCTGGATTTGAGTACTCTGTCTTGCAGCTCTAGAACCTGGTTTGCCTATGACTAGGTAATTCCCAGCTCAATATGATGAGAGTGGCTGGAGCTATTCAGCCCAGCAATGCTCAAAATGAGATGTTGATCTCACCTCAATGGTGAGCTGGTGCAGCTGATCACCTCCTAGAGCAAAGCCAGTAAATGCATGGAGGTTTCCCCTGGTACACACAAGCAGGGGGATTAATTTATAGCCAAGGCTGAGGATAGCTCCCAGCCCCAGCCAACTGCAGAGCCTACTAGAAAAATCTGGGGAGTTGCATGGAATGACCCCTACCTGTCATGCCCAGCCAAGTGAGGTGAAACACTTGTTTTAGGTGACTAAAACTCCTGAGACCCTGGGCTGCATCCAACCAAAAGGGCTGGCAAGAATACCAGGAGGCTGTACAACAAGGAACATGGGAAGCAGAAAGGTAGTCAAGAACAGTTGATCACCCACAGAACAAAGTCAGTAGTATGTTCAGCCAGGGAACTTGGGGCACTGCTGGGCTTAAGAGAAGATAACAAAGATACTTAACCAGCTTTAGAGCTGCTTTTCCCAGATCACTCAGCCAGAGACACTAATTCATTGACCTGCCCATTGCTAAACACACTCATCAGCTTGCAAAACCAGGGAACCTAACCAGAGAACATAGTAAGCATCATACCCCAACCAACAGCCCTGCTTCCAATGGCAACTGAATGAAGGGCATGGCCTATGGCATACCCCATCTGCAGAGTAAAACCAATGGACCCATCTGGCCAGGAAATTAGTATACAGTCTTGTCTGATTCAAGTTATGGATGCTGGGTCTCATCTTGCTGCCTTTCCAGAGTAAGAAAGCTAATTTATAGCCCCACCTATTACTAAAAAATACCCATTTCTGACCATCTGGTCAGGTAATGACCATCTTTCCATCTTACCATCTGGTAAGCCTGATCAGAGAATCCAGGCAATTGTGTAGCCCACTTTATACCTTTAGCTGAGTAAGGAACTAATTAGGAGTCCTATCCAACCATTCTCAGTCAGTACGACAATTGTCAACTCTTATTTCAGAGCTCAAATAGTTGCCTGGATCCCAAATAAACCATAATAGCAGGCTCTACCTGTCCAAGGATATTACCATCACACACCTAGTAACACAAATTGAGCTGACTGGTAAAGATCTGTCTCGGCCAAAGCAAACCTGTAAAATCTGAAAGAGGAGCCCAATTACTCATATGCTCAGATCCAACATAAAGAATCAAGAATAATGAAAAAAAAATCAAGTAAATAACATAATGCCAAGGAAACTAATAAAGCTCCAACAGCTGACTCTAAAGAAATGGAAATCTGTAACTGCCTTACAGAATAATCAAATTTGCAATAATTTCAGAATAATCCTCCAAAGGAAGTTTAGCAAACTACAAGAGCACAGAGACAGAAAACTACATGAAAATAGGAAAATGATGCATGAACAAAGTAAGTTTGACAAAGAAATAAAAACCATCAAAAAAATAAAAGAAACCTGAGACATGAAAAATGCAGTCACTGAAGAATTTGATAGAAAGTTTCAAAATCAGACTTTACCATGTAGAAGCAGCACACAAAAAAATTGTCCAGGATAGACCTTATGTTACGTCACGGAACAAGTCTCAGCAAATCCAAGATTGAAATGATAACAAGGATTTTCTCTGAATACAGCTACATGAAACTACAAGTTATTAACAATGGGAAAACCAGAAAATTCACAAATACAAGGAAATTAACACTCCCAAACAATGAGTAAGTCAAAGAAAAAATTAAAGGGGAAAGAAAAGAGTGCCTTGAGACAAATGAAGATGGAAACACAATACTCCACAACTTATAAGATGCAGCAAAAGCAGTTTTAAGAAGAAACTTCATAGCAATCAGTTTCTATATTAAGAAACAAAAAAGATCCAAATAAATAAATCCAAGTCTACATCTTATGAAATTGGGAAAAAAAAAAAACACAGAGAATTCCAAGTTAGAAGGCAAAGGGAAATAATATAGATTAGGGCAGAAATAAATGAAACAGAGAACCAAAAAAGAAAATGAAGTATCAACCAAACTAAGAGTCGGTTCTTCAAAAAGCTAAACACAACTGATAAACCCTTAGCTAGCCTAACCTAGGGAAAAAAAGTAGGACCCAAATCAGCAGAATAATAAATGATAAAGGAAACATAATAATTAATACCAAAGAAATAAAAAATTCATTATAAAACCATCATTACCCAAAACCAAGCCAAAGACACCAAATAAATAAATAAATAGATAAATAAATAAATAAATAAAATTTTTAAAAAGCAAGTAAGCAAGCAAATTACAGGCCAATGTCCCTGATAAACACAGATGCAAAAATCATCAATGAAACATTAGCAAACCAAACTCAACAGTACAATAAAAGCAGCATACACCACGATCAAATGATATTTATTCTAGAGATTCAAGGATTATTCAATATCCACAAATCAATCAATGTGATACACCACTTAACAAGATAAAGAAAAAACATACAATCATCTCAATAGAAGCAGAATAAGCATTTCACAAAATTGAACATCCATTTATGATAAAAACTCTCAAAAAAGTGGGTATAGATGAAATATACCTCAACATAATAAAGGCAATATATGACAGCTATCATCATGCTCAATGAAGCTGAAACTTTTCCTATAAATCAGGAACAAGACAAAGTACTCTTGCACTTTTATTCAACATAGTTCTAGAAGACTTAGCAAAAAAGGCAAAGGAAAAGCAAGAAAAGGCATCCAAATTGGAAAGAAAGAATTAAAACTGTTACTATTTGTAGATGACATGATACTACTATATAGAAAATCCTAACACCTCCACCAAACAACTATTAGAATAAATGAATTCAGTCAAGTTGCAAGATACAAGATCAATATAAAGAAATCCATTGTATCTCCATACACTAATAATGAATTAGCAGAAAATGAAATTAAGAAAACATTCCCACTTACAACTCTATCAAAAAGAATAAAATAGGGCTACATTAAACCAAGGAGGTAAACGACCTATATATACTGAAAACTGCAGTACATGTGCTGCCAAACCAAGCATTACACTGAAAACTGTAGGACACTGACCAAAGGAATTTGAAAATGACACAAATATATAGAAAGACATTTTCAATAACAGCCTAGCTGGATAAAGTATTCGTGGCTGCACATTTTTCTTGTTTAGTAACCAGAATATATCATGTCAGTCCTTCCTGGCCTGCCAAGTCTCTGTGGATAGGTCTGCTGCCAATCTAATATTTCTGCCACTGGAGGCTACAGACCTCTTATCCCAAGCTATTTTCAGGATTTTCTCTTTGTCTCTGAGATTTATAAGTTTTATTGTTAGATGTCAGGGTGTTGACCTATTTTTATTGATATTGAGGGGGATTCGAGGGGGATTCTCTGTGCCTCCTGGATTTTGATGCCTCTTTCCTTCCCCAAATTAGGGAAGTTCGCTGCTATAATTTGCTTCAATAAACTTTCTGCCCTTCTCTCTCTTTCTGCTTCTTCTGGGATCCCAATTATGCTACCATTGTTTCACTTTATAGTTCACTTACTTCTCAAATACTCCCCTCATAATCCAGTAGTTGTTTTATCTTTTTCTCAGCTTCTGGATTTTCTATCATTTGGTCTTCCACATCACTAATTCTTTCTTCTGCCTCATTTACCCTCGCAGTTAGAGCCTCCACTTTTGATTGCACCTCATTATCAGCCTTTTTGATTTTGACTTGGTTTGATTTTAGTTCTTTTATTTCTCCAGAAAGGGATTCTCTAGTGTCTTCTATGTTTTTTCAAACCCAGCTAGTATCTTTATAATCGTTATTCTTAACTCTAATTCCGACATCTTACTAATGTCCATATTGATTAGGTCCCTGGCAGTCAGTACTACCTCTTCTTCTCTTTTTTGAAGTGAGTTTTTCCATCTTGTACTTCTGTCCAGAGAAGAATAAATGAACAAGAGAACAAAATACCAAAAGGGCAACAATGTAAGCAGAAAAATATACATTAAATGAATCAGAAGAGACCCAAAACCAGAGGTGGGGGGTGGAGAGAGTATGATCAGGCTGGTGAACAGAATAGAGCCATACACTAGATTTTTGGGTGTATTTTGGTCTCTTAGAAGAAACTGCATCCCAAAATTTTAAAGAAAGAGAAACTTTTATATAGACAAAAATAAGGTTAAAAACAAAGGATAGAATATGACTATAAAAATGGACATTAAAAATATTTTAAAAATGAATTGATAAGAAGTTGGTTGAAAAAGGAAAGAAAAAATTAAGAAAAAAAGATAAAAGAAAGAAAATTTTTGAAATTAAAGTTGAAAGACTAAAGAATCATGGGGGAAAAGCCATAAATTCTATGTGCTGTATTCCCTTAGCACTGGAGTTTTTCAGTTCTCATTGATTAGTAAACTTGGTCTTGGCTGAATGTTCTTGCTGATCTTCTGCATTAATAAAAGAAAGGACAAGACCCATATGATTCTCTCAATAGATGCAGAAAAAGCATTTGACAAAGTGCAACACACTTTCTTGATTAAAACTCTTCACAGTGTAGGGATAGAGAGTAAATATCTCAGTATCATAAAGCCATCTGTGAAAACCCCACAGCAAATATCATTCTCAATGGGGAAGAACTGAGACCTCTTCCTCCTAAGATCAGGAACATGGCAGGGATGTTCATTATCACCACTGCTATTCAACATAGTACTAGAAGTCCTAGCCCCACCAATCAGGCAACAAAAAGAAATAAAAGGCATCCAAATCAGCAAAGAAGAAGTCAAACCCTCACTCTTTATGTGGAAATCCACACTTAAAGTGGAAATCCACACCAAAACTGCTTTAACTCATGCAGGAATTCAGTAAAGTGGCAGGATATAAAAATCAATGCACAGAAATTAATTGCATTTCTATACACCAACAACAAGACAGAAGAAAGAGAAATTAAGGTGTCAATTCCATTTACAATTACACTCAAAACCATAAATACCTAGGAATAAATCTAAAAAGAGGCAAAGAATCTATACTCAGAAAACTATAGAATACTCATGAAAGAAATTGAGGAAGACACAAAGAAATGGAAAAACATTCTATGTTCATGGATTGGGAGAACAAATATTGTTAAAATGTCTATGTGACCTAGAACTATCTACACATTCAATGCAATTCCTATGAAAATACTATCAACTTTTTTTTATAGAAATGAAACAAATAATCCTAAAATTTGAATGGAACCAGAAAAGACCCTGAATAGCCAGAGGAATGTCGAAAAATAAAAACCAAAGTGGGTGGCAGCACAATTCTGGACTTCAAGTTCTATTACAAAGCTATAATACTCAAGACAGTATGGTGCTGACACAAAAACTGACACATAGATCAATGGAACAGAATAAAGAACTCAGATATGAACCCTCAACTCTATGGTCAACTAATCTTCGACAAAGCAGGAAAGAATGTCCAGTGGAAAAAAGACAGTCTCTTCAACAGGTGGTGTTAGGAAAATTGCACAGCCACATGTAGAAGAATGCAACTGTACCATTTCCTTATACCATACACAAAAATAGACTCAAAATGGATGAAAGACCACAATGTGAGACAGGAATCCATCAAAATACTTGAGAAGAATACACGCAACAACTTCTTGCTGGAGATGTCTTGAAAGGCAAGGTAAACAAAGGCAAAAATTAACTACTGGGACCTCATCAAGGTAAAAAGCTTCCACACAGCAAAGGAAACCGTCAATAAAAACAAAAGACATATGAATGGGAGAAAATATTTGCAAATGACGCATCAGATAAAGGGCTAGTATCCAAAATCTATAAAGAACTTATCAAACTCAATACCCAAAGAACAAATAATCCAATCAAGAAATGGGCAGAAGAGGAGTGCCGGGGTGGCTCAGTCAATTAAAGCCTCTGCCTTCGGCTCAGGTCGTGATCCCAGGACCCTGGGATCGAGCCCCATGTCGGCCTCTCTGCTCCGCAGGGAGCCTGCTTCTTCCGCTCTCTCTCTCTGCCTGCCTCTCTGCCTACTTGTTATTTCTCTCTCTCTGTCAAATAAATAAAATATTAAAAAAAAGAAATAGGCAGAAGATATGAACAGACATTTCTGCAAAGAAGACATCCAAATGGCCAACAGATACATGAAAAAGTGCTCAACATCACTAGGCATTAGGGAAATGCAAATCAAAAGTACAATGAGATACCACCTCACACCAGCCAGAATGGCTACAATTAACAGGTCAGTCGAGAGACAGATGTTGGTAAGTATGCAGAGAGAGAAAGGGGAACCCTCCTACACTGTTCGTGGGAATGCAAGCTAGTGCAGCCACTCAAAAACAGTATAGAGATTCCTTATAAAGTTGAAAATAGAGCTACCCTATGACCCAGCAATTACATTAAATTTGTATATGTAGTGGTCTGAAGGGGCATCTGCACCCCAATGTTTATACCAGCAATGTCCAGAATAGCCAAACTATGGGAAAAGCCCATATGTACACTGACAGATGAATGGATAAAGAAGATGTGGTATATATATATATATATATATATATATATATACACACACACACACACACACACACACACACAATGGACTACAGTGGAGTATTATGCAGCCATCAAAAATGAAATCTTGCTACTTGCAATGATGTGGTCGGGACTAGAGGGTATTATGTTAAGCGAAATAGATCAATCAGAGAAATACAATTGTCATATGATCTCACTGATATGTGGAATTTAAGAAACAAGGAAGAGGATCATAGGGGAAGAGAGGAAAAAATGAAACAAAACAAAACCAGAGAGGGAGACAAATGATATGAGACTCTTAATCTCCGGAAACAAACTAAGGGTTGATGGTGGAGGGGGTGGGTTATGGAGTGGCTGGGTGATGGACATTGGGGAGGGTATGTGTTGTGGAGAGAGCTCTGAATTTTGTAAGACTGGTGAATCATAGATGGTACCCCTGAAACAAATAATATATTATTATATTAATAATAATAATAAACAAATTACAAAAAGAAAGATATTTCACACTCATGGACTGGGATATTTAACATTGTTAAAATATCCACACTACCCAAAGCAATCTACAGATTCAGTGTGACCCCTATCAAAATGTAATTTTTCATAGAAACAGAAAAAACATAAAAGTCCTCAAATAGCTAAATCAATCTTAAGAAAGAACAAAGCTGGAGGCATCACACTCCCTGATTTTCAACTATATGACAAAACTATAATAATCAAAAGAGTATGGTATTGTCATGAAAACAGAAACATAGATCAATGGAACAGAATAGAGAATCCAGAAATAAATGCACATATACAGGGTTAATTAGCTTATGAGGCAATAATATACAATGGGGGAAAGTACAGTTTCTTCAATGAATGGTGTTGGGAAAACTGGACAACCACATGCAAAAGAATTAAAAGAGACTATCATCTTACACCAAATTTAACTGGAAATGGATTAAGGACTTGAATATAAGACCAAAAACGTTAAAGCTCCTACAGCAATAAACTTCTTAACATAAGAGTTGGCAATGATTTCTGGATCTGACTTCAGAAGCAAAAACAGACAATGGACTGTATCTATCTATATCTAACCAAAAAGCTGCACAACAAAGGAGACCATCATCAAAATGAAAAGGTAACCTACAGAATGGGAGGAAATATTTGCCAATCATGTATCTGATAAGGGATTAACAAAATATATAAAGAACTCATACAACTTAATAGCAAAAATTCAAATAATCCAAATAAAAAATGGGCAGAGGATCTGAAGAGACAATTATTTTTTCAGGAGTCTGGAGCAAAAGAAATACATATATACATTAGTACAATTAATTTAGAAAGCATTTGGGTTTGCCTAGAAAAATCAATGATATGCCTACTCTGTGATCCAGTAATTCTTGTTCTGGATATATACCACTAAGCTCTTGTAAGTAAGTGCCAGAAAAAATGTGCAAGAAAATTCATAAAAAAAAAACCAAAAACAATCAGCAACTGTCTCCCTACCTGTAAACAAGATATTGATTACATGTTGGGTATATTCATAAAATGGAATATTATACAACAATACACAGGATGACTTCCAGCTAAGAAAAAAAAGTACTTGTATTTCAAAAACATTTTGAACGTAAAAGTTTCCGAAGACTTTACAGTTAATATTCAATTTATATAAAGATCTCAAACATGTAAAATTAAGCAACCTATGTTGGGGATTCAAATATATATATCTATATATCTATATATATAGATATATATACACACACACACCCCTTTATCAAAAAAAGGCAAGGGATCATAAATATTGAATTTATATTAGTGGTTTCTTTTGAAGCTGGAGGAAAGGGGATAGTGGTAGGGAAGTCCCCAAAGGGGATTATGATGTTAATGGTAAAGTTTTACCTTTTTAAATAGTTGACAGATGCATGAATGTTTAATTACTGCTAATTCTCAAAACTTATACACTGCATTTACTATATGTTCAACATCTTATAGGTATTAAGCATTTATAAAGTATTCAATATTTATACTTTAGTTTTAATAACTATAAACATTCAGAAAATATTTCATGATGTAAAAATGCATAAGCAGAAATAGAAAACTTTCAACATGAAGTTTAATTTGCATTTAATATTTAATTTTATCAATATTTTGATATATGATTAATATTTAATAAAATTTATAAGACAAATAGTACAAAAGAAAGACCAATAGGAACTCAAGGGAAATTTTTCTGTAAGAAACTAATGGCCCAGTTAGGAAATAAACTAAAAATTTCCATTAGTTTAAGTAACTGATGAAGTAGAAGGAAAAAAATCCATTTGCTCTTGATTCTAGAAACATTCTTTTCAGTCATGATGGTTCATGCCAGGAGAGAGAAATGGGAGCTTTCACATTTCCTATGGAGTGAACACAGAAGACTTTACAATGACTGTATGATACAACCTAGATGTTAATACTACTGCCAGTGTAAAAGTATAGCTGATAAATACGGGAGATGGAAGTAAGGAGAAAAGGTGGATAAAAAATTTAGTGGCTTAATATCATTATCCCATCAAGTTGGAAATCAATTTGTAATAAAGAAGTAAAATAAGAAAACAGTACAATTCATAAAGTCTACATCAAAAATTAAAAGGAAAGGAAGTATTAGTATTTAAGTGAGTTAAAGACTTACCTCTTTTACATTATGGTGACAGTTCAAGAATGGAAGTAGAAGCATACTGTCTGAATATGGGAGTTTCCACCAAAATAAAAATACTAAAAATAGCTTAAATTCAGGGAGTGAGACTTAAAAGATTAAAAGCCGGGGATTCTTATGTGATTGTTACCATGTATTTGTATTACTCAGATTAAAATCATAACAAAACACAACAACCTTCCCTCCATCCTGATTTCCCCCAAACCAACAGCTTCATCCAGTTCCCATGCACCCCACTTTCAATTATTCTTGAAGGGAACATCCATATCTTTTGTTCACACTTATTCACTGACTTCCTCTCTATATTCTAAAGAAACTGTTCTCATATAGCTTACAGTCGAGCTTAATCACTGCATCCAAGAGTCCAGTCTTCATATGATTTGATATTTGTACATTTTCTCATTCTTTGGAGTACTATTTCTTTGACTTAGGGCACTTACTTATCCTGATTTTTCTAACTTTCTCATCACTCTTCCAAATCTTTTCACTGCTTCCTCTTCCTGTCCACCTCAGTATCCTCTCAGAGTTGCCATTTATCCTTACTTTCATTATACCCTTGCCCTCAGCTCTCTCATTTTCTTTCACTTATTCCTTATACTCCATTCTCAAGTAGATATTTGCATCTTGCTATTTCTTCTGATAAAAGTGTCTCTGTTTCCAATTCACTCAACATACCAAAAAATAAGCTAATTATTCTTTTAAAAAATGTCTGCTTTTCTCTATTTATGTTTTAAATTAAAGGCATCATCTGTCACCAAAGCCAAAATCCTTGAGTCATCTCTGTTACTTTCCTTCACTACACACATTTAATGGTCTTCAAGTCACTTCATTCATAACCCAGATTGCCATTTTTTCTGATCCTTAAACTTTCACTGTCTAATGCTACTGAAAGGAAATCTAAGATGGGGACCAACACATTTCTATTGGATGGACCCAAATGGAGATTTTCATTGACTTTAATTAGGATAATTTTGTTAAAGTTTTTGAGACAGGAAAGCTTCTAAAATATGAATGGTAGGTAAGGAACTAAAGTCACCAAGGAAGAAAAGCAAAACAAAAACATTTTACTAGCTGAGAGGAAGATCCAGTAAAAGTTTTATCACTATACAGAGAACATGATAAGGTTGCTGAGAAAGTGGGAGGTCACAACATTAAAGCAATGTTGGTAAATCTAACTAAAATCGTGTTCTATAAAAATTTTCCTGAAAAGTTTTACTATATTCCAATGCCCTTACTCTGATTAGCTATCTCACAATATATGTCTTTTGTTATAATACAGGCCAGCAAGATGGCATAGCTGAGTTAGGTAAATCTGTCACCTCTCAGAAAACTTCTGCAAAGCACATGCTGTACAAGATGGTGAACTACTTATGAATGGCACATATCTGGCACTCAATAAATGCCCCACAAAATCCCACAAATAACGAATGCCATTTTGATGAAGGACT
Source organism: Mustela erminea (assembly GCF_009829155.1). Classification (NCBI taxonomy): domain Eukaryota; kingdom Metazoa; phylum Chordata; class Mammalia; order Carnivora; family Mustelidae; genus Mustela; species Mustela erminea. The sequence continues at coordinate 23,200,878 of NC_045635.1, read as the reverse complement.
ACAAGTGTTAGTTTGGTATTTCATAGAACTTTACACTTAACCCATTGAGTTTTATTGTTTCTTGAGTCTGTTCCTTTCTTGGCTGAAACACTTACTGGCTAAAGGTCACCAGCTATTTCTGTTTTCCTTCTGTCCTTTCTTGGATGCCAACACGGTGCAGTATTTTGGCACATTTGCTACCTTAAATCTTCAATCATAACCCAGAATCAGTCAAAGAAACATGGATAAAAGAAATAATATTAAATTTATTTGTGTTTCTTCATCTGAGTAATGGAACAGATTCAACCACTGCAGTATAGTACCATGAAACTGTCACAGAGAATTAAGGAGATTCTGAGGACAGCTTATCACCTCTCAAAGTTTGGCCACCAAGACAGAAAGACTAATCCTCTGTTGTTAAATTGACATTTAAGAAAGGAATGCAAGTCAAATCACTTTTTCTTCCAGGGAGCAATCACTTAACATGCTACATTTCTCCTTATCTATTCACTTTTAACTTGGCAAGTCTTCAACTTACATGCTCAAGTTTAAGATGGTTAAGAGTTGGAATAAAGGATATTTAACATCCTTCCAAGTACACACCAATGATCACCACATATATTAGGCATCTCTTCTCACTTGAATTAAACCCAGTACAATAATGTTATGGCTTTCATATTTTTCAGAGATGTCTAATGGTTTCGATTGTTTAATATTTTATGTATTCTTAGCAAACATAACTCCACAGATAACTGATGATATTGAAATCAGGAAGTGAATTGTTTGACCTTTTTGTATTGTTCCATTTAGTCACAATTTCTCCTTAAAATTCAGTACCAAAGATACTGTACCTTTTTATGTTCAAAATTCAAGACTCACAAAAATACAGAACTTGGTCCCGTCTCATAGAGAGAAAGACATAAATATTATACAAGCTATATACAGCTGCTGTTATGCCTCTCCAATATTCTCTTCTCAAATTCACTGCAACTGAAAGATTATGTCTCTCTGACTCAAAAGTAAATAATAGGCACAGAATGGTGATTCCCTCCCTGAACTGCATGTTTATTTAAAAAATAAAACAAGTCACAGGCCAGCAGTTATGTTCTATAGTTTCCTGAATGAGTTTTCCTTAGGAAGATAAAATACAAATACTGACTCCACGAGTTGGCAGTCAGCCATGACAATTGACAGCAGCCCTGATTACAGTAACAGAGAGACTTACATGTAAGTGTTGCATGAAATTTCTTGACCTGAAGAATGCCAGCAATGTTCACCACCTTTGTTCCTGCCACAGGCTGGCAACCATCTTATGCCTTAACAGCAATTATCTCTGTTTTTAAATTTAAAACCACAATTAAAGTATTTATATATTATTTTTTAATCACCAAAAGTACTATGTCATATCTCTGAATGACATATTGGATATATATTTATATCTTATTAAACTCAAAAATTTTCTTTCCAATCAAAACAGCAACAATTCAATTTGAAACAGAGGGGAAATTGTACATAAATCCTCTATGTGCATAGACTGTGAATGTATGTTTTGCTTTAACACCCTGAATACTTTACTTCCAGTTAAATACATATAATAAATATGGTTCTAAAATATGGTTGTTGTACTTTCTTCCTGACCATATTTAAAGTCCTCTAGGAGGATAAAAGCCTTTATATTAACTATAAAATAGTAATAATCAAATAAGGAGATAAAAGGTAAAGGCTGAGCCAAACCTCTCAATGTGCAAATATGTGTAAACTAGTTTACTTCCAAATGAAAAATATACGGCACATAAAATTAGAAGTGAAAATTATGTTAGTGATTCTTTAAAATAAATGAACATTATGCATGCACAATAACGGGAAAATTACTACTTTTATCTCTATCTTGCTGTTAATTAAAAATAAGATAAGGAGTATTTTAAAAGTTAAAATCTTATAGGCAATATATTTCATTCAATCTATATAAAGTGTTCCAACCTATGTAGAATATTACTTAACAAAGGTAATACGAGAGAGAGAGCTCCTCATAGAAAGTAGAAAATGGAAGCTCTGCCTTCTAGGATACAATATAATAACAAGACAAACAATATATCGACTCTCCCTCCCTATTTATATAAATACATAAATGTAATATATTCATATACAACTGTCATATCTACAAAAGTATATATTCATATATAAATTCAACTCATTTGCTCATATATCACATATATATTCAAATAGAACTTAATGAATTTCAAGTTTAGCATACTATTTAGTGGATTTCATTTACTGGCTCTTTCATTTATAAAATATCATCAAGTGTTTGTTATATGCCAGACAGTACCACTTACTGAAAATATTCAGATAAATAAGATATGTTTCCTATCACTTTTATGGTTAGAGTGGGCATCAGGAATGAAATATGATGGCAGTCACTTTATTAATTCTTAAAAATACTCAAATGATAAACATTTTGTTCAGGCATTTCATGTTTGGAGAATCACAACAACTATATTTCCATGCCTCCTGGAGTGACCCATTCTTTTCCCTAGATTCCAATTATTTTTATTCATAGAAAACTAAAACTAAGTCATTTTTCTACCTCACCTGAGCCCATTTCCTTACTTTTTCCAGAAAAGATCCAGTCCTCCTTCCCTTTCTAGTTCTACAGCAATGAAAAAAAGGCTAAATGTATATAACTAATATATTTTGGGAATTTTATTACTGTTAAATAAAATTACTGTTTTAAGCATTGACCAGACCACTATTTATAAAATTGGAGACTAACATTATATATATTTTTTAAAAACTTACGAAACAAAGTGGAAGGGCTCAGTGTTCCCATCTATTGATGTTCGTGCTTACTCATCATCCCTGATGGTGTGCACAGTTCTGAAATATATTGAACAAAATAGGTATTTCCATTCTCCTTCCTTTCTTATCAGAGTTTATACTGCAGACCTATAATTTACGTTTTTTGTCTATTTGAAATTGTGACAAATTTTTGATGATTCGCCCTTAATCAATTACCTGGGAGATGAAATTTGGATCAATCAATAAAAGACAAGGAGTTGATAATCTTAATTAAAGAAGGAAATACTGCAATACCGGGTCGATGCGTGGAGTGGACGGAGCGTGTAAACCTGGTGATTCACAGACCTGTACCCCTGGGGATAAAAATATATGTTTATAAAAAAATAAAAAATAAAAAAAAATTAAAGAAGGAAATAATGATTCACTGAGGGGTATGTCTTACTTATGCTGAAAATTAAAGAAGGAAATAATGATTCACTGAGGGGTATGTCTTACTTATGCTGACTCACACAATAGATTCCACTGTGTAAATAGAATTATGAAAGATTTCTGTTTTGCATGTCTTTGAAAGGAGGAAACAAGTGCTTTTTAAAAAAAGCTAGTGGAATAATCGCCATGTTCAACACAATGAAAACTCTCTATCTAAGCTAGAAACAGCAAAATGAGGACACAAACATTAGAATACCTTTGTAGTAAAATATATTCTATGAACTCAGATGCAAAAGCCAGAAAAAAGGCATCCATGGAAGTATAAGAGACTAAGCTTGGAAGGTACAGAAATAAATGTATATTAAAGATGTTTAAATACAAAGCATTTTATATAAACTATAAATGTTATACTCTGTATTTGGAGCTCTGTTATACTTTTGTACTCAAAAATATTATAAATTCCTTTGCATATCTTCCAAATTAAATTCTTTGTAAGTATGTTAAGGGATCTAAGAATGGATTTCAAAGGCTGTGGAAACCTCCTGAAGTTAAGTACACCATCTGCACTTGAGTTTAGCAGAATTATACTGGATGTTGTTAGTAGTGGGGATATATATGAAAATTTGAAAGTTAGATTCAAGCCAGGCTATGGGGGTTTGGAGGTGCTTCCTGAGCATTAAGCAAAAGAATTATAGTATCTTTCCAAATAATATTGGTACCTAATATAAATACCGTTTAGTATTTTACTGGCACTATTATAAATGTCTGAGTTACTTGAACTGATCTTCATAATAACTACATGATGTAGGCACTATGATTATCCCCAATTTACAGACAAGGAACAGGCACAGGGACGTTAAGTAACCTGTTCAAGATAACAACATGTTAAATGGTGGCATCTATCAGGTGATGGGGGAAAAAGGAAGAGGTTTTCTTAAAATAGATTCAGAAGAGCATAGATTTGTTTCCATTGTTTCACCATTTTGCCAAAATCAGACCAGATTATAACCACATTTAAGTCACTTTTTGAAAGAAACTTGCAAGGTTTTGCTTTTATTTTTTATTAAACAGAAATGCTCCCAGAAGACAGGCTTTTTTGGAAAAGAGTAAACAACTAACATTTATTGAGCATCTGTTATGTGCTAAGCATATATGCTGTCTAATTGAATCATTAGAATAGCACTGCATATTGGGTGTTAATCCCTTTTTACATAAGAGAACACTGAAACCAAGAAAAAATCAGCTATTTGTCAAGATCATGAGCAAATGAAAGGCCTAAGTGGAATTCAAACATAGAGTTAACTGACTCTAAAATGTGTCTTTCTGCAAACATAACATGCTGCTGCCCAGGAGGTACAAAGCAAATTTACATGGTTAAAATAATTAACATTGAAGACAAACATCTTCCAGAATTTTGAAATAAAATTATAAGAATATAGAATTAAAACAATACTAAAAGATTTGGTTACTAAAATCATCACAATTAACAGCAATTATCAAAAGACACTTTTAAGAGGTTAATTTCACTCAACACCTAGCATTGTGTTGAATTTCAGCTGGTGATATAACTGAATTTTTTCAGCTGAAGAACAGAAATAACTTTAGTAATTTTGAACAACCCATTCTTGCCTGTAGTTGAATATATCTACAGGAAAGATATCTACTCATAGTATGATTATCTGAAGTATACAATGATGTAATGCCTTTAATCTTTAGGATTTTATACATTTATTTGAAAAATGGACTTTGCTGTTTTAAAACTTCATTAACTTCAGGAAGATAGAAGTACTCATAAACTCACATCTCACTTGAACGTAAGATGCCAAAGATGAATAAGTTTTACCTTCTGCTTTTTAAAAAATTATATATCAAATTAGTTGTTTTAAAGACTAAAATTTAGAATAGTGGAATGACATTCAGTCAAATGAGTTAAAGCATTAATTTGAACGACCATTAAGTTATTTAAATACAGAAAGAATATACACACTTTTATATGTTATAACATCTACCTTCTACTTTTTGCTGTTTTATACAAATGTTTGAAAATTAAAGTAGGTCCTAGAATTTGAATGCAAATTCTACTTTAATTAATTGGATGAAATAAAACATAGTTGCATGAATCTCGTACATGATACAGTTTAACACTTTATTACTGGTCAACTTGTAAAGTAAAATAAAATTCATATATATATTATATATGTGTCTCATTGCCATTTGTTATAAATGAATTTGTAAGTAAATTTTAGTCTTCCATATCCTTTATAAAATTAGAGACAAACATCTCTTGAAGAGACTTGAAAACAGTAGATAATAATAAAACTAAATTTAAAAATCCAGGGTAGTATAGAAAGGCCACTTACTTATTTTCTTATTTTATATTTGCTACCACCACCAAGATCTGCACCTACAGAGGCTCCACCACAGCCTTCTCCTAGGCTTTAAGGCTTACCTCAGCAGCACTCCTACCTCAAGAAGCTTAGTGTCCACAGGGTGAGGGGTGGGGAGAGGGCTTCGCCTGGGGAGGAAACCACAACATGCCTCCCTGACCTCCTCATCCTTCTCACACAAGTCACTGACCACCAACACCAGCCAGTATGGGCCCAACACTCCAGCACCATCTATTTTCAGGGCTAGTTGATTCAGCACATAAGTTGTTACACACTCCTTAGCAGATTCCAACTTCCAAGACCACTGTCCTGCTGAAAAGCCACATAATTAAAGGAAACATAACATTCAAATAAATATTACTATCTGTTCACTGCTACTATTATTATTGCATTAGTTTTATAAGCAATACAATACCTGTTAACTGAGGAATGTTTAGATTAAAAAGAATCATGAGGCTTAGTATGGTGGTCTTAAAATATAATGTAAATTCTTTCACCTTCTTCCCATAAAATGGTGGAATCTAAGTCCCCTCTCCTTTAATGTGGGATGGTTTTAAGGGATTAAATTTAAAAGTGGAAGTGATGTAGTGACTTCAAAAGTTAGGGCATGAACAGCATAGCTTCTGTGTGGCTCTCTTTCTTCTGGTTAGCTCACTCTGGGAGAAGCCAGCCTCCATGTTTTGAGAATCCTCAAGTAGTGCTGTGGAGAGGCCCCTGTAGCAAGGAAATAAGTTCCCTGACTAAAAGGATAGGATTAAACTGGCAGCCACATGAGCCACATAGGAAGTAGATATTCCTGCCCCACTAATCCTTCAGGTAACTAAGTCATCAAAGAACTGGATGCAAATAGCAAGATGGAGGAAGCACAAATGTAAAGTCTCAAAAGGGTAACAAATTGTGCCATATAAAGTGTGTTGAAAATGCCAAATGATAGTCACTATGATTACAGCATAATGAAAAGGGGGTGAGTAGAAAGAGAAACCAGATGGTGAGGTAGACTTACCAGCTGAAATTCAGTTACTGTCACTTCCAGGTACCAGTACCCATCTGGTATCTCAAAAAAGGATTACTCAAATCATAAAGCTAAAGAAACAGCCATTTCTACTTATTTAGAACATTTCTGGAAGTCACATTCACATTGCACTTGCTTGACATTTAATCAGATTTTTAGTTTGGCAAAAATGATAGGTTGAAGTTGCTCAGTGTAAGTCATAACACCTCATTTGATAGCTTCCTGAATAGATGAAAGTATTATATCCATTTCAATTCATTCTTTCAATTCATGTCCATGAGTACCAACTAAAATATGATTGCTGTTACATGCAAAAAAAAAAAAAAGAGTATAACCTCTGCAATACTACCAGAACTTTATTGCTATTATTTTTCCAAGATATGAACTGAATAACTCCTTATGTGTTTCTTCCTCTATCACTCATATGCTTATGGAGAGGAAACAATCATTATTTATACACTTAAAGATACATCCAGGCTCAAAATGGAGGATACATTAATAGTTTCAATAAAAATAAAAATGCTTTCATTTACATTTTCATTTGAAAGTCAGGGATGCTAGAAACTGAAAGATGTTGATTCTTATCTCACTTTATACAGAGGCCTCACTCTCCTTTCTTAAAATAGAGCTGACTGAGGGAAGGAAGCCCTTAATTTCAGCTATGTTATTAAGTCTTCTACCTGCTTCAACTCAAGAACTCTTATATGCCATCATATTCAAGATGTGTTTTAAATGGGCTGGGAAGCAGCTTACCTCAGGAAAAAAAAAGAAATTTGTAAAGAGAAAAAAGGAGATAGGTAGTCTTGAAACTTAATCTATAAATTAAGCCCATAATGAATCTCAACAGGGATACATAAAACTACTTTAACAATCACCATAGCTCCTTGTGTTGATTAAATGCATTACATACATATTTTTAAGGGACTTGACTGGAGGTCTCAAGCTAGGTGAAGAAAAAAATGGATTGGGTTGAGGTTGATCAGCTTTGAAACAGATGAGGTGAAAAAGGAAATGCACATAGAACTCACCAAAGCACTGTCTGGTGCAGAGTGAATCATGATCATATATATTATTAAGGTCCCATTACAAGGAAGAATGCTTAACTGTAGGGGAGAAGAATTTGCCACCCTAAGTGTCTCTTTGGTATGAGGATTAATTTAAGTTCATTTTTTACAAGACTTATTTATTTGAGAAAGAGAGAGAGCATGAATGAGCATGGGGGAGGGGTAGAGAGAGAGAGAAAGAATCTCAAGCATATTCCCTGCTGAGTATAGAGCCCAATGTGGGGCTGGATCTCAGGATCCTGAGATCATGACCTGTGCCAAAACCAAAAGTTGGATGCTCAAATGACTGAGCTACCCAGGTGCCCCGCAGGTTGATTATTTTTAAGAAACAGAAGACCCTGTCCCATCCATGTTGATACAAAAGTTGGGTATTCATCCTTTCTGATGGAGGCATAATATTCCATTGTATTTATGGACCATATCTTCTTTATCTATTCATCTGCTGAAGGGTATCTGTATCTTGGCTCTTTCCACAGTTTGGTGATGGGCCATTGCTGCTATGAAGATTGGGGTACAGATGGCCCTTCTTTTCACTACATCTGTATCTTTGGGGTAAATACCCAGTAGTGCAATTGCAGGGTCATAGGGAAGCTCTATTTTTAATTTCTTAAGGAATCTCCACACTGTTTTCCAAAGTGGCTGCATCAACTTGCATTCCCACGAACAGTGTAAGAGGGTTCCCCTTTCTCCACATCCTCTCCAACACTTGATGTTTATTGTCTTGTTAGTTTTGGCCTTTCTAACTGGTGTAAGGTGGTATCTCAATGTGGTTTTGATTTGAATCTCCCTGATGCTGACTGAAATTAGTCAAGCATAGAGTCAATTATCATATGGTTTCACTTACTTGTGGAGCATAAGGAATAACATGGAGGACATTAGGAGAAGGAAAGGAAGAGTGAATGGGAAATCAGGAATGGGGGAAATTGGAAGGGGAGATGAACCACAAGAGACTGTGGACTCTGAGAAACAAACTAAGGGTTTTGGAGGGGAGGGGGATGGGGGATGGGTGAGCCTGGTGGTGGGAATTAAGGATGGTCCATATTGCATTGAGCACTCGGTGTGGTGCATAAACAATGAATCTTGGAACACTGAAAAAATAAAATTAAAAAAAAAAAAAAGAAAAAAAAAGAAACAGAAGACCCAGTTAGCTCTTCTTTTTATCTCCCCCATAAATGCCTTAAAGAATTTAGAGGACTTGCTCCAGGAAGAGTGCTATCACATAGATAATTACATTATACTATAAACTACTGTGGTAAATAGGGGGGAATCTAGCAAAGGCTGTTTGTTAAAGTTCCTCTCTGTGTCTCAATGTTTCTGTATGGCCAGCAAACATTTGTTTACCAAGTATTTATGCTTGGTGGTCTTCCTACAAATTGCTTTCCTTCCCTTTGAAGTCCCAGACCCCTACACCCTTCTCCTTAGCTCTAGATGGCTGATATACCTCATTTTGCCTAAATGCCTTTCGAATCTTTCATGTGTATGTGGATTCCACCTATGTACAAAATCAATTTTTCTTCTGTCATTTTAATTATTTAACCTGCCCAAAAGAATTAAGAGAGGGAGGGGAGGAATTTCCCCTGCCCAATACTACCTTACAGTTGAAGGACACTTCTGAAGACTCTCTTACCAGAATCCATGCTTCCTTAGCCGTATTTGGGTTATAGTATGGTTTCTCACTATACATCTGTCTAAAAACATATATTTTAGTCATCTCAACACATGTTCTATTACATAGGAACACTGGTATACAGATGTAGGTTGATAGATATAGTTTTAATTTTATAATTAAAATTTTTTCACATAATTGTAAGCTTGGTAAGTATAAATCTAATTTTGAGTAATGAATCTATTATTTTTATGCTCTTGAGATCCATTATCTGAACCAAAATGTCCATAGACATGAGCCTATACAATGGTAAGTTAAACGAAATAATGTCCTCCAATAATAACTTTGGGTATATGGCCTTCATTGTTTTTTAAATATTTACATTGCTTTGTCTTTCTTTCAAGTTTATTAAGAATCACTTGACAAATTTTTCTCAATGGATCTCCTCTCGGTTTCTTTCTCTTTGGGAGGGGCTCCCCCAACACACTCAAGCTCAGCTCACAGATGCACAGAACAGATTGGTGGTTGCCAGAGTTCAGAGATGGGGATGGGGTGAAATGGGTGGAGGGAATCAAAAGGTACAAACTTCTAGTTATAAAATAAATGTCATGGGGATATAATATATAGCATGGTGACTATAGTAAAAAAAAATACTGTATTATTTAATTGAAAGTTACCAAGAGAGTAAATCTTATCAAACATACATACAAAAGTCTATACCTATGTATGGTCATGAATGTTAACCAGACACTGTGGTGATTACATGTATTCTGTAATACATGCAGATATGAAATCATTATGTCCTACAGCTAAAACCAATGTAATGCTGTATGATAATTAAAAATGAACTTTCAGTAAAGCAGATTTAAAAGAGACTTCATGGTCAATCACTATTTTTACTTCACTGATGTAAGTAATCCCTCCAAGTCTATTGAAATTAAACAATTTGCAAGCAAATTGGTCTTACTATGGTAATTTTTGATAAAAATGGAGATGATTACAGACAGAAAAATTATGTCTCAGTAATATACCTTTGTGGATATCAGATTCTAGTGCTGTTAATGGCATTGAGGTTTTGTTTTTCCCTATAATTGGACTGGATTCTAAATTCTTTTGATTTCTTCCACTATTTTGCCAGAAATCTCAAAACTAATATTTCTAGTTTTCTCTCACTGTTTTAACTTGGAATTACTATGAAATTAAAACTGCGTTTTCCTGAAGTCATGCAAACTAAAGCTGGACAACGTATAATATAAGCTTCAGAAAAATCACCATAAAAACTCATGTGTTGGCAATATTTGTGCCTATTGCTATAATAGGCCACTCAATGAAGTACAATGGAACACTTGATGACATCATCAAAATACATTCAAATTGCAAACTAGTAAAATCTATGAGACTAAAACTGCCATCCTCAATTTATTATCTGAACATGATTCAAATTCAACTCTAGAAATTTTCTAAACTGGCTGCTCTCCAAACTCCAAAAGTAAACTTATAATTTGTTTGGACTATTACCTTTGTTATTCTTTTGTTTCCATAGAAATGCCTCTCATTGAATTATCTGATTGTTCACATAATAGAGAGGCATAATTTAGGTGGAAGCTCACGTATAATGTCATCTGAAATAAAATAACTTCATTTCCATCCTGTCCTAAATAATCATTAGGATATATGTTTGCTAATACATCATGCTTTGACTAGGCAAATAACTTTTAAAAATTATAACCAACTTAAGAAGTATATAGCAGTCAACAAAACAAAGAGGCAACCCACGGAATGGGAGAAGATATTTGCAAATGACAGTACAGACAAAAGGTTGATATCCAGGATCTATAAAGAACTTCTGAAACTCAACACACACAAAACAGATAAACATGTCAAAAATGGGCAGAAAACATGAACAGACACTTCTCCAATGAAGACATACAAATGGCTATCAGACACATGAAAAAATGTTCAACATCACTAGCCTTCAGGGAGATTCAAATTGAAACCACATTAAGATATCACCTTACACCAGTTAGAATGGCCAAAATGAGCAAGACAGGAAACAACATGTGTTGGAGAGGATGTGGAGAAAGGGGAACCCTCTTACACTGTTCGTGGGAGTGCAAGTTGGTGCAGCCTCTTTGGAGAACAGTGTGGAGATTCCTTAAGAAATTAAAAATAGAGTTTCCCTATGACCCTGCAATTGCATTACTGGGTATTTACCCCAAAGATACAGATGTAGTGAAAAGAAGGGCCATCTGTACTCCAATGTTTATAGCAGCAATGGTCACGGTCGCCAAACTGTGGAAAGAACCAAGATGCCCTTCAACGGACGAATAGATAAGGAAGATGTGGTCCATATACGCTCTGGAGTATTATGCCTCCATCAGAAAGGATGAATACCCAACTTTAGTAGCAACATGGACGGGAATGGAAGAGATTATGCTGAGTGAAAGAAGTGAAGCAGAGAGAGTCAATTATCATATGGTTTCACTTATTTGTGGAGCATAATAAATAGCATGGAGGACATGGGGAGATGGGGAGGAGAAGGGAGTTGAGGGAAATTGGAAGGGGAGATAAACCATGAGAGGCTATGGACTCTGAAAAACAATCTGAGGGTTTTGAAGGGGCGGGGGGGGGGTGGGAGGTTGGGGGAGCCAGGTGGTGGGTATTATGGAGGGCACGTATTGGATGGAGCACTGGGTGTGGTACATAAACAATGAATTCTGTTATGCTGAAAAGAAATAAATTTAAAAAAATAGAAGTATATAGCAATACAGACCTACCTCAAGAAGCATGAAAAATCTCAAACAACCTAACCTTATACTTAAAGGAACTAGAAAAAGAACAACAAAATCTAAAACCAGCAGAATGAAGGAAATAATGAAGATTGGAGCAAAAATAAGTGATAGAGAAACCAAATCCAAAACCAAAACCAAAACAAAACAAAACAAAACAAAAACAGGACAGAACAATGAAACCAGGAGATGGTTCTTTGGAAAATGTCAATGAAACTGATAAACCTCTAGTAAGACTTATCAAAAAGAAAGGACCCAAGTAAAGAAAATCACAAATGAGGGAGGAGAATCAGCAACAAACACAACACAGGAACACAATTCTTTCTTTCTTTCTTTCTTTCTTTCTTTCTTTCTTTCTTTCTTTCTTTCTATTTTAATAGGAAATGCAGAAGAAATCTTGCATTCTTTTTTTAATTTATTTTTTATTTTTTTAAAAGATTTCATCTATTCATTTGACAGAGATCACAAGTAGGCAGAGTCAGGCAGAGAGAAAGTAGGAAGCAGGCTCCCTGCTGAGCAGAGAACCGGATGTGGGGCTCAATCCCAGGACCCTGGGATCAGGACCTGAGCCAAAGGCAGAGGCTTTAGCCCACTAAGCTACCCAGGTGCCCTTTTTTTTTTTTTTTTTTAAAGATTTGACTTACTTGACAGAGCAAGAGAGCATAGTCAAGGGGAGCGGGAGGTGGAGAACAGGCTCCCCACTGAGGAGGGAGCTCGATGCGGGGCTTGATCCTATAAAAATGAAACAAGAAGAAATAGAAAACCTGAACAGACTGATAACCAGCAAAGAAACTGAATCAGTAATCAAAAAATTCCCAAAAAACAAAGTCCAGGATCAGATGACTTCACAGGTGTATTCTACCAAGCATTTAAAGAAGAGTTAACACCTACTCTTCTCTAAGTATTCCAAAAAATAGAAAAGGAAGATGAACTTCCAAATTCATTCTATGAGGCCAACATTTCCCTGACAACAAAACCAGACAAATCTACACTAAAAAAGAGAACTACAGGTCAATAACTCTGATGAACATAGATGCAAAAATCCTCAACAAGGTATTAACAAACTGAATCTAAAAACACATTTAAAAAAATCGGGTGCCTGGGTGGCTCATTCAGTTAAGTGTCTGCCTTCGGCTCAGGTCATGATCCATCAGTCCCAGGACTGAGTCCTGCATCAGGCTCCCCACTCAGGGTGGAGTCTGCATCTCCCTCTCACCCTCCCCCTTCTCATGCTCTTTCTTTGCCACTCTCTCTCTCTCTCTCAAATAAATCTTTAAAAAAAATCATTCACCACATCAAGTGAGATTTATTCCTGGGTTGCCAGGATGGTTCAATATTCAGAAATCAATCAATGTGTTATACCACCTTAATTAAAAAAAAAAGGAATAAGAACCAAAGGACCCTTTTGACAAATGTGGAAAAAGCATTTGACAACGTACAACATCCATCCATGATAAAAGCCCTCAACCAAGTAGGTTTAGAAGAAACATACTTCAACATAATAAAGGCCATCTATGAAAAATCCACAGCTAACATCCTTCTAAACAGGGAAAAATTGAGAGCTTTGGATGTCCACTCTTACCACTGTTATTTAAGACAGTACTGGAAGTCCTGGTCTCAATAATCAGACAACAAAAAGAAATAAAAGATAACCAAATTGGCAAGGAAAAAGTCAAACTTTAACTGTTTGCAGATGACATGATACGATATATACAAAACCCAAAAGACTTCACCAAAAAACTTCTAGAGCTGATACATGAATTCAGTAAAGTTGCAGGATACAAAATCAACATACAGAAATCTGTAGCATTTCTACACACTAATAGTGAAGCAACAGAAAGAGAAATTAAGGACTCAATCCCATCTACAAATGCACCAAAAACTGCAAGATACCTCATAAGAAACCTAACCAAATCGGTGAAAGATCTGTACTCTGAAAACGATAAAACATTCATTAAAAAAATTGAAGAGAACACAAAGAAATGGAAAGACATTGCATAGTCATGAAAAGTATTGGTAAGATGTCTATACTACCCAAAGAAACTTATGAATTTAATTAAATTTCTACCAAAATACCAACTGCATTTTTCAGAGCTAGAACAAACAAGCCTAATATTTTTATGGAGCCACAAAAGACCCAGAATAGCCAAATCTATCTTATAAAAGAAAAGCAAAACTCGTAGCATCACAATTCTGGACTTCAAGTTATACTACACAAAGCTATAACGATCAAGACAGTATGATACTGACACACAAAAAAGATCAATGTAACAGAAAACCTAGAAATGAACCCACAACTATGTGGTCAATTACTCCTCCACAAAGCAGGAAAGAATACCCAATGGAAAAAAGACAGTCTCATCAACGAATGGTGTTGGTAAAACTTGATGACAACATGCAAAAGAAGGAAACTAGATTACTCTCACTATAAACAAAAAATAAACTCAAAATGTATTAAAGACCTAAATGTGAGGTCTGAACCATAGAAGTGCTTGAAGAAAGCACATGCAGTAATTTCTCTGACATGGGCTGTTATCAACTTTTTTCTAGATGTGTCCCCTGAGGCAAGGGAAACAAAAGCAAAAATAAACTATTGGGACTATAGCAAAATAAAACGCTTCTGCTCAGCAAAGGAAACAATCTACAAAACTAAAAGGCACCTACAGGATGGGAGATATTTGCAAATAACATATCTGATAAAAGGTTAGTATCCAAAACTTATAAAGAACTTATAAAACTCAACATCCAAAAATCAGTTAATCAAATTAAAAAACTCCACAAGTGGGGCGCCTGGGTGGCTCAGTAGGTTAAAGCCTCTGCCTTCGACTCAGGTCATGATCCCGCAGTCCTGGGATCGAGCCCCGCATCCGGCTCTCTGCTCAGTGGGAAGCCTGCTTCCCCCTCTCTCTCTGCCTACTTGTGATTCTGTCTGTCAGATAAATAAATAAAATCTTAAAAAAAAAACTCCACAAGTAAGTGAAAAATAAGGAATATCATGGAGGACATTAGGAGGAAAGGAAAAGTGAATTGGGGGAAATCGGAGGGGGAGACAAACAATGAGAGACTGTAGGCTCTGAGAAACAAACTGAGGGTTTTGGAGGGGAGCGGGGTGAGAGGTTGGGTGAACCTGGTGGTGGATGTTAAGGAGGACAGGGATTGCATGGAGCACTGGGTGTGGTGCATAAACAATGAATCTTGGAACATGGAAAAAATAAAATTAAAATTTAAAAAATGGGCAGAAGACAAAAACAGACATTCTTCCAAAGAAGACATACAGATGGCTAATAGATACATGAAATGAAGCTCAGCATCACTGATGATTAGGGAAAGGCAAATCAAAACTATAGTGAGGTATCAGCTCACACCTGTCAGAATGGCTAAAATCCACAACACAAGAAACAACAGGTATTGGTGAAGATGTGGAGAATGAGGAACCCTCTTGCACTATTGGTAGAAATGCAAACTGGTGCAGGCACTATGGAAAACAGCATTGCAGTTCCTCAAAAAGTTAAAAACAGAAAGACCTTACAATCCAGTAATCCCACTACTGGCTATTTACCCAGAGAACACAAAATTACTAATTCAAAGGGACACGTGCACCCTGATGTTTATAGCAGCATTATTTACAATAGCCAAATTAAAGAAACAGCCAGGTATCCATTAACTGCTGGATAAAGAAGATGTGGAGTGTATATATCATGGAATATTATTCAGCCATAAAAAGGTATGAAATCTTTAGATTTGCAACACAGTTGAAGCTAGAGAGTATTATGCTAAGTGACATAAGTCAGTGAGAGAAAAACAAATACCATGTGATTTCACTCATATGTGGAATTTAAAACGAATAAAGAGAAAAAAAAAAAGAGAGGGGGCAAACCAAGAAACATGCTTAACTATAGAGAACAAACTGATAATTTACCAGAATGGAGACGGGTTGGGGGCAGGAGATGGGTGAAACAGGTGATGGGGATTAAGGAGTGCAATTGTTGTGACGAGCACTGGGTGATGGCTAAAAGTGTTCCATCACTATATTGTGATGGAGTGAATAATATGCAGAAACTAATAATATGCTGTAAACTAAGTGGAATTCAAATAACAACTTAAGTTATTTTAGTTGTTTTATTGTTAGTTATTTTATCGTTATTTTATTGTTAAATCGTGGCTCCTCGGAAGCTCTGCTCTGGGGAATTTTCCAACCCTTGGCTATTTTTCTCCTAATCGTCATCAAATTAATCTCTCTAACGTGTTGTATACTCTCAAAGGTTTTAAATGCCTATCTTTAAATGCCTATTGGCAGGCACTCACACACCAAATGGTAGCCACCAGGATCAAACAACTGAATGCAACAAACAATAATCACATGAATGATGAAGACAGTGACTACATGACCCTCTGGTCTGATGACTCAACTAGTGAAAACAGCCGATGTGATTCTTTGACTTGATTTCATCACTGGTGGTAACTGAGAATAACACTATATGCATTAGTCACACTTAACCTACTGAATGACCAAGAGGAGAGGTAGAGGTGGGGATTGTTAAAATCAAAAACAAATGGATACCCAGAGACCTTGAAAATTCCCTGAGCAGGCAAAGTCAGTTTAGTCATACAAAGCTTAATTTAGTTATTTTGCAAAACTAACTTGTGTCATTTCTTGCTCCTTGGGAAATCATAAGCAAAACTTAAACTGTTTCGTAAGGTTGTTATGAGGTAACCACTGACCAATTCCCCAACCTTTAAGAAAATTCTAACATGATAACTGATCACTTTTAAGAATGAAGAGTCACCACTTTCTTACTGTATAAGCTGCTTTATAACAATATACTACAGAACCTCCATGTTTTGGTTTAAGCAGTAGGGGTTGGTGAACTGTCTTTTAGTGTGTGCACAGTAAACTTTACTAATTACCACTTCAGTGATTCTCTGATTTTACTTCTGCTATTTCTAAATTTTTGACTTTTGACAAAAAGACTCTCCCATGGGAAAGCACCACCCCTGCAGCATCAGTGTGACTACACACAGGGAGGCAGGGTGTGTCCTGCCACCTTACAGACCTCCAGATGGAAGTTCAAAGACCTTTATGGCCACTAGTCTGTTCAAGAACTGGTAGCCCAAGAGCCTTTGAAGCTCTAGGCTGCCTATTTGCAAAGAAACCTCTGGCTCTATCAGCAATCATTCCTCCCACATGCTAGAGCCTAGAGACACTTTCAGAAACCCAAGTGATGTAAAAATCCACAGTTCCTGCTAAGCCATCAGTAGGACTAGCACTTCAAGCCTAAGTCCAGTCCACCCTTTGAGCCCAAGAGTGTTCCGCAAACCTACCTCCCACCTTGGTGCTACCAGGAGCCCTTCTGGACACTTTCTACCCTGGGGATGGTGCCCTAAGGGCCCTTTCTGAGATCAAACTGTACACAAACTGTCTTACAGAATATCCTTATGGTAGCAAGTTCCCTTACTGTAGAATACAAGGATCTGCCGGCAATCATCCTTCTCAGATGGCGAGGCCTCATGTATCCTTTTGGTCATCTTAATTACAACATGGTAGTGCCCCTAGAAATCTTTTGGCAACAAGACTTCCTGCCAAGGCTTCCTGCCTAGGCTACCGCAGCCTATATGAATGCTGAGGAACTGAGTGCTCTTAGGCCCATCCACTATGAAAACGAGAGCATTTTGGCTTATAATATTGGCATCCAGCAGAGGAAGCATGAGTCTTTCAACCCTCTACCAGCTCATAAGCTCAGGAATCATGAGCCTTCTCACTTACTGTCTCTTTCTCTCTAGTTCAAGTACCCGGAACCTTCCTGCCAGGAACCTGCCTGCTCTTCAAGTTTCCACAGATCCTTCAGTTCCCCAGGAAGTTCTCAGGTGCTTACTAAGCTGTAAACAGGCCTTTTGGTCTGGAGACATCTCTGCTCTGGCGGCTTGACTATTCTGACACTTTTCTACTACTTTGCTGGTGTCACGGGGTAGAAATATGCGGCAAGGAGGTGAGATAGCACATGTAGTGCTAGCAGCCCTGCCCAAATCCCTTGCTTTTGGAATACATGGTCGTTTTTGGAACTAAACTTCCAGTTCCCTGAAGCCAGGGCCCCTCCCCTTCTGTCCAGCATACTAACAACATTAGCATCACAAAAGCCCTCCAGCCCTAAACTGTCCAGGGGTGTTCTTTCTGCTAGGGACCCTGGGGTTTTCTGGCCATTATTTTGCCTGACTGCTCATGATTCCTACTGGCTCATTATTAATCTAAGCTTTTTCTGTAACCATACTTCCTCCTTCTGCCCTTACCTGCCTGAGTATCCTGAGGAAGATTCCAACCACCAATTCAGCTGCCTCACTAGAATTCCAGAACTCCTTCTGGTCCATCATCATCAAGGAAGTATGTATTCTTCAGACCATGCTCTTTCCTTGAGCCTATGGAACCCAGAGACCTTGGGCATTTAGGACCCCTGGAGTTCTTGCAGACAGGTTCTGTCCAAGGCAGTGGCATTCCAGGAGCACTTCAGACATTTTCTGTCCTGGAACTGGTAACTTGTGGGTCCTTTATGAACTGTTCCTGCATACTGAATTCTGGGGGAGCCCTTATGGGCACTAGCTTTCTGTGGATACATGGCCTTATAAGAAACCATCCATCTAGAACACTGGTTTCAGTACCCTACCTCCATTTGAGTGGTGCCCTGAGGTGGCCTTCCAGCCACCAGAATTCCTGCCAGCTAGGGCTCTAAAATTTCTGCCAGCCCTTGGCCTATATGCATACTAGTGAGTCTAAGGTTCTTTAATAACCAGATAGCCTACCTGCCTGTGATATAAAGAAAGGCACCCTTGGTCATGGCACTGGCCACTGGCAGAAGAGTGGGTTTCAACCACATTTTAGTCAGCAGGCAAACTGATAAAGTGAGAACCTCCTCAGCCACCATTCACCCATACAGTTGGTGCCCTGCCAACAACCTAACTCCTCCATAAGGTTCCGGTGATACCTCAGACCACGCCTCCCCACCCCACGAAGGGTTCTTATTGGTGGAAGTATGGGCTCCTACCAGGGTATCAGCAGCAATCAGCCCTTACATCCTGGGTACATTGAGCCATCGCTCACTTTAACAGCTCAGAGCCCTAGTATGTACATGCCTGACACTTCAATGGTGCCCTGTGGTGGGCACATCCGGACATCATGTCCCTGACACTGCTGCCTGATGGCCCTTTGGACAACCAAAATGCCAGCGCACCATGGTCCTGTGACCAGAATTAAGAACCCTTCCTGTGGAATATACAGCCCTACTGGAAACCATACTAACAGTTCACTGGAGCTTGGGGTCCCCTTTGGCATGACATATTCGTACCATGAGGGCCATTCCAGCCCTTAAAGTTTCCATGTCTTTCCTGCCCATACTCCATATGGGAATAAGATTTCTCTGAGGAACTAAGGAATTTGAGCACTTTTGGCCACCCTCCTTACCCAAGTGCCATTGCTCTGGTGAACCCTGGACCACCAAAAGTTGCCTTGTTCTAGGGTTCTACCCCTCCTTCTGGCATCAGTGTGCCATTCATATACATACCCTTATAACCATCACTCTCCCCAAAGGCTGTGGAATTCAGGGTGTTCTGCACATCTGGTCCATTTTGATCTATAGAAACCTGGGGGTTCTTCTGGAATCACTGGTCTAGGCGATAGCACTCACAAAGGACGTTTAGACACATTCTACCCTCATGTTGTTGATCTGTGGGTCCTTTCTGAGACTAGAATTCCTGTGCATAGCCCTTTTGTGCACCAGCCTGCACTCTTGCTGTGCAACAGGTATCTTTATTAACAATCACATATCTAGAACTCTAGCGTACAGGGCTCCTTTTTGCCACCAAAACTGTATCTGGGTGTTGACCTAGGAAAACTTCCGGCCATCAAGAGTGCTGCCATTTAGGGTTCTCCGTTTTCTACAGGCTCACACTCTATACACTCTGGGGGAACTCAGGGTTCTTTAGTGACCTGTCTGGCTATCTGAGCAGAAAGGAAGTTTCAGTCACAGTTCTACTATCCTGTAGCAGAATCTTGAGCACTTTAGGCCATCAGTTAGCCCTCAAGCTCAGGATTCCTGAACCTTCACAACCACCATCTTGCTCTATCTTGGAGGAACTGGACAATTTTCCTTCCAACAACCTCCTGATTAAGTGGGGATTATTAAGGATTATTCATGCCCCCATATCGTCTTTATGCAGTAGGGTCATGGGCCCCTCCTACTTGGCTTTCACAAGGATTAGCTCTTTTGGTCTGGGTCATTCTCAGTCCCCAGGACTTTTCCAGATATGTACTTATCACCATATTGATGCCTGGGTGAGCCCTTTCAGAAAACATCTTACCTGGCATTGCAGTCCTGGGGGCCCTTTTGTATCCAGACTTCCTGTGTAATAGAATAGTATGGACCAAAGTAATAATTCATGTTGAGGAATATATGCCTCTACTGGAGACCATACTTGTACTCTCATTGTATTAGTGTCATGAGTGCCCTTATGTCACCATAAATTTTGGGAGTCCTTCCTGCAGTACATGGACATGTTGGGGAACTGGGGTTTCTGGCCATCAATTTAAATGTCTGCTAATTGAAACTGAATTAGCATTGGTCAAAGTTCAGGGCTCCTGCTAGAATAACTTGAGCCTTTTGGATCCAGGTTCTGAGCTTCTCAGACACCATCTTTCCCTACCCCTTACTTCTCCCATGTCCCCATTTTGTGTCCCAGGGAAATATTCCAAACAACAAAGTGGTCCTTCACTAAGCTTCTAGGGCTCCTTCTGGCCTTGAGTCATCACATATGCCTGAGAATCAAATATTATTTGCATACCACCCTGGCTGCATGGTGAAGACCCTAGAAGTCTTAGAGTCACTGGATAGGCCTGGAACTGGGTAACTCATGGCCCTTTCTGTCCTTAGCTACTCTGTTTGCAGTGGAACCTAAAATCCTTTTGGCCAAGAGTCTCCTACAAAGGAGTGTATCTACAGACCTTCCCATCACCATCTGGCCTGGCCTGTGGGATTCCCAATGTCCTTATAGCCCCTAGCCTGTGATATGGAGAATAATATACCTTCTGACCACCACCTACCCTGTAGACTGTATAAGCAAAGGTCCATTAGGGATCATTTCCATCCTGACTTCTAGTATTGGAGGTGGGGGGTGTAGTTTCCAGGCATAAGCTATCCCATCTCTTCCAGGGACACTGGAAACACTTTCAGATATGTTCTGTCCTGGAGCTGGTGTCTTGGGGGATCCTTCCTAGGCTGCTTATACACTAGTTCTAGGAAATATCTTAAGGTTACTAGTCTGCTTAGTGCTTGGAACATAGTACCCTGTAAGCAATCATCCATAACTCTGGTACAAGAGGGCCCCTTCTGCCACCACATCACCATCTAGACAATGTATCCAGAAACTTTCAGGCCTCCACACTTCCTGACAGTTAGGGTTCTGGGATACCTACTGGTCCCCAGCCTGTATTTCTTCCAGGAAACTGAGGGTTCTTAAGCAACCAGCTTGCTATCAGCAGTAAAAAGAGAGAATTTTCCTCTCACAGCACTAATCACCCTCCCCCCCCCAACACACACGAACTGTAAGCCTTTCAGGCCTTCAGTCAGCTCGCAAGCTAGGGGTTAATGAGCCCTCTTAGCCACCATCTGTGAGTGCCCCAGGAAACCTTCCTGCCACCAAATTTACCTCTTGCCAATGATCTGAGGATCATTCAAACCACGCTTATGTGGTAGAAACATGAGCTCTTAGTCATAGGTCATCAGCCTTATGCCCCTTTTAGGTCTGCATCCATTTTGATTTCTCAGGCCTTGGAACTTTTCTGGATGTGTGCTTGCTACCATGCTGGTGACACAGGGGTTTACTTCCCTCTCATCCATTGTCTAGCCTTCATGCAAGTGCTCCAAGGAAACCCCACCCCTTCTACTCCCTAGGATTCTAGGGATCTTTCAAGCTCCCAGATTGTCTTTAAGTGATGGACTTAAAGGGTCTTCCTCCTAGGCCATCAGCAAGACAGGGCCTTTCTGCCTGAGTTCCATTGTGCCCTCTCAAGTTCTAGGACTCTTTCTGACACTTACTGATGGTTTGCTGTTGCTGCGGGTAGAACTTCTGGACACCATCTTCCCTGTGAAACCTTCTGATGACCAAAATGCCCACAGGCAAATCACATGCCATAGATTATACAAATGTTTTGAAAACCATAATTTCAGCATATTGGCACCCTCTGGCCCCTGTTATTCCCATGATATTAGTGTCAGGAGGGCCTTTCTAGCTCTAAAATTAAGGGAGAAATTAGAGGGTTAACAAGAATAGTTGAAGACTTCAATACTCCACTTTCAGTAATGAACAGACTATCTAGACAAGAACAATAATGATATATAGGGCTTGAAATCTCGATGAGCCAACTAGAGCTAGCATATATGTATAGAAGACACCACCCAACAGTAGCAGAATATGCATTCTTTTCCAGTGCACATAAAACATTCACTAGGATAGACCATGTGGTAGGCCATAAAAAAAAGTCAAAATCCATCAGAGATAAGGTAACAGGGAAAACTGATGCCCCTCATATTTTAGTGACACACAGGCAGGAACAGACAACTTGCAGAAGCCCAAGAGCAGAAACAACGACTGGAGCCATTATCAGTACCTTTTATCCATCACATCATGACTGCTTTTGAACAAAATAATTACAAGTCATACCAAAAGACAAGAAACAAAACTGAAGGAGATGTAGCAAGTATCAAAACGAGACACAGCAGGGCAAGGACTAGTATTAACAAGAGACACCCTCGGGGCGCCTGGGTGGCTCAGTGGGTTAAGTTGCTGCTTTCGGCTCAGGTCATGATCTCAGGGTCCTGGGATCGAGCCCGCATCGGGTTCTCTGCTCAGCAGGGAGTCTGCTTCCTCCTCTCTCTCTGCCTGCCTCTCTGCCTGCTTGTGATCTCTCTCTGACAAATAAATAAATGAAATCTTAAAAAAAAAATACAAGAGACACCAAACCACTGATGTAAGAAGCTGAAAGGACACCAAGCAGTATAAATACCAAAAAGTCTGCTACTAGGTATAGCATAAACAAACTTCAGAAATTCAAAAACAAAGAGAATATATTGAAAGAAGCCAGAAAGGGGAAAATCACCTTATATATAGAGAAGCAAGAATAAGAATTATACCAGTCTTCTCTTTAAAAGCATGGAAGCAAGATGAGAGTAAAATGAAATGTTTACTATATTCAAAGAAAAAAACACACCAAACTAGAATTCTGTATCCAGAGAAATTACCCTTTAGAAGTGAAGGAGGAAAAAAACTACTTTCTCAGACTAACAAAAACTGAGGTAATTTGTAGTCCATATACTTGCCTTACTAGAAATGTTACAAGAAACTCTTCAGAGAGAAGAAAAATTATATAGGCAAGAAACTCAGATCTACATAAACAAAAGAATACTGTTAGAGAAGGAACACTCACTTTAGATATCAATAGACTAAATATACCAATTAAAGCAAAGAAACTGGCAGAATAGTAAAATAAAGACAAATTATCTATGTATCTTCCATAGAAACTCATTTTAAAAGCACAGATAGATTTAAAATGAAGGGATCAAGATAGATATTATGCACTAAAACCAATAAAAAGAAAGGTGGGGTAGCTATATTAATTTCTGACAACATAGACATAAAAGTAAGGAAAATTACAGAGATAAAGAGGAGCATTAAATAATGATAAAACAGTCAATCTTCCAAGAAGTCATAACAGTCCCTAATGTATGTACAATTAAAACACAGCATCAAACTACATAAGGCACAAGCTGACAGAACTGCAGGGAGATATACATGAATCCACTCTTAGGAATGGAGATTTAAACACCCCTCAAGCAGTAATTAATAGAATCAAGAGGCAGAAAATATGTAAGAATGGAGTTCAGCTAAATAATACCAATCAAATGGATCTAACTTACCTTAAAAAATAATTCATCCAACTCAGCAGAATACATTTTCATCAGGTTGATACTGAACATTCGCAAAGACAAGCCGCATTCTGGGCTATAAAGCACAAGGTAACAAGTTTCAAATATTATAAATAATTATAATTATGAAATAATAAAATTTACATAGTATATATTATGTTATTACATGGTTTATATCATACAATGTATAATTATAATTATATAATGTATAATTATAACATATAATTATATAATATGTATATATAAAATAATATATATTGTGCTCTCAGATCACAATAAGTTAAACTAGATATCAGTAAGAGAAAGGTACCCAGAAAATCCCTAAACACTCAGAAATTAAATAACACACTTCTAAATAATACTTGGTTAAATAATAAGTCTCAAGAGAAACTAGACATTTTGAATTTAAAAGAATTTGAAATGAAAATGAGAATACAACTTACCAAAATTGTATGATGCAGCAGAAGTGGTGCTTAAAGGGAAATTAATAGCACAAATTAGAAGAGAAAATCAAAATCAATAATCTAAGTTTCTTCCTTAGAAAGCTAGATAAAGAAAATTAAATCCAGCATAACAAGAAAAGATAAAAATTAGCAGGATCAATGAAATTGAAACAAAATTAGCAGATAAAGTTAACACAACCAAAAGATGGTTCTTTGTAAAGATTAATAGAATTGACAGACCTCTAGACAGACTAAGAAAAACTAGGAAGAAATTACTAATATCAGCAATGAAAGGGCCAATTACTACTAATCCCATAAACATTAAAATGAAAATAGAGGACCATAATGAAAAGCTCTATGCCCACAAATCTGAAAACCTAGATGAAATGGACCAATTCTTTGAAAGACGCAATCTGCCGAGATATACACAAGAAGACAAATATCTAAATTAGCAACAATAAAAACAATGACAACAACAACAACAATAATACCTGGGACTAATAATTAGCGATCATAGCAAAGTTGCAAAGTTAGCACTATACAAATTCAGTTGCTTTCCTATGTAAAAGCAATGGACAATTGGAATCTGAAATTTAAAACATGGTGTCATTTATATTAGTACCAAAATTAAATACTTAGGTATAAATCTAACAAAATATATCCAAGACCTATATGACAAAACTAGAAAACTCTGATGAAAGAAACAAAAAATGGAGAGATATTCCATATAAATGAATAGGAGGAGTAAATATTAGAAAGGTATCAGTTCTTCCCAACTTCATTGAAAGACTCAATGCAAACTCAGTCATTATCACAGCAAGTTATTTTGTAGCTACAAGAGACCTATGAACAATGCAGGGGTTAGGGGTGCTGATCTCCATGCAGTCAATAATCCATGTATAATTTTTAATTCCCCCAATTTAACTACTAATAGCCTACTGTTGACCAGAAGCCTTAGTGATAAAATAGTCAACACATATTTTTGTATGTTATATATATTATATAGTATTCTTACAATAAAGTAAGGTGAAGAAAAGAAATGTTATTAAGAAAATCATAAGAAACAGAAAATACATTTACATTACTCTATTATAAGCAGATCATATGTAACTGGACCCATGAAGTTCAAACCCATGTTGTTCAATAGTCAACTCTGCTGCAGAACGGATTCTTAAGTTTATATGGAGAGGTAAAAGACCTGGAATAGTCAACAAAAGTATTGCAGAAGACCAAAGTCAGAAGAGTGACACTACTCAACTTAAAGTCTGAGTACACAGCTTTATTTATAAAGATAGTGTGGTAATTGTGAAAGAAAAGACAAATTAATGGAAAAGAAAAGAGAGTCTAGACATAGACCCTTTCCGGGGCGCCTGGGTGGCTCAGTGGGTTAAAGCCTCTGCTTTCGGCTCAGGTCATGATCCCAGGATCCTGGGATTGAGTCCCACATTGGGCTCTCTGCTCAGCAGGGAGCCTGCTTCCTCCTCTCTCTCTGTCTGCCTCTCTGCCTACTTGTGATCTCTGTCTGTCAAATAAATAAATAAATCTTAAAAAAAAAAAAAAGAAATAGACCCTTTCAAAATCAACTTATCTTTCATAAAGGAGCAAAGGCAACTCAATGGAGAAAGAATAGAATTTTTAACAAATGATACAGAAACAACTGGACAACTAACTTCAAAGAAATGCATTTAAATCTAGACACACATCTACCCCCATCACAATATTTAACTGGAAATGGATCAAAGAGCTAATTGTAAAACACAAAAAAATATAAATTACTAGAAGATAACATAGAAAATAATGTTGAGGGGTGGCGCCTGGGAGGCTCAGTCATTAAGTGTCTGCCTTCGGCTCAGGTCAGGATCCCAGAATCCCGGGATAGAGCCCCACATCAGGTTCTCTGCTCAGTGGGAAGCCTGCTTCTCTCTCTCTTACTCCCCCTGCTTGTTCTCTCTCTTGCTGTGCCTCTGTCAAATAAATAAATAAAATCTTAAAATAAAAAAATGTAGGTAATTCTGGTGAGTGTTGAGTTTTTAGATACAACATCAAAAACAAGAGCCATGAAAGAAAAAGTTAAACAGGAATTCATTAAAATTAAAAACTGCAGTGAAAAAGAAGCTATTAAGAGAATGAAAAGATAAGCCAGACTGGGAGAAAATCTTTACAAAACACATATCTGATTAAGGATTATTATCCAAAATATAGAAAGAACACTGAGAACTCAAAATTAAGAAAATAAGACAACTTAATAATGGGTAAAAAATATAAACACCTCACCAAAGAATATATAGGAGGGCAGTCTAGGATCCTGAACTCACTCCCTCCCATGGACACACTGAATTCATACCTACATATAGAGAAATTCCTCTCAAAAAGGAACTGAGGACTGACTGAAGAGCTTCTATACAATAAACCACAGAGAGACTACCTAGAGAAGGGTAGGAGAGAAGGAGAAAAAGTAATGATGGGAACCCCATCACTGATACAGTGACCTTCAATAGGGAGGGATATCACTGAGTGGCCTGCTCCGTGCAGAACATGGGGCTTGAACTTACTACCCTGCGATCAAAAGTTGCATGCTCTACTGACTGAGCCAGCCAGGTGTCCCCCAATAATGCTGTTTTTAAAAAGATGCCTTTGGGGCATTTGGGTAGCTCAGTTGGATAAGCATCTAACACTTGAGTTCAGCTCATGACTCCATCTCAGGGTTTTGAGGTCAAGCCCCACACTGGGCTCCACACTACGTGTGGAGCCTATTAAAAAAAAAGATGCTTTTAAAGATGTTTAGGTAACTAAAACCCTTAGACTTATACTAAATTATGTTAATTAATAGATATTCATTAAATACTTAAATCATTGTAAGTGAGATAAAATACTGAAATATTAATTGCTAGGCATAATTTTAAGGGTGTATATATTTGGATATATTAAGGAATGTATTTATTTTTGCCAAGTTCAGAAACTATACTATAAGGATATATTCCTATATCCTTTACATAACTATAAAAAACTATGAGATATTTATCTGTCAGTTTTGCTAGTCTGCTATAAAATGCTAGTGTATGATAGTTCATAATTATCCACTTACAAGTTTCCTCTATATAATGGAAATTACCAATTGTTAAAATTTATAATCAACGTATTGTATACAAGGTATGCAGAATATGTTTTTATTAAGGAAAAGAGATAGTTTTGTTCTAAGGTAAAAGTACTGGTTGTTTCAGAATGAGAAAGAAAAGTGTAGGACAAAGCTGAAAAGTTGTAAAAGGTTCATCAACAGGGAATTTTGTTGTACAGGGAGTTTTATTGTGGTCTGAACTAGCTAAGGTTGATTGATTTATTTATATGATTTCTAAAAGGGCTTTAGTATCAAATATTATATTCATGCAAAACTAGAATTTGGTTTTTCCCTCTGTTAAATTGACACAATTTTCTTAGATTATTACTCTTCTCTCTTTTTAAATTTTTTTTTGTTTTTTATTTTTATTTTTTTATTGCTCTTTTAATAAGAAGTTGTAAAAAGTTTTTCTTTATCTTCTGAGTAATCTGCTTTTTAGGCAAATAGGCTGGTTATTGTAGAATAATTTCCCATGCCCTTTGTTGACTCTATAATGTTCCTGATTGTTTAAGAAAACAAAGTGTTCTCACTTTTCAAAGATCTAAGATATCTTATAATTATGTTAGTTCCTATTTTCACTCTTAAAATCTTCTATTGTCACTTGGGTAGCCAAATATTCTATTACACTGACCCCTGGCCCCATTTAATCAAGTATTTAAATGTCCTGACAGCTTATGACATTTTGCCTTCCTCAAAGTGAATCCTAAATGTTATCTTCTGTAACTAAAACTATCTTTGCATTTCCCAGAAGGTCCCTGGAAAATCACAAAAGATTTGTTCCTTCACCTTCACCTTGTAAAAAGAAATTTGCTAGCAATAATTACGTTTATTTGATGTTTTGAGCTACATGGGAAGCACTGTAAATCAGAAGAGACACTTAGCCTTTCCTAAGATAAATGTGTATGGGTAAAAATGTTATTAATATATATAATAATAAATTAATAAATTAAATTAAATGAAGTTCCTAGATATTTATCAATGCCTTTGCTGCCAATGATACTTCTACTTATCAGAGTCCT
Organism: Mustela erminea; assembly: GCF_009829155.1. Classification (NCBI taxonomy): domain Eukaryota; kingdom Metazoa; phylum Chordata; class Mammalia; order Carnivora; family Mustelidae; genus Mustela; species Mustela erminea. The sequence continues at coordinate 23,172,270 of NC_045635.1, read as the reverse complement.
GGTGCTGCTTTTCTTAATATTAGACAACAGCAGTATAATGTTATTAATTATAATTTCAATTATTTTTTTAATGTTAACTTGATCAAATTTTACTGCTCAAAAGTAAATACAGCATGTTAGAGAGAGAATTCATAACACTAACCTATGTAATTTTATTAATACAAAGATATTTAGGAACTGCTCCAGACTTGATATTCTTTACTTGATATTCTTGATATATTCTTGGGTATAATCTAAATAATTTCTTGATATATTCATGGTATATTATATCTTAGGAATATTATATGTTACATTTGAAGATTTTTTTTCCCTGTAAACACTATATTCATTCATTTTCATAAGATAGATACCAACTTTCCTATGAAAATTGGGCTAATCACTATGTTTATAAATTTTTCTTGTCCAAAACCTTTTGGGATTGCATTCTTCATTTTGCAGGCCTTAAAACAAGCAAACATCCTGGTTAATCACATTATTTTTATAATGAGCTCATATCAGATCATTCATTTTGAAACTTATCAGTAATAAGTTAACCATAGCTATTTTGTCTTTCGTCATATAGAACATAGCTTTTGTTTTCTTATGAGGCTTCCCTGAAAGTACCTGCCATCAGCTACAGGCCAGAATGTTTATCTTCAACAAAGGACAGTCTCAGAGGCCCACAGAAAAGAACTATGCCAGCTGGGTATTCTTGGGTACAGGCTTCTGATGACATCACTGTAACAACTTTAAAACCATACCAGTGGCTAGAGTCAGGATTTCCAGAATTCTAGTGAAAAAGCAGATGGGTTCATGAGACTGGTAACCCAAATCAAATGGAACAAGAATTAATTACATAGGACTGAATGAACTGATGAAGGATGATTATAGGGTTTGTTGGGAATACTGCTGGTACTTTAATGTTCTATTTCTGCATGTAAGCTATCTCTAACTCATGACAATTTAGTAGACTACAGTTTTGCAAAAAGAATGAAACATTTATCTTTTTATCCCTGCCTGATCCCTCTATTAATCCAGAAACTCTTAACTGAGTATTCTTATTTTCATGGAAATATTATTTATTTGCACAGATTCAAAGAATGCATCTTTCTTATTAACAGAACGTATTTGGAAACATCGGTTATGCCACTGAGGCTTGTCTAGAATTTCACATTTGAGAATGAAGTTCACTTAATGAGCTACAACTAGTCACTTTTAAGGAGCTAAGGTTGATTTTATGGAACAAATGCTTAAATGGAACAAGATGGAGAGTCCAGAAATATACCCACACTTACATGGTCAATTATTCTACAACAGAGAAAGCAAGAATATACAATAAGGAAAGGACAACAAATGGTGTTGGCAAAACTGGATAGCCACAGGAAAAAGAATAAAACTGAACTACTTATTTACAAATAAATTCGGAATGGATTAAAGACCTGAAAATGTGAGACCTGAACCCATAAAACTCCTAAAAGAAAACATAGATATCACCCTTAACAACATTTTTCTGGATATATCTCCTCAGGCAAGGGCAACAACAACAAAAATTAGCTACTAGGACCACCAAAAAAAAAAAAAAAAAAAAGCTGTTGTACAGCAAAGGAAACCATCAACAAAAGGAAAGAAGCAACATACTGGATGGGAGAATATGTTTGCAAATGATATCTCTGATAAGGGGTTAATATAAAAAATATATAAAGAACTCCTACAACTCAACACCAAAAACTTTTTTTGATTAAAAAATGGTTCTTTCCATAGTTTGGCGACTATGGCCATTGCTGCTATGAACACTGGGGCACAGATAGCCCTTCTTTTCACTACATCTGTATCTTTGGGGTAAATACCCAGTAGTGCAATTGCAGGGTCATAGGGAAGGTCTATTTTTAATTTCTTAAGGAATCACCACACTGTTTTCTAAAGTGGCTGCACCAACTTGCATTCCCACCAACAGTGTAAGAGGGTTCCCCTTTCTCCAAATCCTCTCCAACACTCGCCAAACTGTGGAAAGAACCAAGATGCCCTTCAAAAGATGAATAGATAAGGAAGATGTGGTCCATATATACTATGGAATATTATGTCTCCATCAGAAAGGAGGAATGCCCAACTTTTGTATCAACATGGACGGGACTGGAAAAGATTATGCTGAGTGAAGTAAGTCAAGCATACAGAGTCAATTATCATATGGTTTCACTTATTTATGGAGCATAAGGAATAACACAGAGGACATGGGGAGATGGAGAGGAGAAGGGAGTTGGGGGAAGTTGGAGGGGGAGATGAACCATGAGAGACTGTGGACTCTGAGAAACAAACTGAGGTTTTGGAGGGGAGAGGGGTGGCGGGTTGGGTGAGCTCAGTGGTGGGTATTAAGCAGGGTACGTATTGCATGGAGCACTGCGTGTGGTGCATAAACAATAAATTCTGACACAAGATGGACTTGGGAGGGAGACAAACCATAAGTGACTTTTAATCTCACAAAACAAACTGAGGGTTGCTGGGGGGAGGGAGGTTGGGAGAAGGGGGTGGGATTATGGACATTGGGGAGGGTATGTGTTTTGGTGAGTGCTGTGAAGTGTGTAAACCTGGCGATTCACAGACCTGTACCCCTGGGGATAAAAATATATGTTTATAAAAAATAAAAAATTAAAAAAAAATAAATTCTGGAACACTGGAAATAAATTAAATAAATAATTTTTTTAAAAATGGGCAGAGGAATTGAACATACATTTTTCCAGAGATGGCCAACAGACACATGAAAAGATGCTCCACATCACTAATTATCAGGGAAATGCAAATCAAAATCACAGTGAGCTACCACCTTACATGTGTCAGAATAGCTCGTATCAAAAAGATATAAATAACTGTTGGCAAGGATATGGAGAAAAGGAAACTCTAGTGCACTGTTGGTGGGGATATAAATTGGTGCAGCCAGTGTGAAAAAGAGTATAGAGTTTCCTCAAAAAATGGAAAATAGAACTACCATATATTCTAGTAATTCCACTAGTAGGTATTTACCCAAAGAATAAAAAAACACTAATTCAAAAAGCTATAGGCACCCCTACTTTTATGGAAGCTTTATTTAGAATAGCCAAGACATGGAAACAACCTAAGGGCCCATCAATAGAGGAATGGATAAGGAAGATGTGGTATACACACACACACACACACACACACACACACACACACACACACACACACGAATACTACCCAGCCATAAAAAAGAATGAGATCTTGCCATTTGTGATGACACAGATGGACCTAGAGGGTACTATGCTAAGTGAAATAAGTCAGACAAAGAACGACAAATATCATATGATCTCTTATAAGCAGAATCTAAAAACAAACCAGATGAAAAAACAAACAAGAAAGACTCATAAATACAGAGAACAAATTGGTCGTTGCCAGAGGAAAAGGCTGTGGGGAGGTAGGGAAATAGGTGATGGGGATTAAGAGCTACAAAATTTCAGTTATAAAATAAAGCCATAGAGATGAAAAGTACAGCACAGGGAATACTGTCAGTAACATTGTATTAATGCTGTATGGTGACAGATGGTAACTACACTTACCATGGTGAGTACATATAGAACTGTCAAGTCAGTATGTTGTACACCTGAAATTAAATAAAGGAACAAAGAAGAATTTTATCACATCCTTCTGGGTTATCAGATTCTGCTCTCATTCAGTGTCTTTGAGCTATTTCATTCCTCTTTATAAATTGAAAGTAATTGGTGAATATGCAAATTCTGTGTTTTATGGTAGAGATAAAATTGGCTTTCTCTCCCATGGTAGAAAAACCATTTTTGTTATCTACCTGTAAACTGGAATGGATCCCTTTACAGTCAAGCTGTACCAAGTTTTTCATTCTTCCAGTGGATTTTAATATCTGGCTATATTCCTCCAAACTAACATTTCCAATTTTTCTACCTCCTTCTTACCTTGTTATCATCAAAAACTAAAACCTGACTACCAGATTCTTTTAGGGATTTTAGGTGACCTTATAGCTGCCTTTTTCTCCAGGATCTGAAGAAGTACTATTGAGCTAAAGCCAGACCAACGTGATTTATATCTTGAAGGATTCATCACAGCAGCAGACTATACATGAGCTAATTTCTTCAGGGAAAAGTGTCAGGGCCACTGGTAAAGGCTGATGAACTGCTCAGGCAAGGCATGCCCTAATAAGAGAGTTAACAAAGGCTATAGTCAATGTCATCAACAGCATCAAAAATTCAGTAAGCAATGCTGTGTGATTGCAAGATTTTTAAGCACTGACCTCTTAGAATTCACTGGGCTGGATTCTTTTAGTGATCAATTCCTGATCTTTCATATTACTTTCTATGACCTTTCATAATAGTATTTATCATTTGCATTTTGGGCACCACTCTTATCAGATGCCTAATCTGTAGGATCATGAAACAAGTGACCTATGTCAGTGGATCTAACAGATGGTTTAACTGGTCCTCCAGAGAAAAAACTATGAGAAAATACTGACCCTGGGAATTCTTTCACTTAGCCATATCTTACTTCAGATTCTCCTTATCCCTGAGTTGTTCAAAGACTGTATCATACAACCTATCTTGAACAAGGGAAGAGACTGACAAGACTGACCAAATGCTGTCCTTGACATAGCTTTAGGCCAGCTTGACTAGGACAGCTAAGCCCTAAACTTTACTTAACTTCGTGCACCATGACTTGTTTGCTCACCTCAAGCCCAACTTGTGACTCAGGTGTCTAAGCACAGATAAACATTTTCTGCCCCAACCTTTCCCTTATTGCAATTATTTGATACAGTTGTTAATTATGTTAGTTATTGCTTTCTCCTCCCACAGCCAACTATCCCATGGTTTCTGATTATAAAAGCTTTCTTACCCACCTCTTCCCTAAACTGTTTCCAGCTTATGTTTTAAACATCTGCTTAGTGCAATTGTCCCTGCGTCCCTATTGCAATAGTCATTTTTCCTCAAGAGCCTCTCCTTACTAATTTCTAGACACACAGTTTTTCCTAGACAAGACTTTACAGACACCAATGTGCCAGCCTGCTGGGAAAACAAAGGCCTTTCTAGTCATCTTGCCTCCCATCCTGGGGCGCTAGGGCTCTGCTGGTTCCTTGCCACTGGCCTGCAAGCATTCTGGGGAACTGAAGGCTTTTCCTTTTGGCCACCATCCTCCTCGTGTGCGCCGTTGCCAGGAGGTTCCTTTCAATCCCTAACCTGCCTTCATGGTGAGGACAGAATCTAGGACTCTTAACATCAATCACCGCAGCCACACACTGATGCCCTAAGGTACTTTTCAATCCCGGCCCGCCCTGGAGCTCCTTAGCTGGTTGCCCTTCCAGCCACAGCATGGCTCCTGTGGTGAGGATCCGTGAGGCTCCTCAGGCCACAATCCAGCCCGACCGCTGTGGAACCCAGGCCCTTCTGACCATTTACCTGCACCAGTGCTGTGCAAACGAAGGACCTTCCTGTCACTGTTGCATCTCGGGCTATTGACCGAGGGATTTTCCAGCCACTTCCAGCCTCTGAGCTGGTGCCGCTGGTGGCTCTTCCGATCACACGCGTGCCTTCCCACTAGGGTTCGGGAAACCTTTTCAGCCGGCAGCCTCGCGTAGGCTTTGGAAGCTACGACTCCCGCGCATCAGCTCCTGCGCATCTGCTCCCGCCCTCGGGAGCCTGCCTGGCCCAGAGGCAGCGACAACCTGTGTTGGTGACCTGATCGCACGGCTGGAGGCCACCCCGCTTCCAGACTGTGGTTTGCTGTTTGATTCCCACAGTGGGATGCAGAAGCTGGAGGTTGCCAGAATACCCATAGGCACGGGAAGTCGCCTTCTCAGAGGTGAACTCATCCTGACGGGACACTTGCACATCCTGTGACTCAGCTAAACCGCTGTGTCCGAGTTGAAGCAGATGCTGCCTCATGCGACCAGAACACAGCAAGGCCTTTCTGGCCCGGCAGGTAAGTAGAGCCCTGGACAAGGCCAGGGGAGAGGTTAGCAGCCAGCAGTGGGCAGTAGGCCTGCTGCCAGGACTGGGGAGTGAGTGGGTGAGAGGAAAGATAGAAAATGTACTATCCTGGCCAGCAGGGCAAGCCCTACATTTGGAGAGACGTACTGGTCGTTTCTAAAACGCTTAATACGTATGGCATAAAAAGACTTCCCTCAGTTTTTCTCTCAGCCTTTTGGAAGTCAACTTCAAATTCTTATTTTGCTACAACTAGGCATCTAGACCTAAAGAGGTTGCTGACACTTGATTAATAAATATAGTTAGAAATCACAGGTTTTATTAACTAACCTTTTCTATATTAAAAAAAAAATTCTTTAAAAAAAAAGTCTTCTGGTAGGCCTTTTGGAAGTGGAAGAGTCTTTAGACCACCACTAGGAAGGACACCAGGAGCAACACAGGACCACATTTTTTCAGTGGGTTGGAGGTAGAACAAACACCTAGAGGAAAAAGAGTTCATATTTAGAGGATGTTTTCATGTCACAAACACGGATCTATATCTATATAGCATCTTATTCCACTTTTGCATACATAGTTGATAAAGTTGTGTCCTTTTTTTAAATATCTAATCTTTCATGTTCCAAGTTTGCTGAGATGCACAAAATATGTTAAAAGTAGATGTAGTAAAAGAACATGTTTTGTTAATATTTAATTAAAATCTGTTTGAAATCTTATCATTTTGGAATGACATGGCTAAACCTCTTCTTTAAGCCATATTTTGTTTTGCTCTGTTGATAGTACATAAAAGACAAATAAATCCCAATATTGCAGCATCTACTATCTAGATGTTTAAGAACTATATGAATAAAATTAGCCCATTTCTACATTTTGTGTTGAAACACATAGGAAAGCTTGTCTTGTGTAAAATACTTTTGTAAATTAATTTGAATTTGTTCAACCACCTCTGAATAGTATATTTATCTATATTTGTCCACGGGATTGGTATAGAGAAGTGAGAAGGACATGGTTGATAGCTAGGATGGTCATAATTAGAAGTTACCTTGGACAGTAATCATCCTTACATGTGTAGTTCTGTTTAAATGGTACTGTGAATAAAGTGGAAAAACAGTTCTTACTTTAGATAGCTAAACTTTCCAGATATGTAGAAAAGCCCAATGTATTTAAGTAGTGGTAGTAAAATAAGAATTTTGGATACCTTTCAAAATATTAATGGGAAGTATTTTCTTTGGAAATATAATTTGTAAACTATAGAAGAAGATCGACATATATGTGCTTACTTTTGGCCATATTCTTTGAATACATTGTTAAATAATTCAATAGAAACACCTTCTACCTATTATTTTAATGCTATGGATCTGACAATAGATTCTCTTAAAAGCACTATGCTCATTGCACTCCTGCTTTGTGTCATCTTAAATTGAACATTAAGGGAATGTAGTATTTTTTTAAAGTAGTCTCTTTGCCCAACATGGGTCTTGAACTCAGGACCTTGAGATTAAGAGTCACATGCTCTGCCAACTGAGCCAGCCAGGTGCTTCAGGGAATGTAGTACTTTAATTATAATTCTGCCAGCATATTTTTTTTTTATTAAAGGCTTGTCATTTTTGTCATTTAAGCAATATTTGACCTGGAGAAAGAAAAGGTTACATTTCTATCCTGACTGAGTTGGTGTATTGTATTCTTCATTATCAAAGTAGACATGACCAAGTGGGGATTTAAATGGTTAAATATCTTTGCATGTGATAAAGACTGATGTATACTCTCAGACCTCAACCGCAAAATGGATGCTTACTTGTATAAATGTACACACATGCACACACACACACACACACACAGAGAACTAGAAGTTTATGTCAAACAAAGCTGCTCGTGATTATCGATGTTTTTTGTGTCCTTTCCTTGTTTGGTTTTTCGTTTTTCTATAATACCTATTTTAACTTTTTAAAGTTAGATGAAAATGTTATTTTAAAAAGTCCCCAGTAGGTATCTCCATTTATACTTTTTATGTTTAATGTTCTTGAAAAGAAATAGTAGTTAATATTAATAATTTCCCCCAACTTAATGGCGTGATTTTCTGACTGAAGTCTTATGGGAATGTGCATTTGTGGTTTAGTCATTTCACTAGAATATGTGTTAGTATTCACATTCCTTATGAATTGTCTTGGTACACAGTGAGGACTTTCATACCGAATACCTGGTCTTCTCTTATTATAAGAAAATTTCCTTGCATCATATTCTTAAAACATTTATTTTCCCTTCTAAATATTGTATCATTTTAAGCCACCCACTATTCTCTCTTTACTCTCTCTGTAACATTTACCAATGCTTGCTTCAAAACCGCGTATTCACTTCCTGGCAGCATTGTTTTTGCACTTTGCTACTTTGCATGCATTTTAAATTTCTGTGTTTTGTCCTCAGATTTAGTTCCTTAATTCTGGAAGTTCTCTTTTTATCTTATTCTGTTTTTACATCAGCTTATAACTCATAACTTCATTTTAATAGAGGCAGATTTCATTTGAATTGTCTTGAAACTATGAAGGATTTCTTTTCTTTTCCTTCATTTTTTAAAAGAATACTTCTGAGGTGCGTACACTCCCTCTTTTGCCTGATTTCTCCTGCTTTTCTACCTCCTCCTTTGCACCTCTCTCTAGAGCATCCTCCTCTTCCTCCTCTCCATCTTCCCCTTTTTATTTCTTCCTGCGTCTTTCTCATTCTCCTCTCCTTTTATAAGTTTATATAGTTCCCAATTTGATTTTTCTCCTACTTATCTATGAGTCAGCATATGGATATTTCTTTGAGGGATACACATATACAGGTATTTGGAAATGCTAAGTGGGGGAATTCTCTCTGGACCTGCTTCTGGCACTAAAATGGTAGAACAAGGCTTAGTTTTGCTTTCTTCACTATCTACCTGGGTACAGTATGATTTTTCCTGTTAGTGAGACAAATGGTTGAAAATATATGGACAGGAAAAAAAAATTATGGCTTGGTTAAACTTTTAGTGCATGCTTAATATTTCTCTTCAAATCATTTCCCACATCCTATCTTTTTCATTGCACTAGTTCTGTGGGAAGACTTTCTCCCTAAGTTCTATGAGGAACCATCTTCATGCCTAAAATATACTTTCATAGTTGGATATATTAGTAAGTTTTTTCTATTTTCTCTACTTGTTTATTCACTCCTATGTACCTTTCTTTCTAAAAATAGAGCCCAGAATTCAATTGCCAATATAATCCAAATTGTTAAATTACATTCTCTGAGCTTAGAATCTAAATTTTAACTTTCCTGGTTTCAGGGCTGATTATATCCACCCCCCCCCAGCTCGCTCTCTCTCTCTCTCTCTACTTACTTATTTATTTACTTACTTATTTTTACCTGCCAAAATGGGTTTATTCAGGAATAGAAGAGAATTCTAATGAGGGACAAGCAAGCAAAGGCAAAACCATAGGCAAATCCCCTACATACTCCCTTATTTTAATGTCTTTTCATCTTTTTTAGTTGTTTTGTAAAAAAAAAAAAAAGTCACCTCGTACTTTCATATATACCACCATTTCCCCCAGTTATGTGTCTCTCAGCAATTGATTCTATATGCATTATAATAAGAGTTACATTTATAGAATGCTTATGGTATGTCAGGTACAGATCTTTGTATAATTCTGTTTTAGGAGACAAATTACTTCACATTTTTCAGAGGAAAAAACAGGCTCAGAGAGATTAAAAAATTATCCCATTTCTAGAACTACTAGCCAAGATTATTATCTCAGATTTGTTTGTTTAGAGCTGTTAGGGTTTTGTTTTGTTTTGTTTTGATTTTTACTTTACTTATTTATTTGACAGAGAGAGAGAAAGGGAGAAAGTGCACACACAGGGGGAGAGTGAGAGGGAGAAGCGAACTCCCCACTGAGCAGAGAGTCCAACATGACGCTTGATCCCAAGACCCTGAGATCATGACTTGAGCAGAAGGCAGATTCTTATCCAACTGAGCCACCCAGGTACCCCAAAGCTGGTAGAGTTTTTAGTTTATATGTTTCGTTTTTTTTCTTTGTTTTTATGATATGCTGCCTTCAGCCAAGAAAGAGATCAAAAGTGTAATGTTTGCTTGACTTCAGAGTAAAGGTCATCAATAATATCAGTTCATCTAAGGTTTGTTCTCATAAGCTTGCTAGTATATTTGGATTATACCTGTTCACCATGTATGTTCTCTAACTCAAATGATCATTAGAATTTCGAAGGCAGGCATATCTCCCTACACAACCTGGTAGGGTGTTCATGAGTCCATTAAAGAATAATGTTGCTTAATTGACATGAAAACTCTAAAATGAGTTCTTAATGATGCAGTGAAGGAAGCCCAAATGGGTTTTTTAACCTTTGTAAATGTTTAAGCCTATCTTTCAAGAGGTAAGAAGCAAATATATATTATAGCCTTTTCTAATTCACTCTGTAGCTATAGCAAATGAAAATAACCACAAAAAATACATGAAAATTATTACTTCCATGACTTAATTTTTACTTGTATCTTAACTCTTATGAACTCTACAGTTTGATTCTAAAGATTTTATTTTTTTATTTGAGAGAGAGAGAGAGAGAATGAATATGAGCTGGGAGAGGAGCAGAGAGAGAGGGTGAAGCAGACTCCCCACAATCAGGGAGCTTGATGTGGGGCTCAATCCCAGGATCCTGAGATCATGGCCTGAGCCAAAGACAGACACTAACCAGCTGAGCCACCCAGGCACCCCATCATTAACTCTATAGTTTTAATTAATTAAACATGTTAAAATATGTATGAAATAGTTATGAAATGTATAATGCAAAATTTGCACAGTATGGTATAGAGTCTACTATGTAAGCTTCTAATTTCTTCTCACAGAAATATTAGGGGAAAACTGTACTGTAAGATGGCTGGCCAAACCAGCAAGGGAATTCCAGTCCCTGTCTCAAAGCCCTTCCGGGTTCTTTCCTACCTCGTTTCCCACATGCCCACCAAAATACCAAGTATGCAGAAGTAGAAGGGTAAAAATTCCCCTCCCTGCTTGTGCTCGGGACGCAGACCTTTGGGGAACAACCTCCTCTGAGCCCACTGGTGTTAAATAAACCTCCGATCCTCCAAAGTCTCCAAGTGCGCATTGGTTCTTCTGTCAGGATCCAGTCCAGGTTCTGTAATAGAAGGACTGAAGCTCTGGATCTCAGATTATCAGTGAGGGGTGAGATAGTGCTGGAGAAGCAGGCTGCAATGTGGACTGAATCAAGGAAAATAAGTTCTCTGTCTCTGGAAAACCTCACAGATTTTTGCTGAGGACTGTTTCCCACTTTTCATGGAATTGGGATTTGAGCCATTTCATACTATGTTAGAGAAAAAGATAATGTCTAAAAACAGGGTATTCTGTAGGAACAGATACATATGCTAAACTTAAGGAAATGGAGATTTAACGTTGAATCTTCATTGGCAGTCTAAAGTAATAAACCATTAGATACAAAGGAATGGTCACTGTCCTTCTCATCAAGACCCTTGTGGATCTTCAGAACCCTAAACTTGACCAAGTGGTGACCATTGCCCATTTCTCATTCTCTACTTTGTCTTGACTTTGTCAAAGTCAAAGTCTTTGACAAAGACCTTGTCTTTGTCAAATTCGAGTTTGGTTTCTCTCCTTCCTTTAGGTGAGTGAGCTTGGCTTGCCCCAGAGTCTTAGCAAACACTGAAAAGTGGAACTTGTCCCCCTTCTGGGTTCCTCCTGGAAAATCAGCTGATCACAGCAAAACCCTTTTCCTTTCAACCCCTACCAGTCATTTCCCCTTGCCTGTCCAGCAGCTCCTTTCCACAATGGAAGAAAAAGTTTTTCCATTTGATTTTGAGACGCAGATTTCAGAGAGTAGAGTGTTTTCACAGCAGCACTTGTCTTGCTTTCTAATTAAAATTTCTCCTATCTTAGTCTGGATTTCTTTTTGTTTGACATACTTCATGTACTCAAAATGTTAGTGTGAGGGAGTGAGAGAACTGTGTTCTGTTGGAGATAACAGAAGCCCAACCAGAGAGTACTTGAAACCAAAAGGTAATTTATTGATAACTAAGAAGTTCACAAGAAGTTCCCTCTATTTGAAGTCAAATAGGAGAAACTATCCACAAGATCAAATGACATCATGATACGATATTTGTCCATATTTTGGCTCTCCTTTTGTTGTTGTCATTGTTTACTTCTTAAGAAAAGTCTTCCAATATAGAGATAAAAATGGCCACCATCACATTTTCAAAAGGATCCTGAAATAAAGACCTTCAGAGTGGAACAAGAAAGCCTTTACAGGCTGTGTGGGGGAGGAAAAATAAATTTTTCTCTACCCTTCTAAGGGCTGAGAGCCCCTTGTAATAAAAAGGCAGATTAAAAAGAGAAAAATAATCATTATTTTGATAACATGTTTACCTCCTTTATGCATGGAAGATACCCAGGAAAACTGTAACTCTCCAAAGCCATCACATTGAATAACATCTCCAGCTAAAGATAAAAGCTGTTGGGGTTGGGGAGCCAGTTACCAGGGAAAACAGAGTAATCAAGGGTAAGGTTGTTATGCAGATTTAAATTCTTGCCTTCTCCATTGATAAGAGGTTCTAGAGATTGAGTCATTCATCTGGTACCTAGAGGAGAGACGGAGAAACTCTTTTAAATATGTTTCCTTTATAAATGTAAATGTCTCTTACAAAAGGGTAACTTCCACTTGGTTTTCAGAACTTCCTTCATGTCTGCTGCTTTTTAAAAATAATCAGCCTAAAATAATCCTTACGCCCAAGAGGTATATTTTGGGGTAACAAATTCTGCTCCCCATCAGCTGCTAGTAGGAGGGTTGGTCTGTCTTTTGGGTTCCTGGACCCAATTTCCAACGTGTGGAGGGGGCGTTTTCCTGCACCACAAACAGGCAATTCTCTAAACACCAGCTGGGTGTCCTACAAACCAACTCAATTTTTGACACTATCAACCTGGAGATAGTGTCAGATCCCACAGGTTACGAGTTCAGTCCTAGAAGACTGCTGCTCCCACTTCAGATACTAGTCACAAGCCTAGGTTCTCAACTGTGCTTCTGACCAGCTAGCTATAAATCAGAGGTTCCTACTACCCCTTCCTTAGGTTTGATTAATTTGCTAGTGCAGCTCACAAAACTCAGAAGAACATTTACTTACTAGGTTACACATTTTTTATAGAAGGGTTGACTCAGGAGCAGTCATATGGAAGACATGCATAGGACAAGGCATGGGGAAGGGACTCAGAGCTTCCATACCCTGTCCAGGTGCACCATTTTCCCTACACCTCTAAGTGCTCACCAACCCAGAAGCTCTCTGAACCACATCCTTTTCGGTTTTTATAGAGGCTTCATTACATAGGCCTTTCTCCTCCGCTGGGTTGGTTCTCCTGGCAACCAGACCCCTATCCTTACATGTTCCTAAGGGTTTTCCAAAAGTCACCTCATTAACATAGCAAAAGATAACTTTATTGCTTTTATGACAGGAAATTCCAAGAATTTTAGGAGCTCTGTGCCAGAAATGGGGAACAAAGACCAGATATGTATGAGAAATACATTTTGGTCATCTGAATGACCAAATATATATATTTCTTATAAAGCACAATGTTGCAGTTTGAAATGAGATTGTTGTGCCTTCTGGCAGTTAGCTGAGGTATTATGTGCTACAGGCACTCAGGTGGTTAAAGAAAAAGGAATAGAAAAACAAAAAATATGATACACAAGGCAAAGCAAGTGGATAAAAGTCAGTTTTCCAAAGTAGATGTTTTATGGATAAGCAATTCTGGGAAAGTACATACTCCAGTTCAAGTTTAACAAGGAAAATGGACAGTTTAAGGAAGACTGGTTTTGTGTTTAGCAGGAAATCCAGATGGTTCAGGTTAGGGGCTTATAACTCCTGGGGTAGAGGTAGTAAAAACATCTTAACCCTTTATAGCCTCTGGGCCTACATGGTCTCATTAAAGCAATACACCTCCTTCCAGGTAGCTTCAGCAAAATTTTGTGGATATTGGCTCTCATTGACCCTCCTTGAATCAAGTGTTCATTTCTAAAACATTCACTGTGTGCTGAAAGATACCAAAGTTTAATTCACCAGACCTACATCATGTGACCATCCTTAAAAGAGAGGGACTGAGTCAGTCTCATCTGAACCAAACAGTCTGTGAATAGGGAGGAGTGGCTCTCTATTGACAACCTGAATGTACACTGAGAAAGAACAAAGCATCCCTGACAGCTGTAGTCTGGTAGGGATCTCTTGCTGAACATGAACAAGAATACACAGAATACCAACATCAGATGAAGTCCATCTGTGTCCCTGATGAAGTGAGACAAAAACATGGCCATTTCATAATCGTGTCTGAGCTCAGCCAAAAACAAGAATGGTGAAAACCACAAAATTGTCTACACTTTCCCCTTTTCCAGTTTATAAGATGGTTGCTCTTTCTTTACCAATTCTGATCCTACTTTATTTCTCACACCTCCTAGACAAAAGTTATTAAGATATCCTGTCACTCAATTGCTTCTGCTTTCTAATGACACCCAATCCAAACTAAATCTCCACTTCCTTGAAAATTTGCCAAAGGCACCACAAGCCCAAATCCTACAAAAAAAGCCCTCTCCAACAGCCTTTTGTTGACATCTCACCCTGGTGTGGAAGCTTCTAATAAATCCAGATATATTTCCTGGTGTTCTTTAGCTGGTAAGCATCAATATCACAAAACTATTGCTTAGGGAATCTTGGCGTCTTTTCAGTGACCCCTGCTTTTTGTATGGATAAAACTAGAAAATCATATATTTCAGCTGAACAAGAATGAGAAGCCTTAGGGTAACAGAAGACTGATGGTTTGATATTCATGGCAGTGTGAAGATGCTACTGGTATTAAGCTTCAGTTGTTATTTTCTTCAACATCTGGTGGTGTAGTTTCCAAATCAATCCAGTACTCTCGTTGAGACAGGGACTTAGATGGTGAGCTATTGTTTGAGGTTACATGAGAATAAGTGAAAGTGTTAGTAGCAAAATTATTTTTAAAAGCTTTTGGAAATTCATTTTCAGAAAAGACCATTGTTGATTTGCATCTTCATAGGCCATGCTAGAAAAGGAAATAAATAGGTGGTTTTCCTTTAAAATCTTAAGATTTCATTTTCCAACTCATCTTCCCTTTGTCAGAAGGTAGTTCTATCTAGAGGCATCCACTGTGATCCTGCTGTGTCTCGGATATTCAAGGCATTCCACAGGCTGGACACTGCTCCATACCCATGATGTTTCCTTTCATCTCTCCTTGCACCCCTTCCTTCAGGGTTCTTTGCTAAGGAGAGATGCGAATCTGAACAAAAAGGTTAATGGCTGTTAATAGCTAAATGTGTTTCCCTCTCAGGGGTAAAACGCTGTAACAGAAAATAACTTTTGGCCTTTGATGCAGATGGTCTGAGTTTTAATTCTCATACTTTTGTGTACAGTCTTTGCTAGGCAAGTCATTTGTTTTTTTCTGAACTGTAATGTCTTTATCTGAAAAAGTAATCTTCATTCATTTTAGCACTTCCTGAGGGCCTTTGATATCTTCAGGCCAATGGATAACTGCTGGGTTCACAACTATGCCCCTGCATTTAAGGCTATCACAGTTCTTTTTTTCTTACCTTACATAATTGTTTTGAAACTCAAATCAGACCGTTAGTATGAAAGCATTTGGACACTTACGTGTTATCTTTAGAATGATAGTATGTGAAATAGTTCCTTCACTGTGTTCAACCATGAAAATGTAAAAGTGGGCATTTCAAGGAAATAAGTTGGTTAAGGATGGAGAAATCTTTGGTCAGAGATAACTTACTTTGTGGTTTTAAGTTCATTACAAAGAAATTGCTGCCTAAACTCAAGGACTGTTTTCTCCATAGTTTGATTCTTTAACTTGTAAACCAAAAAGCTATTCTTTCCTTTCTCTCCATATTTGTCTTATTCTTTTCTTCTAGTCTGTAATACCAGTATGCTATAGAGAGGGACAGATGGAATAAAACATAAGCCCATTTTTGTTTTCTATGCTGGGTGACAAATTATCACCAATTTAGCTGTTTAAAACAATACATATATATTTTCCCATAGTTTCTGTGGGTCTAGAGTCCAGGTCTGGGTTTAGCTTAGTGCTCTGCTCAAGGTCACACAAGACTTCAGTCATGCTGTTGGTTGAACTGTGTTCCAACCTTGAGGCCTGACTGGGAAAGAATCTGCTGTCAACCTCATTCAAGTCATTGACAGAACTAATTTCTTTGCCCTTCTATCACTGAGGGCCCTGGCTTTTTGTTGACTGTCATCTAGAAGCTATCATCAGGTCCCAGAGATTACCTACATTCCTTGCCACATGGGCTTTTCCAACATGGCCAATTACTTCTTCAATCTGCTCAAGGAGGGCCCAGTCCCTTTGCAAAGGGTTTTTATCTGATTAAATCAGGCCCACCCTAGATAATCTCCCTTTTGATTAATTCAGTTTGGATTAATTTGGTATCTTAATTATATCTGCAGATCTCCTTTACCTTTGCCTCTTCTGTGGCTAGAAGCAAGTCACAGGTCCTATCCACACTAAAGGGGAGGGTATTATGCAAGGCATGAAATATAAGTAGGTGCAAAATGTGGGGGCCACCACAGGAATTAAGGAATCAAAGAGATCTTTTAAAAAAAATCTCAGTTTGATCTTTTTAAAAGAAATCAAACATACTATACCATTTCCTTAATTTCTCAATCACAGTTATTTTTATATTGTAAGCTGCTTTAGGAAATAGAGCTGTATTTCTCCAGGGGATAGGCAGTACTTACATGGAATGGATGGAAGTATGGGTGATAGATTGGTGACATTACCAATAATAATACTCAGCAGTTCATTATGTGTCATGGGTTGTTCTAAGTTTTCTTCATGAATTGTTTCATTTAATCCTTAGAACAACCCTGTGAGGTAGGTACTATTAACATATAAAAAGAAAAATGTGATCTTTTGGACGATCTACATTGTAATATGTAGTAATATTTGTGCCTTCAGTGCTTAATGTAGTATATATATAGTTGTTTAATCTCGATTTTTTAAATACTCTGAAATATTTATGAATACCATTTAGAGTCTACAGTACTTACATAGTTATTAAACCAAAGGTTCTTGGTAAATTATAAACAACAAACAGCAAACAGGTTATTAAGTATTTGGGATTTCTAAACTTGAAACTGCTTTTTTGTACTTGCTGAGAACTTGAGGCAATCACCTCAACTTGTTAGATCCCCAGAATCTTTAGGTGAAACCACATCATCTATACGAGTCTACCTATATTTAAGTAAAGCACATTCAAAATACTTGGTGAATTTTTCACACTGGGCGTACCGAATAACCAAAACCAACTTCTAAGTACATTAACTATGGTAGGAATTATGTTAGGTAACTAGATTTCATATGTGGGCAAGGGTTTTGCAAGTTTGTTTTGCATTCCAGCCATATAATTTACTAAACATAAGTGACATGGTCACTTTGAGCATTAGTCTCTGTGAAACTAAAAAGAGACTTTCTTGCCACACTGTTTTTGAAATCAATTAAGATAACTTACATAAAGCAATTAGTATAATGTCTGGTGCCATGATGTTGCTCACTTTCTCTTCTCAGCTGAAAAAATTAAAATGTAAAAGAATAACCTATAAACAATACAAAATAAATTTTATCCTCATATAACAATTCAAGCTTTAAAAGTATAAAGTTTTAAAATCTTCCTTTGGGTGTTTATAAACATATGACACTCCAGAGTGGATAGGGGTGTGTGTGTGTGTGTGTGTGTGTGTGTGTGTGTGTGTGTAAAGCTATTGTGTGAATAAAGAAGTTCCCTTGTTAGCTGAATGAATCTTTTAAGTTGGGAGACTTGAATATAAAATGTCTCCCTTGGTGATTATAATGGAAAGTCATGTGTACATTTCTGAATGTTCCATTACACACATTTTAATTGCAGTGGTATTTTAATTGCACAGTGATTGCAGTTTTATAAGTGAGACTTATAAAAATAGTCTATGCTATACTATATTGAATGAAGCATTTCAGCATTTAAGAAGATGATATAAATAAGAGTTGTAAACTACATTAAGCTCTTTTTATAAGGTGGTTGCTCTTTAATTCCACCTTTACTGCCCATAGGCTGAAAATGGTTGGAAAATGAACACTTTAATTGACTGTCATGGGAGATTTTAACACTTAACTTGCAGTGCTGAGGGAAATCAGTTTTTGTACATCTTCTGAACTAAACTAAAATCTCTATCTAGAGCTTTACTATTAAGTGGCCATCTTATCAACCTTGCCTTTATATGTTTCATTCTCATTTCTTTGTGGGATACTCTTGCTCATATAAACAAAAATAAACATGGATATGCTATACTTTTAGGATCATGTATGGCCCCTTTGATTATTCTTTTGTGACTATTCCAGGTATTAAGAAAACACACGGTGGGAAATTTACTTTTTCAGACATCCTGTGCCCACAATATCCACTTCTGTACTTTCCCCCACCCTTTTTTGCTATTACTTCTTTTCTATTTTTTTGTCCAACTATGTTCAAAGGAATCTATATTGCCATGGAGAACATGTTGCCTTAGATTTGTTTAAAGAAATTAAAAAGACTGAAGATCACAGCAGCTGTTTTTCCTTTTTTTGTGCAAGTTCCCTTTACACAGGACCATGTTTTGAATGAGTGACTGATATTTATGAAGCTTTAACCATCAGAATCTGTGAGGATCTGATGAGCCTTACTGAAAGATAACACATTACAAAGTTGTTGGAACCATTGTGCTTCTGAATGAACAGACTCAAATAATTCTTTTTTTTTCTTTTTTAAAGATTTTATTTATTTTATTTTTTTTTAATGTTCCAAAATTCATTGTTTATGTACCACACCCAGTGCTCCATGCAATACGTGCCCTCCATAATACCCACCACCAGGCTCACCCAACCCCCTCTCCCTCTCCCCTCCAAAACCCTCAGTTTGTTTCTCAGAGTCAACAAATTCTGTGTCCAATGTCGTATTTGGTACATATATTGGAAATAATTTTGCTCCTAACTTAAAAATACTATGTTTATGATTTTAGTTTCCTCCTGACCACTCCTAAAAATTGACAAAGTCTAGAACAAACAAATGTGTTTCTATAAGATTCCTAACTTATGAAATAAGGAAGTTGGGAACTATTTGGTTTTTAAGGTTTTTTTCTGAGTCATTTTCTTGGTTTTATCTTTCCAGGCTTCCATATTTATTGATCACATAATTTAAACATTTTGGTACCTTTATTTTTTCTTTACATTCTTCATTTCCAATTTATCTATAATGAGCTTGTTTGATTATTAAATGAGATTGGGGATAGATGCATAAAATGGGATCACCTTCTTCCCTGTAAATAGCTGAGGACAAACAACATGGAAAAATAAATAAGTTAAAAACTCAAACTTTGTGGGAAACAAACAAACAAACAAACAAAAACACACATGCAAAAAATCAAAATCAAGTCCCTGATGAATTAGAGTAAACTTTGGACCAGATCTAGATAGTAGCCCTGAAAAAATTATATGCTTTCTAAGTTCTCAGGCATCAGTCTCATAGAACTGTTCATAAGTTATTAGCCTACTAAACTGGCCTTCCATCTGTTGAATCATAAGGTCATTCTCCATGGACAGGCTGGGGAAGTTTGGCAAAACTCATGAAATAACAAGAAGTTCAGGGAAAAGTGGAGTTCGAAGAATTAGATATACCATCATTGGGGGAATCAGATTGTAATTATGGCTGAGCATAAATGACTAACAGGTGAGAATAAAGATCTGTAGTTGCTCATCTTAGCTGAAGATGAGTGGAAGCTAAATTACAATATAAAGGATCTCTAAGTTACTGGATTCACTGAGAGCCATGTCTTCTACCAACTGGTAAATGGAAAATACTCTCAGCAGAGAATGACAAGGAGAAAGAGTTTTTAATTCTCTTGATCTAAACCTGAGATACTTACTTCTCAACTCATCCCCTGGGTCTTTCTCCTTCACACTGTTTAATGAAAGCTTGAATGTAGAAGATATGTTCAGTTGGCACTTAGTATTCATTTCAACCACATTTTAGTTAGTTTTTTTGTTTTGTTTTGTTTTGTCTTGTTTTTTTTTTTGTTGTTGTTGTTGTTTTTTGTACTTCGGAGTCTGGAAAGCTAAAAACTGTATTTTCTAGCTGTCTTTAGCTAGAAACTTAGGTATTTTCTGTAAGCATTTATGTGAATTTTGGAATGAAGTGTTGTTCCTATTTTTTTTCTGCTGTCAGGAAGGCCATGTTCCCCCGTTTCCACCCCTACAACACTGAATGTTAATTGCTAGCATCCATGGTGTCAAGAAGCAGAATGTGAGATATCTATTTTGGGCTGGTGGGGATCTATAAAGAATGGCATGGTTCTAGAGCCAAGAACTGGAGCCACTTAATGATCACTGGATTGAAGCTATGGTGGTGTGTTCTTGCAGCCATTAGTTTCAGTGACATCTTTCTGATTAGCTATCGTCTTGATAATAGAAGATATAGCAACTCCAACAGGTGGATCTGTTCTGTGTTGCTCATTATGGAATAAAGTATGTCAGCCCATTCCTTAATATGTTCTAATTTGTTTTAAATCTGTTCTTAAAATAACTGTAGACATTTATGTTCTGTATAACTGGAATCTGCTTGAAACTTGTGCCAAAAGGAAGTTTACTGATTCAGAGATGAATGATGACATATCTAAGATATGTCATATACAAAAAATAATGAAAATAAGCCATAGAGTCAAACCATTAAAAATAAAAGAAAAAACTTTTAGAAAAAAAGTTGTATACAAGAAAAACACATATAAAAACTTTCTACATTTAATCAAATATATTAAAATAAATATGCCTTCTCTGAAACAGGGCTTAAGAGATGTGGTATAAGATTCCAAAGAAGGGAAATGAGAATAAGAGAGAAAGACAAACAATCAGAATGCACGAAATAAAAGGAAATAAGTCATTAAAAGAAAGTCAAGTTTAAATCAGCAAAAATAGAAAGAAATGAAAGAATGAAATATCACTGAACATCTTTAACTGACATCTATCAATTCATGTCCATTCAAGGAAATACAAATTTGAATGGCTCTGATAGATATATATCAAAATCTGTGCCATAAAATCAGAGACTGTAACTTCCTTTGAAATGCCCACATGAGAATTCTATAAAATCACTATATATTTGGTCACATACATCAATAAGAATTGCTAATAATCTTCCAAATATTTAAAAATAAGTATACCGTATTCTCTCTTCATAATATAATGGAACCACAAATTAATAATAAGAAAAGACCACCATGACTTAGGAAATAAACACATGTGCATAACTTTTAAACACTTGAAATTGTGTAAATAAGGACGTAAAAATTAGAAGTCATAAATATCTAACATAATCTAAGCAAACACTATATATATCAGTGTAAGTAGGATACAGCTATAGCAAAAGCTGTGTTCAGTGTCTAATAATTTAAAATATTCTAAATGCTAACAAGTGTGGCAGATATTGTTATTTCCTAACCAACAGCTCCCTACCCCCTAATTACTTACTGGCAGAAATTACTTTCCTCACTTTAGGCTTAAAATATCAATTGCTTTGTTGGATATAGTTGAATTTGCATGTGGAGCTAGGAGCTGTTCTAGGCACCTGTAAAACATGAGTGGTGACAACTTTGGTATGGTAAGAATGGTAGAATAGAAAGATAGAAAATAAAGGGTGGCCCTTTAAGATACCATTGAGCTGCTAAACCAGCTGTGGAAATGACCCTGCCTGCAGACTTCTTGTTATATGAGATAATAAGTGTCCTAATTTTTTCAACCACATTTATAAGGATATTCTCTTTCAACAGAAAGTGATACTACAAGCAAGGATGAAAATAAATGAATTAAGCATGCAATTTAAAAGTTAGAGAGTGATAAAATAAATATAAGGAAAGGAAATGGAGAGAACAGAAAAAGAGCAACATAACTTAAGGTTTAGTAAACCTTAAAAGAGAGAGAGATATTAATTTATTTATTTTCAGAAAAACAGTATGAGAGATATAAAAAACAAATTGAAAATTGGTTATTTGAGGGAGAATAGAGCAAAAAAAATAATATAATCAACTAATTTAAAAAATAAGAAAGTACAAATACATGCATTTAAAAATGAAAATAGGGGGCTGCCTGGGTGGCCCAGTGGGTTAAAGCCTCTGCCTTTGGCTCAGGTCATGATCCCAGGGTCCTGGGATCGAGTTCCGCATCAGGCTCTCTGCTCAGTGGGGAACCTGCTTCCTCCACTCTCTCTCTCTGCCTGCCTCTCTGCCTACTTGTGATCTCTATCTGTCAAATAAATAAATAAAGTCTTTAAAAAAATAAAATAAAAATGAAAATAGGCAAAAAATAAAAATATTAAAAATTAAAATGGGGAAAATAATATTTGAGAAAAAAAGAAGAGACTGTCTTCCTCAAATCTTTATAAAGAAGCAGAAAGTATGGATTTATTGATTATTTTAAGATATTAATAATAATAACCTTTATCTCAGAAATAGACAATCTAATCATTCCAATTCCATTGAATAAATTGAGAATGCTTTTGAAGAACTACTCTCAAAAAAAGTACCAATCCTTGGGGCACCTGGGTGGCTCAGTGGGTTAAAGCCTCTGCCTTCACCTCAGGTCATGATCCCAGGGTCCTGGGATAGAGCCCGGCATCGGGCTCTCTGCTCGGCAAGGAGCCTGCTTCCCCTTCTCTCTCTGCCTACTTGTGATCTCTGTCTATGAAATAAATAAATAAAATTTTTTTTTAAAAAAAGGTACTAATCCTTGGCAATTTCAAAGAAAATTGCTAGCAAACCTTCAGGTAGTATGAACCCAATGGTTTTTAAACTGTAAAGAGCATAGAAAACAGGGACAGTTCCAAATTCTTTTTACCAAACTAGCATAATTTATATACCTATTGTTCCTTACTCTTGCTTAAGTCAATGGAATTGGCTAATACTAATATAACACTGCAAAGTAATTAAGATATTTATGAATATGTTTTCTAATATTAATTAGTGATGAGATGAAACATAATTCTTACTGTATGTGTACAAATGGATTTAAAAAAATTCAAAACCAATCTAATTTTGAAAAGGATAAAATATTTTTATAGAATAGGAGCATAGGGATACTTTAATGTGACTATAAAAAGCCAACTTATTTTTAGCCATTAAATTCTATAGGAAATTTAATTTAGGATCATGAAAAATATCTCTATTATCACCATCATTATTTTGCATTGTTATTGTAGTATTAGCCAATGGAATAAAGCAAGCAAAAGAAATAAGGGAATACATAAACTAATGAAGAGTAGAAAGGGTTTTATTATTTGGGTAATGTGTTCATATGGCTGAAGACAAAAGAAAACAGTCTTAATGTATATTAGAATAATCACAATTATAAAATGGTTATAAAATTAATGAAGTCAGGGATCAGCAAATTTTTTTTCTTTTTTTTTTCAAAATTTTATTTAAATTCCAGTTAGGTAACATATAATATAGCAATTTTTTTCTAAAGGACCATACAGTAAATATATTTGGCTTTCTGGGCCATATACTCAATTTCATCATTCAGCTTTGTTTTTTAGCATGAAAGCAACCATAGACAATATATAGACAAATCGGCATGGAAGTTTTCTAATAAAACTTTAGTTACAAAAAAAGCCAGAGGGCTAGATATAGCCTGAGAGCCTTAGTTTGCTGACCTGTGAATTAATGGATAACAATTAAAATTTCTCCTAGATTTGCATAGCATCCTGTTAGAATATGTAATGAAGTAAAGCAATACCACATACAGTAAGAAAAAAAGCAAATTACAGTTAAGAAATGTGAAAGATTTATGTGGAAAAACTTTAAAACTCAATTGAATTAAGACTATTAGAAGTGAAAGATTGCTTTTAGCCTTGAAGACTAACTCATGTAAGTTTAACATTTCTTCCCAAGACAATCTAGAAATTTATGATCCTAATAAATAACACAATTATTTGCATATATTTAACTTCATGTAAAAAAAAACACAATGAAGCTAAATAAATTGTAGATAGTCAACTGCATTCATATCAATAAATGAATGCATAGGCAGATCAAAGAAACTAAATAGTGAGTCCAGAAAATTTCCAAAATATGAAAATTTAGCATGTATTAAATGTAGTGTTTCATGCCAAGTAAATAATCCAAAAAAGATTTGGGAATAAACAGATAAAAAAACATATTTTAAAAATAACTATTGGGGTGCCTGGGTGGCTCAGTGGGTTAAGCCACTGCCTTCGGGTCAGGTCATGATCTCAGGGTCCTGGGATCAAGTCCCGCATCATCGAGCTTTCTGCTCAGCAGGGAGCCTGCTTCCCTCTCTCTCTCTCTCTGCCTACCTCTCCATCTACTTGTGATTTCTCTCTGTCAAATAAATACATAAATCTTAAAAAAAAAATAAATAACTATTTTGTAATTTTATGTTGAGCAAGAACTTTTTTTTTAATTTTTTATTTTTTATAAACATATATATTTTTTTAAAGATTTTATTTATTAATTTGACAGAGAGAAATCACAAGTAGACGGAGAGGCAGCCAGAGAGAGAGAGGGAAGCAGGCTCTCCGCTGAGCAGAGAGCCCGACGCAGGACTCGATCCCAGGACTCTGAGATCATGACCTTAGCCGAAGGCAGCGGCTTAACCCACTGAGCCACCCAGGCGCCCGATATAAACATATATTTTTATCCCCAGGGGTACAGGTCTGTGAATCACCAGGTTTACATTCTTCACAGCACTCACCAAAGCACATACCCTCCCCAATGTCCATAATCCCACTCCCTTCTCCCAAACCCCCTCCCCCCAGCAACCCTCAGTTTGTTTTGTGAGATTAAGAGTCACTTATGGTTTGTCTCCCTCCCAATCCCATCTTGTTTCATTGATTCTTCTCCTACCCACTTAAGCCCCCATGTTGCATCACCACTTCCTCATATCAGGGAGATCATATGATAGTTGTCTTTCTCTGCTTGACTTATTTCACTAAGCATGATACGCTCTAGTTCCATCCATGTTGTTGCAAATGGCAAGATTTCATTTCTTTTGATGGCTGAATAGTATTCCATTGTGTATATATACCACATCTTCTTGATCCATTCATCTGTTGATGGACATCTAGGTTCTTTCCATAGTTTGGCTATTGTGGACATTGCTGCTATAAACATTCGGGTGCACGTGCCCCTTTGGATCACTACGTTTGTATCTTTAGGGTAAATACCCAATAGTGCAAATGCTGGGTCATAGGGCAGTTCTATTTTCAACATTTTGAGGAACCTCCATGCTGTTTTCCAGAGTGGCTGCACCAGCTTGCATTCCCACCAACAGTGTAGGAGGGTTCCGCTTTCTCTGCATCCTCGCCAGCATCTGTCATTTCCTGACTTATTGATTTTAGCCATTCTGACAGGTGTGAGGTGACATCTCATTGTGGTTTTGATTTGTATTTCCCTGATGCCGAGTGATATGGAGCACTTTTTCATGTGTCTGTTGGCCATCTGGATGTCTTCTTTGCAGAAATGTCTGTTCATGTCCTCTGCCCATTTCTTGATTGGATTATTTGTTCTTTGGGTGTTGAGTTTGCTAAGTTCTTTATAGCTTCTGGATACTAGTCCTTTATCTGATATGTCGTTTGCAAATATCTTCTCCCATTCTGTCAGTTGTCTTTTGATTTTGTTAACTGTTTCCTTTGCTGTGCAAAAGCTTTTGATCTTGATGAAATCCCAATAGTTCATTTTTGCCCTTGCTTCCCTTGCTTTTGGCGATGTTCCTAGGAAGATGTTGCTGCGGCTGAGGTCGAAGAGGTTGCTGCCTGTGTTCTCCTCAAGGATTTTGATGGATTCCTTTCGCACATTGAGATCCTTCATCCATTTTGAGTCTATTTTTGTGTGTGGTGTAAAGAAATGGTCCAATTTCATTTTTCTGCATGTGGCTGTCCAATTTTCCCAGCACCATTTATTGAGGAGGCTGTCTTTTTTCCATTGGACATTCTTTCCTGCTTTGTCGAAGATTAGTTGACTGTAGAGTTGAGGGTCTATTTCTGGGCTCTCTATTCTGTTCCATTGATCTATGTGTCTGTTTTTGTGCCAGTACCATGCTGTCTTGATGATGACAGCTTTGTAATAGAGCTTGAAGTCCGGAATTGTGATGCCACCAACGTTGGCTTTCTTTTTCAATATCCCTTTGTCTATTCGAGGTCTTTTCTGGTTCCATATATATTTTAGAATTATTTGTTCCATTTCTTTGAAAAAGATGGATGGTACTTTGATAGGAATTGCATTAAATGTGTAGATTGCTTTAGGTAGCATAGACATTTTCACAATATTTATTCTTCCAATCCAGGAGCATGGAACATTTTTCCATTTCTTTGTGTCTTCCTCAATTTCTTTCATGAGTACTTTATAGTTTTCTGAGTATAGATTCTGTGCCTATTTGGTTAGGTTTATTCCTAGGTATCTTATGGTTTTGGGTGCAATTGTAAATGGGATTGACTTCTTAATTTCTCTTTCTTCTGTCTTGCTGTTGGTGTAGAGAAATGCAACTGATTTCTGTGCATTGATTTTATATCCTGACACTTTACTGAATTCCTGTATAAGTTCTAGCAGTTTTGGAGTGGAGTCTTTTGGGTTTTCCACATATAGTATCATATCATCTGCGAAGAGTGATAATTTGACTTCTTCTTTGCCAATTTGGATGCCTTTAATTTCCTTTTGTTGTCTGATTGCTGAGGCTAGGACCTCTAGTACTATGTTGAATAGCAGTGGTGATAATGGACATCCCTGCCGTGTTCCTGACCTTAGCGGAAAAGCTTTCAGTTTTTCTCCATTGAGAATGATATTTGCGGTGGGTTTTTCATAGATGGCTTTGATGATATTGAGGTATGTGCTCTCTATCCCTACACTTTGGAGAGTTTTGATCAGGAAGGGATGTTGTACTTTGTCAAATGCTTTTTCAGCATCTATTGAGAGTATCAAATGGTTCTTGTTCTTTCTTTTATTGATGTGTTGTATCACATTGACTGATTTGCGGATGTTGAACCAACCTTGCAGCCCTGGAATAAATCCCACTTGGTCGTGGTGAATAATCCTTTTAATGTACTGTTGAATCCTATTGGCTAGTATTTTGCTGAGTATTTTCGCATCTGTGTTCATCAAGGATATTGGTCTATAGCTCTCTTTTTTGATGGGATCCTTGTCTGGTTTTGGGATCAAGGTGATGCTGGCCTCATAAAATGAGTTTGGAAGTTTTCCTTCCATTTCTATTTTTTGGAACAGTTTCAGGAGAATAGGAATTAGTTCTTCTTTAAATGTTTGGTAGAATTCCCCCGGGAAGCCATCTGGCCCTGGGCTTTTGTTTGTTTGGAGATTTTTAATGACTGTTTCAATCTCCTTACTGGTTATGGGTCTGTTCAGGCTTTCTATTTCTTCCTGGTTCATTTGTGGTAGTTTATATGTTTCTAGGAATGCATCCATTTCTTCCAGATTGTCAAATTTATTGGCGTAGAGTTGCTCATAGCATGTTCTTATAATAGTTTGTATTTCTTTGGTGTTAGTTGTGATCTCTCCTCTTTCGTTCATGATTTTATTTATTTGGGTCCTTTCTCTTTTCTTTTTGATAAGTCGGGCCAGGGGTTTATCAATTTTATTAATTCTTTCAAAGAACCAGCTCCTAGTTTCGTTGATTTGTTCTATTGTTTTTTTGGTTTCTATTTCATTGATTTCTGCTCTGATCTTTATGATTTCTCTTCTCCTGCTGGGCTTAGGGTTTCTTTCTTGTTCTTTCTCCAGCTCCTTTAGGTGTAGGGTTAGGTTGTGTACCTGAGACCTTTCTTGTTTCTTGAGAAAGGCTTGAACCGCTATATATTTTCCTCTCAGGACTGCCTTTGTTGTGTCCCACAGATTTTGAACCGTTGTATTTTCATTATCATTTGTTTCCATTATTTTTTTCAATTCTTCTTTAATTTCCCGGTTGACCCATTCATTCTTTAGAAGGATGCTGTTTAGTCTCCATGTATTTGGGTTCTTTTCAAACTTCCTTTTGTGGTTGCATTCTAGCTTTAGAGCATTGTGGTCTGAAAATATGCAGGGAATGATCCCAATCTTTTGATACCGTTGAGTCCTGATTTAGGACCGAGGATGTGATCTATTCTGGAGAATGTTCCATGTGCACTAGAGAAGAATGTGTATTCTGTTGCTTTGGGATGAAATGTTCTGAATATATCTGTGATGTCCATCTGGTCCAGTGTGTCGTTTAAGGCCTTTATTTCCTTGCTGATCTTTTGCTTGGATGATCTGTCCATTTCAGTGAGGGGAGTGTTAAAGTCCCCTACAATTATTGTATTATTGTTGATGTGTTTCTTTGATTTTGTTATTAATTGGTTTATATAGTTGGCTGCTCCCACGTTGGGGGCATAGATATTTAAAATTGTTAGATCTTCTTGTTGGACAGACCCTTTGAGTATGATATAGTGTCCTTCCTCATCTCTTATTATAATCTTTGGCTTAAAATCTAATTGATCTGATATAGGGATTGCCACTCCTGCTTTCTTCTGATGTCCATTAGCATGGTAAATTCTTTTCCACCCCCTCACTTTAAATCTGGAGGTGTCTTCGGGCTTAAAATGAGTTTCTTGGAGGCAACATATAGATGGGTTTTGTTTATTTATCCATTCTGATACTCTGTGTCTTTTGACAGGGGCATTTAGCCCATTAACATTCAGGGTAACTATTGAGAGATATGAATTTAATGCCATTGTATTGCCTGTAAGGTGACTGTTACTGTACATGGTCTCTGTTCCTTTCTGATCTACCACTTGTAGGCTCTCTCTTTGCTTAGAGGACCCCTTTCAATATTTCCTGTAGAGCTGGTTTGGTGTTTGCAAATTCTTTCAGTTTTTGTTTGTCCTGGAAGCTTTTAATCTCTCCTTCTATTTTCAATGATAGCCTAGCTGGATATAGTATTCTTGGCTGCATGTTTTTCTCGTTTAGTGCTCTGAAAATATCATGCCAGCTCTTTCTGGCCTGCCAGGTCTCTGTGGATAAGTCAGCTGCCAATCTAATATTTTTACCATTGTATGTTACAGACTTCTTTTCCCGGGCTGCTTTCAGGATTTTCTCTTTGTCACTGAGACTTGTAAATTTTACTATTAGGTGACGGGGTGTGGGCCTATTCTTATTGATTTTGAGGGGCGTTCTCTGAACCTCCTGAATTTTGATGCTCGTTCCCTTTGCCATATTGGGGAAATTCTCCCCAATAATTCTCTCCAGTATACCTTCTGCTCCCCTCTCTCTTTCTTCTTCTTCTGGAATCCCAATTATTCTAATGTTGTTTCGTCTTATGGTGTCACTTATCTCTCAAATTCTCCCCTCGTGGTCCAGTAGCTGTTTGTCCCTCTTTTGCTCAGCTTCTTTATTCTCTGTCATTTGGTCTTCTATATCACTAATTCTTTCTTCTGCCTCATTTATCCTAGCAGTGAGAGCCTCCATTTTTGGTTGCACCTCATTAATAGCTTTTTTTATTTCAACTTGGTTAGATTTTAGTTCTTTTATTTCTCCAGAAAGGGCTTTTATATCTCTCGAGAGGGTTTCTCTAATATCTTCCACGCCTTTTTCGAGCCCAGCTAGAACCTTGAGAATTGTCATTCTGAACTCTAGATCTGACATATTACCAATGTCTGTATTGATTAGGTCCCTAGCCTTCGGTACTGCCTCTTGTTCTTTTTTTTTGTGTTGAATTTTTCCTTCTTGTCATTTTGTCCAGATAAGAGTATATGAAGGAGCAAGTAAAATACTAAAAGGGTGGCAACAACCCCAGGAAAATATGCTTTAAACAATTAGAAGAGATCCCAAATCGTGACGGGGGAGAAAGGGGATAAAAGAGGTTCAAAAAGGAAGAAAGAAAAAAAAAGAAAAAAGAAAAAAAAGAAAAGAATTAAAAGAAAAAGAAAACTAATAAGAAAAATATAAAAAAGAAAAAATATATATATTAGATAAACTGGTTAAAAAATGTTAAAAAAGAAAAAGGTAAAAGTTAAAAAAAAAATTTTACCAGAAGGCGAGAAAGAAAACAAAAAATGAAAAAGAAAAAAAAATTAAATTAACTGCAAGACTAAAAAAAATCACAAGGAGAAAGCCATGAGTTCTGTGCTTTGCTTTCTCCTCCTCTGGAATTCCACTGCTCTCCTTGGTGTTGAAACCGCACTCCTTGGTAGGTGAACTTGGTATCGGCTGGATTTCTTGTTGATCTTCTGGGGGAGGGGCCTGTTGTAGTGATTCTCAAGTGTCTCTGCCCCAGGCGGAATTGCACCGCCCTTACCAGGGGCCGGGGTGAGTAATCCACTCGGGTTTGCTTTCAGGAGCTTTTGTTCCCTGAGCGCTTTCCGTAGAGTTCCGGAGGACAGGAATACAAATGGCAGCCTCCTGGTCTATGGCCTGGAGGAGCCGAGAGCCCAGGGCCCCACTCCTCAGTGCGCCCTCAGAGAACAGCGCCCAGTTACTCCCGTCTACCTGACCTCTGGCCGCTCTCCGACCTCACCGAGCCTGCGACTGGTTCAAGGTAACACCGAGATGTGAGCTCACTGTCGGCTCTGTCTCTGTAGCTGGCTTTCCCGTTCCAATACCCGCAAGCTCTGCGACACTCAGACACCCCCGATCCTTCTGTGACCCTGCGGGACCTGAGGCCACGCTGACCCCGTGTGGGCTTCGCCCCGGTTAGCCTCTGGAGCGATGTCCCTCAGCGGAACAGACTTTTAAAAGTCCTGATTTTGTGCGCCGTTGCTCCGCCGCTTGCCGGGAGCCGGCCCCTCCCCCCGGGGTCTATCTTCCCGTCGCTTTGGATTCACTTCTCTGCCCGTCCTTCCTTTCAGAAAGTGGTTGTTTTTCTGTTTCCAGAATTGCTGTTCTTCTTCTCTTCGATCTGCCGATGGATTTTCAGGTGTTTGCAATCTTTAGATAAGCTATCTAGCTGATCTCCGGCTAGCTGAAGTAGTCTCAGCCTGCTACTTCTCCGCCATCTTGACTCCTCCCCGAGCAAGAACTTTTTTAAAAAGCTGAAAATCTACAAACTCTAAAACAGTTGCCAAACCTGATTAAATAACCAAAACACCATGATGATGATGGTGGTGATGAATATCAGCCAAGTACTTAATATGTGCTAAGCATTTTTCTAAACATTTAATCCTTCTTAATCATTTAGTCCTTTGGAAGAATCTATGATACTAGTCCTACCCCCATTTTATAGATAGGGATCTGGCACAAAGAGATCAGCGAGTGGAAGCTATAAATTATCTTCTAAGGCAAAATAGGACATGCACAGTATCAAAATACAAATAAAACACACAAAATACATTAGTTAGAAATATGGTGAAGGGCTTATATTATTGACATTTGATGAATTATTTCATATTAATAGAAAACTCAAAACAATAAAATAATAGATCAACAAAGTAATATGCAATTTACAGAAAAAAATAATAGCATTTGAACAGGTCCTTTAGAAAAATCAAATCCTGAATAAAAGAGTGAAGAATAAAAATTGGAGACACAGTTTTTTGTTTATATTGACACAGATCTGAAGATTTATAATTCATTGTCCATATTTTGATTAAAAAAGTAAAAGAAGGAAACATTTTGCATGCAATTTGGCAGTATCATATTTTTAAAAATGCACATATTTTTAATGTGGTCATTTCATTTATGTAACCTACACATATATTTATAAATATGACTGGAACATACCATGTAATAATATGTAAAGTGTTTGTCATTTCAGTATTATCAATTATGGGTAAAATCCTGGAATGGACCTAAAGTTTTATAGTCATACTCTGCCTTAAAAAATTGTAATAGCACAATTGTAATATTAGTTGTTAAATCAAATTCTTGTTCTTATATGGTCATATTGAAACATATAAAGCATTTTCTAAGAAAATGTAAAACTATACACACAGGCACATATAAAGAGTGTGTATAATGCTCATTTAAATAAAAGTGTTTTGAAAGATAAGGATTGTATGCTTAGACTATTTCTGGGTGGTTGACAAGAAACTTAATAACAGCTTCCTGTGAGGAAATGGAGTATAGGTTTATATGTGCAATGTATTAGTGGTTTTATTTTAATCATTGTTTTTTTCATATAAAAATAGCTTTAAAAGATATTAAAGGTTACTTGTGTGAATTTATACATTTTAAAAAGACTTTTGAAACAAAGAAACTGTTATAAAATATGGGTGTGCCTTAATATGCTATTTGACAGTTTGTTTCCTGTAGAGGTAAATCCATGGCAAATTGAAACTTTTCTTGGTAAATAGCAACATTAGGACAACATCACAAAACACTGAGCTTCTTTTAATGAATCTGAGAACAACTATTTGCCTGCACAGGATTTTATGATTAATGTTTAAATCAATTGTAAGCCATTAGATTGCCATGATTCACTCTCCCTTCTTCTTTCACTATTTTTCTTCTTTTACCATCAGCTAAAAATGAAATACCATATGCATGTTTAACAAACACATGATGAACACAGAAGATTTTTATTTAAATGCAGGGTTAAATAATACTGCTTTGTGTTGAACTTAGATTTAATTCTAGCTCTTTACTATTTAATAACATTTCTAGCAGTTACCACAGTTGGAATAGATCTAGACTTTGCCTGAGGTAATATGTTTTTTCATAGCAAAAACCTTAGTGAGATTAGGTATAGAAGTTTATGGGAGAAGTTTATGAGAAGTTAATTTTTCTGGTTTTTTGGGTTTGAGTGGTAGCTAAATTTAAAAATGACAAATTTAAGAGGAAAAGCTAACAATGAGAAGAGGAGATGATGCATTGTAATCTCTAGTATAAATGCAAAGAACATGTTTCCATCCTCTACTAGTGTGGCTGTTGAAGAAGGCCATCTCTGTAAAAAACCAAAAAGTAAGGGGGATCCTTTTAAACCGGTTGTTAGTATAGTGATTAGGGGATATTTGGTCTTTTCTTGGGATGACAGCATGCATTTAATATACTTGTTCTTTTATATCAGATTTTTCTGCAGAGGTCCAGTACTTAATTCTTCACAGCAAAAATTCACCCTTACTGTGAATAAATTTACATTTATAGCTACAGATAATATATGATCATGTGGTTATAAGCTAACACATCAGCTAATACATATATGCATGTCAACCATTGTGATGATAGAATTACTTTATGGAAGATGAAATATTGGGCCCTTGGTTAAAAGTATTATCTGCAAAAACGTAAAGTAAATTTCCATCAGTAAAAACAAGGAAAAGTTACTGAGAGCCTCAATTATGAGACAGGCAGATCTGACCAAGCTTTATTATTAATAACTTATGAACAAAAGACATGAGGGAACGTTTGTAGAAAAAGAAGGAAATGATATTTTTACTTCTCTATTTGTTCTGTTCCTGTACTGCTAAATATTAGTTTTAATTTCAGAGAAAATGAATATAGGAAGAAGTATGTATTCATTCTATGCATGTTTTATAAAAGAGAATAAAGTTGTGATAATAAGACACCCCCACAGGAAAAAAATCAACGACAATGGATAAGGTAAATATGGTTGTTGGGCCTTTGTCTTTAGTCTGCTGTCAATATAAATTCTTTATAATCTGCAAGAAACTTAACTTTTTCTGGTCTCAGTTTCTTTGATTCATATATTAATTAGAGGAATTGTCTTAAAATTCAATTTTAAACCTTTTCCAGGTCTAAAATTGTAAGATGCTCCTTGTAATCATTTGTTTATGTCTACAAAACCTAAAACTTTCCTACAGAAGGAAAAAAATCTATTAGTCTGCCACAAAACGTGAAGAATGGTGAATATGTCATTCAAAGGACTGGGTAAATGTTCCTTCTTCCTTGCATTTTTCAGTACATCTAGCTGGACTTCCCTCCTTTTTCTCTCCCTGGTTCCCTCTGTCCTGTCTTTTCTCACCCATCAGGATCAAGGTTCTTTATAAGTGTGACAAGGCTCCCAGGGTAGATTATAGTCCTGGCTGTTTCAAGAAAGGGAAAAATAGATTCTAACTCTGTATTTCTCAAAGGGTTTTAGATCCTTTAAGTTTTTGAAAGCAGACAAAACCGAACTCTCTTTTGCTAATACTGACAACTATTTGTAACATAATTGCAAAGCATTATTTTATTTTATATCTGCCTCTTCATGCCTTTTTTCCCCTAAGGATACCATGTCCCTCTAGAGGTTAAAGAAAAGATCTTCAACAGAGAAGGTGAACTAGAAAGAAAATACCCTGCTGTCAAAGTGAATTTCATAGAGGGTTCACCATATTTCTTGACTGCTCACTATAGTTTGAAAAGTCCTATATGGGACCAGCAACGTAAATCTTGAAAACAAGTGTCTTACAAGTGTGTGCCTACAAGAAGTTTGCACTCTAACAAGAAGGATATGGCATTAAGTAAAAATAGTAAGATAACTAAATGAAGTGTGTACCGAAAATGAGGAACAAAACACTGTGAAACTCCAAGGTTAATAAGATCACAGTGGCTTCTATAAACATTATTTCACTCATAAGGGAAGAATATTTAGGTTTCCAGCCCCTTAAGTAGATCTTAGAAGTTTCTCAAGAGCAAAAAATACCCCTTTTAATTATTTCATTTCCTTAAGCACCTGGTAACGTCTCCCGTGTAAAAGATGGAGTGAATCCTTATTGATCGATTAAAACGTGCAACTACAGTGTACTTATTACACTCTGAAGGAGGGGAAGGTTTGTGGGATTGTTGCTTTTCACTTATTTTGTGTTGAAAGGATGCCCATGGCTCAGGCTTTTACGCCAAGCCACAGCCGCACAAATCAAGTTAAAATTAAAAGCTCAAAATTCACATGGAAAACAACTCCTGGAATATACTTTGATAAAAATGTTTTATATTGAGAGAAATTTCTGTCAGAAGCTAAATTAGATATGTAAAATACTAAGAACACTGGATATATCAGCATTTGTATGTAGCGCTTGATGATGCTGACACATTATTTAGTTTGTGAGGATTCTTTTTGTATAGAGTGAGAGAGTACTTGTATTAATCTCTGCTAAAGTCTAAGCACTTCCTTAAGATATTATTCCCCTAGGGAAACATATTTTACTAAAAGAACATTCCAAGATATAATTTAATGAGCAAGGGCAAATAATGATGAGAAAATAAGTTTATATGTGTTTACCAAAATTTTAAGTAAAAATTCACTTAAATCAGTTCAGCAAATGTTTATTTCACATCTATTATATAGAACATTCTAAGTTAGATGCTACGCTTATTAAAAAGAAGTAAATAAAATGTCAAAGCAATCCCATACATACTGGTGAGAAAAACTTATTAACATTTCAAATTTAACTTCATTTTATTAATGTTGCTTTGCTGTAGGATATGCTATGGATTTCCTCATGTCTTATTTATTTTTGTGTTGCTGGAGTTGTTAAGGAGTAGAATAACATACATGCTCCATTATTTTTCCTTGTTATTTTTCTTTCTTTGTATTTTTAAAATTGTAGCTTTGTAGCATTTTTCAGAAGAAATTTTGATCATAAAAAGAGAAGACTAATGTGTGGTAGTGTTTTATTTGACAGAGATTACAAGTAGACAGAGAGGCAGGCAGAGAGAGGAAGGGAAGCAGGCTCCCTGCTGAGCAGAGAGCCTGACGCGGGGCTCCATCCCAGGACCCTGGGATCATGACCTGAGCCAAAGGCAGAGGCTTTAACCTACTGAGCCACCCAGGCGCCCCAGTGTGGTAGTGTTTTATATACACACACCTCACAAATTTCAAAACTTATTTAATTTCTTTCTCAGATTGTTCTTTTTGTTAATGCACCTCCTAGCAAATTTACCTCATGACTCAAATTCTCTGTTCTTTGCAGAAGCCTAGCATGGATACCATTTCAGATTAGTGGCTCCATTGTTTTAAATATTTGATGTTAAAGAATGTTCCCTGCTGACCAAATAACTCACTTACAAACACTGGAAGGGGAAAAAATGGAAAATACAAGCTGAGGGAAGCAAATTGTTCTTAAAATGCAATAGCTGGCTGAGTTAAACTGAGTCAATTACAGATCTCGTCTTCCATTGAAATATGGTTTTCAGCAAAGAGACAATAATGTTGTGATGATTTAATTTTTACATGGGATTCCTACTTATTGAACATGGAAAATAGAAAAATATGACAATTATCAAGAAATACATGTTAAAATTTTAACTCTCTGGGTTAAATGACTGTGTCATAGTGAAACTTTGTAGTGACAGTAGGGCTAGAAGAAAACTTGAAGGGTATCTTTTCAATGCAGCATAAATAAGTGGGCAGATGTCTTAATTGTGGTGCAGTTGGCCTACTCTTTCACAAACTAAACTTCTTTGCCCATTTGTACATGAGCAATGACCCACTTTCCCCAATTCTACTAGTAATGTATACTAACTCATGGAATGCAAGGTAATCTATGTACTATGAGAGGAAATAATGCAGTTGAAATGATATGTGATATTTAGCAGTCACTGTTACATGTTTTCCTTATATATTGTGGAGTTAAATATATCTTCTGATAGATGTTTTATGTAGATTCTGAAATTTAACCCCTATAGATGACGGAAAAGGAAGCTTAGTTTGAAAACACACACATATTCATGTTGACACATCTTAACTTAACATTTTTAAAGATTTATTTATTTATTTGAGAGGGAGAGAGAGAGAGCAAGGAGGGAAGGGGCCGAGGGAGAGGGAGAAAGATAACCTTTAAGCAGAGTCCCCACACGGGGTCAGTCTCAAAATCCTGAGATCACGACCTGAATTATTTTAAATTATTATTTAAATTATTTTACAAAATTATTTTCTGGTATTACACTTCATGACCCAAACCAAGTTGGGTGCTTAACTGGCTGAGCCACCCAGGTACTCCTTAATTTAACATTTTAAATATGCATTTGAACATGTCTTCCCTTAACTGGATTCATTATGAGGATGGCATACATTTACTGTTTCTTATAAAATTTTTAGAGAAAGATCTGGAGCCTGAATCTTAGGCACTGTTGCCTGTGTCTTCTTTATGTGAAATTCTTCACCATTCAATCTTTGCATTGATATTAAACTCAATATGGGTATCTTTCTTGGGCTATCCACTACTATATTTATTCTCCAGGGCACATTTGATACATTTTTTTGTTTTATTCTTCTCTATATTTAGTTATACATATATGACTTTAATACATTAATTAATAAATACATGTTGAGTATCTTGTGCTGGATATTTTGCTGTTATGGACAAACATGACTATCTTGTAATGGATATCCAGACACTTAGAATATTTCAACTCTTGAATACTTTGTTCCTCTCAGTATAAAGCATAGCTTACTAGTTAGAGATTTAAATAACAGGAACATGTTGTAGCAATTTGAGGCTTACTTTGTCTCAGATGGACTAGGCTGTTCTGAAGTAACAGAATATCCTCAGTTCTCCCAAGTTAATAATGATGATAAAATTCATTTCTTGTTTATTCTACACATCCGTAACGAGTCACTGGGGAAGGATAGAGGAAGTGTTTTTTTCTTTATGGTGGTTGTGCATGGATCAAGCAGACAAAGCAGCCACCATGTGGAATATTGCTGGTCATAAGCAAAGAGGTGAAACGGATCTATGGATGACAGCACATGAACAATGAGCCAGCTGTAGTGACAAATATTACCTCTGCTCACAACTGAACAGCTGAATCTAGTGACACAACTCCTATCCAGCCATACAGAGACCAGGAAGGTCAGTCCTACCATGTACACAAATGGAAGAATACCCAGAAGTATTTGGCCTCTTTCTTTCAGACAGAATACATCTGCGTATCGTCCTTGAGGAAATAAACCACGTTTTTAGTCAAAACCTCAGTTTCAATGTCCGTGATCACACAGCGCCTTCTATCACGGAGACTGACGTGTGGGTTGTCTGTCTTATATAGGTTTCTGCTGTGGCAGAATCTATAAACAAAAACAAGCACAAGTTATCTCCCCATTCACTCCCAGCATATATAACAAGGGAGCAAGTTCAGTGTAACTCAGTAAACACTCCTATTTGGGAAAAGAAAGAAGAGACATGTGTAAAGTGGTTAGCAATACTGAAATGTTACCGGGCAGATATCTGAATTGATTAGACTCCGGTTTTTTTCCTAGTAGGTATTCGCTGGCTGTTGATTTTTAAAACCCCTTTATGTGTCCTGTGGTAGGCTTTTACTTTCTTATTAATAGCTTTTTCCATATTTGAAATAAGATTTGAGGCTAAGGCCTCACTGAGGGCAGTACAGCTTTTTTATACTACTTTGTCTATTTCAAAGCTTAGAATCTTCATTATTGCTTTGTATCTCAAAGAATCATAAAGATTTTCATTACAAGTTTGTGGTTTCTTTCTATTCTATTCCATCTCTTCCCTGTATAAACATACACACACAAAAAATTGCATGAAGTATTCTTTACTCACCTTTGAATAATGTTTTTGACAAAAGTACTAAGCCTTCCTCCCACTATATCTTTCTCTTCAACTTTTTATTTTAAATTAATTTATATTTACAGAAAAGTTGCAAAATTATAGAGAGTTCACATATATCTTTCATCCAGCTCCCCCTAATATTAACATTTTACATAACAATAGTATAGTTATCAAAATCAGGAAATTAACAATATGAACTAGATTACAGACATAATTCAAACTTCCTCACTTTTCCCACTAATGTCTTTCTTCTTTTCCAGGATCCCATGTTGTATCGAGTGTCTTATCTTCTTAGTCTCCCTTAATCTATGACAGTTTTTCATTCTTTTTTTTTTCTCTCATGACCTTGACACTTTTGAAGAGTATTGCCCAGGTAGTCTGTAGAATGTTTCTTGTCTCATGTTTTCTCATGATTAGATTGAAGTTACTTATTTTTGGCAAGAATATCACAGAAATAGTATCCATAGTTTTTTTTTTTTTTTTAAGATTTGTTTATTTATTTATTTATTTGACACAGAGAGAGAGAGATATCACAAGTAGACAGAGAGGCAGGCAGAAAGAGTGGGAAAGCAGGCTCCCCGCTGAGCAGAGAGCCCCTGAGACCATGACCTAAGCTGAAGGCAGAGGCTTAACCCACTGAAACACCCAGGCACCCTTTTCCATAGTTATTTTTGAGGTCTCTCTGTTTCTCTCTCTGTCCTAATTGTAGGCACCTGACTGTAACAGTTTTCTCCCTGTCTGCCACCTAGTCCTAAACCTAATGTCTCATATTTGATGTTTTCATTATAGCAGTACCCCTTTCCTAAGACTCAGTTTTATGTAAGACATAATGGACTAGGTTATGTTAAAGAAACAACAACTTGTGTATCTCAGTGCTTTAAGAAACACAGGCTTATCTCTCACCCATACTACATGGCAATCACAGGTTGGCAGAGAAGCTTTGCTCATTTAGTGTCTCAGGTATTCAGGCTGGTGAAACAGCTATCAGTTTCAATGTTTCTGGTTATCCCAGCAGAGAGTATGTTACATCAGCAATTAAATGTGCCATCCTGGAAATGACACATCATGCTATTGCTCTCAGCTCCCTATTTTGGCCTAACCATGAGGTCACCAAGAAGTGCATTCCTACCATGTGCTTGGAAGGGGGAGACCAGAAATATTTGAAAAACAACATCAATGATGACCATATCCCTACTATAATACTTTATAGATTTTAAATTATTTTACAAAATTATTTTCTGGTATTACACTTCATGCATAATGGAAAAATCTGAAAAGAGCAAAATAGCATAAAAGATAAACATCGAATTATTCCCAATTCAACCCTCAGAAATTATACACGAATGCTTATGTTTGTTCCCTTGCATTTACTTTTCTGTGTGTGTGTACATATATGCATATGTATAACTGGGATCACAATTCAGAAACATTTATATACTACTAAATTTCACTTACTATAAAAATTTTGCCATTTTAACACAAATTCTTTGGAATGATTTACTAAATAACTGTAATATTTCATTACATGTATGCAAAGACAAGTTATTTATATTTTTGTTAGATATTATTTTTAATATTTTGCTATTTTAAAACTGCTATGATATAATCTATCTAAAACTCTCTCCTTGTTTTTCTACATATTAGCATAGCATATGAAAGCTGGACAGATTGCCATGAGATTTGGAGGCTTATATGTGGTGCTTGGTTTATTATTATTATTCTTGGGTATATGCTATCATACACAAATAAACTTTTTGCTGTATCACACCTTATAGCACATAGAGTGTTCTTACCTGCAAAGAAATTTCATCCAAATTCCAATACATCACCAGCCTGCAGATGAGTTTTAAGCCATCTATTTTTTTATAAAGATTTTATTTATTTATTTGACAGACAGAGATCACAAGTAGGCAGAGAGCCAGGCAGAGAGAGAGGGGAAGCAGGCTCCCTGCTGAGCAGAGAGCCCGACATGGAGCTCAATCCTAAGACCCCGAGATCATGACCCGAGCTGAAGGCAGAGGCTTAACCCACTGAGCCACCCAGGCACCCCTTAAACCATCTTTTAAATAATAAATATTTCGCTGTTAATCTTTTTGGGGTTTCCAAGCATATCTATGAAGTATGTTTTTCTGTTATTTAAAAACTATACTGTGGCAGCCATGAGAATAAGCCTCTCAGATCTCTGACTACAGAGGTCCCAGTTATTGCCTTCTGAAGTCCATCATGGTATTGGCATCGAGGCCACACTTCCCATGAGCTGCTCCCCGTCAATGACTGAGCATGGAGAATACTAAACCAGCACCATTTGGGAAACACAGGATTCCTCTGACAGCTGATTTGGGCTCAAGGACTCCTCATAAACTTTGCCATAACTTTCTTAGAATCACAGTCTAATGTATTTCCTGCCCAAATTTCATCTCCTTTTTTTTTTCTCTTCCATGGGATTTTGACCTGCCTCACAGTGTGACCCCTCACCCAGTCCCCTGTAGCTCTCTCCCATTTTTCCTTCATAGGTGTTTCCCCCAGTAAATCTTGTGGACATCTAATCCCATTTTGGCATCTGTTTCTCAAAGGACCCAAACTAATGTATATGTTGTTGTGGTTTTTTTTTTCTTATTATTTTCTTTGCATTAGAAAGCATGCTACTTTTGTTTTTTTAGGTTTATTGTTGTTGGGTTTCTTGTTTCATATTTTAATGGACAGTATTTGAAATATTTGTCACGTGCTATTTGGTGGTCAGGGGGAAATGTGCAGTATCACAAGGAATAGATTAAGGAACAAGTTTTATTGGGGAAACCTACAAGGCAAGGATACTCAAGAGAAGGCATAAATGTCTTGATATTCCCACCATTCCACAAAGAGGTATGCCAGGGTCAAGTGGAGGAACATTGCCTGCTTCTTGCTTTTCCTTTTTAGGTGGTTCATATGAGAACAAACTCATCAGTGTGGGAACAGATTATTGTGGTACCAAGGGCATTAGGGTTGTCTGGAAAAGCTAGCTGCCCTACGTCTGGAGACACTGAGGCTTGTAACAGTTGTCTTGTCCCTCCTTGCAGTAGTAGGAACTCATCTTGGAGAAGTTGAGTGAAAATACATCTCTTCCCCCAGAGAGAAGAGAGTACCTCAGATCCCAGCCAACTCACTGTCTAACAAACGAAGTGAGCTCGCAGGATCATATTTGGACACTTTTGCTCATTGCCCCTCCCCCACTGTGAAATGTTATTTGCCAAGTAGTTCAAGATTATTTATCATCATACAGAGGTGTTCTTATTTTATATTCATAAAATTCTTTTTTAAGAGCATTTTATATTTATTTTTATTTATTTTCAGTGTTAATATTCATAAAATTCTTAATATTAAGCTATTCTTTCATTCCTGATATAGCCCTTTTTTTCAGTAGATAAATCATTTAATGAACAATTGGATTTGTTTTCATGAAATCAGGTATTCTTATTTTGATTTACTTGAGGTTGGACTGTCATGGAACCATGGTTTTATGTAGATGTGTGTATATGTATGTGCACATGAACTTATACATGTCTATTACCTTTGCCAATTATTGACAGTCTAACTGTGCTACATTCAAAAATAAATTGCTTGAGGGGTACCTGGGTGGCTCAGTTGGTTAAACGTCTGACTCTTGATTTCTGGTCAGGTCATGATCTCAGGGTCCTGGCATCAAGCCCTGGTGTTAGGCTCCATGCTCAGTGGGGAGTCTGAGATTTTACTCCCTCTTCCTCTTCCTCTCCCCCCACTTTCTCTGTCTCTTAAATAAATAAATAAGTCTTAAAAAAATAAATTGCTTGGTTTTCCTTTATTTTCCATAAGACTAAATGGTTTAAGACTCTTAACTATAGAGAAAAAACTGAGGGTTGCTGGAGGGAATGTCGGGGTATGGGCTAAATGGGTGATGGGTATTAAGGAGAGTACTTGTGATGAGCACTGGGTGTTATATGTAAGTGATGAGTCACTGAATTCTACTCTTGAAATTAGTATTACACTATATGTTAACTAACTATAATTTAAATAAAAACTTGGAACAAAGAAACTAAATATTTTTGTATAAGAGTTATCATAACAGAAAACACATAATCTTTACTTAGAACCAATTTGAAAATTTTGATGTATATGTTTCTTTTATGCTCATTTGTTTGTTCAGTTTTGATCTACTTATGTCTATTTAGATGATTTATATTTTCCATAATTATTTTTTTCAGATTGTAGAATGCATGCATTCTGTCTCTATATTTTTAAACAGTTTTATAGGGTTTTCTTTTTTTGTTTCAAATTTTATTTATCAGTGTTTTCTATCATAATTTAATTTGTCAATATTTTATGCATGAAATATTTTAGGAAAATAAGGATTCTATATGTTGTATTGTAATTGATTTTTCATTTCTAATTTGTTAATTTTTTACTTAAATGTTCTGGGCTTTTTAATGTTTTTCTCCAGTTAATTTTTTCCTTCAAAAATCAAACATTTATTTTACTTAAATTATTTTTCTCAGGATTCTTGGTGTCTCAGTTGGTTAAGGGTCTGCCTTCAGCTCAGGGTCATGATCCCAGGGTCCTGGGATTGAGCCCCACTTGGGGATCGCTGCTCAATGGAGAGCCTGCTTCTTCGTCTCTCTCTCCCTGACACTCTGCCTACTTGTGTTCTTCTATCTCTCTGTCAAATAAATAAATAAAATCTTTTAAATAAATAAATAAATAGATTTTCTCTAAGGAACATATTTAGACCTATTAGCCTTTTCTCAATGAGTAGTGTGCCTTTACCAACTTTTCTATGTTTTAGTTAAGTAATCATCTTATTTGATACATTATCTACAATTATATTTTCTTAGGCTTTTGTAATTTATATATTTTAAACATAATGAATAATGCATGCTTGCTGTAACAAATGAAGTAATACAAAGATTTATAAGGAAATTTGATATCTTCTCTACTCCAGATTACCAACGTTGTAAGTTTCTTTAATATCTTTTGTGTTTCTGTAGATATATTCAAATATACATAAATGTGTGACTGCTTCTCCTCCTTG
This sequence comes from Mustela erminea, assembly GCF_009829155.1. Classification (NCBI taxonomy): domain Eukaryota; kingdom Metazoa; phylum Chordata; class Mammalia; order Carnivora; family Mustelidae; genus Mustela; species Mustela erminea. The sequence goes on along the minus strand of NC_045635.1, from coordinate 23,128,755 downwards.
ATGTGTTTCCTAAATTAATATTAAAGCTGGAAGTCAGACTTTTCAGAAAGATAAACAGGGACCTCCATGACATCTGCTCTCTCTCTAGTCTCATCATCACCCACTCTTCATCTGCCGATCATCAGACACTACTAATCACTTTCAATCCTAGATTATTCCTTGCTCTTCTAGAAATAGTTACCTAAATTCATGTTTTTATTTCTCCCTTGAATATCCTTTCCTTTTCTCTTTCCTACTAATTTTTACACATCCTTAATAGTCAGTTTAGAAAGCACTACTTCTGTAAACTTCACCCCATTCCTACCCAATCCAGTTCTAGGCTCTTTTTTTCCTTTGAAACTGTGTAGAATAGCATCTATGGTCCTGTTGCTGCAGTATCTGACAGCCCAGAAAGTGTTTCCTCAGTTTCACTGACTCCTCAAATTCTCATCATGCATCTCTCCTTTGTTATTTTGATTAGCAAAAATCTATAGCCCATATAACAAAATTTAACACTTAGAAATAAGTAATAATAATGGATACAGAAACTGTTTTTATTGTTGTTGGGGTTTTTTGACTAATAAAATGCTCCAGAAGTAAAAAAAAAAAATAAGTAATAAAGTATATGAAACACATATACATATATATTTATTTGTAAATTAGGTATTATAGATAGAGATAACAGATACTAATTTAGACTTAAGTTTCCAAATATCTAAATAGGGAATGCAGGAGTAATCATGAATATATGTTAAATAACAGATGTATTTTCTTTACCTCACAGGGAAGAAATAACTTTACATGTTTTTATTCTTTTTTCATACCATGTGCAATGTAGTTTTTAATGGCTAAGTCATAAGAAAGGGCATAGGTGCTTTCTACAGAACAGAGTAGACTTTTCTGCCTATGAATGAAAACTATCCATTAATCAATACAATGATCATTTATATCAATTCTGTCTTAAGAAAAAGGTAATGTTCAGAATGATTTAAGAAATAGAAGTTTCATTTTGGAAAAATATACATGTATGAGAAAAAGACAAAATTTTTATGTGGATATATATTTCTTTTTTAATTGTTTCTATAGGCATAAGAAGAATAAGCATCAAGGAAAAAAGATTGGAAAAGTAGATAACCATATATTACATATGTATGTATTCATTTATTGCCTTATAAATCATAATACAGAATTGAGGAAAATACTGTAGGGCTTATAACATTCAACAAAGCTGATTAAAATGGCTTAAAGACTCAAACAAAGTTAAAAGGCCCTTTAAAAAGTTAGACAAATTTGGGGTGCCTGGGTGGCTCAGTGGGTTAAGCCTCTGCCTTCTGCTCAGGCCCTGATCTCAGGGTTCTAGGATCAAGCCCCGCATCAGGCTCTCTGCTCAGCAGGGAGCCTGTTTCCCCCTCTTTCTCTGTCTGCCTCTCTGCCTACTTGTGATCTCTCTATCTGTCAAATAAATAAATAAAATCTTTAAAAAAAGTTAAACAAATTTACATTAAGTTAGTAATTTTTAAGCTTGGGGAAATATTGGAAAAGACTAACTTGAATGAAAATATTATTTATCTCTAGAAATATAATACGGAATCAGAGCGCTATCACTTCCCAAATTGGGCAAATTATCTGAGCCTCAGTTTCTTTCACTAAAAAGTAGCATCAAATGGCATGCTTATTTTTCAGATTTATTTGAGATAAAGAAAAAGCTCCACAATAGTGCAAATTAATATATAATCTGATTCTCAAAGGGTAAGGGAAGGAATTAAAGTCCAGAGCACCAAAATCACCCACTGCCATCCATATTTAAACTGTACTTGTAAGTTATTTTTATTTATTGTATTTTCAGGTAATTGGTGAATTGTAAATCTCTATAGAAATGGTGATTATTATCCCATAGGATTACTAATAGTATCATTATCTAACATGTTTAAGGAAAAACTTTTGGTTAATCAAAGCAGTCTAAATTACTGGGGATATTAAAACAGAGGCTTGAAAGGTTTATTTTGTCTACAGTGGTCAAATTAGTTTTTATTTTTCCTTAAACATAGTATTGGTATACCTGTTAATGACAATGATCTCTTACATTTTGTAGTGAACAGCTTGAGCCTAACAAAGGAAATTTAAAATTTCTAGAAGGCAAAATTTTCCAAAAAATGGAAATCAGTAATTCAAACATATCCATTTGCATACTTGAATATGATGAACACCATGAATCTTGTTCATCTCTGTTGTCTAGAATATAGCCTGGTACATAGCAAATGCTTAATAAATATTGGATGAATGAACTTTGTATTAGATTCTAAAGGAGAAGGAAAATCAAAAGGAGTAAAATTATTTAAATTAAGAACAAATCAATTCCCCCAACCATGAACAATGCATTGCTTTGTGTTTCCCACTAAAGGTTTGTTAGGATTAATACATTATGAAATATGCATATATTTTTGTGGAAGACTTGCACCATAGCTTCACTTGGGTTATCAGGTTTGTGATTTGAATATAAATATAAAATATCAGTGGACTCTGGGACAATTCATTTAATCAGTCTACTTGGTTTCCTCAGTAAGAAGACCAGGAGTTTGGGTTGGATATTCCTTCCAGTTCTAGCATTCTAAAATTTTATAATTCTGAGTTCTACTTAAACAAAACAGGTTCATTAGATAACCTGGCTTTTATGGCTATAAATGGGAAAACATATACCTAGTTCACAATATCAACAGTATATAATAAAAAATAATTTATTTGGCATGTCTTTTGTGGTTCATTTTTCCCTCTATCTTCCAGAATGCATACATATTTTCTTAGTATTAATTTTATTTTTTCTTGCAACTATACAAGCAAAAAAACATGTCAATGACTTTCTTAATGGGTGTAAAAATGACTTCTTATAGGAGACTTAGAAGTTATAACAATAAGGGGAATTTGTTTCTAAATTCAGTGTCTGTTATGGTTCCCAAAGGATTGAGAAGTGTTTTAAAAACATTGTGGAAGTTCGTGTTCATGACTAATTGCTATGAAGAATATTATGCTCATATATTATCAGTATGTATAATACAGAAAATCTAAATTGAAGTTCAACAGTAACCATCTCTCATTTTTAATTGCAAAAAATATAACCTATTAAATTTGCTGAAGCACAGTTTCTATGGAACAGTTTCTCTGAGTTTTATCTCAAATGTTGCATGGCATGAAAAAACAGTATTATCAGCTCCTCGCACAGTCAACAAATCTAGTGTTGTGCTAGTTTCAAAAAATTACACGTATGATGGAAGGAGAAATTTATAGAAAATTAAAGAAAAAGGGAAACTTTTATTTTAATGAAAATAATAAGTGCCTAATAATTTGAGATTTTCTTTTTCCTCACCTATGTATCACAAAAGAAATTGGAGGGGAATTGTTCTGTTTATTTAAAATGATGTTTGGCAGGCCCATAAACCTTATTGGGATGTGTATTAGTTAAATTCCTTAAAATAATTCACTTCTGGTATAACAGCAAGTAAGAGATTTCAGCCCCCAAAAGTAATTTTTCATGGCAAATAACTGAAGCAAGGATTTGGAAGGAAGGTACCATCTGAACTCAAGTTATAGCACTGATAATTTCAAGCCTGAGGGAAACTGATTATAGTGTTTGCTCATCTTAGAAGACAGGGAAATCCTAGGTAATAGGGGACAAAAAAATGTAGGTTGAAAATCTAATTGACTATTCATGCTTAAAATAAATAACACAAATAACAAAAACACAAAAGGGGCTTCTTTTTATTATCACACAATTACATGTTTTAAAATCTGAATTTGGACCTTTTGAAATAACAGAATTTACTTGAAGAAATTCTAAGTACCTCTATCACTACAGTAAGTCTCAGTGTATACATGGGCAGAATCAAAAGTCCTAGCATAAAACTGCTGAAAGTAGCTAATTAAATTGTTGCATGACTTGACAAATATGATGAAACATGGAGCTGCATACCTACAAGGATAAAGTGGTTCATTTTCACGTCTTTTTTTTAACGAGGTATGAGAGAATAATGTCTTTTTTTAACAGAAATTCTGAAAAAAATTCAAAAACATAGAAAATGGAAAGCTGGAAAGAAAATTGAATGACATTTGACTACCTTCCACCTCTCTCTTCTCCATTTTAAAGATCTGGAAACTGAGGGTCTGGAAGGGTAAATGACCAGGCCAAAGGTTCCTATTAGCCCATCTCAGGGCTGGAATTTAGTTTTATGACATTCTGTCCTTGGTTTTCTCTCCTCACTATATTGATTACAGTATTCAGTTTTCCTTTTTTTTTTTCCCCTTGTACATTTTATGTGACTTTTTTCTCTTCATTGCTTAATAGGGAGCAAGATTAATCAACGAAGCATGCATATTTTGTTTCCCAGACAATTCCCAGCTGCTACGACTGTGTCCAGGATGTCAAGGTTTTATGAGTCCTGAGAGAGGAACGGGTGAAGGCCAGATGGCAGGACCTTCTCTTTTGTCCTGCAGCCTGATATTATCACTTGCTATGGGATTCCCATGCCTTGGGATCCATCCCTGCCTGGTGATTTTTTAAATTTATTTTTATTTATTTTCAGCATAACACTATTCATTATTTTTGCACCACACCCAGTGCTCCATCCAGTCTGTGCCCTCTCTAATACCCACCACCTGGTTCCCCCAACCTCCCACCCCCCCGCCCCTTCAAACCCCTCAGATTGTTTTTCAGAGTCCATAGTCTCTCATGGTTCTCCTCCCCTTCCAATTTCCCCCAACTCCCTTCTCCTCTCTATCTCCCCATGTCCTCCATGCTATTTGTTATGTTTTAATTGTTGATGCCTTGGACTGACTTTTCTTATCTGATAACTTTCTGCTCTAATGTCTACCACTGAACATTAGTATATAAAGTATTCCTGAAGTGAAGTGTGGCCCAGCTGTGTAGTCTGCAGATCAAAGATGACATTCTGGTCCTTCACCTTATTTCTGATCCGTCATCATACATGGTTCTGGGATGACACATGGTTCTGTAATATAGTTGTTAAGAGTTAAAGCTCTGGGTTCAAAGCTAGCAGTATGCTTTTGAGGGAACAACTTGAGAGCTCTGTGCTTGTTTCCTTGTCATCTAAAGAAGATAATAAGACATAAGTGATAGAATTGTTGGGAGAAGAAAATGGGAATTTATTTGAAGCATTTAGCATTATGCCTGACAAAGAACAGTGCTTGATAAGTTATGATAATTACTATTAATGCTATGGCTTTCCACTATACATATAATAATTGCCACCACCATCTAATACCCTCTTTGAATGAGTTTATGGAAATCTGCTTTGTAGAGAAAGGATCGATTTTTGAGTTAAACTTATAGACATTAAAATATCAACTATAAAAACTAGTAAGGATACATTCTGGATAAGTTATTCACTCATTCAAAACCCTAGTACTTTTCATCTGTGAAATAAGGATTGTATCAGAGAATTGATTTGAAAAATGTAATGAGACCTGATGGTCAGTGATGGAGAGAAAGAAAAGAGAGATTGTGTGTTTCTGTCAAGTGGTGATGTGGAAGTAAGCCTTATGGAAAATGTGCACAGGCTGTGGGGAGGGGTGGATTGAACAGGGAATTCAGAATCCTGGATGGTTCTTAAAGAAATAATTTAATTCTGGACATATTTGTTTATTTGGTAGTACTTGAGTAAATTTTGTAGCTATGACACAGAAATTAAATTGCCCAAATGAAGAATAAAATAAGACATTGGTCTCATATCTCAGTAAGACATGTTAAACAGAATCCATGGCAGTTTGCAGCTCTTCGTGAGTATGGCATGTGTGTTAAAGAGCCCAGAGGTCTTTGGAAATTTGAATTCTCATAGCTAATAAAGAACAAAAATGAAAATGATAATGTTGCAGTTTCAGTAGACTAGGCTTTGGATTATTTTATAATTATGATGCTATGGTTTTCTCTTATTAAAATACTAACAATTCACCAAGCCAGTAAAGCCTAAGAATTTGGTGACTTGCCAGCTATGGTGAGCACATCATTTTATTTGCTCCTGTGGTTGCAGAAGAGTTCGAGTATTTCTGAAGCAAAAACAGAGAAAAGGAGACTTATTTAAATAATATAATCCAGAAGTGATATCGAGAGGAAAATAAAAAACTTACCTGGTGTTTAGGGCTCATCTGTCTATGGTTCAATATGCTCTCATATATAAAGGCCCTCTCCAGAAGTACAACTCCCAGAAGATGCTTGAAATGACACCATCAGTGATTACACCTATCCTATGTTTGTTTCTTCAAAACAGACATATTTCTCCAGTGGGGAGTATGTCAAGTCCTTTACTGTGATTTAATTTTTATTAATTGCATTTTCCCCAGAGCTAAAGAAAGGGGCTGACAGAAGAGAAGCAAAGAAAAAAAGAAAGGGGGTGTGGTAGATTATATTATTGTTCAGAAATATTTACTTTCTCTTGCTTCTCCCTACTCAAGGGGTGGAATATCTTTTCCTATCCTTTGATTTTTGGGTTTGTTGATGTGACTTTCATTGGCCAGCAGAATGCAGTAAAAGTAACATTTTGCCTGGTCTGAGCCTTGGTCTTAGAGGGCTTTGTAGGGTTTTTTTGTTTGTTTGCTTGTTTGCTTTTAGTCTTGTGCTTCTGCCATTGCCATGAGGATATTTCTGAGCTAGGCTATCATTTCAACAAATAGAAAGAGAGTTACTTGGAGCAGAGCTGTTCTAGCTATGTCCAGCAGCCTAAATCAGGTGATCTCTAACTTACCCATTGATGCATAGAAAAATAAATGCATGGTGTTGTATGCAACCAAGATTTTGTTTTTGTTACGGTGTGTCATAGCAATATGTAACTGATACATTAGGGCATGCTGAAAGCCAGTTTTGCCTACTTCACAATTTCTTAAGTTGTTTTCCCTTCACCTGAGGCTTGAAGAATCTTGTTGAAGGGAATATAGTGTAGACATAACTTTACTAAAATCTTTATGCATTTTCTGGGCTTAACTAAAGCATCCACAGTCATGTTCTCTCTCTCTCTCTCTCTCTCTCTTTTTCCTTGAGAGGGAGAGAGGTGGTGGGGAGGGGTAGAAAAATAGGAAGAGAGAAATCCTTTTTTTTAATTAATTTATTTATTTTCAGAAAAACAATATTCATTATTTTTTCACCACACCCAGTGCTCCATGCAATCTGTGCCCTCTATAATACCCACCACCTAGTACCCCAACCTCCCACCCCCCCACCACTTCAAACCCCTCAGATTGCTTTTCAGAGTCCATAGTCTCTCATGATTCACCTCCCCTTCCAATTTACCCCAACTCCCTTCTCCTCTCTAACACCCCTTTTCCTCCATGATATTTGTTATGTTTCACAAATAAGTGAAACCATATGATAATTGACTCTCTCTGCTTGACTTAAGCATGATCCACGCCCAGCATGGAGCCCAGTGCAGGGCTCCATCTCATGACCCTGTTATCATGCTGAGCCAAAATCAAGAGTTGGATGCTCAATCAACTGAGCCACCCAGGTGCTCCATGTTTTTTTCTTGAAATATATCAAATTGCTTCCTTAAAGTATGTTGTTTTTTAGTTCCATCTGTTGTTTTCAATCTATGCCCTTTCACAAATAATCTTTTAAACAAAAAAAATGATCAGTGAAGGGTGTTTTACTTGTCTCTTTTGCTCTGGTTTCCTTGAATCTTCTCATGTGGATTTATATAAACTGACTCTGTCTAGGATTCTCTATTCATATCACACATCCTTACTCTTAATATTTTTTTCTTTAATTTAGTGTTACTATTTTGTATTGTGTTCAGGAAAAGAATAATTGGAACTTTAAAAAAGTGTATGAGATAAAATTAAAGTATATTTTGAACCTTTTGGACATGCTCTTTCACTACTTATAAAGCTTAACAGAAAATTAGACACACTGTGAGGGCATGTCCAAATTCTTTTTAATCTCTATAAACATACATCAGTTGCAGAGTGAACCTATTCAAACAGAACTATAGATTAAATGTTAGTTTACTCCTTCTCTCTTTAATCAGGTGAATCCTGCTGTAGTTTTGTAAAAGAAGATCTGAAAATTCAGTCACTTAATAAGTTTTGAAGAAGTTTCAGGGATGCTTGGGTGGCTCAGTCAGTTAAGCATCTGACTTTGGCTCATTTCATGATCCTGCGGTCTTAGGATGGAGTCCTGCATTGGGCTCTTAGCTCAGCAGGTTGCCTGCTTGTCCCTCTTCCTGCCACTCTCTCTGCTTGTACTCTCTCTGTCTCTGTCTCTGACAAATAAATAAATAAAATCTTTTAAAAAAAAAGCTAAGTATTTTGAGTGGGATACCTCCATGGAAAAAAACAGAACTGACATAAGTTTTTTTTTTTTTCTTTTCTACATATCTTTGGTATTTGTGTGTTTATGTAAAAGTTGACCCACACCATTATTTTTTAAAACATGATTTTCTCTTATTCAGGACTCCTCCCTTCATGGTATTGTTATAACTTGACAGTTATGAGTAGCCCAGTAGTGATCGTCTCTTACTACCTACTAGTGATATCATTAGAGAACATTTATGCACCATGAAAGTCTTTCCTACCCTCACTTTTAATTTTGATCCAAACTTCATCAGTTCATTCTCTACCAGTAAAGAGATATTTTAAAATTCAAATCAGATTAATTTATTTTTTGCTTAAGCTCTTCAATCATTTCTAGTTACATTTGGAATAAAATTTAATGTCTTAAATGTGCTACTAAATCTTCTGTTTCTCCTGCTTTTCTTTTATGTCAGCTTTATTATCTTCTTTCATATCCTTTGAAAACCCCTCTTCTACAAAATTCTTTTCTTATCTTCAGCCTTAGCAAGTTGCATTTGCAAAAACAAAGAAGGGTAAGAATGTATGGAAAATTCAGGAAAGGAAGAATAATTCTTTATGAATGTGGCATAGGGACTTACATATCAGGAGTTGATACAAATATTAGCTTGTGTTTGCTCATATGCTATCGAATATACCTGTGTTTATTTTGTGAAAGTATGTGTGATAATGTATGCATTATATAAATGCATATATCATTAATGCATATATCGTGATATTTTTCTTTCTAAATCAAGATAAAGTAATAAATTCAAGTTAGCAAGCATCATCAAATGTCTATTAAAATATAAGTCATATAAATTATTTAGCCTTGGGGCACCTGGGTGGCTCAGTGGGTTAAAGCCTCTGCCTTCAGCTCAGGTCATGATCCCAGGGTCCTGGGATCAAGCCCCACATCGGGCTCTCTGCTCAGCGGGGAGCCTGCTTCCTCCTCTCTCTGCCTGCCTCTCTGCCTACTTGTGATCTCTGTCTGTCAAATAAATAAAATCTTTAAAAAAATTATTTAACCTTTTGAGCCTCGGGTTTCTCATCTTAAAAAAATACCTAATTACAGGGTTGTATTTTAGAGATTATTTTTCTGTAAGACACACTAAGCACTCAGCACATTGGAGCTATTTTGTGCACATCAGGGAGTTAACTGCAGTGAGGAATGTTAAACACAAAACACAGATTTTACTCCCAGTGAGATTATAACTCTCTCAGAACAGAAATTTTTAAAGGGCAAAAGGGGTAAATGTCCATTAACCTACTCATTTTTTAATATAATGACTAGAAATAGTAAAACTTTCTGGACCGAGAATTCCATTTCCCAAATGCAGACTCCTGCCATGAGATCACTGAGGAAAGCTTTGATGGTGAGCATTGACCTCAAATATTTAAAGAGCTAAATTCACTATGTTTGTGTGGCCAGGACCTATTCCCCTTTAGGTTCAACCACTATATATTTCTCTCTGATTAAGCACATGTTCCAGTATTAACTAACATTTTTAACTTGATTATCGTTTGCTAATAAACCATCCAAGACCACCTTAGCCCAGCTGTATCATTTAGAACAGCTTGAAATTACTACACTAGTTTAGTATGAAAAATCTAATGAGCAGGTCAGATCATTGTAATGCTTAATAGAAAGTGAATATAGAAAACATCTGAGATTGGGAGGGAGACAAACCATAAGTGACTTTTAATCTCACAAAACAAACTGAGGGTTGCTGGGGGGAGGGGGTTTGGGAGAAGGGGGTGGGATTATGGACATTGGGGAGGGTATGAGCTTTGGTGAGTGCTGTGAAGTGTGTAAACCTGGTGATTCACAGACCTGTACCCCTGGGGATAAATATATATGTTTATAAAAAATAAAAAATTAATTAAAAAAAAAGAAAACATCTGAGAAAACAAGTTAAGAAATCCACCGTTTATGTATCACTTTACAAATAGCTCAGAAGTTTAGACTAAAAAAAAAAAAAAAGTCGAACCTTGTCCTTTACAAATTTAAATAACAAAACTCATGAGGACAGATCTTTTTTTAAAAGATTTTATTTATTTATTTGACAGACAGAGATCACAAGCAGGCAGAGAGGCAGGCAGAGAGAGAGGAGGAAGCAGGCTCCCTGCTGAGCAGAAATCCGGACTGGACGCGGGGCTCCATCCCAGCATCCTGAGATCATGACCTGAGCCGAAGGCAGCGGCTTAACCCACTGAGCCACCCAGGCGCGCCCAGATTTTTTTTTTTTTTACCCAGCTGTTAATGTCTCTGTTAATTATTATAAATCCAACCTGTATTTAATATTCTAACATTCAAAGATTTTGTTTTGACTGGAATTCATAACTGGAGAAAAATTTTACTATAAACAAATTCAATTTCAAAATGTTGAAGATCCACTTTGATACTAACTGGGAAGGGCCTAATACAGTAGAATGCAGGTATTAAACATGAGTTTATAAACTAGGTAACATATTCAATAATAATTTCATCTTACAGAAACAATTTTTTTGTTTTGTTTTTTGATTTAGCTTATGCCAAAAATAGGACTTGATCTAAGGAATTTTCTGTGGCACAGATATTCTTGTGGAAATACAGGGCTTTCCTACAATAGAAGCTTAAATATTATGTTATCTCCAGTATTCTATGACTCTTAATGAACATGAGAGTAATAGAAATAGAATGAATATGATATTGGCAAAGTTCATTACATTTTTGTGAAATGTAGGGTTTAAATCCTGGACAGTGGGCAAATAACTTCTTCATGTCTCAGTTTACTTCTAGGGATGATGGTAATGGTGCTTGTGATGATTTCATGAGATAATAGCTATAAATTGTGTGTGTTGCTCTAGCATATTGGGTTCCCCAGGAATCTAACTGTGATTTGAAGATTAATTTCATTAAGGAGTATTCATGGGATAAATGGTATGGAAGGGAATTCACAAAAAATAGGATTATTCAGAGGAAGTTGAACAGAAATGCAGTATCAGTGGAAGCCTTAGCCAATCCATGGAGAGTTCTGTAGATGAGATGAAACTTCAGAAGAGTCTTGATTTTGGATGAGGGGAATGAGTATTTATCCTCCTTTGTAGATCAGGATTAGCTGTAGGCCATCTGGAATTGAGGAATAACCTTGGCTGAGACTATTCTTTTAAACCGAGGTAATTACTGAAGCAGGCCTTATAGTTGGGAGCTGTCAACCAGCAACCATACTTCTAGCACCTGGGGTAGTAATCAGTCCATCATTTCTGAAGGAAATTTGGGCAGCACGTTAGTGTTCAATACAGTAAGTCACAAAATCATCTGTAAGTGTTTTAAGTATTAAGTATTTGTTATTAGGAGAAGGGTCATCTTCCTGGCTAACTGAACATAATAAAAAAAAATTAAAAATTTTTAACAAAAGAGAAATCTTATTCTTTATTTCAAAGAGATCTCATAAGTTCTACTCTGCCTTTTTTGTTTGAACTCAGACGCTCTGTTTTTCTACTTGAATTTGCTCTACTATTTTTGGTCAGATAGCCTACAAGGTGTCTCATATACATATCTGGTATCAATTTTCATAATAACCTGGTAAGTTTTGTATCATTTTCAACCAGTTGTTATGAAGAAACTGATGTCAAAATGAAGTGCATAAGCTTTTTAATTTATATATCCACTGTATAGTGAAATAAGAATTCAACCTCAGTTTTTTTTTTAATTTCTTTTCAGCGTAACAGTATTCATTGTTTTTGCACCACACCCAGTATTTTTTTAATCTAAATCCTATATTTAATTTAGAACATTGGTAATAGTGAACTTTGCTGTAATTTATAGTTTGTTCAAGCTATTTTGACAACATTTTTTAATGTCACAAGGATTTTACTTCAGTATATGCTGTAGGCAACAATTATCATATTAAGAGCTAGATCTTTTCATTTTTTTATATAACCTTATAAGTAGGTTAATTGCATGGATTTCATTTATTAAAATGTGTATTTCATTTGGATAGATGGATAGGTAGATCTAGAATTTTCATGAACATTTGACAAGTATTCTTATATATTATATAAAATATATTGGTTCCATAATTTCTTACTATACAATTCACTTATTTTGATTTACAAGCACAGGTGAACTGTTTAAAATGAGTGATTACCTAACAATTAAATGCCAGTATCCAAAATAGAATAAACCAGAAATATCACAAGATATAATGTTATATGCACACATAAGGTGGTCTTCAAATAAATAAACTTTGTTTTCTGAGATGAACCAGATAGAGGAGCATAAGAAGTACACCATGAGAAGATAGCAGAGAATGGCTGGGATTTTGAAGTAGTTCATTGTGTGGGTGAAGTGGGTAGCATATTCAGTGAGGGAGTGATTATCTAGGGACATATTTCAATAACCAAGGGCTCAGAAAAAAAGCCTTGGTGTTATAGATGAAGTGCAAATGAGCTCCAACTGAAAAGAAGCACAATATATCACGGGCATACAGATAACGGGAATAACTTATTTTGGTCTGTGATGAAGGATTGCAATAATATGAAGCATGTTGGGGTTGGCTATTTTGGAACACTTCTAAAACTGTTATTCTTAGCAGTTTAGTGGTAGAAGAAGACAGTATGAGCCTCCAAGTCATGGAATCAGAGATTCCACCTTCATCACAATGAATTACTAGAAGTTCCCCTCAGTTTATGGGGCCAGGTTTTCAGATAGTTTTAACCTCTGATAGTGAGAGTAAACACATTGCTCCTCCTCCAGGCTGGCACAGCACCATACTGAGAGATCTCCCCTGATAGTTCCGGCAGTGGAAAAAGATGGTGTGGGGTGGACATCTAGCTCCCCCATCATTGGGGGTCACTTCTTGGGAGTCCCTGCTCTGGTCTCACACCATGGGGGTCAATGGGAAATCTATGGGGTTTGACCATCGGGAATCTGATTGTGATGGAGAAAGGGGAGGAGCTTCAACTAGCACTTGAATCTGAGACGACCAAGTTCCTACCTGCAGCGCTCAAGTAGTACCCTCAACCAATGTCTCTGCTCACCCACAGAGCCAAGATAGTGGCACATTTTGACCAGGGAACTTGGTGGAGCACAAGTCTGCCTGATTCTGGTCCTTAAGAACCTTGAAAGCCCTGGAGCCTCCTTGTCCTGGGACTCCCACCCTCACCACCCTCCCAGGCAGAGGACCTCAGTCATAGTACACCTACTACTGAGTGTAGTTCCTTGGTCCTGCCCCACCAAAAGCCTATCTAGAACACCTAGAAGCCCTGCAGCTTAGCAACACTCAAGCAGAGAGTCTGGCAGGCAGAACCGATTATCCACAGAGCAAAGCCAGTGGCCTTGTTCAACCAGGGAACTTGGGACTTGGGTTGGCTTGAGTCATTAACACAAAGAACCTTGCTCTTCATGGAGCTTGTTCTCCCACTGTCCAGACAGGGAAACTAATTCATAGCCTCACCATTTGCTGAACACAGCCTTTAGCCTGCACAACCAGAGAACCTCATCAGAACACACAGGAAGCAGCATATCCTATCCAACAGCCCTGCTTATAGTGGCACTTGAACAGAGAGCACAGCTGGTGGCTTTCCCCATCAGCAGAGCAAAACCATGGGCACCGTTTTGCCAGGCAATTCAGTGTACATTCTTACCTGATTTAGGTCCCCAAACAATGAGCGGTGTTGGCCTTGGGGGTCTGTTTTCCTGGCCTGCCAGAGCCAGGAATCTAATTCACATCCCACCTAAATCTAAGTATAGTACCCAGATCTAGCATTTAGGAAGCCTGACCAGAGAACGCAGGCAACCATGGAGCCCATCCTATGGCCTCACTTGGGCAGGGAACCAAGCCAACAGTCCTATCTGGCTGTTCTAAGCCAGTGGCACCACCGTACTTCAGAGTTTGAGCAGTGGCCTCAACCCAAAATAGACCCTGATAGCAAACTACCTGCCTAAGGACGTTACCAGTTGACATATCAAAAAACTCAAACTGAGCTGAATGGTAATTAATTGTCCCTGCCAAACACATTAGGGTGGCTTAACAGACATAAATCAATAAATGTGATACATCACATTATTGGACTGTAAGATAAAAATCATATGATAATCTCAGTAAATGCAGATTAAAGCATTTGGCAAAATTCAATATCCTTTCATAATAAAACTCTCAAATATTGGGTATAGAAGGAATAAACTTCAACATAATAAGGGTCATATGTGGAAAGCCCACAACTAACATCATATTTAGGAGTGAAAGGTTGAGAACTTTCCTTCCATAATCAGGAAAAATTCATGGGTGCCCACTCTCACCCCTCTTACTGGAAGTCCTAGCTGAAGCACTAGACAAGAAAAAAGAAATAAAAGTCATCCAAGTCAGAAAGGAAGAAGCAAAATTATCTCTGCTTGCAGATGATATGATCTTATATATAGAAAGTCATAAAGAGTTCACCCAAAAGATTTAAAATGAATCAATAAATTCAGTAAAGTTGCAGGATATAGAATCAACATACAGAAATCAGTTATTATTTCTATATACTAACAATAAAATATCTAGAAAAGAAATAAAACAATCCTTTTCACAACAGCATCTGAGACAATAAAATAAGGAATAAATGTAACCAAAAAAGTGAAATATTTGTAGACAACGCTTTGATGAAAAAAATTAAAGAAGACATAAGTGAATGGGAAAATGGCTCATGTTCATGGATCAGAAGAATTAATATTGTTAAGATGTCCATCTATAGATGCAGTTGGAATTCCTATCAGAATTTCAATGGCATTTTTCACAGAAGTAGAAAGTTTTTCTTACAAGTTGATTCCAGTGGCATTTTTCTCTGAAGTAGAAAGGTGTTTTTTTTTAATTTATATGGAACAAAAGACTCCAAATAGCCAAAGCAATCCTGCAAAAAAAAAAGTAGGAGGCATCACAATTTATGATTTCATGTTACAGATGTATAGTAATCAAAACAGTATGCTACTGGCATAAAAAAGACATGTATTCCAATGGAACAGAATTGAGAGCCCCAAAATAAATTATGAACAGCAAATATTCGACAAGGGAGCCAAGGATACTCAATGGAGAAATAATAGTCTCTTTAATAAACAGTGCTGGGAAAACTGGACAATCACCTGCACAATAGTGAAACTGGACCTCTATTTTACACCTCTCACAAAAATTAACTCAAATTGGATTAAAGACTTAAGCATAATATCTGAAACATAATATCTAAAACTGCTAGAAGAAAACACTGAGGAAAAACTCCTTGACATCTGTCTTGGCAATGATATTTTGAGTATGAACTAAAAACACAAGAAAAAAATGAAATGAACAAGTAGAGCTACATCAAGCTAAAAGCTTCTGCATAGCAAAAGAAACAACTGGCAAAATGTAAAAGTGGCCTTCGGCATGGGAGGAAATATTTCTAAAACATCTACCAAATAAGGGGTTACGATCCAAAATATATAAGGAACTCATATAGTTCAATAGCCAAAATAAATATTCTAATAAAAAAGAGCAAAGCATTTAAATAGATTTTTTTCTAAGAAGACATATAAATGGTCAATTGATATGTGTAAAGGTGCTCAGCATCATTTAATCATCAGGGAAATGCAAATCCAAACCACAAAGAGTCATTACCTCACAACTGCTAGAATGGCTATTATCAAAAATATAAAAGATAACAAGTGTTGGAAAGGATATAAAAGAAGAAGAACACTTGTGAGTTGTTGGTGGAAATGTAAATTGGTGCAGCCACTATGAAAAACAGTATGGAAGTTCCTCAAAAAAATTAAAAATAGAACTACCATATGACTCAGCAGTCTCACTTCTAGTTTATATTTAAAGGAAATGAAATCAGGACCTTAAAAAGATATCTGCACCTCCATGTCCATTTAAGCATTATTCACAGTAGCTAAGATGTGGAAATAGCCTATTTGTCTACAGATAAAAGGATAAAGGAGTGTGTGTGTGTGTGTGTGTGTGTGTGTGTGTGTGTGTGTACACTATATATATCACTATATATATGCTAAATAAATTAAAGAAAGACAAATACTATGTAATCTCACTTATATGTGGAATCTAAAAAAGCTGAAGTCAAAGAAACAGAGAATTGAATGGACATTGCCAGCGTTGGAGGGGCGGAGGAAGTAGGGAGAGGTTGATCAAAGGATACAAACTTCCAGTTATAAGAACTTATTAAGTTTTGGGGATTTAAAGTACATGGTGACTGTAGTTAACAATATTAGATTATATTCTTGAAAGTTGCTACAAGAGTAGATCTTAAATGTATCCACCAAAAAATGAAATGGTTGTTCTGTGATGGAGGTTTTAACCAGCGCTACTGTGGTTTTGAAGTACATAAAATAAGTATCAAATCATGTTTAGTTACACCATGTAATACATTAATTATATTTCAATAATGCTGGGAAAAATGAATAAAATTCTTTGTTTCCCAAAAGGCCAATCTTCAGTAAGATAAGGACTTGTGCTAGAATGAACTCAATACGCTATTTCCTTTTTTTGAAAAAGTTGTAGTGTAAAAAGTAAGAAGTTAGCCAAATGAAACCATGTTCTTAGTGATATAGTTGATTTACACTTTGGCATAAACTCCTTATCTCATTGTA
This sequence comes from Mustela erminea, assembly GCF_009829155.1. Classification (NCBI taxonomy): domain Eukaryota; kingdom Metazoa; phylum Chordata; class Mammalia; order Carnivora; family Mustelidae; genus Mustela; species Mustela erminea. The sequence continues at coordinate 23,111,852 of NC_045635.1, read as the reverse complement.
GCCTGGTCATGGACAGGCAACCATGAACTTGGTGTAGCATGGTTCTACATGTATTACTTAATTTATTCCTTAAATTTATGCTGTGGGCAATAATTATTAACCTCATTTTACAAGGAATTGAGATCCAGAGTTAGAAAATTCACTCAAGTGTCTGCAGTTAGCAAGTACTGGTTGAAGATTTTCAATGCAAAACTGATTCTATGTCCCCCCCATTTTACTCTGCTTTATTTACTCTGCTTTATTGGCATTTGGTATATAAATGACTTTAGAAGTGTTTTGGGGTTTGTTTGGCTTTAGAAGTTTTTATACAGTTGTCTCTTAAATGAAATCTCATGTATATCCCAATACATAAAGTAGATAAAGTGGATGTGTTTGGTTTGGTTTGAGAAAGCATGGAATTTGACAAAACTACTCAGACTCCATCAGTCCCATCTGTCTTATTCTCTGTCCCTAGAAACAGCCTCACGCCCTTCAGACTAGATTATCCTGGAGATTAGCATAGTTATCAGAGTTCAAATAACTTTCATTTTGTCCACTTGATAACATAACCAAAGTGTGTATGTATATATATAATCAGAGTACAAAAAATAAAATGCCGTCTTGTGGGTCAAAAGTATATAGAACGAAAGGAAGTCATTATTTGAAATTCTGAAGGATACTGATAGAATTAATCCCCAAACCAACAACCTGGGGGTATCTTAGCTTCTTGTTTCAATGGCTCCTTTAAGTTTCACTTTATCATGTATTTATTGAGATAGAAAATCATTTGGGAAACACGGATGTGATAAAACAAGCATGACTCTTCAGTCTATAGTTTTAGCTATGCAGGTACATGTTAATTCCATTTACATTTTTTTTTCATAGGATGTTGAAAATATAGCATTATCTCTACAATTTTATTATGAACTCCATGTTAGGGTCATTTGTCTCAGGTTAAGAAATAAAGTGTAAATGTGCTGTTTCTTTCACTGAAGAGAATTCTTTTAAGACCTGGAGGAATAGTTTAAATTGCGTCCGTGATCACTGATGTTTGTATATTGAAGTTCGCATATAACTAAAGTTCTACATTGTATTACAAGAATGATCAACAAATCTGTTAAGACTGCATTTCTTCCAGGCAAAAGCTAAGAATAAAAATATAGTTAACAAAGACTTTTCAGTGTGAAAATGTGTCACATGAAAACAACTATGTTAACATAAAATATTCATATGTCATAACCTTAATTTTAGTACAATAATTTTGTATCGTATGTATAACTAGTCTTAATAAGTGATCAAGTAAAATAACAGCCCATTGATGTTAATTATTTGGCTCATCTCCTTCAAAATATTTCTTAAAATATACTTTCATTATTAAAACCATAGTGAAAAATCCACAAACATCACTCAAATAGTCATGATTATGCAGTTCACCCCAAGAGGAAGTGCATTATTAAATATCAAAGCTTTTGCTAGTTCCACTCACATTCAGCTAGGTAGTAGTTACTATCATTTGCCATTCCATAATTTACACTCCACTCAGACCTAACTGCTTGCAACTTCTAAAACAGTTTTAAGTCTTAGGTGCTTGCTGACACTGTTCTTTTTATCTAAGAATCTCATTCCACTTTTAATAGAGTAATTAATGCTCCCTGCTATAACAAAACCCCCACAATCTCCTTGCTATAACGTACAAAGATTTACTGCATTTCATCGAATCTAAGCTGCCATCTATTGTAAGATGTATTATTTTGTGTAGTGCCAAGGAAGAAATGAATTCTACTTAAATAACACAGTGTTTCCTGATCACCTTTATTTTGTGAAGCAGTTGTGTGTGTATTTGCTGTGTGTGTATGTTTGTGTGTGTGTAGGTGAATGAAAGGGGAGAATAAAGAGCATAGTGAGATAAAATGCAAATATAAATAATTAGTGAATCTAGTAAGGCTGTAAGGATGTGTTTTTTTGGGCAACTTTTCTTTAAGTTAGAAATCATGGAGCACATTATGTGAAATGAAATAAGCGAGTTACAGACACACAAATGTTGCATGATCTCATTTACATGTGGAATCTAACATATTAAGACTCAGAATCAGAGTATAATGGTGGCTGTTGCTAGGGTAAAGAGGGAAGGGGAAATTGGGAGATGTTGGTCAAAGAGTACAAAGTTTCAATTATGCAAGATGAGTGAGTTTTCTGTATGTAATGTACAGAATAGTAACTATAGTTAACAATACAATACTATATACTTGAAATTTGCTTAAAGAGTATATCTTAAGCATTCTTGCAACAAACAGAAAAAAAAAGAAAGAAAATGGAATCTGTGTGAGGTTATCATTATGTGAATTAACTTGATTGTGGTGGTCATTTCACAATATATGCAGAACATCAAGTTGTACATCATAAATATATATACTTCCTGTTTGTCAGTTATGCCTCAGTAAATCTGAAAAATAGAAAAATGAAACACACTAAAAGAATGGAATAGAAGGAAGTATCTTATAAAGTATTTAATTCATAAGCTTAAAGGAATATAGATTCATAAACTATCAAGCTCTAAAGCAGGCACTAAGGATCAAATGAAATTGAAACTAAGTATCTTCATTAGAAATGTAATTATCTGAGAAGAAATGTTTGAGAGTAATAAAAACCTTCAGTTAAATAGAGAAGTGGGATATATTCGTTTAATTGTTTTTTAATGGAAAAAGTATCAAGAGAATAAAGTAATATATTCCAGCTAATAATAATATTAAAATATGTTGGCTTTTTTAATAGGAAATATCTATTTTAGTGATAAGAATGTTTCCTTTCTTGTAGATCTTCTTTGGTAACTTTTTTGATGAATATAAGCTAGGCACTTTTCCATTTATTTATTTTAATTCACAAAATTATTCTCTGAGTTAAATATTATTATTTCCATTTTTGTACATGAGGAAGCTGAGGCTCAGAGAAATTAAATGACTTGCTTAAGGACACACAGACATTAAACTTCTTGGATTCCACACTCATATCAGCTTGATTTTAATCCCATGGTTTTTAGACCTTAACCTTACTCTGAGATTTAGTGAAAGGTGATTTATTAAAATATAAAGAAAATTGTAATAGCCAAGACCACTTTCTGTGAAAAATGAGATGGGATTATTCTTAGTGGCAAAATGGATTTGGAACTTTGCTTTTAATGAAATGCTAACCCTTTACAAATTAGAAGGCTGTTGATCTTCAAATCATGGTTCATTTCAGTCAGTTTACTGAAGAAAAAAAAAACCCTAAAAACTAAAAGAAAGAATAAAAGGAATACTGTTTTTATCCAATAATATGCTAGACATCAAAATGGCTGATTAATAGAAAGTTTTCACTTCTCACATAGTTGCTTTGATACTGAACAGTCTTAGACACATTTGGCCTAAAATCAAATGATTCCTTTGAGACCTTTTTTTCTACCCCCAAAGCAGCAATGCACCTTAAGAAACCCTTGTTGGCAGGAGTCTCAAAGCTGCTACAGCTTTTGTATAACAAAAGCTGTGACAGAAACTCCTTTCACTGGGACAGCCATTAGAAGCCCAGGAAATATGCCAAGAGAATAAGTGATCCATCAGCTTAGGAAGATGTGCCTCTTTGGCTTTTTCATTTTATTTTAAATGAAATCATGAAATAAATATGTGTCATTGTCATTGACATCTGAAAGAATTTTTTAAAAGTATTACATGATTATTAGTTATTTAGTGAAGAAAGTACTTGGGTTAAGTAATTATTTTATCAATTATTTAGTACACTGGTAGTGTACTACAACAGAGGTTTTCAAAAGTACATTGGAATCACTGGGCCGGGGGGCTTATTAAAAGCAGATTGCTGGACCCCAGCCTTCAAGTCTGGTGATTTAAGTTTGGGGCAGGGCTTGATAATTTACATTTCTAACAAGTTTCTAGGTGATGCTGATGCTCTGGTCTGGGGACTACATTTCAAGAATCATTGGTCTAGAATATATGTAAGATTTTTGGATTTGCAAATAAAGATTCTTCATTGATCATTCATAATCACTTAGAATCCTTTGTATTCAAGAAAATATTATAAATATGTACACATAACTATCTTTAAAAGGTTGCATTTACATCTTGTTTAATTGACCTTTTGACCTAGATGTTCACTATCCAACACAGTAAACATTTAGGCACATGTGGCTATTAATGAATTAAAATTAAGTAAAGTTCAAAGTTCAGTTCTCCAGTAACACTAGCCACATTCAAGTGCCTGATAGCTACAAGTGCTTAGTGTCTACCAGATTAGATAGAGAAGAACATTTCCTTCAAAAGTTAGGGAAGACTATTAACTTTTGTAAATATCCTAAATCCCAACCAGCCTCAACAGAAACAGAGCAAGCAGGTCCATCTGTGACATGACTTTAGGCATTTGGCCTTACTCACCATTCCCCTCCTTCTCAGAACATTTGTGTTTGTGCATGCACACCATGTTTGACACACACACACACACACACACACACACATATACATGCAGGATTTTCTCATGTAATATCTAATATCTAAAAGCTAAACTTCAAGGCTTGGATCTAGTTTAAAGATGTACATAGAAACATTGGTGTGCTGTTTATCTTAAATTCACATTTAACCGGGCAACGGGGTACTTTACTAAATCTCACAACCCTAGTTTAGGGTAAAATTGCATAGGTCTAAGGATTTTTGGAACAATTAAATGAGCAAGCACATGCAAAATGCATAAATGAATGCTTGGTAAATATTTGGCAGTACTGTATGCATTTTCTTGTTCCTTATTCTTAAGTTCATTTCCAGTTTGGGCACTCTGCCTAGGTGGAAGCTCAGATAGGGAGAGATCTACTGGTCTTCAAATTTTCTCATTGGACTAAATACAACTTTTAGGGGTGAACTGTTGTGAATTTTCATAACTAAGCTCTATGTCAGTTCCCATATTCTACCTTGAAAAAATTAAATGTACAGAAAAGAACTAAATAATATTTTATTTAAGCTCCAGAACAGGTTAATAAATATATCTAATGACAGTGAAAAATCCTTATTGATATGAAAGACATGGATTAGATATGAGGTATGGCACAGAAGAAGTAATTTCCTTTGAGCATATGTTAAAAATTTCTGAAAAACCTCATGAATTGGGTAACTCCTTTTATAATCCAGAAATGTTACAAGAAGCCGAATAGTAAGCCTGTTTCTGTATCACTTCACTTCTTTATAAATGAAAATGGTGCTTCACTCTGATTCTAGTTGTGATTTTTTTTTTTGCCACGAATTTTCATAGATAGAGAAAACAAATAAAAATATTTTAATTTTAACTTCTTGTTAGATACTTATATAATGGGAGGCTTATTTATTTGTTTTTAGAGAGAGCAAGCAAGAGCAAGCAGAGGGGAGGGGCAGAGGGAGAGGGAGAGAGAGCTAATCTTAAGCAAGCTCCATGCCTAGCACAGAAACCTGTGCAGGACTCAGTTTCACACCCCTGAGATCATAACCTGCGCCAAAGTCAAGAGTCAGTTATTTAATTGACTGAGCCATTCAGGCACCTCCTGGAAGGTTTATTTATTATCATTCACATCAAATTGATGATTTCACTTTAAGTTGGTCTTCATTCAGTAGATCAAATTAATTAGAACTTAGTACAGTTCAGCAAATATTTCTAAGGAATTTTCAGTTGTTCTTAGCCAATAATTAAAAGGACAGTATTTTGGGGCCTTTTTATTTATTTTTTTTTATTTTTTTTTTTAATTTTATTTATTCATTTGACACAGAGAGATCACAAGTAGGCAGAGAGGCAGGCAGAGAGAGAGAGAGGAGGAAGCAGGCTCCCCGCGGAGCAGAGAACCCGATGCGGGACTCGATCCCAGGACCCTGAGATCATGACCTGAGCCGAAGGCAGCGGCTTAACCCACTGAGCCACCCAGGCGCCCTTGGGGCCTTTTTAGATAAAATATACCAGTATGTTTAGATTGAACATGTCCAATATTAAGTAGCTGAGTACACTTCGCTTTCATAGACAGAACAAAGGAAGATGACACAACCTACCTTTGGTAATTTTAAGTCATTGAGGAGATAAATTTGTACTTATATTGCTTTCTGAATTTTCAAGAGTGTTCTTTAAATCAAGTTCTAAACTGATTCTCCAATTATCAAGAGATTTTTACCCAAGAAATGTATAAGATTTTGGTAGAAATGCTATATTGTTTTATCACTGAACAGTGGTCCTCAACTTCTTTCCACTTTCAAGATGTAGGCACCTTTATGAGGGAGAGGGAAATTAATGTGAAATAGGGGGCTGAGACTTTTTAAGGAAAAATGACTTTTTAAAGACTTTAAAAAAAAGACTTTTTAAGGAAAAATCCTGAACAGTTAACCCTTTGAAATTGCAGTGTGGATAGTTGCAATTAACTTGGGATCTCTCTTCCTAATCTGTTCTTAACAATAGAAAAAACCATGTCTTCCAGTAATAACATTGTTCCTACTGTGTCACCTCTTGAAAATTCCCAGCCTGAGGACTAAGAATGCCCTAGGTACATCAGAGGAATCACCTTGGGAGAGAACAGAAAGCAATAAAAGCAAACACTTAATAAGTGCTTCAGTTTGCCATGCACTTTTCTTTTTCTTTCTTTCTTTCTTTCTTTCTTTCTTTCTTTCTTTCTTTCTTTCTTTCTTTCTTTCTAGATTTTATTTATTTATTTGAGAGAGTGAGAGAGAGTGAGCATGAGAGCACAGAGGGAGAGGAAGAAGGAGACTTCCTGATGAGCAGAGAGCAGGAAGGATGCAGGGCTCCATCCCAGGACCCTGAGATCATGACCTGAGCTGAAGGCAGATGCTTAATCCACTGAGCCACCCAGGTGCCCCTGCAAAGCACTTTTTAAAGTACTTTACATATATTAACTGTTTATATTCTCAACAAATTTCTGTGGTAGATAGTATTATTCTCATTTAAAAGATGAGGTAATTGGAACACACACAAAAAATCTTAAGTATCCTACCTAGTGTCCCATAAGAATGAATTGGTGGTGATAAGATTTGAACCCAGGTAGTCTGACACTAGAGACCCTGTTTTTATGATTTATATACCTTAAAACTGTAAGGAAATGGGTAGCCCTTCATAAATCAGCTTTTTCCTATCCAAAAATCATTAGTATTGAGTGGAGCTCAAGCTAAATCTGGGAGAAAAACATTTAGCCTAAATTACTGTTTTCCTCAGGATCTGTCACATACCTTTAGTTTCCCAGCACATTCAGTCAGTCAGCAAATGTTTACTGAGAATCCACTACATTTGGAGGATTATTTGAGACTTAAAAAAATACAGTTTGGATTTTTCCGTCTTGTCATTTTGTCCAGATAAGAGTATATGAAGGGGCAAGTAAAATACTAAAAGGGTGGCAACAACCCCAGGAAAAAATGCTTTAACCAAATTAGAAGAGATCCAAAATCGTGAGGGGGGAGAAAGGGAATAAAAAGAGGTTCAAAAAGGAAGAAAGAAAAAAAAAGAAAAAAGAAAGAAAAAAAAAAGAAAAAAGAAAAGAATTTAAAAAAAAAAAAGGAAAACACCTGAGAAAAATGTAAAAATGAAAAAATATATATACTAGATAAACTAGTAAAAAATCGGGAGGTTGGGGTACCAGGTGGTGGGTATTATAGAGGGCACGGATTGCATGGAGCACGGGGTGTGGTGCAAAAATAATGAATACTGTTATGCTGGAAATAAAAATAAATTAAAAAAAAAATACAGTTTGGTATTGAGGAAGTCAACTATTAAAATACACCATTGGGAAGGTATTAGAGGCACCATGCATAATATTTGCTGGGGAGCAGAAATAAATAAGGTTCTCAATTCTGCCTGGATCCTTAGGAAAAACTTTCTTCAGATTTTCTCTCTAAAATTATGTGGTTTTAAGATTAACATTAACTTAAAATCTTGATTGCTAATGTCAAGGATCTATAGCAACTATACATATAATGCTTTTATACCAAAATGAGCCATATAGAATTTCCTGTGTCATGAATCATATATATATATATTTCTTTTTTTTCCATTCAAGCTATTTAGTAGTGATAATAATCTTCCTCATCATGATAGTGACTTCATCTTCATATACCTCTGGTATTCTGCCTGTCCACATTGGGAAAGAAATGTTAGAAATTTGCTTTAAATTTATAGCATGGACATTTCTCTACCACTCAGTTCTCAGTTCTCTCTGTAATGGTGTCTTAGTGTCTTCAGAAGATGTTTTATATTATTCCATTAAGATGGTCATGCATTTTGTCTGAAACTGTGTGCCTATGTGTATAAGTAGCATGCAGGTTGGGTTTGGAGCTTTGGGAAATGGAAAGGTTTTGTGTTGTTTCTTGGGATTCCCATGCTTGGCCCGAGATATAGAATAAGTTGTCACAGAACAAAATATCAAACCATGAGTTATATTTGTAAGTTAATATGTTACCCTTGTTCTGTAAGTATATTTATTTTTACATGTGGTTCAATTTTTTTCTGATTGAATCACCTGTATGGAATAAAAAGATACCAATCATATCAAATCATCTATAGGCAATTGTATTTAGGGCTAGTTAAAACCTTACCATAATTAATGAAACTTGTAGTAGACTGGTGCTCTCCTATATTCAGTTCTCTTCCTTCAGGAAACACAAGAGGACCATGCTCTTTTTTTCTTCTGCAAAAGAAGGGACTGTTGTGACTAGTTTTTGCTGATGGATTGTAAGTGAAAGTTAATTAGGTCTTGGCCCACTTCTATACTGAGGTATATAATTCCTACAGGAAGACTCTCTAGTGCTTTTCTTCCCTTCTTAACATAGGCAGCTGCATGTTCCAGCTGGTACAGGGAGAGGACGGTAGAGCTTTTATCAGCCTGGACTGGCATGTACACTACATGGAATATTGCTGAACTGAAGAGTTGCCCAGACCTACAGGGAAATTTCCATGTTGTATTAAGCTGCTGATATTGGAGGTTGTGCATAACACACCCTAACTAGTCTATCCCGTTTAATACATATTATAAGATATATAATTCTATAAGCATTTGTTTTAAAATAGTCTTGGCCTCTTGGGGTTCTTGCTGTGTTTTGGTGGCTCTTTTTAAGATTTAAAACTAGGCAACCAACAATGACATTGCAGATATATCATTGGTTACAGTTTCATAAGATGATTCCAAGTATATTATACCATTTGATACTCAGTCTTTAAAAAATTGACTTAGGAAACTGAAGCATAGAGAATTTAAGTGACTTTGTCCAAGTGCTCAGAAAAAGGTAGAATATAAATGATTTTTCTTGCTACTATTTTGATAGTGTTAATAAATATGCTCTTGTTTTTCATGTGAAATATCCATATCATAATAAATCTGATGACAAAAGGAAGAATGAAGTATGGTTTGATGTATTTGGATTTTTAGAAATTCTTTAACTTATCCCCCATTTTTTAATGGTATTAATCTCTTACATTCCGATAATATAAGGATGTTACTTATAGCTTTGCAACATGTTCCACACAGTTATTTAGTATTTCTATCATGAAAGGATGGTTTGAACCCAAATATTCCCTCTCACAGAATTTAACTAAGAGAAAAAGGATTCTAGTGATGATAACATCTTAGGATCATAGCTATAGTAATGATGCCTATATTACCTCAGTTTGTACATCTTCAAAAATGTCACGATCATTTACTAATTTTCAGGGAAAGTGGCTCTTTTAACATTGACTAACACAAGAAGAAAAGAAATTCTGCTTTCTATTATTTTTCCCCATACAGTGTGTGGTGGTTAAATTATGGATGGGATAAACACATTAAAAGTACACGCTAGTAAATATACCTCCCTCCCACCAATAACATGTGCCTATATGCACATTAATACACACACACACACACAGGAAAACACAGACTCAGTAAATGTCCTTTTATCTCACATTTCATACAGAGAAGAAAAATGCTTATATTTGTTTTTTCCTTTCTAGTTTGCTTTTCTAAACAGTTCAGGATATATGACAATGAGATGACATAGATATATTACTCTGTGGAGATATGTGCATTCCCAACATGGGCAAGTGGTTTGAGATTGATGACACAGAACTGCTCTAGCAGTTGATCTGGCATTGTATGCGCTTCTCCTTTAATGAAAGAAGGAGCTGGACATGGATCATAATTATCAAGTACAATTCGTTACTGTCAGTGACAAGAGGAAATCACATTCAGTTTTACTGTGTGTGTATTAGATATTACTGCTGAAGATTAAATAAAGGTAATGCATTGTAGATACAGAAGGAATATATTAAAAATTAGCTGAGTTATTTATAAGATGCCACAATAGGAAGAAAGAGTTCATGGCATTATCTAAAGTAATGAAGATTTTGGCATTGAACATGACTTACATATTCATGCAATGGTAAGTGTTTTCCTGTTTCAGAAGTTTCTTTTTATAGAAAAAGGCAACAAGCATGTAATCACTGATATTAAACGCATTAGGGGAAGTAACTAAGCAGATGAAATCTTTCTGAACCATCTCCAGCATTGTAAAAATATGCTCAAATCATATGGCCATATTGTTGGGTACATGACTTGTTTTTCCAAAAAATCAAAATCTGAATGGGAAGCACAAATACTTTAAAATATTTTTAGTGTTAGAAGCAAAAACAAATACTGTGTTTTTGGCAGGGAATAGAGATATATGTAATTTTGTCTAACTTCTATAAATTGGGATGACTTTACTATGAGGTTTGAAGATCCAAGTTTAACATTATTTAACTTTGAAACAAATGATACACAGAAATACTATTTGTATTACTGCATATAAATGTTCAAATATTCATAATAATGGACAGGAACCTGGGAAATACTAGTTTTCATTTAAAGTTGGATTTGGAATTGTAATCACCTATTCACAACTCCAAGATGCAGCTACCTGGTTTTTTCTAATACACTATTACATTATCTTAGCTATACCTATGCAAATATTAAAGGCCTTGAGTTTATGGTAACTTAACAATTTGCTAACTGAGGAGAAAGTGAGTGATCTTCTATAATATTAATCAGTTGTTACAGTTGATGACACTGAGCAGAAAGATCAACTAGAATCAAGAGCTCCAGAATTCTCCACAGATACTATATGGTTTCATTGCAGCAGCTGTTCTACTTTGGCTGCATGCAGCAGCAGGATTTGGTCTCCCTAACCACTCCCATGCTTGTGTATTCATGCAATACTCCAAACTCCACTTTCACAGAATCTTTTTGCTGGTTTTTTGTTTGTTTCTTTACTAGTGTGTCAATTAAAAGTATGTTTCTTAGTTTAAACAGTAAGTTCATGCCTAATTGGTAGTTAACCATAAAGATATATGAGCCATCAATACATATTCTGTGCAGGCATTCTAAAACAGAAGTTGAGGTGCCCAATATATTCAACACACAGGTTTCTTTCTTTCTTTCTTTCTTTCTTTCTTTCTTTCTTTCTTTCTTTCTTTTTTTTTTCTTCCTTCCTTCCTTCTTTCCTTCCTTCCTTCCTTCCTTTCTTGAGATTTACTTATTTATTTGAGAGAGGGAGAGAGAGAGAGCAGAAGGAGAGGGAGAATCCCCACCAGACTCCCCACTGAGTGCAGAGCTGGACAAGAGGCTTGATCTCAAAACACTGATATCAGTGTAGGTGGGTCCCCCTTTCTCTGCATCCTCGCCAACATCTGTCATTTTCTGACTTGTTAATTTTAGCCATTCTGACTGTATGCAGTCATCAAAACAAAACAAAGAGAAAGAAAGAAAGAAGAAAGAAAGAAAGAAAAGAAATCTTGTCATTTGCAACAATGTGGATGGAACTAGAGGGTATTATGCTAAGCAAAATAAGTCAGTCAGAGAAAGACAATTATCATATAATCTCACTGATATGTGGAATTTGAGAAATAATGCATAAGATCATATGGGAAGAGAGGAAAAAAATGAAACAAGAATACATTATATGTTAATTAAAAAAAAACCCTGATGTCAGACCTGAGATGAAATCAAGAGTCAGACACTTAACTGACTAAGCCACCCATACAGTCCATTACAGGTTTTAACAAGGCATTATAATAACTGAAATAAATGCTGTGCTTGGTATTTTTATGATTACTTGTTTAGTTTATGTTATTTTTATTTCTCCTTTTTGTTACTTTTCTTTTTTTTTTTAATTTATTTATTTTTATTTCCAGCATAACAGTATTCATTATTTTTGCACCACACCCCGTGTTCCATGCAATCCGTGCCCTCTATAATACCCACCACCTGGTACCCCAATCTCCCACCCCCCGTCCCTTCAAAACCCTCAGATTGTTTTTCAGAGTCCATAGTCTTTTCTAGACTAAGTTATTTTACATGTTTTTCTTTTTCTTTGTCACCTAGAAGGCAAAACTCTTTAAAAATTCTCTTAGAGTTACTCCCGTCTGCCTGACCTCTGCATGGAGGACATGGGGACTTAGAGTGGAGAAGGGAGTTGGGGGAAATTGGAAGGGGAGGTGAACCATGAGAGACTATGGACTCTGAAAAACAATCTGAGGGTTTTGAAGGGACGGGGGGTGGGAGGTTGGAGTACCAGGTGGTGGGTATTATAGAGGGCACGGATTGCATGGAGCACGGGGTGTGATGCAAAAATAATGAATACTGTTATGCTGGAAATAAAAAATAAAAAAAAAAATAAAAAATAAAAAAAAATTCTCTTAGAGATAGATTGGATAACTGAAATGTTTGGAATTATCAAGTATTTTCAAGGATATGGAATTTTAGAATACTTGCATTGCTTGTGATGATTTAATTTTGCACAGCTGTTTTTTGGAGATATGTAGAAGTATTAATTTCAGCTACACAGCAACTTAAGCAACTTATTTTACTCCTGGATATATACCCAGTAGAAACAAATGTTTATCCATGTACAAGGCCTATCTGAGAATAATCATAGAACATTTATTCATAATAGCTGGAAACAATGTAAACATCCATCAGAAGTTGAATGGGTAAACAAAATGTGCTATATTTATGCAATGGAACACTTCATGACAATGAAAAAGAGAACGGTAATAGGTGCAACAACATGGCTTAATTGCAAAGACATAATGTTGAGAGAAAGAAGTCAGACATAATAGAGTACAAAATTAATCTCTGGCAATAGAGATCAGAAAAGTATCATTGTAGGACAGACACTACTGGCTGGGCAGGGACACAGGAAAGACTTCTGGGATCCTGGAAGTGTTCTATAACTTGATATGGGTGGTGGTTACATATGTGAACATATGTAAAAATCCACAGAAATTAAGATTTCTTTTTGTAATTTAAGTAATTCCTCAACTAAGAAAAATATACTTGTAGTTCAACAAGTATTGAGTTAGTATTTTCTCATTTGACAATATTAAGAATTAAACTAGACCTTCTGATATTTTCCATGCCCATATATGAAAAGAAATTGATACCTTTTCTTTAGACATTGGTATAATCTGGAATTTCAAACTCAGTACCTTATCTTAATTTTAAACATTATTTTGGTTTCTATTTTTCTCACTGATTTGATACTTGAAGATGCTTTTGATTTCTTTGTGACATCATTTCTTTTTTTTTTTTTTTGTTGTTGTTGTTTTTTTGTTTTTGGTTTTTTTTTTTTTATTATTAAATTTTCAGGTTTATTCTGAGAGCATATTTTTTTTTTCCAGCATAACAGTATTCATTATTTTTGCACCACACCCCGTGCTCCATGCGATCCGTGCCCTCTATAATACCCACCACCTGGTACCCCAACCTCCCACCCCCCGTCCCTTCAAAACCCTCAGATTGTTTTTCAGATGTGACATCATTTCTAATAATTAATTAAATTAAATTTTTACTAATTGGTTTTTAATAATTTCTACCAGTTCATGTCTTCCTTGTTCTTGAGGGTTTTTTTTTAGAATAATCTCCAAATACTCCTTCAAGGTTGACTAATCTGTTTTCTAAATCCTGCACGTGATACTTGATATGTAAACAAAACCTCTTCTAAGGTTAGGATTCTTTTTCATCCCAAACTATTCATATTGTTTCTTTGATTTCTGCCCTTGAATTTAAAACAGGAGACAAATCGGTGAAATTTTTCTTTCTTTAAGTTATTTTAAAATTTATTCAGCTTTATAGAGATATAATTGACAAATAGAAATTACATATACTTAAAGTATAAAACATGATGTCTTGATATGTGCATACACTGTGAAATGACCACAGCAGTCAAGCTAATTTAGTTATCTGTCACTTCATATAGTTAATATTTTCCTTCTCTTTCTTTGTGTGTGTGTCATTGTGTTTAGAAAACTTAACATCTACAAATTTCAAGTATATGATACAGTATTGTTAACTATAGACAGCATGCCGTATGTCTGATATCCAGAACTTATTTATGTTGTGTAACTGAAACTTTGTACCCTTTGACCAATATCTCCCTATTTCCTCCTCTGTTTTGCTTGTGGCAACAACCTTTTTACTCTCAGGTTCATTGAATCTGAATATTTTAGATTTCATGTAAAAATGAGATTATGCAGGATTTGTCTTTCTGTGTCTGGTTTATGTTACTTAGTATAATCTCCAAGATCAACCATGTTGCTGCAAATGACAAGAACTTATTTATGGCTTCTTATTTATGGCTGAATAATATTCCAGCTATATACCACATTTTCTTTACTCATTTGACTGTTGACATTTAGGTTGTTTCCGTATGCTGGCTATTGTAAGCATGTTGCAATGAACATGAGAGAGCCAATATCTCTTTGAGATTCAAACTTCATTTATTTTAGAAGTGGGATTGTCAGATCATTAAGTAGTTCTATTTTTTTTTTTTTTGAGGAACCTCCATACTGTTTTCCATAGTAGTTGCACCATAGTAGTAGTGAAAATTTACATTTTCACCAAAAGTTTACAAGGGATCCCTGTTCTCCAGCATTTACCTCTTTTATTTTTGATGATTAGGAGTGAGGTGATTGTTTTTTCTCTCTTTTTGCCCAGATTGTTATATTTATTTTCATCATTTTGATAATAACTGCGCATTTCAAGCCTATATCTAGAGGTATCTCCCATTTTAACAACTTGGTCTGGGACCCAGGATCACTATCTTTACACTCGTAGTTTTGTCTTTATTCAGAATTGGATTTACTATCATATCTTTGTAGTATTTGTTTTAATTTGTTAATTCCTCTAATTGACCACAAATTTTATGTATATTGAATTTTCATATTCTTTCTTATACATTTACTATTTTCTCTTTATTTGTATATTCTCATTCTACCCCTGTTCATTTTTGGAGCAAATCTATAGCTACCTAATCTTTGCTTCTGTACCTTATTCAGGACTTTTCTGGGTGACTGTTTTCTCACTATCTCATTGTCTAATCTTGTCTCAGAAATCCTTATTCTTATGAATTAGATGATATGACATAACATATTGATTACACTTAATTTGCATATTTTGCAAATATTTGTTTCCCTGTGTTTCTTATATTATATCCTATAGAACTTACTTCACAAGCTCTACATGTCTTTTGATTTCTGCTTATTTGAATAATGGGTATCACAAACAAGTGTGATATTTGTTTGTCCAGTGTGGTAAATGCGGGCTGTTTTAATCCTTTTGCTTTCCATTTTATTGCTGTGACTGGTTCCTGTGATTTACTAAGCTCTAGATTAGCTTGGTAATTCACTTACCCAGCAGCTATATGGAAGACAGTACCTGCAAGGTCTATTTGTAGCATATCTAATCAGGGAGCATTTTTATCTGTTCTTCTGTGTTTTTTGATGACACTGCACTGTGGTATGACTTGCCTGGACTCCTAAGTCCCTCTTAATCAGTAAGAAATATTATTTGAGGTGAATTATCGTCACTATACCCATAGATGATTTTCTCTTTCCTGTTGCAGCCTATATCCTGGGTCTAACATTTATATAACCCAAGTGTTGCATATCAAATATAGTAAAGACACCAAATAGTGCCTTCTCCATCTGTCTAACACCCTGCTCTTTCCTTCTGTCCTCTCTCGTGCTTTTAGCCTCTTTTAATTTCCACAGATCCATACTCTGTAAGATGAGCTGCAAGTTATTTTTTGGTCCCTTTCTGAGATTTATTATCATCTGTACCACTTGTAGCAGAAATAACTTTCATGTTTCTGGCATGTGTATAACCCTCTCTAATAATACACATTTCCCACTATCAAAACAAAAGCAAGTGTGTTGCTCTGAAGTCATAGTTTTTCTGACTCTGAGAATGAGAGTGATTTTCCCCCAGGAGATCTCATAAGGAAAATGTTTTTTGTCCTTCATTGTGCAATACATGTGACTTCTTAATCATCAATAATTAAGTGAACTAATTTTTAAAATCTTGATTTAAAGCGTTTTATATTCTGACCACCATTTCTTACCCTTCCAGATCACTTATACCAGTACTCTTAATTCAGCAACTAATTGTCTTTATGGAGGTTTCTCATCTACAGATTATCCACTGGCCATTGCTTGTAGATGTCTATATTCACCTTTTACCCAGGTACTATTCCTTGATCCATTATTAAAGTCACTCCTTTGCAATTACCTGCAATATTATTGTTCCACTCTTTTCTCCATTATACATGCTTGGCTAATGCCATCTATTCAAAACTTTATGTCTTCAGCCAGGAAACTGAACGCAGTATAAAAACACACACAAATATTCTACTTGGATGTAATTTACATTCATTATTACACATTTAAAATATACACAATATTGCCAGTCTTCTTTTACTTTCTTAATATGACTAATTTCCTGTTTTTCAAATTATTTTTTGTAAGTTGTCCTCTCTTCTCAAAGGACACGTATTTTCCCATCTACTCCCTCTCTGTCAGCTAATATTCTTTTCTTATCTCACCTTTTTTCTGACCAAATGGAAGCAGTAATGGAGAAACTTCCTCAGCTTCCTTTCACTGGGTTTATCATTGTGATTTCTTTTGTGCTCATATTCCCTGCCCTTTTTTTTTTTGGTTATAGTGCCTGTACTTCTAAAGCCAACCTCAATAACTGCTACTCTTGATCTCAGACTTTATCTTCTCAAACACAATATTCTTGCACTTCTTGCATAATATTCTTAGAACTCTCTCTCCTGCCATATCAATCTGTCTGCCTATTACTGCATTTTCTAAAATGTGCAAGATGATATTTTATCAATAATCTTAAAAACATTGCTGGGATATTAGGATAGGCTTAGCTCTGCTGAGGTAACAATTGAACTTATATAATAAACTCAGTGCCCAAACACAATAAGGAGTTATTTTTTCTTCATACTGGAGTCCAAGATGAGTAGCATGGCTCTTCTTGGAGGTTCTCATCAGGACTGATCCAGAAAACTAGATTGCTTCCACTCTGTGGTTGCTCCATCTGGAACACAGGATTTTAAAGTTTTCCATTGAAGGGAAAAAATAAGTGGAAGACTGAATGAGATATTCTTAAAGATCATTGTTTGGGAATGGCATACACCATTTCTACCAACAACTCACTGTCCAGATGCAGTTTCATGGTAGGAACTGAAATGCAAAGGAGAAAGGGAAATGTACTCTTTCTATGCCCAGGAAGAGGAAATGTGAACGCATAGTATTTTCGCTGGCATAGTCAGAGTGATCCCACATGCCCCATCCATCTATTGCTCTAGGTCTCTGTTCTTTTTTTTTTTTTTTTTAAGATTTTATTTATTTATTTATTTGTCAGAAAGAGAGAGAGAGAAAGCACACAAGCGGGCAGAGAGGCAGGCAGAGGTGGAGAGAGAGGCAGGCTCCCTGCCGAGCAAGGAGCCAGTTGTGGCACTCAATCCCAGGACTCTGAGATCATGACCTGAGCCGAAGGCAGCGGCTTAACCCACTGAACCACCCAGGCGTCCCTGGCTCTGCTCTTCTTAAGAGCAAATGTTTTTAGAAAGATATATCTATTCTCTATTTAAACATTCTCAAATTCTTTTTTCTCTTCAACATACAACAATCTATTTTTCATGCCTACTAACTTATGCTGCTTTTATCAATGATCTGAAAGTTGACAAGGCAAATGGTTAAATTTCTGTCCTCTTATTTATACTCCCAATAACATCCCATAGAGATGGCCACTTCCCCCTTCCTGGTATTTCTTGATTTGTATCATTTTTTTTCATGTCCATGCAACCATAGTTCTTGTCTTCTCTCCACTCTGCCAACTTTTCCATCTCAATTTAGTTTGTATTTGCTTGAACTCTTTCTCAAGTTTTCTTCCCAGGCTCTTTGCTTTCTTCTGGAGGATCGCATCTGATTTCATGTTTTTAAAAGGTTAGATGCCACTCTCTCCCAAATTTATATCTTCCCCCACATCCTCATTTGAATGTGGCTTTTCATATTTCGTGGAATTTGGTTTCTTTCTCTTCTCTTTACTGCATTTTCATGTAATCTATCAGTGAGTCTGTTGGTTTCTTCTCAGAAATGCATATTGACCATTAACCTTCTTTCTATCCCCATTTTTCCCTATTAAAAGTGAATCTTACACATTTTTCTCTTGTCTAGCCTAGTACAGTAGTTTCATAATTGGTATTCCTGTTAGTTTGTAATTCTTGCCTCCCTAAAATCTTTTCTCTAAATAAGCTCAAGGTTTATTTAAAAAATCAAATTAAAACACTTTCTTTCTTAAAACTTTTAAAGACTGATTATAAGCCTGAATTCCCTAATGTCACCTACACAGTCCTATAAAATGTATCTCTTACTTGCCCCTTTGAGACCATTGTCTACCACTCTACTCTAGCCACTGTGGTCTTCTTGGTGTTCATTGAGCATTTCTCACCTCAGGGCCTTTGCTGTTGCTCTCCTCCAGATCTTCCCACAGATGGTAACTTCTTGCACATTAGATCTAATTTCTAATAATACTGCCTTAGTGTGATCTTTTGTAATTACCCAATTGCATTTTTCAATTTCCCTCTCTTACTGTGGTAGTTTCTCTTTTCTTCAAAAGCAAATCTTGAGGCAAGGAAAGTAGTTTATTTAGGAGCTGATTCTAGGAAAAATATATGAAAAAATGGGGGAAGCATGGCAAGGGAGTGAAGAAAAACTATAAAATATGTCTTAATCATGAGGTTGCTGCTGTGACCAACTCAGGGTAAATCCTTTTGGAAAACATTAGGAAACTACGGAACATACCCTAGAATTGTCCTGTCAGAGGAGAAGAAGGCTGTGATGTTTATATACTAACTCTCATGCCCTCTTGGCTAAGAGTTGAGCTGAACCTTGCCGCCTGCCCTTCTGAGTTGTGCCTGGGCAAGCATACTGCTGTGGTGCCAGAGAAAGCCCCAGACAGAGAAGCAGCAATACGCAGGTGCTTGAGGTTCCAGATGGTGATCTACCATAGTTGCAAGTGAACTCAAAGGCCACAGAGATACAGGACAGGGCATTAATAGCATCATGCACCTCATCCTGCAAACACACATACTCGCTATATAGATAGCTTGTCAATTACTACTAGCACATCCCTATATCTTGTCACTTATCAGTATCAAAATTATCTAATTTACATATTTTCTTGCTTGTTTATATTTGCTATCCACACAAAAAATTGCATTTCAGAAAAACATGGTGGTCCTTGTGTTTCATCTTCACTTCCCGAGTGCCTTGGACAGTGATTAGAATGCACACAGCAAATGTCTTTTAAATGAAGGAAAGAACAATGTTTTTAGAAAATTCTTACTCTAAATACCAGAATCATTTTCTAGAACACTCTAAATCAAGGTCTACCTTATCATTTTATTGTAAGTTTATAATTTCTCTTTTTTTGTAAAAGCAGAAATGATGCTTTCTAGACTGTGACTGTCTTGCATTATTTGTTACTGAACATGGCAGCATATTTTGTGCAGTTGATGATACTTCTTAAAAAAAAAATGCCATCTGATAGCTATATAAGCCAGTATGTGACAAGATATATTGAAGAGTGTCTTTAAGCTCAAGTGACAGGAACATGTAAGCATGCACAACACCAAGTGCATACAGCTGTCCCAAGACAGAGATAAGTGCTAAGATGAAGTAGAAAAAGAGAGAGAGAGAGAGAGAAGAGTGGAAGAGAGTGAGAATCCTTAAAATGGTAGGAGTGATAGATCCTAAATAGGTTCTAGCTTAGAATCCATAAAATGGAGATACATTTTAAGTAAAATTTTGAAGGAGATTGTGGGGAAAAAAATCAGGGAAAGATATATGTACTTTTTCAGAGGTAAGTGAGGGTGCATTGAGGTTGAGGCTTCAGATTTAAAAAAAAATACTTTGGGGGGAAGATTTATTTATTTATTTATTTATTTATTTATTTATTTAAGAGAGAGGACAGAGACAGAGAGAGTATGGATGGAGGGGCAGAGGGACAAAAATCTTTAAACAGACTCCCTGCTGAGCACAGAGCCTGATACAGGGCTTGATCTCACAACCCTGAGATCATGATCTGAGCTGAAACCAAGAGTCGGAGACTTTACCCAACTAAGCCACCCAGGTGTCCCAAGGATTGAGATTTTAATGTTCATAATGGAGAGAACAAACTGGGCTTTGGCTGAAATGGGGAGCAATGCTGTGAATCACTGTTAATCAGCTAAACTTTTGAGACACTAGTATGGTTACTTACCCTTGTGAAATAGCTCAGCTTTTTAGATAATCTTGTTGGGGGATAATAGCTATGAGTTCAGCACCTAGAGCTTTTTTTCCCCCTAAAATCACTACTATGGTATTTTTTATTTAGGATGAGTTGATATGGTGATCCTTGTCGTGGGCAGTCCTAAAGAGGACTATGATAATGCATGATTACCTGGATTGGTGCAGTGAATTAAACAAAGGCTATTTCTGAAGCAAACTGTAATATCTTAGTAAGGACAGGTTCCTGTTTTTCAGATCACTCCTAAGCTATTTTCCTTACTTTTGTTTCCAGATCATTCTTTTTTATTTTTCCAGATCATTCTTTAACTCTAAATTTTCTGCCTTTGCTGCATGAAACTATTTGACATATAACTTCTTTAGAAAGAAGAAAAAAAGAGGATAAATTCCTTGAAATATTTTTTGCAATATTTTATAAATCAGTCAAGGCAGACATTGTCAGGATGATGCCTAAAAGGAAGGTGCAAACTATTTTAAAATATAAGACAGTAACCAGACAATATTTATATTCATTTTTATCCACATACACAGAGATTGATTCAGATTAGAAATGAAAATATAAGCACTTAAAGAAGAAGTAATAATTTTATATATTCATTTAATTTCATTAGCTTCAGTATTGGAGTATCTGTATATAATCCTCTCTACATAATGTGAAGCATCAGTGTTCAGGGTGTGTAAACCATGATATGATCAAGTAGAAAGGGCAGTTAACTTGATTTTTGTATCCACATATTACACCTCACATAGTATGACATGACTGCAGACAGAAGAGAACAGCTGTAACCTGCACTCTTGCTTGATGGAGTCTTAATCCAAGGGATTCTCTGATTGAGAAAAGATGAAAATACAGCTGAGATATTAAGAGGGAGAGTTAAATCATTTGCCGCTTTTCCACAGGATAGCTTACAGATATGAGGAGAGAGATTTCAGTGGCACCCAGGGTGGAAAGTCATTGGTCCTGAATTGGTCGTGTCAGAATTGGTCAGGCCACACATTGATTCTAATCACTGAGAATAGCATCAGCTTTAATAATAGGCGTTAATAGTAGAAGTATGAAGTGGGATGTTCCATTGATGTTTAAATTCACAATGAAAATGCTCTTTTAAGTGTCGGCACTGCTGCACTGGGATTGTTTTTTTTGCAGTCATCCTCAAAAAACAAATTACATTCTAACTGGTGTAAGGTGATATCTTATGGTTTCACTTATTTGTGGAGCATAACAAATATCATGGAGGACAAGGGGTGTTAGAGAGGAGAAGGGAGTTGGGGGAAATTGGAAGGGGAGGTGAATCATGAGAGACTATGGACTCTGAAAAACAATCTGAGGGGTTTGAAGTGGCGGGGAGGTGGGAGGTTGGGGTGCCAGGTGGTGGGTATTAGAGAGGGCACCGATTGCATGGAGCACTGGGTGTGGTGAGAAAAGAATGAATAGTGTTATGCTGAAAATAAATAAATTGAAAAAATTAAAACAACAACAACAACAAAAAAAGAAAACAAATTACAACAGAATAATGTATGTTTTTTGGGAGGGGGAGATAGCCATAGTAGAAACTGTACAGAACAAGAGAATACATAGCATAGTAGAAGTTACACATAGCAAGAACAGTGAAAGTTGAGGAAAAAAAAAAAAAACAAGAGCAACTGGGGATATAGGAAGAAAGAGAGGGAGGGAAGGAAGGGGACATGAAAGGAAAGAAGGAACTGATATTCTTGGGATGATTATTAAGTTTTGAGCTCCTTGCTAGGTACTTTATACATTAAAATTTACTCACAACTTTAGACATAGCACACTAAAATATCTTTTTTTATTTGTGCAGTAATTTGTCTATAAGGATTTCTCCACTACTTAAGTAAGCTCCATAAGGTGAAGGCGCTTGTCTTTTTAAAATTATTTTTAAATTCTATTTATTTATTTATTTAAATTCAAGTTAGTTAACATGTAGTGTGGTATTGGTTTCAGGAGTAGAATTTAGTGATACATTAATTAATATGACACCCAGTGCTCCTCCCAACAAGGGCCCTCCTTAATACCAATCACCCATTTGTCCCACCCCCACATCTACTTCCCATCCAGCAACCCTCAATTTTTTCTCTATAACTAAGAATCTCTGATGGTGTGCCTCCCTCTTTGTTTTTATCTTATTTCATTTTTCCTTCGGGAGGACTTTGTCTTATTCATCATTGTATCCCTTCTGTCTAAAATAGTATCTGACTCACTGAAGAGATTGAGGAGACATTTGCCAAGTAAATAGTCCAATAGAGTAGGAATTTTTTTTTTTTCCAGAAAAGGTAATAACTGAAAGCGGAGCTGCTGGTAGCAGGAGAGATTAGGGAAGAATTTTTCTACCAGAAAACTAAAATTCTAGTGATTTTCTTCTCTTTTTTCATGTTTTCATATGCCTGATGTTTATTGTCAACTTCAAGGTTCTATTATCCTTGTAAGAACAAGGTACAGTCTAGGATCTAGATACATTTGCTTCTGTTATAAACTTCTAAGGTATCATTCCATATTTTTCAAATGCATCTGACTCCTGTACTAAGCAAGAAAATATTTGAAGGCAGAATCAATTTTTTTAAAAGATAGCCTCTTGACCTGTTGTACCAATTAAAATTCTACCAATAATGTGCGAGAGTATTTTTTTAATAAGTAACTTTTACATGTTGTCAGAAAAAAAGGTCAAATGGAGTTATGTTTAAAGAGTTGAAGCAGGTTAAGTAGACAAATAAAATTTGTATAAACATTTGACAATTGGGAAAATTATAATGGCCTTTCAGAATAGCCATTTGATTTTATGTGGGTATAATTTGAGTGAAATTAATGAATTTTCATTTGAGAGTGTTGGCTTTTAATCTGTAAAGAAAATGCAGTTCAAACCCAAATAGTCAAAGCAAAAAAGCCTTGCTTAAATTTATATTCCAAAGGATAATTTAACCCTCTTGTTACTTTGTTATTTCAAACTAGGCTGCTGACATTGGTCAAATTAACTAGATGCTTTACAAACCTTGGTGTGCACTAGAGAAACCTGGCCAGTGTCTGAGGAACTACTCTACAGTCTCCACAGTCAGTTTTTTGTACCCTGCTTTGAGCTGAATTCTAACTTCCACTTTTCTGTTTCTAATTATTGATAATTGCACCTTACCTGTCAATAGTTTTCTCATTAAAGTCCTTGCTGTAATAGATACACATTTATCTATCTCATTTTCATACAAAAGACATTCTGACAGTTAATTCCATATTCTAAGTAACATTTTGTAAAGAAATTTTGCTTGAATTGCTTATAGAATAATCACCTTCTCAAAGTTGATCGATAAACCTCTTGTTTTTCTAATTAGTTATTACACTAGCTCAAACAGCTTACTAGAATAAATCCATTTCTATTTCAAATCTCTATAACATGCAGTGATCTTACAATTTCATTTCCTTAATTCTGTAAGTCAACTCTGACTAATCTGTCTTTATAATTCATTCCCAAAACCCTAAACTATTTCTGTGCCTTCTGACCCAACCTTTTCAATCTCTACTATCCTTTTCTTAGTTTAAAGAGACTGGAGGTAAGCCTGATGTTTCACATATGGTACTACCTTCTTTTAACATGTATCAATAGTTTTTTTTTTTTTCATTTTATTGCTGAATAGTATTCTACTATAAGGCTGTACTACAGTTTGTTTATCTGTTGACTGCATGAAGAACATTTGGATTCTTTCCTGTGTTTTGTAATTATTAGTAAAGCTAGTTGCTGTACACATCCACATACAGGTTTTTATGTGAACATAAGTTTTATTTCTTTTGGGGAGAAGTGTGATTTCTGGGTCACATGGTATAGGTGTGCCTAACTTTATCAGAAACTGCCAAACTGTTTCTGCTTTCCAAAATGACAGTACCATTTTGCAATATATGAGCATTTGAACTGGTCTGTCTCCTCACCAGCAAATTATTTTCTTTTACTCATTCTAATGAACATGTGACAGTATTTCATCGTGTTTTTATTTTTATTTTTTAAAAAGATGTTATTTATTTATTTGACAGAGAGAGAGAGAGCAAGAGCATGGGCACACAAGCAGGGGGAACAGCAGGCAGAGGAGAAGCAGGCACCCTACTGAGCAGGGAGCCCAAAGGGGGACTCGATCCTGGGACTGTGAGATCATGACCTGAGACAAAGGCAGGTGCTTAACCAACTGAGCCACCCAGGCATCCCTCATAGTGTTTTTAATTTGAAATTCCTTAAAGAGCAGGGATAGTGAGCTGTATTTAGTCTGTTCATTTTCCTTACTTTTTCTTTGATTTAGTGTGTATTCAAACCTTTTACCCATGTTTTTATTAGGGTGTTTAGTTTCTCTTCGATGAGTGTTGAAAGTTCTTTATATATTCTGGAAATGAGTCCTTTGCCATATACGTGATTTACAAATATTTTTGCCCTGTCTATGGTTTGTCTTTTTATTCTCTTAACAGTGTGTTTTGCTGTCTCTGGTACCTTACCAATCTTATGGGGAGGGCAGGGAGGCCCATGGAGAAAGTTAAGTCCTAAAAGTGGGTTTGAACGCCTCCATCTATGATCCCCAAGGGAATCACATTCTCTTTCCCATCTCCGCTGGTCCCCTACTAGTTTGTTAACAATTCAGATTGAATTCTTTTTATATATTGGCCCTAGTTGGTTACCCTGTGACTGAAAGTCTTTTATGGATTTGAGAAAAGTTGTAAACTTGCATTTGTCCAGCTTTGATTGTTATTGTAAGGATGGGATAATGTTTCTTCCAGTTGCCAAGTGGAAACCAGAATTCTCCTTGTTCTGTTCTGTTCTGTTGTTGTTGTTTTGTTTTGTTTTTGTTTTTTGTTTGTTTGTTTGTGAGTGTGACTTTTCATTTACCTATGTTTAGAAACAAAAACCTTCTGCCAGCCCAGAAAACCTCTCCCCAAGTCAGAAGAAGAGAAAGAAGACCATTTTCTTATTGAATTAGCATTAAACTGGAATGTAATGCATATCACAAGCAATCTAAAAAGAATGCAAAGACAGAAATAAATCTCACCTTTTATATAGCCAAGCAGTTGTATACTTGTACCTAAGATAAACACTACTCCTTAAAAAAACTTGATAGCATCCTTTCTCACACATAGATCATCCTAAATTCACTTGGTAATTGGAGTGACCATTTGTGTCTGGTAGTTGTCTTTATTCAAAATATGAATAAGTTTCTCATATCTTTATGACAGGAGTTTCCAACTTGGAGTCAGATGCCAGCCACATTAGGGCTCTTATCTCTCTTAGAAACTGGGAAATAGGGGTGCTCTTTTCCTTGATGATTACATTTCAAAGACAGGCTCCCAGGTTTAAGGAAACATTCCTGAATTGTAAACTGATAAAAAGCGTATTTAGTTTTTGAAAAGATGTACATACATTTCAAAGAGGGTGGTAAAGATCTTATAATTACAAAATTTCTAAAGTAAATACTTTAATAAGAGGAAGGGGGAGGAGCCTGTTTGCACCAGGAAGAATTGATTTGAATTTTTTTTTAATTTGTATTTTCCCTGACACTTGTAAATATGAGG
Source organism: Mustela erminea (assembly GCF_009829155.1). Lineage (NCBI taxonomy): Eukaryota > Metazoa > Chordata > Mammalia > Carnivora > Mustelidae > Mustela > Mustela erminea. The sequence goes on along the minus strand of NC_045635.1, from coordinate 23,085,685 downwards.
CACACTTAGTCCACAAAAATTTTTACACAATATATAAAAATGCTTTAGTTTACTTGAATTTCATAACAATCCTGTGAGGTAAGCAAGAAGACAATTATTTCTATTGTTACAATTTAGTAGATAAGGAAAATAAGATGCAGAAAAGCCAGCTGAGTTGTCCAGTTGTATACTTCTAAGAAGAAATAAAACCAAGGCCTCTCAAATTTAGCTTCTCTGGTGCCATCTCCAGTCCTGACACTCTAGGCTGTGTCTCAGACCAAAGAATAAATATATGCACACTTTTAAGGTCTCATCAAACATTAGGATATATAGTGTAATTATATGAAATATACTCTTGATTGTTTTAATTGACAGATAATTTGTATGAGAGCCAGAGGGCCAGCAGAGTTAATACTTATTGATATTATTTATTATCAAAATGCATAGTCTGACCTCAGTCATTCCTTGAACAAATACTCTAGAGCCTGGGAAAAAGCAATGAACCAAATGGATAAAGTTCCTGCCCACAGGTAGCTGATATTCTAATGGGTATAAAAGAGAGTAATATTAAAAAGTAGGTAAAATGTCAACCTGTCATATATACGATGTAGAGTACCAAAGCAGAATAAGGGAGGAAAATGTGTAAGGAAGAGTGTATAAGGGATTTGTTTTGGTTTTCATTTTTGCAAAAGCCTGAAGAACACTAAGAGTAAGCTACAATGATATCTAGGGAAAGAGCATATAAATAAGGGAAGAATGAGTAAAGTATACATGAGGCAGGACTCTGCTTGTATATTCAGGTAACAGCAAAGAAGATATGTTACTGGTGATGAGTCAAGAAGGAAAGACAGTTGGAAGGGCACAGCTTATTAAGAGCCCTGTGAGATCATAAACTTTTGGTTTTCAGAAAATGACTGATACGACCAAATATTTTTTAAAAGGTTGACATCAGCTGAGAATATAGTACAGTGGGGCTAGGGCAGGGGCAAAGAGACCAGAAAGGAGACTGTAATTCAGCTGAATTAATGGTACTAAACAGGAGAAAGCTTCCCTACTTAGCCTTAGTGTTACAGTTTTAAAATCCATTTTTTTCAAAAATGTTTTTAAAACAAATTTTACAGGGGTTATAGATAAGTATATTTATGATACCATGTAATAGAAAATATTGATTTTAAGACATCTGAAAGACATTAGCTTAGGAAACATTTCTTTGACATTTCTTATAGAAAATAACTACATGTTTGCCTAAGATAGGCTGAGACCGTGGCAGAATGAGCACTAAGATCTCTCTTAGTTGTGTTTTTCACATAAGAATTTACTTGATAGTTTATCAAGTAGGCAACATGTGGAGTGAAAGATAGAACTTGCATATCCAAATTCATTTTTTTTGTAACATTTGTGATTATGATTAAAGAGAGATGTGCTGAAAGAAATTCTTATGTGTTTACAATCTGACAAAATTTAATTTATGTTTGTCAGTTTCTCAAATATTGTTGAAATATGTATTGGTCCACTAATCAACATTTGCAGAATATCCTCCACAAATTCAATAACATATTTTTCTGCATGATGTCCCTATTTTTTAAAATGTGACGAATTATGTAATACATGATTCTTCAGTTTAAGGGTAGTCTTCAAACTATTTTCTATGTGAAGTAAAAATTTATCCAAAGTTCCTTTTAATCTCTTTAGAATTTCACTGAGATCTGAAATTCAATTTCTAGGATCTTTCTACATTATTAAGCTTGAAGTAGCCATCTGAAGGCTTTGGAAGAAAACCAATATTTTTAAAATGTTTTCCCTTTTTAAAATCTTAGAATAAACTAAGTATTGAGGTCTCTTTTATCCTCTTTAAATTTCTCATTACCCTTATAACATTACTCCTTAATTAAAGGACTATTATAGGTATCCATGATCATAGATCTTTGTAAACTCATGTAATTTAATAGACTTCTTGTGTGGTACTTGTTCCTTAAAGAAAACTTTTTCTTTATTGTTCAGTTTATTTTTCACATTAATGGGTGTTTAAGAAGTGGCACCTATTGTTTTCTTTTTTCTTTTCTATTCAGGCAGTTGTTAACTTCTCCTTTTTGGATTTCTTCATCACCTGTTGTCATCATTGTCATTGTTTTCTTCTTCATCATCATCATCATTTTTTTTTTTTTACTTAAAGAATCTAAATCCTACCTTTGTCTTTTACATAGATTTAACAATAAGAATGACTAAAATAAAGATGTTATTGACATCCCCATGGCCACAACCTAAATAAATCAGTACATATTAAAAGCTGTTATCTTCCAGGCTTCCATTTCTTTGGCCTATATACACCTGGGTATTTTTCTTTCTCATTTAAGTATATAAATGCAACCTTCTTTATTTTCATATTCTTTCTAAAACCATAGAAATTTAAGTCCCAATTCCATAAAGTCACTTATCCAACATACTTATGTACACATATGTATATATATGGCATACGGAGATAGTGGTGTCAGAATATATAATGGCATATGGATCTAGTGGTGTCAGAAAAGGCAAAGGAATACACATTGTGTCCTAGGACTGGATATCATTAGGAGCTATAGTGAAACTTCCAGATTATTTGTATCAGCAATTTTATTTTATTGGTAAGGAAATCAAAGGTCTGAAAACTTAAGCAGCATACTTTAGGATATACAACAATGTGCAAGTACCAAATTGGAACATTAATGTCTTGACTGCCATTTGACTTTGCTTCTAGACAATAATGATTTCACCTACATAATTAGTCATAGTAACAGTTTTATGAAACAATATTTCAAAAAAGAGAATTAGGATTATGTTGATCATGATAATTATATTACTAAGCACCTGCTTGGATATGCCATTTCTTCTTTCTCTCATTCAAATTACTAATATAAGCAGACTACAAAGCACTTAACCAGATACAATTGCTATCTTATAGTAACTTCCAAGGAAGGGATGATCACAATTATTATATAAATAGCTTCTAGAAATGGACCTAATTATGGAACATTTCAAATCAGGAAAGTAATCATTTGCTTTATAAAAAAATTAAGTGGCAAGGTTTTCTTTAATTTGAAAGAGAAGGAATCAAATGAGGTTCAGTAAAAGTTGAGTATGTCCTTTATTTTTAAGAAGAGTAAAATGTTTAAATGGAGACTTCTTTTTTTGAGATTTTATTTATTTATTTATTTATTTGAAAGAGAGAGGAAGAAAGAGAGATCTTGAGCGGGGGAGAAAGGTAGAGAGAAAAGCAGACTCTTTGCTGAGCAGGGAGCTCAACATGGGACTGGATCCCAGGACACTGGGATCATGACCTGATCCAAAGGCAGATGCTTAACCAACTGAGCCACCCGGGTGCCCCTAAGTGGCGACTTCAATGTGAATTTTATAATTTACAAAGTCACAGAGGCATAAAAAGTGTTCTAAGGGAGAAACATATAAAATGGTAATTCAACAATGAACATCATTTATGGTATTCTTACTATGTAACAGATGTTTCCTAGCTCCGGGTGTTAGAAGAAAATAAGACCCAGTTTTGGATTATAGGAACTTCAAAGTCTAGGTGGGAGATTAATACTAAAGCAAATCTATGCTCTTCCATAAACTAGACACTACATTTTAGGTAGAACACATGATATAGATGAGGTACCAAAAAAGGAATTGACCTAGTCAGTTTGTCAGTGTCAAGAAAGGCCCTGCCAAGGAAGTGCTGGCCAATATTGGTGTCAAAAGATAAGAGTTCACCATAAAGATTTGAGAAATATTATATCCTAGCTAGAGTGGAAGTCTGTTTAATGGTGTGGGGAATGGAGATACCAAACAATATGCTATATTTGAGCAAGGGTCAAAATTTTGCCTGCTGGGTTATGCTGAGAATGTTTCAGAAAGTCAGCATATAGAATTAGATAGAAGTACTTGGGAAGCCTTGCTTTACATATGCATCAAGTAACTTTTTCACGAGAAGACCCATGGATGGAGGAAAACAACAAAAGAAATGACCAAATCTGGGTTTATTTTGGTGAAATCAGTTGAAGCACTAGCTCAGAATCATGTATCTTATATTTATTATAGTTAAAAGTATTGCTTCAAGAACAAAAAAATCAGACACTATTGCATCATCATTTACCTTGACTGTCTTCAAAGGCAATGGCATCACACTCCTCTCTACATGCACCTTCTCACTTCATAGTTTCAGGAAGAGCCCCCCCCATCCTTCCAAGCTCTTTTTCCTCAGGCTCTTTGCTGCCATTGCATTCATAACTTTGTGACCTGAGGAGATAAGGAGACTGTAAAGTAATTCCTTAGCAAATAACAGTGCAGCCAGGAAAAAAGGAATGGTCAAATTGGTTAATTGAGGGGAGAAAGGCTAAAGACAATGGAAATAAAATGGGAGGTTCATGTTGAAGTTAAGGAAAATGAAGAAGACAGTGATCTGTGTGAAAAAGACTAGGGGAGTAGGGCCATAGCAAAGACCCTTAGAGCTATATTTTAGATTAAATGTACAAGGTGACAGTAATTTCAAGCAAAGCTAGTGGAGCAAAATATAATAAAGAGTTCAAATTGACTAACTTTTCATAAGCAAAGGTCATGAACTCATGGCATTTTCTTTGTAATAGAAACTCTATAGGAAATCTGAGATCAATGCTGGATATAGATTTACTTGCATTATACATGCTGATTCTACAGTAGTTTCAAAATGTTAAGAAAAGATTTGAGGAACCTAATGCAATGGAAAATGTTTGCTTGATTTCTTTTTTTCTTAAGTTTTTAATTTAATTCCTGTTAGTTAACATACAGTGTTATATTAGTTTCAGGTGTACAATATAGTGATTGAACACTTCCGTACATCACCAAGTGCTCATCACAAGTGTGCTCCTTAATCCTTATCCAGTCTCACCCATCCCCCATCCCATCCTCTCTGATAACCATCAGTGTGTTCTCTATACTTAAGGATCTATTTTTTTTGCTTTGATTCTCTCTCTCTTTTTTATCCTTTTGCTTGTTTCTTTTGTTTCTTAAGTTCCACATATGAGTGAAATCCCATGGTATTTGTAATTCTCTGTGTGACTTATTTCATTTAGAATTATATTCTTTAGCTCCATCCATGTCATTAAAATGACGAGATAGTATTCTTTTTTATGGCTGAATAATACTCCATTGGGTAGATAGATAGAAGATAAATAGAAATATACCACCTCTTTTTTCTCCATTCATCAGTCAATGGACATGGGCTGCTTCCACATCTTGGCTATTGTAAATAATGCTGCTATAAACATAGGGGTGCAGCCACTGTGGGAAACAGTATGGAGGTCTCTCAGTAAGTTAGAAACAGAACGACCTTACAATCCAGCAATCACACTACTAGGTATTTACCCAAAGAATACAAAAACACTGATTCAAATCTTGATTTCTTTTTAACCTGCATAAGTTGAATCAGTCCCTAGACTGAATCTGTAAAATGATTGTACTATCAGACACTGTTGGCATCCCACCTGCATCTTCACACTTTTATCATCTCTGTTCACATCTGTGGACTTCACACTGCCAACTCTTGAATTTATGGTTTTTTTTCATTTGTTTGTTTGACCTCTGGGGTTTGGTTTGTGGCCAGGCAGAAGGCAGAAGTGATGGGCAATTAAGGACTCCCAGCAACAGCCCTAACCCTATAATTGTTGGGAGTCAGTGTATAAATATCCCATCTTCTACGCCAATGAGTTGGTGTAAGTCTGAGATGTGTGTCTTTTTCTTTTTTTTTTTTTAAAGATTTTATTTATTTACTTGAGAGAGAGACAGTGAGAGAGAGCATGAATGCGGAGAAGGTCAGAGAGAGAAGCAGTCTCCCCATGGATCTGGGTGTCCGATGCGGGTCTCGATCCCAGGACTCCAGGATCATGACCTGAGCCGAAGGCAGTCGTCCAACCAACTGAGCCACCCAGGCGTCCCCTGAGATGTGTGTCTTTAAGAAAAATAAGCTCCGTTCATCCACAGTAGTAGGTAGTTCATAATCACCATTTATCTGACTGACTTCCTTTTTCTGTCTCATTCTCCCACTCTTTTACTGCTTTACCCTTAATCTCCGAATTAATTTATGTCCACTCAACACTTCAACTCAAGGTTGGCTTCCAGTGGAACTGAAACAATGACTATAGGATTTTGTTACAATGAGACATACCAAAGAAAGAAAGTAGTACTACATTATCAGTTTTCTATAGTAAACAGAGAAAAGCTTATTGTACATCAAGTAGTATAAAATACATAACAATGAATATCCTAGATCTAATAATTTATTTACTGTCTATGTGCAAATAATAAAGAAACTCCAAGCGCAATATTTGTTGTTATCATCCTTATAAACTCTAAAAGCTACTTTTTCATCTTTAATTTCCATTTTTGATGAACTAATTTCTAGTCTTTGTCTTTTTTTTTTTAATTTGACAGATAGAGATCATAAGTAGGCAGAGAGGCAGGCAGAGAGAGAGAGAAGGAAGCAGGCTCCCCGCTGAGCAGAGAGCCCGTCTAGTCTGTGTCTTAGGATAAGAGTAAAATCACTGCTGGTATAAACACAGATAAATGTAACTTTATTTAATCTATTACTAAAATTGTGTGCACCTTGTTTTGAATATTTTTTATTAGTATCGCTTAGCTTTTGCTGCATGATAAACCATTCCAAAACTTAGTGGCTTAAAACAAAAACCACTTAGTTGGCTCCCAGCTCTGCAGGCCATCAATTTAGACTGGGCTAAGTGGGGAAATTCTGATTTCAGCTAGGCGTCCTCATGGGCTTATGATTAGTTGGCAGATTAGCTTGGGGCTGGCTGAATTACAGTGGCCTTGGCTAGGATGTCCTGTCTCTGTTCCACATTCTCCAGAAGACTAGCTCTGATCATTCTTGTGGCTGGGACAGGGTTTCAAGACAAAGCCTAAAGGCTTCATTAAAGCCTAAACTCAAAAATAGTATGGTATAACTTCTACCTCATTCCATCTGTCAAAGTATGTCAGGAGATCAGCTCAGATTCTAAAGTTGAAATAATGGATTACATCATCTAATGGAAGAAACATTGAAGTTACTTTGCAAAAAGTATGCATTCAGGAAGGGGAAAAGAATTGAGTTTCTATTTTTAATCTGTTTACACAATACCAAATTAAAACAAAATAATGATTAACTAAAAATGAGAAAAAAGGAAGCAAAAATACACATATGTTTTTGTCTCTATTTCAAAATTGCATTTTATAACAGTTATATATTAGTTTTAATGCAGTAGAAAATATTTACCAAAATGAAACATAAATTTGATATATTTGTTTGTGAATACTTTTGGAATTGCCTAGGGAGGGAAGTGTTAGCCAGAGTTAAGAAAACAAACCTTAAAGCAAAAGTTGATCTCACTTACCTACATGTTATAAATGATCAGTGTGGCCCTAACCAAATTTGTCAAGAAGAAAATGACATTTAAAATCACTTTGAATATTTACTAGTTGTCTGAAGGATTATTTTCTTTTAACCCACTAAACCACCCAGGCACCCCAGGATTATTTTCTTTTAATAGCTAAATGGTAATCCCTGGAAAAGAGGAAAATTGAGTGAAAATGGTGACAGGTCTTTAATTCTGGTAGAATTCCTCAGTACTTTCTCATTATAATTCCAAATGGCCTATTACATTAGGAACAAAAACATCTATTTCATTCATGCAACTCATTATATCTCTCTTCTCTATTAATATGGATGACTGAAGTTTGCAGTTTTTTGAGTTTATCAAAGCATAGTTTTATATATTCTGGACAAAGAATGAGGGTCAGTTTAGCTGTAGCATTCCTACGCTACACTAACCATGCTAACTCAAAACTGTACCACTAAGGTGAAAAGGTAGAAATAATGGGATATTTATAATAGTCATTTAAATTTTGAAATATGAAAACATTATTGCAAAGTTACAACTTTCCCCCAAATATCTTAGCTTCTGTAATTCATAGCTTTTACAACTGTAGAATAATTTTATTTTCTTCTAACCCATAGCAGAAATAGGCTATCTTTCCCTGCATACTCACAGGTTTATTATCTAAATAATATTAGCAGTTCTACAGATGACCTCATTTTGCAAACTGACTTGGGATATTAAACTGGAGAAACTGCAAACAACTCCTTTCCACATGATATATTTAAGTGTGGCTGAGTGAAAACAGAAATGACACAGTTTTTTAACATGTCAACACAATTGCACACATTGTGACCTCTATCACTGCAGTGTTTCTGATTAATGGTTAATGGAAATGCAATCATTTTGGCACTTTAAATTTAGTAAATATATAAACACTTAAAGTTGGGCAAGTCATCAGCATCTTTGACATTATGATGACAGATGATTAGTCTGTTAATCATTTCTTTTCTTACTATAAAATATAGCAAGATATGACGACCAGAGGGTTTAGCTTTCCTGCTGCCTTGCCAGGACTGCTATAGGCCTGATAAAGGAGTAAAAATTAGAATATGATATTATGTAACTGTGGAATATCAAATAATTTTTCTAGTAATATGTAGACTTTGAATGTTAATATGGCCCCTCTCTAAACCTAGTGTATAAATTGAATTAAGCCCATGGTTTCTCTGTTTCTTAAAACCTGATAAATTCTTCACTCCTTGTCAGATAATAGAGATTTCCAAACAACGTATTAGTTTCTAGAAGTAACTATAGTTACATGGAAGGTGGTATCTCCATCCTATCAAATTGTACTGCCTGTTTGTGGGCTTAGTTGTAAACATGAATGAAGACATATTTGAACTTAGTTAGACTTTACACTGCCAGAAAATTTTAAATTTAGACTAGTTCTTGTGTTCTACCTTAGCCCATGCTTCTCTAGCCTTTTTGGCTAGCTATATACTGCATACAACTAGTTTTGTTTCCTAAAATTCTTTATAGGAATGGTCAAACCCATGAATGTGTCTGTCCAAATTGCTGTTAAAAATAATAAGTTTATATTATTTTCCTCAATATACGTCTACAGGAATAACCAAAGCTGTGAAAATCGTACACTATGGTCAATTCGTATCAAGCAAGAGACCTCACTGTTGTCATTCAGACTACATAAGTCATTAACAATGTCCACTTATATCCTTTTCCAAGCCATAGACATGCTTCTGGTTATCTCTACATTGAAATGCTTTTGGGGAACTTTGCTTCAGTGAGCCCTTTCCTAGAACAATCAATTTCCTTTATTTTTATCCTCTTAAAAACATTGTTGTGGACCACAGTGACACAAGAATACGTGACAAAGGATATCTCTGTTGCTGTTATATCTCATAAAAGATGAAATTTGAATAGGTAATGTTTGGAACTGAAAGTCATTTATTGGTTTATGGAGAGAATTCAATTTTGATTTGTATGGGATGTTCTTCTAAATCCAGTTTTATATGGTTCATGATAACTTAACAATACCTTCTTACCTTTTGTTCACCAAATATTTTTTTTTTCCCATCAGAGATCTTACCTTTTGTCAAAATTCTTGCTACTTGAATTGTGGCCCACATACCAGCAGCATCACCATTTCCTGGAGGTTGATAGAAATCTAGAATCTCAGACTTCACCCCAGACTTAGTGAATCAGAATCTATATTTTTAAAATACCCTCACTCCAGCTGATTTATATGCTCACAGAAGTTGGAGAAGCACTGTTCAAAAGTGTTTTCTGAAAGGAACATTTCACCTGGTTATTCTAGTTGGCACATCACGCACTCACCGCTCCTTTTTTTTACCTACTTGCTATTGTCTTTTATCTTTGCCTGGATGCTAATTGTTCAGGCTGCCTCTAAAACATACTAGTTTTCTTGTGGACACTAAATTGAAAAGGTATCATTTCCATGAAAATACTTTCTCTACGTTTATATTTGGCATTTTATTTTCTGGATCTAGAGCTGCACTCTCCAATACAGCAAGCACTAGCCACCTGTGGTTATTTAGACATAATTAATTAAAATAAAAATTAAATTTAAAAAATCAGTCCCCCAGTCACCGTAGTCACATTTTGAGTACTGATTATGTATTAGATAGTATAGGTATTAACCATTTACACCATCATTGAAAGTTGTATCAGACAACCACTGCCTAGAGACTACTATATACTAAGTCAGGCTTTGAAGCTGTCAGTTTCAATAGCTTACAGATTAGACTGGCAGCTTCAGTGAACCAGGATAACCGGTTGAAAGAGAAAATCTAGTTAACTAAAGGGTTATTCCCAGTGCATTTCGTCTATTTTTGAAATATGAAGCTATTTCACGTAGGTCAGAAGGGTAGGAGGAAAGGTGTATAAACTGCCCCCTCTTTTCCCATTGCTCTACCATTAAGAGGAGATCATGGCAAGAGCATCCTACTGGAATGGGATCCTTGGAAATGGAAGCATAGGCTCCAGTTCCCTGTCAGTCACTGCATATATTCCCTGTCAGTCACTGCATACTGAGAAAATTACTTAACCTGTCTGAGTTTGTGTTTACTCATCTGTACAATCAGAATATTGTGTTCAGTGTTAAATGGGAATTTAGGTTCCCATTTGTTTCTGCAATTCTCAGTTCCATGAGTTAGAGACTTCTAGTGCTGCTACCTGAAATTTACCCAGAATTATGATGGATAACATTTGATAAGGGAAATACACTTTATGTGTATCAAACACAAGTGCTGGGTTACAGATAATTTTTTAAAAGTATCTACATTTAAGGAAATAATAATCTGGAGGACTAGTCTATAAATGGAGTGCTATGCTTCAGGAGAGACATAATCAATTATTTTTTTAAAAAGATTTTTTTACTTACATTAGAGAGAGAGATTGAGAATGAGTTGGGGGCAGGGCAGAGGGAGAGGAAAAAAGAGAATCTCAAGCAGACTCCTTACTGAACACAGAGCCCAACAAGGGTCTCAGTCTCACAACGCTGAGATCAAGCTTTGGCATGATTTATGATTCCTTATATTATGCAAAGAAAAATGAACCCAAGTTTCTAAGAAAGAATTGTTAAGACATGGCCTGTAGAAGAAAACAAAGATCTCAAGAAAACAGTGAAAGGAACTCAAAACCACAATAAAGAAAGTCAGGTTTCTGAATTTTGGTATACTCAGAGCTGCCTCTGTTCATTTAAATGGATATTCAAAAATTAACTTTTCTTTTTTTTCGAAACTTTTAAGTTGATCATAATTTGCAGCTACCATATATAGGTATATATATACCTATATATATATACATATACCACATATATGTGTGTATGTGTGTGTGTGTGTATGTATGTGTATGTGTATATATATATATACATATACATATATATATATATATATAATGAAATTACTCTCCTTGGCAGAAAAATATTAGTTAAGGGAATAAAGTACTTGAATGAAATGAGAATAGTTAGGTTTTAACTTAGAGTGTCTGGTCACTTTCTGTATAACCTTGAGAAGGACCCTGGTTTTTTCCCCTTTATGCCTCAGTTTCTTCATTTCTACTTGTATCCTTTAGGTCTCTGCTACAATGATTCTGCAAAACAAATGACCACTAAATCTCGGTGGCTTAAAACAACAGACATTTTTCTTGCTGGCAGGTGTGCAGTTCACTCAGGGTAGATTGGTTTCAGGCTGTGGGTTGAGTCTAGATCTTGTCTACATGTCTTCCATTTAGAGAGGAGCAGTTACTTTTGTGGCATATGCCCAGAAAGACAAGATGTTAAGGTATACCCCACCAACACAGCTAAAACCCTCCACTTGTGCCATATCTACTAACTCTTCATTGTCCAAAGTTAATTATACGGTGGAGTCAAAGCCAGTGGGGCAGAGATGTTAAATCCAACTATTCTAGTGGCAGGCACTACAAAGCTGCACAGCAAAGGGAATGTACACAGAATGCTGTCAGAGAGAGTGAAAAATTAGGAATAGTAAATAAATCTACCTCATTCCTCTTTAATGATTGGATATGTAGCTGTGCTTTGCTACATGAAACTGTTCCAGCCAATTTTATTTTACGTGTAGTTTTAGAAATGATGGAGAAGTCTGGTATGTTATTTATAGGCTAATGGAAAAATTCCTGTTAGAAAATATATTTGCATTTAAAGGATCAAGTTTTAAATGCTTATTATGAGGCTCTGATAGCATTAATCATTTCTTCAGCATTGTGTTATTATTCGCTTTATTTCAAGAAATAGAAATTTTACAGAAACCAGAGGATTGTATGAATAGATGCATGATTTTTAATTTAGTTTTACATATTTCCTTTACTAAATAGGGCATGCAGTTTACTGGACAGTGCATAAAGCAAAGCTCTCCCTATTGGTACCAAGTTGGCAGGCAATTTGGTTTTAATCCTGTCTAGAGATTGCTTGTGCATTCCCATACATTTCGACTCTGATCCTCTAATGGTCATCTGTTATGCTGTGATTATATGGATGAACTGTGAAGAGATATCTGACTACATTGTCAAGTTCAGGGCACAGTATCTCTACAAAGGAAAAAGGATACAAATTGGAATAAAAGAGGCTGTGATTTACAATGAAGTTTGTCACTTTAAAAATAATACAGGGGCTCCTGGGTGGCTCAGTGGGTTAAAGCCTCTGCCTTCGGCTCAGGTCACGACCCCAGGGTCCTGGGATCGAGCCCCGCATTGGGCTCTCTGCTCAGCGGGGAAGCATGCTTCCTCCTCTCTCTCTCCGCCTGCCTCTCTGCCTACTTGTGATCTCTGTCTGGTAAATAAATAAATAAAATCTTTAAAAAATAAATAAATAAAAATAAAATAATACAAATATCCCACTTAAAAAACTCCCCCCTTAAAAAAATTCTCCCTGTGAAAATCTTTAAAGGATTAATTTTCTACATTGTTGACAACTCCTATAGCTGGTAATACTAAAGCTAGAAAGTGCTGAGAGGTCACATCACACCTTCTATAGGAACTAACGGAGTTAAGTTTTACATAGCATTTTTTTGTGTGTGTGTATTCTATTACCAGAAGAACAACTGTCTATGATAAGCTTTTCCAAAGAATATTATATTTCTTGTTTCAAACACTATTACTTCCTTCAGTGCTTCCTTCTACATAATGATAATCAAAAATAAATTTTGACAGAGCCCCATTGGTTCTTCAATAAAAGATGCAAGAGGTTGAGCCAAAGTCCAAAGTGGACAGTATTCTCTCTCGGTATACAGGACTTGCAACCCCACCTGCTGTTGCTTGTTCTGTAGAAGCATGAACTACCCTTTTCACACATGCCTTATGTGTAATGTAAACAAATTTGAATACTTCTAAGCTTTACCTTACTTTTGACATCCCAGTGTTCAGTGCCCATATGTAAGAATGTGTGGATGCAATCTAACACCTGAATTTCTCTCAGAATCTTAAGGGCAATTAATTCCACTGTGTCTCGCGTCATTTTCTAATACTTAGCTAGCATTTAGTGAAAGTTCCTAGATTAGCTAAGTGCTTTCCAAGCATCATGCCATGTGTACTATCTACTAATTAACTGACTTGTGCTTTATTGTCTTCATCTGAAAATTAGAAATTATCATAGTACACATCTCCTGGGGTTGTTTAAGAACTGAATAAAATGATAGATGTAAAGTGCTGAGAAAAAAAGTGCCAAGCATATAGTAACAACTGGGGAAATATAAAGTATTTTCACTCACTCATTCAAAAAATATATAATAAACATCAAATACATGCCCAAGCACTATTCTAGGGACTGGGAATTTAATTTTGAATAGGATAGAGAAGGATCCTATTCCCATGGAGTTGACATTTCAGTGAAGGATGACAAACAATAAGCAGATAAAATAAAAGAGATAGGTACTAGTAAAAAAAAAAAGCTATTTTATAAACAAGAAAATTAAAATTGAATTGAATTTCTGTAAATCACCCAGGATTACAAAGCTGAAATGTGGTAGAGCCTGGATTAGGATCCATGATTATGGTATTCCAAAGCCCAAACTTTAGACCTGCCATCATCCCCAGGCTGTTATGCTTGTCATAATCTCTGCCACACTCCCCCTCTGCAGCCTTCCTCTTTTCCCTTTCGGCTCCATCCTCTGAAATCACCATACTACATCTTTATATACCATTAGTATAACCTGAGTCTCCTTGGAAGTAAATGTATTAGTTACAGCAGTGGTTCTCAAACTTGGTTACATTTTGGAATCACGTGGAAATCATTGATACGATACCAATGTCTGCTTTGACCCCCACCCCCTACCGAGATTCTAACTGAATTATTCTGGGTTGTGGACCAAATGATTCCAACATGCAGCATTTTAGAATGATAACCGCTAATACTTTAAAAAGGTTATCATCAGGTTGCCTACCTTTTAATTTTAACTTCTATTTTGGGGCACTTTCTGAGTTCTTTGGAAATTTCCATTATTAGGGATCACTCCTGCATTTTCCTTGATCCAAGTGGATTTTTCTGTCTTACAGATTATCACTTGTAGCTCTTTCTAAACCCCTAGGTATCCAAAGTACATGCAGTTACTTGATGATAGTGTCTGTCTCCCTCTAGATGGCTCTATTGGGTAGACTCAATCTCTATTTTCTCAAATGTCTTCATTACATTAAAAAAAAAAAATCCTCCTTGCATTTTTCTCCAGGGATCACTCCATTATTCTGGCCCCATTGAATGCAAAGTTCTGAAAAGTATCTTCCCACTGTGTCCATAATTACTCATCCGCTAGTCATTTTCAATGACTGTATTTCTACTCAATCTATATCTTCATGTGTTACCAAATAAATAAATAAATACATATATAAAGGAATGAACAACTTAGGGGATGTGATCACAATGTAATTTTATTTTCATCTCATCTTGACCATTTTATTCAGTGGAATAATGTAATTCAGTCCCCGAAAAGTACTCAGCACAAATTCATGTGGGCTCTTTCTTATATCTAGTCCACAGGACACAGGCGAACATTTTGTACTTCCAAAAGTTGTAGGCTGATCCTAATGCAGCCACCTAATACTGTGGTTACTTTGTTTTCTCAAGCAGCAATCAAGCACAGGTTCTCCATACCTCAGGACAAGAGACATAGACTGAGTGTCCATACAGAATTTCCCATTACTAGACCTATGACAAAGGAGGGGAAGGTGATGAATAACAAATCTCCAAAGAAATCTCTTACTTCCCTATTATTTGACACAGTTTTATAATGGAATGGGATACATCCCACATTTGTAATAGAATACATTCTCACATTACTTCCTTCAATGCTTCACCTGAATCCAGTAAGATCAATCTTAGCTTCACTATACGTGGTAAAACCAGACATCATGTGCTTTATGATGTGATGTAATGAGGTATCCTTGCTTTAAAAAGTTGACCCTAAGTAAAATCAGCCTCTAGATTTAGTTTAGAGTTTATAGGAAATACATGGCTTTAAGGAAGAAGTTAAATGATACTACAAGAAAACATGGAACTGAAAAAAATATAAAAAGCTTTATATGACAAATGACCTAGTTTCTCCAGAAAATCACTTGCAAGGGGAGAAAGAGGTGGGGATGTGCAGCTTTTAAAGAATAAAAGAGACTTAAAGGACAAAACAGCCAAACAGGATAAGCAGATCTTGTCTGGAACCTAATTAAAAAGAAAAAAAAAAAAGAACAAACTGTAAAAGTCATCTTTGAGAGAATCAGAGCATCTGAATATTGTCTGATTATTAGATGGCATTAAGAAATTACTGAATTTTGATAAGTATGAAAATAATATAATTGTTATGTGAAAAATCAAAATATATTCATCATTTATGCATGTATAATAAAGCCTTTACATTTAAAATGACAATGTCTTGTATTTATTTTAAAATTTCTACTTCCTAACATATTAGAGATTAATAAATACATAATTACTATTCTGGGAACTGGGCTTAATATACTAGTTTCTCTAACTCTGTGTATCTGTGAAAAATGTTTAAGTAAATTTATAATATCATTTTTGCTTCTTAATTTTAGCTTTGCTGTTATTGTTGAATTTTGTTTATTCTTTCATAGCTGAGCTATCTGTGTATTTAAAACTATTCCCATATGAATCTGCCCATAGGTCAGATGTAATTACTCATGTAGGGAATGATTCCTAAATGGAAGCTTAGCATCATTTCTTCTCAGGTCTCACATATTTATCTGAAATTAGACCTATTAAATCTTCAGCATGGAAGGAAGTTCTCTGTATGTGTCACCATGCAAATCACCTTACTTATATTTTGAAGAATTGGAAAACTTGGTTATTTGGGGGGTTAGCTTGGTACTATTGTTTTTCACTACTAATTGATACGGTGTACAAACTGTAAGTATACACATCAACTGTTTAGTAGGGTTTAAAAATGAAACTACCTTGAGGGTGCCTATGTGGCTCAGTCAGTTAAGCATCCAACTTGATTTCAGCTCAGGTAATGATCTCAGGGTCGTGAGATGGAGCCCAGTGTTGGGCTCTGTGCTCAGCAGACAGTCTCCTTGATATTCTCTGCCTCCCTCTCCCTCTGCCCCTAATCCCCCCACACAGAGGCGCTCTCTCTCTCTCTCTCTCTCTCTCTCAAATAAATAAATCAGGAAGAAAAAGAAAGAAAGAAAGAAAGAAAGAAAGAAAGAAAGAAAGAAAGAAAGAAAGAAAGAAAGAAAGAAAGAAAGAAAGGAAGGAAGAAATTACCTTGGTTTTTCTGTTTAGAATAAGTCCCTAGAAGGAGTTAGTTATAGTTGTTATCTCAGCCCTGCAAAGATTGCTAAAGTCTAATCAGAATGTAGCATCCCACTTGGCTCATGACCATGTCTTAACTTTATCTCAAGAAGTTACCAGATTTTATGGAGAGTAGACTATGTCCATATTCCTATGTGACAACAAGATGCCTTCTTGGAAAGGCAAGAGATATTGAAAGTCCAAGATCCTAATCTATAATAGTGTTCTTCTAAAGCTGTGTTTAGCAAATTTGCCTCACCATAATATTTACCTAGTATATTTGTTAAAAATGCAAGTTCTGAGCTACTCTGCTTGAGATCCCTAAACATTTTGATTCAGCAGGTTCTGGGTGGAATCCTTAAAGTGTTTTTAACAAGTTCCTTAGATGAGTCTCATGAAAACCCAAGTTTGAGAAACACTGCTCTGAACTAATGAATTTCAGTTTAACTAGGTATGGAACACACAGACATCTTTTTACTGACATCAGTTAATTCTGTTCTTGGAGGTGGCTTGTGCAGAAAGTCTACAATATCCACCTCAAAGAAATATCTGGAATGCTTATATTCCTGCCTAGGTTTGCTTATCCTGACAAACTCAGGTTGTAGTAGCTTTCAACTTTTCATATTACAATCATATGGGGAGCTTAAAAAATACCAATGTAGAAGACTGGGCCCCAGAGGGTATTCTTTAAGTGGCATGTAATAGGACCTAAATACTTTTATTTTTTAAAGCTTCCTATGTGGTTCCAAAATGAAACCAGATTTGAGAAATATCAAGGTTGAGTTATGTAATAGGCAGTTGCAATTTTAGCAGATATTATGCTTCTTAAAGAGAATGAGGTTAGTAGGATCTGTCTGTCCCGTAAGATCTAAAAGAGAATAGGTCAAATTCCTGTGAAATTTCGTAAAACCTTTGAGCATTAAGAGACTCCATTTTGTGACTGAGACATCATCCTGTTTTTAAAACAGGAACTGCATTGAATCCTTGAATTAAGTAAGGACATATAATTGATCACCTGACATCTGTGTACATTTTAAATAAAAATTGGACAATCTTCAGAAGAGACTTTCCTAGCAATTAATATAATATACCTAGAAAACCATGTTGCTACAAAAGTTTGGTATTCATCCTTTCAGATGGAGGCATAATACAACTTTTGTAGCAACATGGACAGGACTGGAAGAGATTATGCTGAGTGAAATAAGTCAAGCAGAGAGAGTCAATTATCATATGGTTTCACTTATTTGTGGAGCGTAACAAATAGCATGGAGGACATGGGGAGTTAGAGAAGAGAAGGGAGTTGGGGGAAATTGGAAGGGGAGGTGAACCATGAGAGACTATGGACTCTGAAAAACAATCTGAGGGGTTTGAAGTGGCGGGGGGGGTGGGAGGTTGGGGTACCAGGTGGTGGGTATTATAGAGGGCACGGATTGCATGGAGCACTGGGTGTGGTGCAAAAATAATGAATACTGTTATGCTGAAAATAAATAAAAAATAAATTAAAAAATATATACCTAGAAAACCAATAAACT
Source organism: Mustela erminea (assembly GCF_009829155.1). Lineage (NCBI taxonomy): Eukaryota > Metazoa > Chordata > Mammalia > Carnivora > Mustelidae > Mustela > Mustela erminea. Next base: position 23,067,503 of record NC_045635.1, on the reverse strand, counting down.
GTAATTTTTTAAAGATTTTATTGACTTGTCAGAGAAAGAGAGAGCACAAGCAGGGGGAAGCAGCAGGCAGAGGGACAAGCAGGCTACCTGCTAAGCAAGGACTCGATCCCTGTACCCTGGGATCATGACCTGAGCTGAAGGCAGACCCTTAACTGCCTGAACCACCCAGGTGCCCTTGTAAATTGTAATAATACCTCCCAATTGTAATTCTTAGTAAACAACTGATGTAAGGAATCTTATACTTTCTCTCTCTCTTTTTTTTTTTCCCAATAAAGCTCCTATCTTTTTTCCTCTGACAGGATATAGTTTGGGTTCCTACCCAAATCTGTGCCATCTGAATTGTAATTCTAAGACCCCAAATAAATGCTTGTGTTTTCAGTTCTTTTTTCTCAGTTGACATTTCAGCCCATCCTTCCCTCAATATTATGCACATTTTTATTTGTGTTTCATGGGGATAGATGGAGTGCTTTGAACTTAGTTTCTTTTTGGTCATCTTTGACTACAATTTTTCCTTTGCTGATGTTTTGTTCTTTATGCTTAGCCTCAAATTTTTTCCTTTCTGTGTGTCTAGGCATCCAAATCAAATGTGGAATTCAGACCCATTCCTCACTTTCCTGAATAGAACTTTATTAAATTGAAACAGACTGTACTAAGAGGAGGTGAAAAGATTGGTTTAATGTCCTAATGATGTACAAAAATCTTTAATCGAATGGTCTTAAAACACGCAACTACTCTGCTGCATTATTTGGGTATCTCAATTCATCTTTGATCTTGAGAGTGGAAAACTAAGCATAGGAAACCAAATCTGGAATTGCCTGTTCCTTTAAATATAATGAAAGATTAGCTCAAAACACCATTCCATAGTATGTAGAAAGTCCAATTTCTATTTCAGTGAAGCAGCTCAATTTCAGTGTTCTCACGTTCAGGTCTAACCCTAAACTCCATTTCCCTAAATTGGCCAGGTGATGAAGGTCTAAAGTCATTCATGCTTTCCCTGTTCTTCACCATGTTAGCTTACATACATAAATCAGTTTATTTCCTTTTTCCACACAAAAGACTATTGTGTTAGCAAAATTTATTGAAATATGGGGCAGATAGGACAATTTAGGAAATGTGATATAAAAGTAAATAATGAAATTTTTGTTCTTTTAAAAGACACTCCATTATTTCTCCAACTCAGGCTTCAACCTCCCACATTTTGTTTTCAATAGAATGCTGCACACATTGTCCTTGTGGTAAATAAGTTGAAACCAAATACACGTTATAAAATCCTTGCCATCTATCTATCTAAATTGAAAAATGTGCTCTGTAGAAAATTTACTTTTAAATTTTAATATTCTGTATACTTTCTAAAATGCATAGGTTCCAAAAACTGGAATACCTTTTGTTTACTGAATACTCAGGTTTGTATAAGTAAGATTTGAGAATATTGGACAAAGTCAAAATTTATGTGTATGGACAAGTTGAGAAAAATTCTTCAATGTTAAAAAAATCTTAAATGTACAGAAATTTCATAGACAAAATTAAGTAGAAATCACAAGATGGGAGAGTTCACAGAATAGAAACTCAAACAGCCAATAAACATTAAAAGATGTGCATACTCATTGGTTACTAGGAAAATGTGAATTAATCCCAAATAAAATGACAAAAGCATAGTGAAATGCTATTTCAGTGCCCATTATTCTTAGGAAAAAAATATTTTGTGTGTGAAAAGCACAGTTGAGTTGACATGAACTCTTTAGATTAAGGACCTCAAAAATCTCTCCATTGATTAATTCTAAGTCAGGGTAAGAATGCTCCTGGATTCAATAGGCACTACAAAATGTATTTACTACATAGAGATTATCATATTTCATAATTATTTTGTTTTTTGTGTCCTCTTAATTATTGTCAGTCTTCCTCTGAAGGCTATAAGCCCCCTAAAGTCAGGAATTTTATATATATCAGAGAAACCTTATATATCTGTATATATATAGTGGAGGAACTTTAGCAGAGAAAATAGTTATTGATCAGTAGTATTTTAAATACATAAATGATTAATAATTTTGACGTGAGTGTATTATTTAGAGGGAAGCTGAGAATATGTTGAGGTCTGCGGAAATAGCATTACATTTCTCCCTTAACATGTGGACTAGAATTTTTAACCAACAATTTAGCTCAATACAATTCAGCTCAATTAATAAAATCTCTTAATTTTTTCAACACCATAACTTTTTAACTGTTTGAATGACCACATGTCCCACTCCTAAAAATTCTTTCTAACCTCATATAAGAAATCACCAACTTTATGTCTCGCAGTAAAAATGTGTTCTGCATTCAGTGGCAGGCAGATGTCTCCCTGAATCCCCCCCCGAACACACACACACACACACACACACACACACATACATATCTTGTTAGCCTCATTTGGAGACAAAATGAAAAGACATCTAACTTGTGTTCTCTATATACATTATTCTTGCTAACTTGAATAGCTAATCTGGGAGGCTCACTAAGTGTTTTATTCCTAGACTTACCCTTGTCATTCCTTCAACTTTTGTCCTGCATCGTGCCTCAGAAGTAAAGATGAGTCTTCAGAAAGTATTCTCTTTTTTTTTTTTTTTAATTTATTTATTTATTTTTTTTATTTCCAGCATAACAGTATTCATTATTTTTGCACCACACCCAGTGCCAAATGCAATCCGTGCCCTCTATAATACCCACCACCTGGTACCCCAACCTCCCACCCCCCGTCCCTTCAAAACCCTCAGATTGTTTTTCAGAGTCCATAGTCTCTCATGGTTCACCTCCCCTTCCAATTCCCCCCAACTCCCTTCTCCACTCTAAGTCCCCATGTCCTCCATGCTATTTGTTATGCTCCACAAATAAGTGAAACCATATGATAATTGACTCTCTCTGCTTGACTTATTTCACTCAGCATAATCTCTTCCAGTCCCGTCCATGTTGCTACAAAAGTTGGGTATTCATCCTTTCTGATGGAGGCATAATACTCTATCCCCAGGGGTACAGGTCTGTGAATCACCAGGTTTACACACTTCACAGCACTCACCAAAGCACATACCCTCCCCAATGTCCATAATCCCACCCCCTTCTCCCAAACCCCCTCCCCCCAGCAACCCTCAGTTTGTTTTGTGAGATTAAAAGTCACTTATGGTTTGTCTCCCTCCCAATCCCATCTTGTTTCATTTATTCTTCTCCTACCCACTTAAGCCCCCATGTTGCATCACCACTTCCTCATATCAGGGAGATCATATGATAGTTGTCTTTCTCTGCTTGACTTATTTCGCTAAGCATGATATGCTCTAGTTCCATCCATGTTGTCGCAAATGGCAAGATTTCATTTCTTTTGATGGCTGCATAGTATTCCATTGTGTATATATACCATATCTTCTTGATCCATTCATCTGTTGATGGACATCTAGGTTCTTTCCATAGTTTGGCTATTGTGGACATTGCTGCTATAAACATTCGGGTGCACGTGCCCCTTTGGATCACTACGTTTGTATCCTTAGGGTAAATACCCAATAGTGCAATTGCTGGGTCATAGGGCAGTTCTATTTTCAACATTTTGAGGAACCTCCATGCTGTTTTCCAGAGTGGCTGCACCAGCTTGCATTCCCACCAACAGTGTAGGAGGGTTCCCCTTTCTCCGCATCCTCGCCAGCATCTGTCATTTCCTGACTTGTTGATTTTAGCCATTCTGACTGGTGTGAGGTGATATCTCATTGTGGTTTTGATTTGTATTTCCCTGATGCCGAGTGATATGGAGCACTTTTTCATGTGTCTGTTGGCCATCTGGATGTCTTCTTTGCAGAAATGTCTGTTCATGTCCTCTGCCCATTTCTTGATTGGATTATTTGTTCTTTGGGTGTTGAGTTTGCTAAGTTCTTTATAGATTCTGGACACTAGTCCTTTATCTGATATGTCATTTGCAAATATCTTCTCCCATTCTGTCAGTTGTCTTTTGATTTTGTTAACTGTTTCCTTTGCTGTGCAAAAGCTTTTGATCTTGATGAAATCCCAATAGTTCATTTTTGCCCTTGCTTCCCTTGCCTTTTGCGTTGTTCCTAGGAAGATGTTGCTGCGGTTGAGGTCAAAGAGGTTGCTGCCTGTGTTCTCCTCAAGGATTTTGATGGATTCCTTTCGCACATTGAGGTCCTTCATCCATTTTGAGTCTATTTTTGTGTGTGGTGTAAGGAAATGGTCCAATTTCATTTTTCTGCATGTGGCTGTCCAATTTTCCCAGCACCATTTATTGAAGAGGCTGTCTTTTTGCCATTGGACATTCTTTCCTGCTTTGTCGAAGATTAGTTGACCATAGAGTTGAGGGTCTATTTCTGGGCTCTCTATTCTGTTCCATTGATCTATGTGTCTGTTTTTGTGCCAGTACCATGCTGTCTTGATGACGACAGCTTTGTAATAGAGCTTGAAGTCCGGAATTGTGATGCCACCAACGTTGGCTTTCTTTTTCAATATCCCTTTGGCTATTCGAGGTCTTTTCTGGTTCCATATAAATTTTAGCATTATTTGTTCCATTTCTTTGAAAAAGATGGATGGTACTTTGATAGGAATTGCATTAAATGTGTAGATTGCTTTAGGTAGCATAGACATTTTCACAATATTTATTCTTCCAATCCAGGAGCATGGAACATTTTTCCATTTCTTTGTGTCTTCCTCAATTTCTTTCATGAGTACTTTATAGTTTTCTGAGTATAGATTCTGTGTCTCTTTGGTTAGGTTTATTCCTAGGTATCTTATGGTTTTGGGTGCAATTGTAAATGGGATTGACTCCTTAATTTCTCTTTCTTCTGTCTTGCTGTTGGTGTAGAGAAATGCAACTGATTTCTGTGCATTGATTTTATATCCTGACACTTTACTGAATTCCTGTATAAGTTCTAGCAGTTTTGGAGTGGAGTCTTTTGGGTTTTCCACATATAGTATCATATCATCTGCGAAGAGTGATAATTTGACTTCTTCTTTGCCGATTTGGATGCCTTTAATTTCCTTTTGTTGTCTGATTGCTGAGGCTAGGACCTCTAGTACTATGTTGAATAGCAGTGGTGATAATGGACATCCCTGCCGTGTTCCTGACCTTAGCGGAAAAGCTTTCAGTTTTTCTCCATTGAGAATGATATTTGCGGTGGGTTTTTCATAGATGGCTTTGATGATATTGAGGTATGTGCCCTCTATCCCTACACTTTGAAGAGTTTTGATCAGGAAGGGATGCTGTACTTTGTCAAATGCTTTTTCAGCATCTATTGAGAGTATCATATGGTTCTTGTTCTTTCTTTTATTGATGTGTTGTATCACATTGACTGATTTGCGGATGTTGAACCAACCTTGCAGCCCTGGAATAAATCCCACTTGGTCGTGGTGAATAATCTTTTTAATGTACTGTTGAATCCTATTGGCTAGTATTTTGTTGAATATTTTCGCATCTGTGTTCATCAAGGATATCGGTCTATAGCTCTCTTTTTTGGTGGGATCCTTGTCTGGTTTTATGATCAAGGTGATGCTGGCCTCATAAAATGAGTTTGGAAGTTTTCCTTCCATTTCTATTTTTTGGAACAGTTTCAGGAGAATAGGAATTAGTTCTTCTTTAAATGTTTGGTAGAATTCCCCCGGGAAGCCGTCTGGCCCTGGGCTTTTGTTTGTTTGGAGATTTTTAATGACTGTTTCAATCTCCTTACTGGTTATGGGTCTGTTCAGGCTTTCTATTTCTTCCTGGTTCAGTTGTGGTAGTTTATATGTTTCTAGGAATGCATCCATTTCTTCCAGATTGTCAAATTTGTTGGCGTAGAGTTGCTCATAGTATGTTCTTATAATAGTTTGTATTTCTTTGGTGTTAGTTGTGATCTCTCCTCTTTCATTCATGATTTTATTTATTTGGGTCCTTTCTCTTTTCTTTTTGATAAGTCGGGCCAGGGGTTTATCAATTTTATTAATTCTTTCAAAGAACCAGCTCCTAGTTTCGTTGATTTGTTCTATTGTTTTTTTGGTTTCTATTTCATTGATTTCTGCTCTGATCTTTATGATTTCTCTTCTCCTGCTGGGCTTAGGGTTTCTTTCTTGTTCTTTCTCCAGCTCCTTTAGGTGTAGGGTTAGGTTGTGTACCTGAGACCTTTCTTGTTTCTTGAGAAAGGCTTGTACCGCTATATATTTTCCTCTCAGGACTGCCTTTGTTGTGTCCCACAGATTTTGAACCGTTGTATTTTCATTATCATTTGTTTCCATGATTTTTTTCAATTCTTCTTTAATTTCCCGGTTGACCCATTCATTCTTTAGAAGGATGCTGTTTAGTCTCCATGTATTTGGGTTCTTTCCAAACTTCCTTTTGTGGTTGAGTTCTAGCTTCAGAGCATTGTGGTCTGAAAATATGCAGGGAATGATCCCAATCTTTTGATACCGGTTGAGTCCTGATTTAGGACCGAGGATGTGATCTATTCTGGAGAATGTTCCATGTGCACTAGAGAAGAATGTGTATTCTGTTGCTTTGGGATGAAAAGTTCTGAATATATCTGTGATGTCCATCTGGTCCAGTGTGTCATTTAAGGCCTTTATTTCCTTGCTGATCTTTTGCTTGGATGATCTGTCCATTTCAGTGAGGGGCGTGTTAAAGTCCCCTACTATTATTGTATTATTGTTGATGTGTTTCTTTGATTTTGTTATTAATTGGTTTATATAGTTGGCTGCTCCCACGTTGGGGGCATAGATATTTAAAATTGTTAAATCTTCTTGTTGGACAGACCCTTTGAGTATGATATAGTGTCCTTCCTCATCTCTTATTATAGTCTTTGGCTTAAAATCTAATTGATCTGATATAAGGATTGCCACTCCTGCTTTCTTCTGATGTCCATTAGCATGGTAAATTCTTTTCCACCCCCTCACTTTAAATCTGGAGGTGTCTTCGGGCTTAAAATGAGTTTCTTGGAGGCAACATATAGATGGGTTTTGTTTTTTTATCCATTCTGATACCCTGTGTCTTTTGACAGGGGCATTTAGCCCATTAACATTCAGGGTAACTATTGAGAGATATGAATTTAGTGCCATTGTATTGCCTGTAAGTTGACTGTTACTGTATATGGTCTCTGTTCCTTTCTGATCTACCACTTGTAGGCTCTCTCTTTGCTTAGAGGACCCCTTTCAATATTTCCTGTAGAGCTGGTTTGGTATTTGCAAATTCTTTCAGTTTTGTTTGTCCTGGAAGCTTTTAATCTCTCCTTCTATTTTCAATGATAGCCTAGCTGGATATAGTATTCTTGGCTGCATGTTTTTCTCGTTTAGTGCTCTGAAAATATCATGCCAGCTCTTTCTGGCCTGCCAGGTCTCTGTGGATAAGTCAGCTGCCAATCTAATATTTTTACCATTGTATGTTACAGACTTCTTTTCCCGGGCTGCTTTCAGGATTTTCTCTTTGTCACTGAGACTTGTAAATTTTACTATTAGGTGACGGGGTGTGGGCCTATTCCTATTGATTTTGAGGGGCGTTCTCTGAACCTCCTGAATTTTGATGCTCGTTCCCTTTGCCATATTGGGGAAATTCTCCCCAATAATTCTCTCCAGTATACCTTCTGCTCCCCTCTCTCTTTCTTCTTCTTCTGGAATCCCAATTATTCTAATGTTGTTTCGTCTTATGGTGTCACTTATCTCTCGAATTCTCCCCTCGTGGTCCAGTAGCTGTTTGTCCCTCTTTTGCTCAGCTTCTTTATTCTCTGTCATTTGGTCTTCTATATCACTAATTCTTTCTTCTGCCTCATTTATCCTAGCAGTGAGAGCCTCCATTTTTTATTGCACTTCATTAATAGCTTTTTTTATTTCCACTTGGTTAGATTTTAGTTCTTTTATTTCTCCAGAAAGGGCTTTTATATCTCTCGAGAGGGTTTCTCTAATATCTTCCATGCCTTTTTCGAGCCCGGCTAGAACCTTGAGAATTGTCATTCTGAACTCTAGATCTGACATATTACCAATGTCTGTATTGATTAGGTCCCTAGCCTTCGGTACTGCCTCTTGTTCTTTTTTTTGTGTTGAATTTTTCCGTCTTGTCATTTTGTCCAGATAAGCGTATATGAAGGGGCAAGTAAAATACTAAAAGGGTGGCAACAACCCCAGGAAAAAATGCTTTAACCAAATTAGAAGAGATCCAAACTCGTGAGGGGGGAGAAAGGGGATAAAAAGAGGTTCAAAAAGGAAGAAAGAAAAAAAAAGAAAAAAAAAAAAAAAAGAAAGAAAAGAATTAAAAAAAAAGGAAAACACCTAAGAAAAATGTAAAAAAGAAAAAATATATATATTAGATAAACTAGTAAAAAATCGTTAAAAAAGAAAAAGGTAACAGTTAAAAAAAAAAAATTTTACCCGAAGGCGAGAAAAAAAAAAAAAATGAAAAAGAAAAAAATTAAATTAACTGCAAACTAAAAAAAAATCACAGGGAAAAAGCCATGAGTCCCGTGCTTGGCTTTCTCCTCCTCTGGAATTCTGCTGCTCTCCTTGGTATTGAAACCGCACTCCTTGGTAGGTGAACTTGGTCTCGGCTGGATTTCTTGTTGATCTTCTGGGGGAGGGGCCTGTTGTAGTGATTCTCAAGTGTCTTTGCCCCATGCGGAATTACACCGCCCTTACCCGGGGCCAGGGTGAGTAATCCGCTCGGGTTTGCTTTCAGGAGCTTTTGTTCCCTGAGCGCTTTCCGTAGAGTTCCGGAGGACGGGAATACAAATGGCGGCCTCCTGGTCTCCGGCCTGGAGGAGCCGAGAGCCCAGGGCCGCACTCCTCAGTGCGCCCTCAGAGAACAGCGCCCAGTTACTCCCGTCTGCCTGACCTCCGGCCGCGCTCCGAGCTCTCCGAGCCTGCGACCAGTTCAAGGTAACACCGAGCTGTGAGCTTACTGTCGGCTCTGTCTCTGTAGCCGGCTTTCCCGTTCCAATACCCGCAAGGTCTGCGACACTCAGACACCCCTGATCCTTCTGTGACCCTGCGGGACCTGAGGCCACGCTGAACCCGCGTGGGCTTCGCCCCGGTTTAGCCTCTGGAGCGATGTCCCTCAGCGGAACAGACTTTTAAAAGTCCTGATTTTGTGCGCCGTTGCTCCGCCGCTTGCCGGGAGCCGGCCCCTCCCCCCGGGGTCTATCTTCCCGTCGCTTTGGATTCACTTCTCCGCCGGTCCTACCTTTCAGAAAGTGGTTGTTTTTCTGTTTCCAGAATTGCTGTTCTTCTTCTCTTCGATCTGCCGATGGATTTTCAGGTGTTTGCAATCTTTAGATAAGCTATCTAGCTGATCTCCGGCTAGCTGAAGCAGTCTCAGCCTGCTACTTCTCCGCCATCTTGACTCCTCCCAGAAAGTATTCTCTTTATGGCCCTTGCTATTAGCTGTTTTTTACATCACTGCATACCAGGGGAAGTATCTGGATAATTCTAAATATTTAATAGATATTTGTTGAGGGCTTCTGGATGGCTCAGTCAGTTAAGGGTCTGCCTTAGGCTCAGGTCATGAGCCCAGAGCTCTTGGATGAGTCCTGCATACCACTCCCTGCTCAACGGGGTGTCTGCTTCTCGCTCTGCTGTTCCCCCAACTTGTTCTCTCAATCTGTCTTTCAAATAAATAAATAAAATCTTTATAAATAAACAAATAAATATTTGTTGAATGAATGAATATATTAACTTAATACATCAAGAGCTGAGTAGTCTGAAGCATTCTAAGACCCAGGATAATTCTAAATCCATTAGAATATAATTGAATATATTTGTTTCTCTAGCACCTTTAATTATATACTTAAACCAGCCAATCAAAACTCCCATCAGGGACATGTTATGTCATTGTAAAATGACAATTTAATGTTTAATTTATACTTTTTATTCCCAAGGGTCAATTAACAGCATTTAGAGTACCTGGTTGTCTTTCATTAGGGCTTTGCAGCTGCCCTCATGGAATTTATTAATATTTTGAATGGTGGATTTTGATGGATTTCTTTTCTCACATGCCATTTATTCATGTTTTGTGTTTGATTGGGAATCTCATTTTGAATGATTTTTCTCTTTCTTTTTCTCTGTGTCTTTCAGAACATTTGCAGTTGCCATTCCAGAGCGTCCTCAGGAAGCTTCCATCTTGTTGATGATTCAGAGTTCCTGTCTCAACAGAAATGGTGAGTAACACAGATATAGTCACAGAACCAAAGAAAATGTTGCCACTTTTTGGTGTTAAGTATATATATATATATAATTTCTAAAGCATGAGACTCACAACTTATTACCTAACATATTATAAAGTATCTCCAGCATGCAGAAGATTGGAAAGAATTTTATGTTCAGTATTCACATACCCAACACCAATATTCAGCAGTTAACATTTGCTATACATGTTTTTTCACACCTCTTTATCAGTCCTTCTACCCATCCATCATGTTACCGTATCTTTTCTGGGCATTTTTATTGTACATTGCACATATCAGTTTACTTCAGTCCTAAACATTTTAGCCTGAAAATCATAAGCTAGGTTCAGTATTTATTTACAGGTTTTTTAATTTGAAGTAAAATTTACTTACAATGTTATGTACAAATTTTAAGCATGCGGTTTGATAAGTTTTGTCAAATAACCAAACTTCTATCACAGTAGAATATTAGCATCACACCAGAAAAGTTGTCAAATGCCCCTTTCCAGTTATTATCCACCCTTACCCCTCCTTTCAGAGATAACCACTATTCTGACATTTTTCTACCATAAATTGTCTCTGCTTGTTCCAGCACTTCCTTTGAATTGTATTATACACTATGTACTCTCTTGTTTAAGGCTTCTTTTACTCAGCATCATGTTTTTGACATTCATCCATGTCACTCTATGGAAGAAATTTACTCCTTTGTAATGGAAGAAATACTCCTTTGTAATACTAAGTAGTGTTTCATTATATGATTATACCATACTTTATTCAATATCCTATTGATAGATACTTTGATCAACACTTGAGCTGTTTCCAGTTTTGGCTTTTATGAATAAAGCCCTATATGCTTTCTCATACAAGGCTTTGTGTAAATACATATGTTTGCATATAACTTGGGTAAATATCTAGTAGTATACTTCTTGGTTATAGCATAAGTGTATCTTTAGGTTTACATAAAACTGCCTGACCTTTTTTCCCAATGTACGTGTATAATATTATGACCGTACCCAACAATATATGAGAGTTTCAGTTGTTCCACATCCTTTATTTGTTTTATTTTTTTAAGAGAGTATTCCATATTTTATTTTATTTTTAAAGATTTTATTTATTTGAGAGAGAGAGAGTGTGTGTGAGAGAGAGATCATGAGCAGGGAGGGAAGGGCAGAAGGAGAAGCATGACTCCCCACTGAGCAGGGAACCTGATGCAGGACTCAATCCCAGGACTCTGGGATCATGACCCGAGCTGAAGGCAGACTGATCCACCCAGGCATGCTCCACATCCTTGACAAATTAGTTTTGATTAGTATTAATTTAAACAGTCTAGTGGGTTTAGTGGTATCTTATTGTTATGTTAATTTTCATTTCCCAGATTACTAATGATTTTGAGCTTTTTTCATCATTCCTGGGATAAATAACATTTGTTTATTAAGTATTCTTTTTTTGAGAATTTGCCAACTTGCTAATGTATTGCTGAAGGTTCTTACAACAATATTCTTTAGGAACTATATATGTATACATGTGTATTTATTATTTATTGCATTTGTTGGGTTATTATTTGTATAGGTAGAGTGTATTTTGACACCATTATCTCATGAAATATGAAGTGTAATCACCAGTGCTTGTTTCCAAGGTTGTAAAGTAGGAGGTATGTGGCTCAAGCTAAATATTTCTGTTTCGTCTTTGGTCCATGAAGATACTTATTTTAAGCTTACTATTTCTCATTTTCTGTTGTTATATTATCTATTTTTTCTATGCGGTTGGGGTGTTGAAGATGCATCTAATGTTTTATTTCTGTGTTGTCTTGACTTGAATTGACAGCTTTACCATTATATCATTAATTTTTGGTTTGATGTCACCCTACTTTCTCTTGGTCTGTTTCTTATATGATTTAAAGGTTCTTTTTTTAAAAAATTTATTTTTTATTTAATTTCGGCATAACAGTATTCATTATTTTTGCACCACACCCAGTGCCAAATGCAATCCGTGCCCTCTATAATACCCACCATCTGGTACCGCAACCTCTCACCCCCCCCCCCCCGCCAATTCAAACCCCTCAGATTGTTTTTCAGAGTCCATAGTCTCTCATGGTTCACCTCCCCTTCCAATTTCCCCCAACTCCCTTCTCTTCTCTAACTCCCCATGTCCTCCATGCTATTTGTTATGCTCCACAAATAAGTGAAACCATATGATAATTGACTCTCTCTGCTTGACTGATTTCACTCAGCATAATCTCTTCCAGTCCTGTCCATGTTGCTACAAAGTTGGGTATTCATCCTTTCTGATGGAAGCATAATACTCCATAGTGTATATGGACCACATCTTGAAGGCAGGACACAACACAAAGACAGTAGGATGATTTTAAAAGAAACGTTTTGTTACTTACAGCTCTAACTGAGAGAAGGCTGCCAGTCGGGGCCACACAGAAAGTTACACCAAGGGACAGGGTGATAGGAGGCAGTTTATGTCTGGCCATCAGGTGAGTTTAGCTAGATTTCTCAGGCTCCGTGTGGATTGGCTAATTTGAGTAACTTCACAGGTCCGGGGCATAAGGGCTTCCCCTAGTTTTCTGGTACCTGGCTATAAGGTGATTGGGGCTAGTTCATAGTGACCTAAAGTGTGAGACCCAAAAAGAAAAGAGGTTGGTGTGTGGATTTAATCAGGTGCTTAGGAAGGAGAACTGACTGGCCTCCAGTCAGGGCCTCAAAACTGACTGTAGTTACCATTTAAAAAAAAATAACCACCAAAAACTATATTCACAGGCAAACTAGATATGCATATACCAGTGCACCATTCTTGGTTGATTTCCTAAACTCTTTTATGATATAGTTTGAAAACTAATGATTCAAGTCATTGAACTTTGATTTGAGATATAAAAACTGAAAGTTGGTAAATTGGACTGCCTCAAAATTTAAAACTTCTGTGCATCAATGGACACAATCAAGAGTGAAAAAGCAACCTGCAGAAGAGGACAAAATATTTGCAAACCACATGTCTGATAAGGGGTCAATACCCAGAATATATAAAGAACTGTAACTCTGGGGCATCTGGGTGGCTCAGTCAGTTGAGTGTCCAACTCTTGGTTTCAGCTCAGGTCTTGAACTGGGGTGGTGAGATCAAGTGCTGTGTTGGGCTCCATGCTCAGCATGGAGTGTGCTTGCCCCTCTCCCTCTGCTCCTCCCCATATTCACTCTCTCTCTATCTCTCTAAAACAAGTAAATAAATTTAAAAAAAAAAATAACTGCAACTCAGGAACAAAAGAAAACCAAACAACCTGATTAAGAATGGCAAAGGAGTTGAATAAACATTTCTCCAAAAGAAGATGTGCATATAGTCAACAGGCACATGAAATGAAGCTCAATATCACTATTATTTAGGCAAGTGCAAATCAAAGTAACAATGAGATGCCACTTCATACCTATTAGGATGGCTACCATTAATGAATGAATGAACAAATAATAATTGTTGAGGATGTGGAAAAATTATAATTCTTATGTACTGTTGGTGAGAATATAAAATGGTATATCTACAGTACGCAGTTACTCAAAAAGAATAGAATTGTTATATGTTACAGCAGACCTGCTTCTGGGTATATACTCCAAATAATTGAAAGGTAGATCTCAAAAAGATATTTGTACGCCCACGTACATAGAGGTATAATTTGAAATAACCAAAAGGAGAAAGTAACTCAAGTGTCCTTTGATGGATAAATGGGTAAACAAAATGTGGTATATACACACAATGGAATATTATTTAGACTTAAAAAGTAATGAAATTCTGACATATGCTACAATATAGAAGAGCTTTGAGGACATTATAAGTGAAATAAGCCAGTCCAAAAAGACAAATACTATATAATTTTATTTATATGAAGTATCTAGTATAGTCAAATTTATAGAGATAAAAAGTAGAATAGTAGTTGCCACGGGCTAGGTTGGGAACAGTAAGGGATTGTTATTTAATGGGTATAGAGTTTCAGTTTTGCAAGATGAAAAGAGTCCTGGAGATGTGTTGCTCAACAGTGTACATCTAGTTAATACTACTACACAGTACACTTAAGATGGTTAAAATGTTAAATTTATGTATATTTATCAGAATTCAAAAATTACTTAAAAATCAGCATCATCTTTATTATCAAGAATGAATTATCATTAAGATAGTTATATGGTAACTATTATGTATTATATACAACTATATTGTTACTAATTATATGACATAAACACATGAATTTTATATAACATTAATAGTTGTATATTTCTGCTACTGTTATTTGGATGTTATTAAGAAAAATCTGATTAAGTGTTAAATAATTTTAAAGCACAGTGTAAAGATAAAATTAGCTGTTTATTTTTTTTTAAAGTTTATTTATTTATTTGACAGAGATCACAAGGCAGAGAGGCAGGCAGAGAGTGAGAGGGAAGCAGGCTCCCCACTGATCAGAGAGCCCGGGGGGTGGGGGGGGCTGGGGCTGGATCCCAGGACCCTGAGATCATGACCTGAGCCAAAGGCAGAGGTTTTAACCCACTGAGCCACCCAGGCACCCACAAATTAGCTGCTTCTTTACTATAAGCATTCTCTGATACCAGTGATTCTGAAAAAAAAAGTCCTGATGAAAAATTATCCAGTGAAACAGCTCTGAAGGCTGCTGCCAATTAAATGTTAAGCATCTTAGTAAATTTACTTTATTTATGGTTGGGGTAATCTTTGGGGAAACGAGTGAGGTATTTATTATTTTTAGAAAATTCTAACATGAAAAATGCATGCTTGTTATATTGCAGAAAAAACATACTCCCTGGTAAAAGTCTTGTTTTACCAAAAACCAGTAAGAAATGACAATATATATGTCATTTCTTAAATTAAAAGAAAGCAGAAGAAAATGTTAACATGATACTCATAGATCTCAATCTTAAAAAGAAGTTCAACATTTCTCTCAGCCATAAAAAAAAGAATGAAATCTTGCCATTTGTAACAACATGGATGGATCCAGAGAGTATAAGGCTGAGTGAAATAAGTCAATCAGAGAAATACAGATAACATATGATTTCTCTCATATGTGGAACTTAAGAAACAAAACAAATGAGAAAAACAAAGAAAAAAGAGACAAGAAAACAGACTCAACTCTAGAGAAAAATCTTATGGTTACCAGAGGGGAGGTTGGTGGAGGAATGGGTGAAATAGGTGATGGGGATTGAGAATACACTTATGATAAGCAATGAGTAATGTACAGAATTGTTGAATCACTATATTGCACACCTAAAACTAATACAGCACTATATTTTAATTATCCTGGAATTAAATTTTTTTAACCCAACACTCCTAAAAGGTTAAGTAGTTTTCAAAATCACTTTGAAATTGGTAAGTTTTGAATGGCTTTGATCTACCTCACTTTAAACTGTGATGGTCACATATGTCATAACACATATTTTTACACATGACCGGTGCTGTTACCTTGGTCCTACTCTGTTTGCTCATATCTTCCTGTCTAGACAAGGAAATTTCGATTAAACTTGGTATTCATGGAATTCTGATTTACATTTTTTCTGAATTTGGATAAAGAATTATTATGCACATAGAGAATAAAAAAACATTTGGAAATATCGATATTATAAAACCTATTAGGTAATTTTAAAAATTATTTATTTATTTGAGAGAGAGAGCATATGAGAGAAAGAGAGCACAAGTAGGGGGAGCAGCAGAGGGAGGGAGAAACAAGCTCTCTGCTGAGCAGGTAGCCCAGTGAGGGGCTCAATCCCAGGACCCTGGGATCATGACCTGAGCTGAAGGCAGACACTTAACCGACTGAGCCACCCAGGCACCCCAAATCTATTAAGTAATTTAAAGTATGAGTTGATTTAGTGGAAAAACAAAACATAGCCATTCAAATATATTTACCAATAAAATTCTAGAATAGTGGTTGCCATCAGGGTCAGGTTTGCTCCCCAGAGGGTGTTTAGAAAAGTCTGGAAACATTTTTGATTGTCAGAACTGGCATCTAGTAGGCAGAGACCAGGACGTTGCTAAACATCGCACAGTGCACAGGATGGTCTCCCAACAACAAATAATTATCCAGCCCCAAATGGTAATAGTCCCAAGTTTCAGAAACCTTGCTCTAGAGGAGCTTCCCATTATCACATGTAAAGGCCAACATTTGTAGTTCACAATAAAGCCAATATAACATAACTCAGAAACTACCTTTGGAGACTATGGAGCTGCTTGTGGATGAGTTCAACCTGTGGACTCAAAATAAGACATAATGTATAATTTCTTGCACTGGCTAAATCACAAGAAGGCCAAGTTTGTGATCTGGACCATTACCAACACAATGAACCTGCCAGAACAAATCATTATGAACCCATGTTTAGCCAACTGGGGTGTTCCAAAGCTGTCCTTCCAGTGCAATACTCAACAGCCAACTGCAGCCAGCTAATTTCAGTGTACTGACTCAAATATTTAAAAGCCTTTGAAGATTGTGCCATCTGACTGGTATCCAGGAAGGTAAGTAGCCCTTTCTGGAAATCCATGATGGCTGCCTGGACATTTACAGGCATTCCATAAAGATCTGTGAGTTCTCCCTCCAGAAAACCAAGTCCTGTGGGCTGGTCACTGTAGTTAGTGACAACTGTGGATAAGATATTTTCATTTACATACATCATTGCCATAAAAAAATCCCCTGGTTCTGGAACACAGAACATAGTTTGCTCAGAACTATCTTCACAGTGTTTTGTAGATCAGGAGTGGAGATAGCAACATTTCAATAGATATACAGTTAATGTGTGACTTTATGCAGAATGGAGGGACTGTTTTATCCTACCGTGTCAGAGGCCATGGCTATGTGCCCATGCCTGGGCTTCCATCACCTCCTCTTTGTGAAGTCTAGCAGAAACAACCCACTTTGTTCTTTGCAGCTCAACATCAACTAGGATGATGTGCTGTATGTGCTGAAAGAAAAGTGAGGGGTTTTGACATGGAAAGACAGTGACCTGTGGTTTTTAAAGAGCTTGACTTCCATTTATTTACTAAGCATCTGGAATTATTGTAGCAAGGCATACTGAATGGAAATGAGTGTGTCATGTATTTTGAATCTTACATTAAATGATATGTTTTTCCCAGAAAAGAGCATTAAATAGTCACCTTTCTATGTCAATGTACATTTCTTTGGTGTATAGTTAATCCTGAAGCTGTCTTCTAAATCTGAATTTTTAGACCCTAAAACATTCACTTGTTCACCAAAGAACTATATATTTACACATGAACCTGTTCCATGATCTTGGGAAAGTCCAGCTCAACTTTCTGGGTTTCAGTTTTATTATTTCTAAAATGGAGGAAAGGAAGGAAATTAAAAATACTGAGCTCTTACATTACATATTTTTTACTTATCTCACTGTAATTACTATAACAAATGATAGTGATTTTTAAGCATATATTATTACTTAAATTTTAAACCCTCAAAGAACAGAGGTTAATATCTGCTAATTTTTGTTTCCTTCAACATCTGTCACAGTGTCTAGCACAAATATGGTAAAGCCAAGTACACAACAAAATCACCTCACAAGACTGCCAGGATATTTGCACAACTACCAAAAGCTTTAAATAAACCAAAGAGTACTTTTCTAGAATAATGTTAAAAATGTTATAAATACATGCATGTATATGTATATGTATGTATACATACATATATATTTACATACATAGGGGACTATAGCAAAGATATGAATTCAACATGGAAGTGAGAAAGTAAAGAGAAATGAATTGAAAAATGGACTTCCCACAGCCAATTCATACACATACCATGAATTAATATGTGGGGTATTTCTTTCCTGAATTTGTCATCTTAACTGTTGTTACATGCTTCTTCTAGGTGTCCAATAATATTATGTACACCTTTTTATTATTAAATTTACTATATTGTTTTATTATTTATCTATCTTCAGTGTTTATTGCAATGAATTGTAATTGCTATTTGGTCTTTGTTGATTGCATAAATCTTCAATAAAAGGAGGGATGAAGGAAGGAAGGAGGGAGGAAAAGTTTTTTCATAGGCCATTTTTGACATTTCAGTATCTTTTTCATTCTTGGAAGAGGTTGGAAGATACTCTAACAATGGATTGATATTTTCTCTTCTGTACCACAAATATCTCATGCCTCAATATGCCAGATTTCCTCATCTATCAAACCAGATGGTTTGATATAAACACTACATATGGAAGTTCTCTCTCCAGTGTTAATAATTTGTATTCAAACTGGTGATTTCTAAGATGACGACTTTCCCAATTATTAATTTTCTCTGGTCTCTTGATTTAAAAGGAGTAATGCCTTTTATGGCAGGTAGATTTGCTTCTTAAATTTATTGTCCATCTGTATTCCACTTTAACTTACAAATTGGACTCCGTGCTTGCAAAGAGAGATTTTTTTTAGTTCTCTCAGCTCCATAGCCGTGTCTTCTTTTATTCAAGAGGTAATGCAGCATTCCTCTACAGCCAGAGAGAGGGAAAGTTTAATGCATAGGACTTCTGTTACATGTCCCAAGCTTCCATTGTTACAAAATATTCAGTCTCACAGCTTATTTATTGCCAGCTACATCCTTTATTATGCATTTCTCTATCTTCATAGATGAGTATAAATATAAATAAAACAGCAGATAAAAAGAATGTAAAATAGCATGACAGAAGAAAATTTAAATGAAAAAAATGAAATAAAGAATTATGTGAGCGGAAATGAGACATAAATATCATTTCTATATTTTGAAGAATCCAATTATACATTGTATTTTTATACAAGGTATATTAAAATATAAACCTGCTTTAAATCCACAAAAGCAATAACATTTAAACATCAAGGTCGACAATCTCATTATATGCTATATTTACCCATCCTCTAGATTGCTTCATAGATAACCAAAGAAAATGAATTCCTATAAACCATGAAAATTTTTGGTCTTCAGCCACTTCCTAGAGATTCCATAGTCCAGTAACTATTCATTTGAGGGACCCAAGAAATTAAGTTTGCTAACTGAAGAAATTATACTCTTTCTCCTTCTCTAAATTTCTGCTGCATAATTTCCACTAAACTTTTTTTTTTTTAATTTGAGTGTAGTTGACACAAAATGTATTAGTTTCAGGTGTACAACACAGTGATTCAGGTTCACTATGTATAATGCTATGCTTAACAGAAATGTAGCTTACTTCTGTCTCCATTAAATTTCTTATTCAAAGAAAGTCTTTGTATTTTAGGTTTGCATACTGGATTATTTAAGGTAGAAATGAGAGGAAGTGCAATTTTATTTTTAAATATGTCTGAAGAAAGTGATATTGAGAGGAAATGAAAGAAGATATTGATCACTATTATTTCACTGTACTATTCTCTATTTGCTTTCCATAATAAAAGGCTTTTTAAAACAAAAAAAGTCTTATTCAAACCAGGTCTCATTTATCCATATTTCAAAGGACTATAATATAATATTATAGTTAAAAATCCTAAGTATTGCAAGCTCTTCTACTTAAAAATTTTTATAGCAGTCTTGAGAAAGAAATTCATTAAGACTGTTTATTTTCATTTTTGACTAGTTAACAGTTCCACAGAGAAGGTAGAAGTAGCTAAGAAATTATCCCAAGATAAAAAATATAATAGGGTGTGAAAATTTCTTAAATTAGGTAATGGTGAACTCTACCACATTTAATGATCTTACTGAGCATCTGGTTTTTGGGAATTAGAGGCAATCAGAAATTAGTACACTCTTGATTTGAAATTAAACGTTCTTTACAACAGTCAAGAACTAAGTCTTTTAGTTCACTTCAACACCTAGTCTCAATATTTGTTGTTTCTATAAAGAGATACATTCTCCTTTTTTTCTAATCATAATAAAACCCACTGTACTCCAGAAATAAATTTGGATCTCAAATTTATTTTTTTAAGATTTTATTTATATAATTGTTAATTAATTAATTAGTTTATTTGACAAAGAGAGAGAGAGAGAGAGCACACACAAGCCAGGGGAGAAGCAGGCAAAGGGAGAGGGAGAAGCAGGCCCTGAGCAAGGAGCTGGATGTGGGGCTTGATCCTCAGACCCTGGGATCATGACCGAGCCAAAGGCAACCACTTAACCAACTGAGCCACCCATGCATCCCTGGATCTCAACTTTCTTAATGAAGTGAAGTGGTCTTCTGTTACATAAAGACTGCATTTTTTTTATCATTTGCCATTTATCCATCTATCCATTTATTAATATAGTTAGCATATGTGTGTATATTCAGCACCTGCTCTATATCAGGCAATGGACAGGAGATAGCAAACTTTTGCTGCAAAGAGCCAGATAGTAAATACTTTAGGCCCTGCAAGTCATATGCTGTTTGTCATAGCTATGTCAACACTATTCAGCTTTGTTGCAGTATAAAATCAGCTAAAGATAATATACCAATGAATGGGCATGGCTGTGTGCCAGTAAAATTTTATTAAGCAAGACAGGTGGTGGGTGGATTTGTCCAGTGAGATGTAGTTAGCTGAGCCCTGGATGATATGACAGAAACTAAATGGTATATAGTAAGCAAATATAATCATAGTAATCGAAGTGAAAATAGGAACATTTTACAGAATAAGAAAAATGCAAAGCTTTTAGCAGTTGGCAAAAAGTCCTAGACATCTGGATATATGGCTATTAAGACAATATATTCATATTTCACCCAGAATCAAAGAGAAAGAGAGAGGTAGAAAAAAGAGAAGGTTGGTGGGAGGAGGGAAGAAAGTTGAGAGAGAAATATGGGTGGTTGGTTAATATAAGAATGTCATGGTTGGGGCACCTGGGTGGCTCAGCGGGTTAAAGCCTCTGCCTTCAGCTCAGGTCATGATCTCAGGGTCCTGGGATCAAGTCCCATGTTGGGCTCTCTACTCAGGAGGGAGCCTGCTTTCTCCTCTCTCTCTGCCTGCCTCTCTGCCTACTTGTGGTCTCTGTCTGTCAAATAAATAAATAAATAAATATCTTAAAAAAAGAAAAAGACTGTCATGGTTTTCTTCAAAACTTTAAATTAACATATTACCTACTTTATTTATTAAGAACAAAATGTTAACTATTTTTGTCTTAGAGAAAATTAACCCAGGGTATGATGCAATATGCAGTAATAAGTATTATTTAGCCAAAAGTAGTACTTTTCAGAAAGAATATGTGTGTGTGTGTGTGTGTGCGCGTGTGTGTATATATGTATATACATATACATATATACATACATATATATACATATACATATATATGTAAGTATATGTGAATGATTAGAAAAGTAGTTGACCATATAAAATAGTTTTAAAAATGATAATTATGTGAGGTGAAGGATGTATTAACTAACCTTATTGTGGTCATCGTATTGCAATATATAAATAAAATAGATAATAAAATCATCACATTGTACACCCTAAGCTTACACAATGTCATATGTCAATTATATCTTAATAAAGCTGGAAAAAGTAGTTTTGGGGACAATATTTCCTGTATGTGCAATAGTTTGTTCTGTTTTTATTTTAAATTCAATTAATTAACATATAATGTATTATTGGTTTCAGAGGTAGAACTTAATGATTCATCAGTCTTATATAACACCCAGTGCTCATTACTTCATGTGCCCTCCTTAATGTCCATCACCCAGTTACTCCATTCCCCACCCACCTCCCCTCCAGCAACCCTCAGTTTGTTTTCTATGATTAAGAGTCTCTTATGATTTGTCTCCCTCTCTGATTTTGTCTTGTTTTATTTTTTCCTCTCTTCCTCTCTTTTGTTTCTTAAATTCCACATACAAATAAGATCATATGATAATTGTCTTTCTCTGATTGTGTTATTTCGCTTAGCATAATACCCTCTAGTTCTATCCACATCATTGCAAATGGCAAGATTTCATTATCATTGTTGTCTGAGTAGTATTCCATTGTATGTATATATACAACATCTTCTCTATCCATTCATCAGTTGATAGACATCTAGGTTCTTTCCACAGTTGGGCTATTGTGGACATTGCTGGTATAAACATTGGGGTGTAGGTGCCCCTTCAGGTCACTACATTTGTATATTTGAGGTAAATACCCAGTAGTGCAACTGCTGGGTCACAGGGGAGTTCTACTTTTAACTTTTTGAGGAACCTCCATATTTGTTTTCAAGAGTGGCTGCACCAGCTTGCATTCCTACCAACAGTGTAAGAAGGTTCCCCTTTCTCTGTATCTTCACCATCATCTGTTGTTTCCTAATTTGTTAATTTTAGCCATTCTGACTATTGTGAGGTGGTATCCTATTGTAGTTTTGATTTCCCTAATGTGGAGTGATATAACGGATTTTTTCATGTATCTCTTGGCCATTTGTATGTCTTTGGAGAAATGTCAGTTCATGTCTTCTGCCCATTTCTTGGTTGGATTATTTGTTCTTTGGGTGTTGCATTTGATAAGTTCCTTATAGATCCTGGATACTAGCCCTTTATCTGATATCTCATTTGCAAATATCTTCTCCCACTCTGTTGATTGTCTTTTGGTTTTGTTGACTGTTTCCTTTGCTGTGCAGAAGCTTTTTACCTTTTTACCCAATAGTTCATTTTGCCTTTGTTTCCCTTGCCTTTAAAGACATGTCTAATAAGAAGTTGCCACGACTGAGGTCACAGAGGTTGCTGCCTATGTTCTCCTCTAGGATTTGATGGATTCCTATCTCATATTTAGGTACTTCATCCATTTTGAGTCTATTTTTGTGTATTGTGTAAGAAAATGGTCAAGTTGCATTCTTCTACATGTGGCCGTCCAATTTTCCTAACACCATTTGTTGAAGAGATGGTCTTTTTTCCATTGGGTATTCTTTCCTGTTTAGTTGACCATAGAGTTGAGAGTCCATTTCTAAGTTCTCTATTTTGCTCCATTGATCTATGTATCTCTTTTTGTGCCAGTACCATACTGTCTTGATGATTACAGCTTTGTAATAGAGCTTGGAGTCCGGAATTGTGATGCCACCAGTTTCGGTTTTCTTTTTCAACATTCCTTTGGCTATTTGGGGTCTTTTTCAGTTCCATACGAATTGCAGGATTGTCTGTTCCAGCTGTGTGAAAAAGGTTGATGATATTTTGATAGGGATTGCATTGACTGTGTAGATTGCTCTGGGTAGAACAGACATTTTAACAATATTTGTTCTTCCAATCCATGAGCATGGAATGTTTTCCCATTTCTTTGTGTCTTCCTCAATTTCTTTCATGACTATTTTATAGTTTTTTGAGAAGAGATCCTTTGCCTCTTTGGTTAGGTTTTTTCCTAGGTATCATTCGGTTTTGGATGCAATTTTAAATAGGATTGACTCCTTAATTTCTCATTCTTCTCTCTTGTTGTGAGTGTATAGAAATGCAACTGATTTCTGTGAACTGATTTTATATACTGATACTTTGCTGAATTCCTGTATAAGTTCTAGATTTTAGGGTGGGGTCTTTTAGTTTTTGCACCTAGTGTATCATGTCATCTGCAAAGTGTGAAAGTTTGACTTCTTCATTGCCAATTCAGATGCCTGTGGAAAGAGCCAAGATGCCCTTCAACAGACGAATGAATAAAGAAAATAGGGTCCATATGTACAATAGAATATTAAGCCTCTATCAGAAAGGATGAATACCCAACTTTTGTATCAGCATGGATGAGACTGGAGGAGATTATGCTGAGTGACATAAGTCAAGCAGAGAACATCAATTATCATATGGTTTCACTTACTTGTGGAGCATAAGGAATAACATGGAGGACATCAGTAGAAGGCAAGGAAAAGTGAATTGTGGGAAATTGGAAGGGGAGATGAAGCATGAGAGACTCTGAGAAATAAACAGAAAGGGGGGATGAGGGATGGGTGAGCCTGTTGGTGGGTATTAAAGAGGGCACATATTGCATGGAGCACTGGGTGTAGTGCATAAACAATGAATCTTTGAACACTGAAAAAATAAAATAAAAATTAAAAAAAGAAATATTTAAATAACTTTCTTAAATGTCACCCCTGTGAAACAAGAATAGAAATAAAAATCTCTTCTAAATCTGTCAAGTGTCAGAATTACACTTCCTACCTCAAATGAAAGCAAATTAGCTTGGTATAGGTGAAGAAGGGATGTGTATGGCAGCAACTAGGGAGGAAGAAGAGGACATCATCTGTGGATATAGCTATTCTAGAAGCAATAGTCATATATAAACAGTCTTAGAAAGAAGAGTCTGGACTCATGCTCAGCAGGGAGCCTTCTTCCTCCTCTCTCTGCCTGCCTCTCTGCCTACTTGTGATCTCTCTCTGTCAAATAAATAAAAATAAAATCTTAAAAAAAAATAAGAGTCTGGACTCAGAAGATGGTGAGTTCTAGTTTCTGGTCTGGCATATTTAAACTGTGTTAATTTCAAAAGTAATGCTCCTTCATTCTGAATGATCTCATTTAATTGTGTACAGGTGTGCTATCCAGGTACTTCATCTTTGATTTAGCATTGAGAATAAAATGAAATGTTGTCAATATTTGGTTTGTGGCAGTATTATGAACATGGCTAGATAAATACTTCTTTATAATCTTGCTGATGTAGTTTGTGCTACAGTAATATATTTGTTTTTTTTTTAAGATTTTATTTATTTATCAGAGAGAGAGAGAGCACAGGCAGACAGAATGGCAGGCAGAGGCAGAGGGAGAAGCAGGCTCCCCGCCGAGCAAGGAGCCCGATGCGGGACTCGATCCCAGGATGCTGGGATTATGACCTGAGCCGAAGGCAGCCGCCCAACCAACTGAGCCACCCAGGCGTCCCAACAGTAATATATTTGTAATGAAGACTTACAATATAACTGTTTTACAGGGTACATAGTACATATTCATTTTTAGTCAGATATTTCTGACTTAATCTGAACATTTCTATCCTAGTTTACCAAATCAGGATTGACTGTATAAACTACTACTTATCCATGTGCTAGTGCCCTTATTTTTATTTTAAGCTAAAATATAAAATACCTTTAGTAGTTTTTTTTCTAATACAACCATTGACAGTTTTTTTTTTAAACAAAATGGCATGTATTTACTAGTGACTCAAACAAACATTTCATTGCATTTATTCCCATTGAGTGTACCAAGATGCCTCTGGTTTTTTGGGGCCTCATCTTAGGTGAAGAGCTACATATGATAATAAAGAGAATATAATTCAGTTTAACAATTACCAAAATGCCTTAATTTGTAGGTATTTGTTAATAAAACTTATAAAAAATACTATAATCCTATTCAAAAGACTTCTAAATTCTTTATGTAATATTTATACTTATGTTTTAGACTTGAAATGAGTTAGTCCTCTATTTTCAGTGCAAAATATGAAGGGGTAAAATACCTGTAACTTAAATCAAAAGGAGGATTTTACTCTATAGCAAGTTGAGGAATACCATTTTGAAAATTGTGATGTTTTTAAATAAAAGTGGAATGTTTAATATGTTAATTAGTTTGATGGTAGCAATCATTCACTATATATAACTATATCAAACAACATGTTGCATACCTTAAATATATAAAATTTTTATTTAAAAACAACTCAAAGAGCAAAAATGCTGATTCTTGGAGAGGAGATAAAGATTGTGAAAAATGTGAGGAATTTAAATAAAATCAAGAATTTAAGTTTTAAGGGAGCGGGCTAGGAACTGAGCATTATAGAGCAAATTGTTACTCACAGTAGTAAGCATGCTATTTGAAATAAAATACATGTCTTGAATCTTTAAAGGGTGGGCTATTTTTAAGAAAATGTGGAAAAGTGTTTATATAACTGCTATTTCAAAAATAGTACTAAGTTTTTCATTGATAATGTTGGCTTCATGTATAAGATGGGAATCACAATGAATAATTTTTTGAAATGAGTGGATATTTACTGAGCAAAAGAGTTAGCCTAATTATTTTCCCCATTTATTTGGATAAAAAAAAGTTTGGTTTAATTAAGTATACTACTGTGATGTACACACAGACTGAAGCTATTAATAAACAGTGCCATAAAATGAATTACTTCCCACAGTATTAATATTTATTAGTGTTACAAGATTTTAAATATCCTAATGTATAAATATTTTGATACTTTGATTATTCAAATTCAATAAAGTACATCTATAGTGGGATATAACCACCAAATTCTGGGATTGATTTAATTAAGAATAATTTTATTGGGGGAGGAGTCAAGATGGCGGAGAAGTAGCAGGCTGAGACTACTTCAGCTACCAGGAGATCAGCTAGATAGCTTATCTAAAGATTGCAAACACCTGAAAATCCATCAGCAGATCGAAGAGAAGAAGAACAGCAATTCTGGAAACAGAAAAAGAACCACTTTCTGAAAGGTAGGACTGGCGGAGACGTGAATCCAAAGCGACGGGAAGATAGACCCCAGGGGGAGGGGCCAGCTGCCGGCAAGCGGCAGAGCAACGGAGTACAAAATCGGGACTTTTAAAAGTCTGTTCTGCTGAGGGATATTGCTCCAGAGGCTAAACCGGGGCGAGCCCACGCGGGATCAGCGTGGCCTCAGGTCCCGCAGGGTCACAGAAGAATCGGGGGTGTCTGAGTGTCGCAGAGCTTACGGGTGGAACGGGAAAGCCGGCTACAGAGACAGAGCCGACAGTAAGCTCACAGCTCGGTGTTACCTTGAACCGGTCGCAGGCTCGGTGAGCTCAGAGCGTGGCCAGAGGTCAGGCAGACGGGAGTTACTGGGCGCTGTTCTCTGAGGGCGCACTGAGGAGTGGAGCCCCGGGCTCTCGGCTCCTCCAGGCCAGAGACCAGGAGGCCGCCATTTGTATTCCCATCCTCCAGAACTCTATGGAAAGCGCTCAGGGAACAAAAGCTCCTGAAAGCAAACCCGAGCAGATTACTCACCCCCGCCCCTGGTAAGGGCGGTGCAATTCCGCCTGGGGCAAAGACACTTGAGAATCACTACACCAGGCCCCTCCCCCAGATATCAACAAGAAATCCAGCCGAGACCAAGTTCACCTATCAAGGAGTGCGGTATCAATACCCAGGAGAGCAGCAGAATTCCAGAGGAGGAGAAAGCAAAGCACAGAATTCATGGCTTTCCCCCTGTGATTTTTTTTAGTCTTGCAGTTAATTTAATTTTTTTTCTTTTTCATTTTTTGTTTTTTTTCTCGCCTTCTGGTAAAAATTTTTTTTAACTTTTACCCTTTTCTTTTTTAACGTTTTTTAACTAGTTTATCTAATATATATATTTTTTCTTTTCTATATTTTTCTTTATTCGTTTTCTTTTTTTTTAATTCTTTTTTTTCTTTTTTTCTTTTTTTTTTCTTTCTCCCTTTCTGAACTTCTTCTTATTCTCTTTCTCCCCCCTCACGATTTGGGATCTCTTCTGATTGGGTTAAAGCATATTTTCCTGGGGGTGTTGCCACCCTTTTAGTATTTTACTTGCTCCTTCATATACTCTTATCTGGACAAAATGACAAGACGGAAAAACTCAACACAAAAAAAAAAGAACAAGAAGCAGTACCAAAGGCTAGGGACCTAATCAATTCAGAAATTGGTAATATGTCAGATCTAGAGTTCAGAATGACAATTCTCAAGGTTCTAGCCGGGCTCGAAAAAGGCATGGAAAATATTAGAGAAACGCTCTCGAGAGATATAAAAGCCCTTTCTGGAGAAATAAAAGAACTAAAATCTAACCAAGTTGAAATAAAAAAAGCTATTAATGAGGTGCAATCAAAAATGGAGGCTCTCACTGCTAGGATAAATGAGGCAGAAGAAAGAATTAGTGATATAGAAGACCAAATGACAGAGAATAAAGAAGCTGAGCAAAAGAGGGACAAACAGCTACTGGACCACGAGGGGAGAATTCGAGAGATAAGAGACACCATAAAACAAAACAACAGTAGAATAATTGGGATTCCAGAAGAAGAAGAAAGAGAGAGGGGAGCAGAAGGTATACTGGAGAGAATTATTGGGGAGAATTTCCCCAATATGGCAAAGGGAACGAGCATCAAAATTCAGGAGGTTCAGAGAACGCCCCTCAAAATCAGTAAGAATAAGCCCACACCCCGTCACCTAATAGTAAAATTTACAAGTCTCAGTGACAAAGAGAAAATCCTGAAAGCAGCCAGGGAAAAGAAGTCTGTAACATACAATGGTAAAAATATTAGATTGGCAGCTGACTTATCCACAGAGACCTGGCAGGCCAGAAAGAGCTGGCATGATATTTTCAGAGCACTAAACGAGAAAAACATGCAGCCAAGAATACTATATCTAGCTAGGCTATCATTGAAAATAGAAGGAGAGATTAAAAGCTTCCAGGACAAACAAAAACTGAAAGAATTTGCAAATACCAAACCAGCTCTACAGGAAATATTGAAAGGGGTCCTCTAAGCAAAGAGAGAGCCTACAAGTGGTAGATCAGAACGGAAAAGAGACCATATACAGTAACAGTCACCTCACAGGCAATACAATGGCACTAAATTCATATCTCTCAATAGTTACCTTAAGTGTTAATGGGCTAAATGCCCCTGTCAAAAGACACAGGGTATCAGAATGGATAAAAAAACAAAACCCATCTATATGTTGCCTCCAAGAAACTCATTTTAAGCCCGAAGACACCTCCAGATTTAAAGTGAGGGGGTGGAAAAGAATTTACCATGCTAATGGACATCAGAAGAAAGCAGGAGTGGCAATCCTTATATCAGATCAATTAGATTTTAAGCCAAAGACTATAATAAGAGATGAGGAAGGACACTATATCATACTCAAAGGATCTGTCCAACAAGAAGATCTAACAATTTTAAATATCTATGCCCCCAACGTGGGAGCAGCCAACTATATAAACCAATTAATAACAAAATCACAGAAACATATCAACAACAATACAATAATAGGAGGGGACTTTAACACTCCCCTCACTGAAATGGACAGATCATCCAAACAAAAGATCAGCAAGGAAATAAAGGCCTTAAACGACACACTGGACCAGATGGACATCACAGATATATTCAGAACTTTTCATCCCAAAGCAACAGAATACACATTCTTCTCTAGTGCACATGGAACATTCTCCAGAATAGATCACATCCGCGGTCCTAAATCAGGACTCAACTGGTATCAAAAGATTGGGATCATTCCCTGCATATTTTCAGACCACAATGCTCTGAAGCTAGAACTCAACCACAAAAGGAAGTTTGGAAAGAACCCAAATACATGGAGACTAAACAGCATCCTTCTAAAGAATGAATGGGTCAACCGGGAAATTAAAGAAGAATTGAAAAAACTCATGGAAACAAATGATAATGAAAATACAACGGTTCAAAATCTGTGGGACACAACAAAAGCAGTCCTGAGAGGAAAATATATAGCGGTACAAGCCTTTCTCAAGAAACAAGAAAGGTCTCAGGTACACAACCTAACCCTACACCTAAAGGATCTGGAGAAAGAACAAGAAAGAAACCCTAAGCCCAGCAGGAGAAGAGAAATCATAAAAATCAGAGCAGAAATCAATGAAATAGAAACCAAAAAAACAATAGAACAAATCAACGAAACTAGGAGCTGGTTCTTTGAAAGAATTAATAAAATTGATAAACCCCTGGCCCGACTTATCAAAAAGAAAAGAGAAAGGACCCAAATAAATAAAATCATGAATGAAAGAGGAGAGATCACAACTAACACCAAAGAAATACAAACTATTATAAGAACATACTATGAGCAACTCTACGCCAACAAATTTGACAATCTGGAAGAAATGGATGCATTCCTAGAAACATATAAACTACCACAACTGAACCAGGAAGAAATAGAAAGCCTGAACAGACCCATAACCAGTAAGGAGATTGAAACAGTCATTAAAAATCTCCAAACAAACAAAAGCCCAGGGCCAGACGGCTTCCCGGGGGAATTCTACCAAACATTTAAAGAAGAACTAATTCCTATTCTCCTGAAACTGTTCCAAAAAATAGAAATGGAAGGAAAACTTCCAAACTCATTTTATGAGGCCAGCATCACCTTGATCCCAAAACCAGACAAGGATCCCATCAAAAAAGAGAGCTATAGACCAATATCCTTGATGAACACAGATGCGAAAATACTCAACAAAATACTAGCCAATAGGATTCAACAGTACATTAAAAGGATTATTCACCACGACCAAGTGGGATTTATTCCAGGGCTGCAAGGTTGGTTCAACATCCGCAAATCAGTCAATGTGATACAACACATCAATAAAAGAAAGAACAAGAACCATATGATACTCTCAATAGATGCTGAAAAAGCATTTGACAAAGTACAGCATCCCTTCCTGATCAAAACTCTTCAAAGTGTAGGGATAGAGGGCACATACCTCAATATCATCAAAGCCATCTATGAAAAACCCACCGCAAATATCATTCTCAATGGAGAAAAACTGAAAGCTTTTCCGCTAAGGTCAGGAACAGGGCAGGGATGTCCATTATTTATTATTTTTTAAAGATTTTATTTATTTATTTGACAGTGAGAGATCACAAGTAGGCAGAGTGGCAGCCAGAGAGAGAGAGGAGGAATCAGGCTCCCTGCTGAGCAGAGAGCCAGATGCGGGACTCAATCCCAGGACTTTGAGAGCATGACCTGAGCCGAAGGCAGCGGCTTAACCCACTGAGCCACCCAGGCGCCCTCCTTTACCCCTTTTTGTATGGTACTATGACCTTGTGCTTGGTGGCTTTTCCTGCCAGCAGATCTTCTCTAGAAACATCACAGAACATCACTGAGTTTCTCATAATGTTTGACCTCAAAAGGAATTTTTGCAAGAGTTTTGACTCTTTTTTCTCATGTAGCTCTTTGGTTCTAAGGCACATTTATTTATTTCCTTCCTAGTAAATAGGATATTCAACCAAGGAATATTGAAAGGACCCCTTTTGCTAGGCTAATTATCCTGCAGATATATATTTCTCCCAAGATTACAGGTGCCTTCTTTTTTCATGTTTGTATAATTGAGATAGGACATGTAAGAAGAAAGGGAAGGTGAAGATGAAAAACAAGAAGAGAAGAAGGATAAGAAAAAGGAGAAAGAACTCAAAAAAGAAGAAAGAAAGAAAAAAAGCTTTATAGAAGAATTTTGCCGTTTCTTTCTTAAAAAAGAAAGAATTGGGTGTAGTTTATATTTAATATCCCTGCAAGGCCATTCAAGTTCTCTCTTGGTTTCCAGTACTAAGGGTACATTTAAAGGTATACAGTGAGGAAAACTGTTTTGTCCCATGGCATTAGACACTATGTCATTTTAGTAACGATATGAATTATATCTAGTGAATTTTTCTCAAAATTATTTTATTTCTACATCTCTAAAGTATATGCTGCTTTTTGTTTTTGTTCTATCAATTTAAAAATAGATGGCATATGATATACAAGACAATGGAATATTATTTTTTTCTGTAATAATGGAAATACACAGAGCCACATTGTATCTAGAACAAGAATAAGACACTACATGAAAATTTAGAAAACAAACACTGCAAGAAAATGTGTATCAGTCATAATCATAAAAACAAAATACCCTTCCATTAAGAAGAGATTAGAAGCTAATACAACAATTGGAATGGCTGTTACAGTAAAGATGAGGAGGCAGAATATTTAGAATTACTACCCACAAGGTAGAAATTGTAGGGACTACAGTCAGTTATACCATGACTGATTTCTAAGAGAACACTTGGTCAAATGATTTCAGGGCTATTCAACAAATGCAAAATCTCTTATCAGAAGTCCTATATTAGTGTTTTATTGAGTAAATGGGAGGAGGTGTGTGTATACTGGGGGGGGATGCGAATCTTGGGGAGACATCTTAGTTTTCTACCTATCACAATGCCTACAGCCTATAGATGAATAATTTTTTCTCCTAGAGGAACTTTTGCAAGTATGCCCAAAACACATGCAGAAAAATATGTATAAAAATGGACAAAATGAAAACAATCTTAATGTATATATCAACAAAATAATGGGTATGTAAAATGTGTTCTTTTCATAACGTGTGTTCTTTTCATAAAAGGTGAAATTAAACCACGTGATCCAATATGGATGAATCTCAGACATACACTGTTGAAACAATTGCTAGTTATAGCAGCATTTATAAAGTATGGTATCATATACAACAGACACTATCTTCAAAACATAGCATATATATATATTAACTATACCAAAACAAATAGCTCTTATAAATCATTAATAAAAACCTAATACAAGTAAGATAGGCACAGGAATTTCATAGAACAGGAAACTTGAATTTAACATAAAAATATCCTCTCATTTAGAAGAATGAAACTCGACCATTCTCTTACACTGTACACAAAGATAAACTCAAAATGGATAAAAGACCTCAACATGAGACAGGAATCCATCAGAATCCTAGAGGAGAACATAGGCAGTAATCTCTTCGATATCAGCCACAGCAACTTCTTTCAAGATATGTCTCCAAAGGCAAAGGAAACAAAAGCGAAAATAAACTTTTGGGACTTCATCAAAATCAAAAGCTTCTGCACAGCAAAGGAAACAGTCAAGAAAACAAAGAGGCAACCCACGGAATGGGAGAAGATATTTGCAAATGACAGTACAGACAAAAGGTTGATATCCAGGATCTATAAAGAACTCCTCAAACTCAACACACACAAAACAGACAATCATATCAAAAAATGGGCAGAAGATATTAACAGACACTTCTCCAATGAAGACATACAAATGGCTATCAGACACATGAAAAAATGTTCATCATCACTAGCCATCAGGGAGATTCAAATTAAAACTACATTGAGATATCACCTTACACCAGTTAGAATGGCCAAAATTAGCAATACAGGAAACAACATGTGTTGGAGAGGATGTGGAGAAAGGGGAACCCTCTTACACTGTTGGTGGGAATGCAAGTTGGTGCAGCCTCTTTGGAGAACAGTGTGGAGATTCCTCAAAAAATTAAAAATAGAACTTCCCTATGACCCTGCAATTGCACTCCTGGGTATTTACCCCAAAGATACAGATGTAGTGAAAAGAAGGGCTATCTGTACCCCAATGTTTATAGCAGCAATGTCCATGGTGGCCAAACTGTGGAAAGAACCAAGATGTCCTTCAACGGACGAATGGATAAGGAAGATGTGGTCCATATACACTATGGAGCATTATGCCTCCATCAGAAAGGACGAACCCAACTTTCGTAGCAACATGGAGGGGACTGGAAGAGATTATGCTGAGTGAAATAAATCAAGCAGAGAGAGTCAATTATCATATGGTTTCACTTATTTGTGGAGCATAACAAATAGCATGGAGGACATGGAGAGTTAGAGAGGAGAAGGGAGTTGGGGGAAATTGGAAGGGCAGGTGAACCATGAGAGACTATGGACTCTGAAAAACAACCTAAGGGTTTTGAAGGGGCGGGAGGTGGGAGGTCGGGGTACCAGGTGGTGGATATTATGGAGGGCATGGATTGTATGGAGCACTGGGTGTGGTGCAAAAATAATGAATACTGTTATGCTGAAAATAAATTAAAAATACATTTAAAAAAAAGTAGAACCCATCAGTTAAAAAAAAATAATATCCTCTCACTCAAAATTTAGAAAATGCAAATTAATACAACGAAATACTACTTCACTTTCCTCTGAGGGTCCTAAAATATAAAATATGTAAGGCCTATTATTGACTAAGAACATTAATGAACATACATATTGATGCAACTACTTTGTTTCAACATTTGAAAATCAGTGTATCCTACCATATGAACAGGCTAAAGAATAAATTTCATAGCATTATATCAGTTGACACATAAAGGGTTATGACAAAATCCAACATCTATTTATGACAAAAGCTCTCAGCAGCCTGAAAATAAAGTGGAGCTTCTTCAGTTTGATAAAGAACATGTACACAGAAACTACAGCTAACATCATGTTTATTTTTGAAAGACAATTTCCCCCCCATAATACAATACAAGGATGCCCACTTTCATCACTTTTATTCAACTTAGTATTGGGCATTCTGAAATAAAGCATGAAGAAGGGAAGAAAAAGAGGAAGAAGAAGGAAGAGGAGGAGGAGGAGGGAAGAATAAAATTAAAATGTATAAGATTGATTGGAAACGGGGCACCTGGGAGACTCGGTGGGTTAAAGCCTCTGCCTTCAGCTCGGGTCATGATCCCTGGGTCCTGGGATCGAGCCCCACATCGGGCTCTCTGCTTAGTAGGGAGACTGCTTCCTCCTCTCTCTCTGCCTGCCTCTCTGCCTACTTGTGATCTCTGTCTGTCAAATAAATAAATAAAATCTTAAAAAAAAAAGATTGGTAGGAAAGGAAGAAAAAGTTGTCACTATTTGCAGATGACATGCTTTTCTATATAGAAACTATGAAAGAATCTAAAAGAAAAAAAAAATAAAATCTAGAACTAATAAACGAGATTAGCAATGTTGTAGGATACAAAATTAACACACAAAAATCAATTGCATATCTACATATTAACCATGAAGATGTGGAAAACAAAACTGAAAACACAATACCATTTACAATTACAAAGAAAATGAAATATTTGGGTATAGTATTTAGGTATAATTCTATTTAGGTATAATTCTAACTTGGATGCTGTGAGAAATCCGCATCCATCCTGGTCAATAGTCTCAGGATGTCAGGACAGACAAAATAACAGTTTTGTTGTCAACTTTGTGATCTCTTCTTGTCAGTGTCTTCTTCACTCTGAGAATGTTACCAACCCCTGAATCTCTCTTCTAGTATTCTTTAATTATTTTCTACGATTTTCTTCTTTGGTAGGGGTGGGGTGGGGAGGAAGTGAACACCTGTCCATGATAGCATTCATGTTTGCATTTACCTAGAATTTGAAGGGATTTCTGATACTCAAGAGCCTCAGTTTTTCCTTCTTTTCTTTTTTCTGCTCAGCATGCTAGACAAAAATGGCTTGACTGTTGTCCACAAATCTCCAGTATTTTCCCCAACTTCATTTTTCAAAAAGAGCAACAGATAAATAATACTCTTCCATTTGGGTTTCTTGGTTCGTGGCTTCCCAGTACAGCCTTACTTCCTCTGACGCTCTTCGTGCCTTTCTTCGTGTTCTAAGGGGGTGTGTGTTCCACTCTTTCTCCTGCGCATACCCTAAAGGATTGAGATGTAGTGTGTTCATGTAGATCTAGCAGACCCAGCTGAGTGAATGGAAGAGTATTTGCATGTTTTGTAATGGCCATATTCTCCTTAATAGGTGATTGAATATTTTTTAGTGGGGTGTGTGTGTTTGTGTGTGTGTGCGTGTGTGTGTGTGTCCTTATGAAATGTGTCCTGTTTTCAAGGTTTATCAGTAGCCAGTTATAGTAAGTGCTGCTGTGGTTTTTATTTAGCATGGTGATTGCCGAGTGACCAGCCATAGAGGACACTGACGTTGTTCACATGAGACAGGGAGAGCAATGGTCATTATCTCCAGAAAATACTTACAATACCTTACAAAAGACTTCTTAAATAAACCAAAGAAGACTCTAATAAATGGGAATACAAACTATTTTCATGGATTGGAAGATTCAATATAGTAAAGATGTCAATTCTCCCTCAATTGATCTATAGGTTTAATGTAATGATTATAAGAATCTTAGCAAGATGAACCATGAGACATTGTGGACTCTGAAAAACAATCTGAGGGTTTTGGAGGAGAGGGGAGTGGGAGGCTGGGTAAGCCTGGTGGTGGGTATTATGGAGGGCATGTATTGCATGAAGCACTGGGTGTAGTGCATAAGCAATGAATTCTGGAACACTGAAAAGAAATTTAAAAAATAAATAAAAATTTTTTAAAAAAGAATCCTAGATTTTTGTTGTTGTTGACATAGAAAAGTTTACTCTTTTTTAAAATTTTAATT
This sequence comes from Mustela erminea, assembly GCF_009829155.1. Classification (NCBI taxonomy): domain Eukaryota; kingdom Metazoa; phylum Chordata; class Mammalia; order Carnivora; family Mustelidae; genus Mustela; species Mustela erminea. The sequence goes on along the minus strand of NC_045635.1, from coordinate 23,031,566 downwards.
TATTTTTTTTAATTTCTTTTCAGTGTTCCAGAATTCATTGTTTATGCACCACCCCCAGTGCTCCATGCCATACGTGCCCTCCATAATACCCACCACCAGGCTCACCCAACCTCCCACCTGCCTCCCCTCCCAAACCCTCAGTTTGTTTCTCAGAGTTCACAGTCTCTCATGGTTCATCTCTCCCTCCAATTTCCTCCAACTCACTTCTCCTCTCCATCAATTATCATATGGTTTCACTTACCTGTGGAGCATAAGGAATACTATGGAAGACATGGGGAAATGGAGATGGAGAAAGGTTTATTCTAAAAATTTATGTGGGAAGGAAGAGTCTTTAGTATAGCTAAAACAATGAAAAAGAATTAAGTGAGAGAAATATTTCTACCTAATATTAAGGCCGATTATATAATGATAGTTATGAAGACAGTGTTGTATTAGCAGAGGAAAGGAATAGAAAATGCAGAGGTAGGTCTAAATAATAACCCAACTGATTTTTTTCAAAGGTGCAAAAGCAATTCAATGGAGGAAGCATAACCTTTTCAACAAATAGTGCTACAACAATTGCACATTCCCTAGGCAAAACAACAAGAATCTTGACCTAAACATCACACCTTATAGAAAAATTAACTTTAAAAATTACATACTTAAATGTTTAATGAAAACTATACAACTTTTTATAAAGAAAGAAATAGAAAATCTTTGGACTCTAGGGCTAGGCAAATAGTTCTTAGACTTTAGCCATAAAAGGAAAGAGTAATAAATTGGATATTATAAAAATTAAAATCTTTGTTCTGTGAAAGATCCTATTAAGAGTGAAAAGAGGGGCATCTGGGTGGCTCAGTTGTTTAAGTGCCTGCCTTTGGCTCAGGTCATGGTCCCAGAGCCCTGCACGGGGCTCCTTGCTCAGTGGGGAGTCTGCTTCTCCCTCTGACCCTATCCCTACATGTGCTCTCTCTCTCTCTCAAATAAATAATGAAAAAAATCTAACAAAGGACTAGTATCTAGAATATATAAGAACTGTCAAAACTCGACAGTAAAATACAATTGATCCAATCAGAAAATGGACAAAACATGAAGTGACATTTCACTGAGGAGGATATATGGATAGCATATTATCACATAAAAGATTTTCAACTTCAATAGCCATTAAGGTAATGAAAATTAAATAACCACAATGAGATATCGGTACATAACTCTTAGAATGGCTAAAATAAAAAATAATGCCAAATGCTATTGAGGAAATGGAAACCAGATCACTCATACATTGCTGGGGTGAGTTTAAAATGTTCAGGCATTCTGGAAAGCAGTTTGATTTTTTTTTATAAAACTAAGTATGCAATTACTATACAACCCAGCAACTATACTCTTGGAAATATATCCCAGAGAAATGAAAACTTTTATTTAAACCAACATCTGTACACTACCTGACTGCTTATAGCAGCTTTATTTGTAATTGTCAAAATCAGATTATTGTTCAATGGGTGAATGGTTAAGCAAGCTGGTTATCCATATCATAGAATAATATTCAGCATAAAAAAGAATGAGATATTGATACACAAAACAGGGGGATGATCTCCAGGGACTTATGGTGACTGACAAAAATCTCCCAAAGATTACGGACTCTATTATTCCATTTATATAATATTCTTTAAATGAGAAAATTATAGAAATGAAAATGAGACGAGTGTTTTCCATGAGATGGGAAAAGGGGTGGTAACTATAAAGGATGACCTGAGGCATCCGTGTGGTGGTGAGATTATTCAGTACTTTGTATTAATTTCAACATTTTATTCAACAGGTGGTAAGTAATGTTTTACCAATATTACTGTTCAGGTAAACTGGGTAAGGGATATGTAGGATCTCTCTGTATTGTTTCTTAGCTGCATGTGAACTTATAATTATCTCAAAATGAATATTATAATTTTAAAAATTAATATAATTAATGGTTAAACTTCCAGGCTGTACAGACAAAACACTGGGTCAAATCCTGAGCTATATCCTGGGATCTTCTTATGTAAGTTTATTTTCTTTGTACCTTAATTTCCTCATCTTTAAAATAGTAGTAGTAGAATTTACCTCAAGAAAACTTACTTATACACTTTCAATGAATTAATGCTTTTGAAGTACATAGAACAATGCTTCTTACATATTTATGATTAATAAATATCAGTTTTATGATTATGGTTTTATGTACATTCATACTTATGAAAAATTCTAAATCTTGCTTGGGATGGGTAAATACTAACTGCTGCATAAGTGATACTTTGAAGGTAGAAATGAGAATGAAAGGTAAAACTTAATGAAAGGTAAAATTTTAGCTGTGCTATTTTATATCTTTAAAAAATAATAGATGTAAAGTAAGTATGGCAATTATTCAGTAGAAAAATGTGGATTTTAGCTACTCTTTATCTTCATATATATTTCTATTATTTACATATTTGAATATTATTCTTAAAACACAGGTGCATATATTTTATCTTTGTCTTATATATTGGTTATTATGTATCTATTTTAAACTGTTTTATATACTTTATATTTGTTTTAGACATCATGTAACTGGAAAATAATCCATTTTTTGATAAACTCATTGTATAATTAAATCTTCATCATTTTGTAGAAATAAGTTCTTTTCACTGCACTCTTGATTACTTTATAAACACAGAGTATTCTAATCTTAATTTTACTTTTTATTCGTGACCAAAGGAAATATTATGAAATCAATTTATTTTATTGTCCTAGAAATCAATAATATTCCCTGACATTATTAAAGTTTTCAGAATTTAAATTACTCTCTGAATTCTCCCAATTGTAATTTTTTTAATTTTAATTTTTTTATTTTTTATAAACATATAATATATTTTTATCCCCAGGGATACAGGTCTGTGACTCGCCAGGTTTACACACTTCACAGCACTCACCAAAGCACATACCCTCCCCAATGTCCATAACCCCACTCCCCTTCTCCCAACCTCCCTCCCCCCAGCAACCCTCAGTTTGTTTTGTGAGATTAAGAGTCACTTATGGTTTGTTAACATAGTTGTTGACATCTGTGGTTTCCTCCATTCTTGCCAACTGTTACTCTTAGTTGGAGGCTTCTCTCATTTCTCTTTCATCTACACCTATAATGTTATCCTTATTATAGAAAGATACTAAGTCTGATAGAAAATAAACAGATCAACAATATTATTTAATATTTTAGAGATCATTCCAATATATGGCCTCATTGTCCCTGCATATATGTTTTCCTCACCCTCAAAAAGTATTTCATAGGATTAGTTACATTTTTCTTTCATGCAGTGGGCGTTGATGTCACTAGTCACCATGTTTAGGATGCTGAGCAAATTATTAAAATTTGTTGCAAATCTAGCTAAGTTACAGTGTCCCATTTATTAAAATATATTTTAGTCTTTAATGTTTATTTTTTCAGATAATTGGAGAACTCAAATCTTAAATGAATGATAATCTACTCATGTTAGCTCATATCTAATATGTTAATAATTAGTGATATCATTGTTCTGTTTGATCCAATTCATCCTTGTTCAAACAATATTTATGAAGTGTCTAATATAGGCTGGGAAATTTCTACATACTAAATGTACAGAAATAATTGACAGAATTCCTGAAATTCAGATGTATATCATTTTGGACATTAAGTATTATAAGCTTTGTTTATTTTAAACTGATAATCAGAGAAATGGGAAATTACAGTTATATTTATTGACTTAAAGTCCTGAAAATTTACTACATACCTCCTTAAAGATAAGGGAGTAAATTTTAAATAATATGTTCATTTAACTCAGAATACTATGAAGAAAAGACTGTGTAATAAAAATCTATTTAAGATCAAACTATGTATAATCTATTGTCTTAGTTTTAAGAATTTCTCCTTTTGCTTATTAAGTAGTAAAATGAAGCAAGATTTATAAATGTAACAGTTTATCCACAGAAATATTATTGGTTTATTTCATTATTAAACATTTATTAAAATGTAAATGGCCACTTAGCATATAGAATTATAGATAGTATGGATAGATCAAAATTAATTTGATCCAATGCTATTTCTTGTTCTATCTAAATCTGTCTATTCTATCTCTCAAACTCTGCCATTCAGAAAACTGTAATTCCCTGACTCTATTTGTTCCATTTACAGACTTGCAAACTCCACATAAATAAAGCATGCAACCAACAGATTTCTATGCAAAACCCATGCAAAGATTTGTTTTTCTACAGTGTCTTAGGCAGCTTGGGGTCCTTTAACAAAAATACCATAAACAGAGTGTCTTAAACAACAAACAATTGTTTCTCACAGTCCTAGACAGGGGAAGTCTGATTTGGAGGTGCCAACATGGTCAGACTCTGGTGAAGGCCCTCTTCCAGTTTGCAGATCCCTGACTTTTCATTTTGTCTTCACATTAGAAAGAGAGCTAGAGAGTTCACTCTGATCTTTTTTATAAGGGCACTAGACCCATTCATGAGGGTTACACCCTTAAAACCTCATTATCTACCAAAGACTTTATACCATCACATTGGGGGTTAGCATTTCAACACATGAATTTGAAAGAAATGCACACATTAAGTCCACTGTGCACACACAGTAGTAAGGAAGCAGATGTTTTAAAAATTTTGTTAGGACATATTAAGTACTATAATAGGGGTATTTAAATAATCATATGGGTTAACAAAAGTAGCGTATTTAATTGGATTTCCAAAGTTATGGAAATGTACCTGGAGGAAATGATGCTTGAGTTAGGTCTCAAAAGTTGATAATGAGTTAGTCAAGAAAAAGGTCACAGAAGGGTTTGTAAGAAGATGAAAACTGGGAGAAGTGGCACAGAGGTATATAGTTGCTGGGTGTCAAGGTCTAAAAATAGTGCTTCTGTTGTTCAAAATGAGTTCAGAGAAATAGTAAGAAATAAAGCTGGAAAATAAATGATTTCAGGTTATCTAAGACTTTTGTATGTCATGGCAAGTACTTTACTTTTGTATTAACAAAGAAGAAACATTGGAGTTTTTTTAAGTAAAAAAGCGGAATGGTTAATTTGAATTCTAAGTAAATGGTTTAAAAAGTGTGTTGGGAAATGGATTTGAAGAGCACCATACTAGAAGAAAAGATCATTTTAAGAACTATACTCAACTTTTGCATCAACATGGATGGGACTGGAGAAGATTATGGTCAGTGAAATTTAAGTCAAACAGAGAAAGTCAATTATCATATAGTTTTACTTATTTATGGAACATAAGGAATAGCATGGAGGACATTAGGAGAAGGGAAAAATGAAGGGGGAGAAATCAGAGTGGGAGAGGATCCATGAGAGACTATGGACTCCAGGAAACAAACTGAGGGTTTTGGAAGAGAAGCAGGTGAGGGATGGGTAAGCCTGGTGATGGATATTAAGGAGGGCACATATTGCATAGAGAACTGGGTGTTATATGCGAACAATGAATCATGGAACACTACATCAAAAACTAATGATGTACTGTATGGTGACTAACATAACACAATAAAAAATAAATTAAAAAAAAGACTGAGTAACAATATAAATATTAGACAAATATCCCATAAATCTGAGTTGAGATAAAAAACTTTGAGGTCTTCTAACAGATATTTTCCTTTGAATTAATGTCCTAAATTTTTAAGAAGATAAATTAATTGCTGAAGTTAATAGATTTTTTAATATTCTTCAAAGTCCATAGGCAAATTAACTACCATGCCATGTTTTCAAATGTTTATCCAGGGCAGAAACAATAAAGTCAATATGTACTTTTGTTCAATATATTTGTTATGTCAAACACCCTCTAGTTCTAGAGTAATGTTTTATTATACTGTCTCATTTCTGTAATTGTTGTTTCCTAGCATATGCTTGGATTTGTTCTTATAATGAAGAATTAACCTATTTAAGTTCACAAATTTAGGGTTGTCAATTACAATAGTCAAGGTTATTTTCTAGCCAAAAAATATGCTGTTCTTATAAAGTTAACATAATGCTAGTGACTCACCATCTACTAAGCTTTTTTTTTTCCCATTATTGTACTGGTCTGTTCACATTTAAACCAGGAGCATCTGCCTATATAATATGGTGATCTGTAGGACTGTGGTTGTTACACTGAATGGAGTGAAACCAGCTGGTTCAATCAGTGATTAAACCTTCAGCACTATACTTAAACCTACCACTTTCTATTCAGTCTTGCAAATTGACTGTGAACTATTGTGTCATTAGTAATACTCTGTCTGGCTCATATCGACTGCTCTCACCAAATATTTTTATTGCCTTTTTTAAATCCTGAATAAATCAACCTTTGTTTTCATTAAAAAAAAAAAAACTATATCCAAGCCAGAGTTGATGAGAACCCAGTTAGAACAATAGTACTTGAAGATGAAAGGGTGGATTCCATAAATATTTGGGCAATGATATTGACAGAACTTGGTGATTAGTAAGGAGTAAGAGAGACAAAATAGTTGTATTGGTATTCACTGCCACATAGCAAATTACCCCAAAACTTAGTGACTAGAAACAACAATACACCTTTATTATTTTCCACAGTTTCTGTGGGTCCGGATTCTGGAACAGCTTACCTAGGTGGTTTAGGCTCGGGACTTCCCATGTGGTTGCAGTCATGATGTCCCAGTGCCGCATGTTAGCTGGCCTGACTGTGGTTGAAGGATCTGTTTTCAAGATTGCTCACTCACATGGTTGTGCAGGAGGCCTGTTCCTTGCTGGATATGGCAGGAGAAGTAATTTCCTTACTAATGAACATCTCTATAGGGTTACTTGACTATCTCCATGAAATGTCAGCTGGCTTTCCCTACAAGCAATTATCTAAGAAATAGAAAAAGTTATAAGCTTCAAACCTTTTCGTAATCTAGCTTTGAAGTCAAATAGTCATTTTTGCAATATTCTATTGGTTACATAGGTAGGAGATGACCACACATGGGTATGGATAACATGAAGCAAGACTCACTGTAGACAGAGTGGTCAGTAATCCCACATTTTTGTCATCGGTGTTTAGCTGGATTATGATAAGCAATAGAAAAGGATGGGTTACTGCAGTTTTTTCCGCTCTGTGTGTGTTTCCTGAAAGTAGAAGGTAATGAGTCCAATTTTGGAAATTATCCAGCAAATGCTAGAAAATATGCTTTTGAAGTCCAGTTACATATTTGGCGACGGAGAGATAGATTTGAGAACCATCAACATATAAATGGTGCTTTAAATCTTAAGGATTAAGAAGGTTTTATCCAAATAGAGCATAAAAATAAGGTGAAAGTAAATAACACTGTTTTAAAAAAAATTGATCAAAGGGGTGGAAGGTTGTGGAAGAGATAAAGAAAGATGATCAGAGAGGTAGATGTAATAAAGATTAGCACTGAATAGATAAAGGAAATAAATAGTTTAAGAGGGTGAATAGTCAGCAGTGTCAAACAAAGCAGAAGTATACAGTGAAACATGTCTATTGGATGTAGCAATATTTATGCCACTAAAAATGTTGCTAGAACAATTTCAAGTGTGGAGGTATAGAAGCAGAAAACATATAACAGAAGGTTAAGGACAGGTAAATTAAATACAACTGTTTATGAACCAGTTATACTCCATTTCTGGTAAGAAAAATCCTTCAGAATATTTAAGACAGAGGGAATTTAATATTGGGAATGATTACATAGTTGATGGAATTGCTGCAAAACCAAACAGGAGTTCATGAGGCAACTCAGAGATCAGCAATCTCAGAAAATGCTGCAGTGCCTTTGATGAAGAGATATAGGGAAGAGATGGGGTTCCTGGAGCCCAGAATTCAGGGTCTCTTAGAGGAGTTGGAACAAGAACTAGAGCCACAGAGGAGAAGTACCTACTTCTGAAAATGCCCCATTAGCAGGCAGATAGTGAGAAATACCCTTTATTCTCCCATTTTCTGATAATGTCTCCCATCATCAGACTATAGTTGAAGCCAGCTGACCCAGGAATCTGGGAGAAATATTTCTCCTGGGGTCAGCCCCAATGTGGTATGAAATGAAAGAAGGAGAGAAATGTATTTGAGAACAAACAGAGGAACAGCTGACACATTAAAAAAAAAAAAAAAACTTTCCAGCTTTGTAAAGACAAACCAAATTAGAAGCCCCACATCAGAAACTTTGTAGAACTTTTTAATGCATAATGAAAAATGAACTTCACTTAAAATATTTCAAAGACTGAGGCCTATGCTCTAGGTAAAATACCCATAAATTGAAGGGCTTTCATCTCAGCACTTTTAATGTAGAAAGATTCAGCCTGACTTAAAATAATTGGGCTTGACATTATCTCTCATAATACAGGAAATCATCAAGAATTCCCTGCACAGAATACACTCACGAAAGATTTAAAACCCATTTTATTTCTAATTAAATATTTCCTTTTTTGATTTAGTGATTTTTTTATTTTTAAAAGATATGGAATAGTAATAAAATGAGATGCATTTAGAAATACACCATCGCTATAGATAGAACAGGATGTAAAATAATTTTATCACTTATGTTACTATAGATACTTGTCCATCAAAATGTTAATTATTATTGATTAAAATATACAGCAATATACAATTGTAATGGGTGTTGTTTAAATTCTCACAACATCCATTCCCCTCTCCCTGAATCCTAACAGAGTCTTGATTTACATCAAACCCTCAATACTCTCATTCCATTTACCTCAGAGGAATCTGACCCCATCTTGTTGGTGTGAGAGCCTGATTGGCTTAAGCTAATTAACACATATGAAAGTGGACAGAAGTTGAACAAGTGACATAAATAGGTGGTTTGGGGAGGCGGGGATAAAAAGGTCTCTTGGAGTGCTAAAACACAAGAGTTTTTTCTTATCCTATACAAATTGTTATATGCTGTTGTGGAGCCCCAAACTGCAGCTACCTTGTGACTAAGCTGAGGAGAGAGAGAAGGCTGACTAATATCAGATTACCTTAAGAAAACAAAGTAAAAGTTATTGGCATAATCCAAACCTGAAGCCTGACTTAAAATTTCACTGCCAGCTATATGGAGAAATAAAATTCTTTGTTTTTTAGGATAGTTTAAGCTGTGTTTTCTTTCAGTGGCTGCCAAAAACCTTTTAAATCAATGTACAAGGTGTGTATGTGCATAAATGTGCATGTATAAATATACACATATATTAGTTTTTAAACTTACTGTATTTGTACTTCATTCTTATATGTATCTTATTTACATATATAATTTTAAGCATTTCAAGTACTAAATGATATTTTAAAAATCCCTATAAAATGACCTATATGCTACATCTATTTATTATCTTATGTAACAATTACATTTGACAAATTAATTTGGGGGGAATAATTTTTTTAAGATTTTATTTATTTATCTGACAGACAGAAATCACAAATAGGCAGAGGCAGGCCAAGAGAGAGGAGGAAGCAGGCTCCGCGCTGAGCAGAGAGCCTGATGTGGGGCTCAATCCCATGACCCTGGGATCATGACCTGAGCCAAAGACAGAGGTTTTAACCCATTGAGTCACCCAGGTCCCTGGGGGAATAATTTTAACTCAATAAAATATTTTCACTCTTTCACTTCATATTTTATATCCAAAAGCAAATATTTCTTTACACTAGAATTTATCCATTCTGCCATTTTGCCAGTTGTCCTAACCATATACAAATGAGTCATCTTCTCCTTGCAGGACAATTAACAAGATAAAATTAATAAATCTTAGAATTTAACTTAAAACTCCAGTACTATGGTAGACACTAGGGAAAATTTTCTCAACTCTTTCAGAATCACTAACTCTTTTTTAAAAATATAATGAAAGATATTGAACCTCTTGTAGGGAGAAAAACTACAATGTATTAATACATTAAAAATCTGTATACAGTATAGTGGATTCCCAGATTGAGTGACAGCAGTCCCTTCAGTAGAGTACCACTTATTCAGTAGTGGGATTCAATTTAAGAAAAAAAAATTTGTGTTAATGCACATGATTTTCTAAATTTTGAATAGATCTAACAGATATCCCTATTCTTCAGTGAGGGAGAATCTGTTTTAAAGCTCTTGGCCTACAGAGGAGGAGCTAAGACGGTGGAGTAGTAGGAGGACCTTAGGCTTGCCTCATTCTTCAAACATAACTAGATAAATATCAAATCATTCTGAATACCCAAGAAATCAATCTGATGATTGACAGAACAAACTGTCCAGCTAGAGGGAGCCAAGGGGCCACATTGTGAAAGGTAGGAGGTGCAGAGATATGGTTTTGGGGCAGAAATAGGTTACTGGTACTATAGAGGAGAGGGAGCTCTGGTTGCGAAGATGAGAAAGAGAGAGAGAGAAGAGTGCACAGGGGCTCACACAAGAACACATCCCCAAAGCTATTGACTGGGAAAATAAGAGGGGCTGATTTTCATGAATTTTTGCTATGGGTGGGGTTCAAATATTGAAGTTTTAGAGGTCCCCATTGTGTCCTCCCCTGGAGGGTCCTGCAATCCTTCTGTAGAGAGGGCAAGCAGGTAGCCCCTGGGCAGATGACATGATCTGAGGACTGTCTAAGACACACTGAAAGAGGCTGTTCCCTCTTCTTGGAGCACATCTCAGAGAGGTGGCATTGCCTCTCCAGAGACAAAAGAGCTGGGACATTTCCCTCCCCCACCCCTCAACATAGGCACAGAGACAATTGCTGAGGAGAGCTAACCCAGACACTGGTTGTTTAGTCCGCTATGCTCCATGTCACACACTCCTGTACCCTGGTGCATCCACCCTTCCAGGGTCAAAAATGCATGTCCAGGCATGGTGAGATCATCCCCCAGAAGACCAGCAGAGGTCTGCGCCACACCAGTTTCCTGAAGTTTGGGAGATTTTATATGTACACACACACACACACACACACACACACACACACACACACACACATAGCCTAATATCTATCTATCTATCTATATAGATAGATAGATAGATAGATAGATAGATAGATATCTCAGGCGACTATCCAACAAGAAGATCAAACAATTATAAATAATTATGTTCCCAACATGGGAGCACCCAAATATATAAAACAATTAGTAACAAACATAAAGGAACTCATCAATAATAATACAATAATAGTAGGGGATTTTAATACCCCACTTACATTGATGGACAGATCATCTAAGCAGAAAATCAACAAGAAATCAATGGCTTTGAATGACACATTTGGACCAGATGGGCTTAACAGATATATTCAGATATATTCAGGACATTTCATATTAAAGCAGCAGAATACACATTCCTTTCAAGTGCACATGGACCATTCTCCAGAAGAGATCACTGTACTAGGTCACAAATCAGGCCTCAAAAAGTACAAAAAGATTGAGATCATACCATGCATTATTTTCTGACAACACTATGAAACTTGAAATCAAACACAAGAAAAAATTTGGAAAAAAATTTTGGAAAGACCACAAATATGTACAGGTTAAGGAACATCCTTAATGAATGGATTAACCATGAAATTAAAGAAATATAAAAATACATGGAAACAAATGAAAATGAAAACAGATAGTCCAAAACTTTTGGGATGTAGCAAAAGTGGTCCTAAGCGGGAAGTATATAGCAATACAGGCCTACCTGAAATAAGTAACCTAATCTTATACCTAAAGAAGCTAGAGAGTAGATCTTAGAGATTTACTGCATAACATAGAGCCTATAGTTAACAACACTACTGTACACTTAAAAATCTGCTATGAAGGTGGATCTTAGGTTGTGCTATCACAAGTTAATTAACTAATTAATTAAAGGGTGTTAGGAAACTTTTGGAAGTGTTGGGTAGGTTTGTGATGAGGATTTCATGGGTATATACATATCTCTAAACTCATCAAGTTGCATCCATTAAATATGCACAGCTTTTTATATGTCAACCATACCATAATAAAGTTGTTTAAAAAATACAGTTCTTGGTTTGAGACATCGGCTTGGAGAAATTAAATGTTGGCTCACAGATGAGTATAGGCTCATTCATTCTACTGTGCCTCATTGCGTGACTTGAATATATTTTGTTCCTAGTGTCAATACTGGATTAATTTTATTTATAATGTTCAAAGATAGGAATTTTCAAAGATATTCATCTTGTATATATTAATATGTGATTTATGTAAAAGAATATGCACTTAAATACCATGAGAGAAGGGAGAATTAATTTGCATCCATCGCACCTACAACAAATAGTTCAGGTTACTTTTAGATGTATTGTCTCATGTATTTGTTCAAGTATTTGACAATAAAACAGCACGTTGTATTTAACTGCCTTTTTAGAAAGGATAAAGGGAGGAATTTAGCTATTCCTGGGAAAAGTTATATGAATAAAGATATGATTATTTGTTAACACATAGAAGTGCTTAAAAGTGAATGTGTGCTTTAAAGAGAAGCACATCAGTTTTGGTATACGTCTTAAATTCCTGTAGTGTTCTTTACTTGTAAAGTAAAATATATACATTAAATAGTTTGTTCATCAATAAAGCAAGATTATATCTAACTGTTAACAGAGTCCAAGTCATGAAGAGAAATCGAAAAACATGAATTTTCTGTATTTCCATATTATATGAAAAAATTCTTACTTCTAAAAAGAGATTAAATGTCAGATGAGAGGTAAAGTCAGTAATTTTATTCTTGGAGAAATTACTGTGGTATGCTAAGAAGATATGTTTTCAAAGAGCATAGTTTCTGTGCTTCTATGGGCTTCCATTTTTTAAGGCTATTTTTCATGGAATTGAGCTACTGATACAATTTTACTATCTGATACTGTTTTGACATTCATGGGACAAATATTTCAAATGGGACATTTTATTTTGAAAGGATAGACAGCTAAAAAAAAGAGTATGCAGTCCTTTCTCTTCTTTTCACAATAATCACAACTTGGCCTTTGATCTGACTTGAGACCCTTTATCCTTCTCTACAACACAGTGGGAGGAGGTTTATTCTGCTGGAATTAAGTAGGCCAAGATGCATTGTGGGATCGTAATCATCACTTCTATCTCTCCTAATGTGGAGTTTTTAGATACCAACTATTTGGTAAAGACAGATGTGTAATACATTTTCTGGATTTTTTCTCCACTTTTCTGCCAGTTTACATATTATTTTTTTCTTTAAAAGCTCTAAAAATTTCATGTCAGTGAACAGGAACAGAATATTTTACAGAAAAATTTCAAAGAGTTTTTTTTTTTTTGTAAAAATGCACCCCTAGTGATGAAGTGTTTGTGCCGGGAATGATAAGGGTAGTTTCTCTATTGTTCACACAGCAGGCTGTCATCTTTTTCTTCTTAATAGGGAAAGGTCTTATCCTCAGCAATGCTGCATGAGTTTTTTCAGTTACTTGGCAACAATAATAAAAAAAGACACAAGCAGTAAAGGACCCAACATCAACATCATGACGAATAGTTGTGCCTCAGCTAGTTTTAATGGCCATATGGAGACATTAAATTCCTTGCTTTCAAGAATTAAACCAATGCATATGATCAGGTTGAGCCCTGATATGTGCAGCAATGTGAAACATTTTAGCTGTTGTATGTGAATTAGTATGTAGAAAAAAGTGAATAAATATGAGGCATTCACTTGAATAAACAAACAAAGCACCCCTGGAATGCACAAGAAAGACACAGATTTTTCTGATTTAAATATCAGAATATGTATATTTTGGCACATCCTTATGATCACTTCCAGCTGATATTACAAAGCTACCTACTCTACATCATACTGCATGTATGATGACGTCTGTGGGTAAAGAATTAATAAATATAAATAAATACTCAATTAATAAATGCTGCATTAAAAGACAAATAGTAAAAATCAATCAGAATATGGAAGAAATCCAACATGGGATATGAACACTAACAAATGACACTACCTCTAGTAAAAATCAATAACATAACCATACTGAATATAAGGGGGAAAAGAACTAACCTAAATAACTTCAGAAAACAATTACTTGACTGGGTACAAAAAGACAAATACTAAAAGAATTATGTACAAATGATGTTACATAGTCAGTAAATGTGTTTCTCACACAGGTATTGATAAGACATTCTGAAACTAATTTATGTGTATCCTGGAATTGAACAAATAAGTAAATAGGTAATAAATAATAAAACTAAGATTCATTACTGGCGGAGAAAGAAATTATAAGTAAAGAAAGTGGGGAAATTAATATGATTCCTGTGGTGTTGAATTGGAATCTGAGGTATCAGTATAAATTCATTATATACACATACACACAGTTAAAAATAGATATATGTGTATACATGGGTTAGTATACAAATATTTCCTAACCCTGTCTACACAGAGGGCCTGGAAGCAACTGCATTCCAGTAGAACTTTGCATACCTAGTACCAACATCTTGCTTTCTGAGCCTCATTCTTCTATAAAAGGAAACAGGGATCCATACCTTTACGACTGGAACAGGGAAAATCAAGCTGAGTTTGGAATATTTTTATGAAACCAAAAAAAAAGTTCTCAAAAGATATGGGAAAGGGAATTCTACTGAAATTTTATGGAACAAAAAAAAAGTTCTCAAAAGACACGGGAAAAGGAATGTTAACTGAAAGAACACAGCATTAGGAAAAGGAGCTCCTAATGGCCAAAGTTTTGAACAACAAAAATAAATAATGCTAGTATTGGATTATAACCCAAAGAATAAAAACCTATTTAGGAGTTTATAAGAATATAAATAAATACTTGATTAAATATATAGATAGAAGAGATATAACAGTTACTCCTTGTATAGCTGTGTAAAGAGGGGAAATGAAACACTATTAGGCAAGTACCACAGTGGTGATGATTGCATACCTGATCTACTAATGGGAGCTAGAATCAGTGGGTTTGTAGAAAGAACATATTTGTATAAAGTATCTCCTCACTATACTTGTTGATTGCAGGAAAAATTATGGTAATTTAACAGTGGAAATGTCCACCAGAAACCACATTGATCAGGTGGTCAAGGTCAATGTCACCAGTAACTCTGAAATAGGTTGTGATATGTGATACTGTGATATACTGTAATGAAATAGACATGGCACCATTTCTACCATTTCTCTTTCCAAGGAAGTAATGCCTTAATCTAATAATGAGAAGATACCAGATAGGCCCAAACTAATGGACGTTCAGCAAAATAACTGTTCAGTATTCTTTGGAGTTGTCAGTGTCATGAAAACAAGAAAAGACTGAGGAACCGTTGCAGAATGTAGGACTCCAAGGAGAAATAACAACTAAAGGCAATGTGGGGCAATGATTAGGATCCTTAAAAAAGATAGTAATGGAAAAAAGGGTGAAGCTTGAATGAGGTAGTTCATTTGGTTAATGCTATTAGGAGAGTGCTAATTTCCTGGTTCTGGCAGTTTCATGGTGGTTATCTAAGATGTTAACATTGGAGGAGGCTGGGTGAGGGATGTATTGAAACTCTCTGTACTATGTGGCTTTTCTATAAGTCTAAAAGTAGTTCGAAATGATTTTTTTTTTAAATTGACATTATGCGGTGGCTAACTGAACATAATAAAAATAAATAAATTAATAAAATTGCCATTATAAAAAAATCAGGAGAACTTCCACTTGTATTGCTGTAAACAACTTTTAAAATAGGCAGAATATATAAAGTGACAGGAAAATAGTGCAAAATTATGACCCCTGAAAGTAGGAAAATGAGTGAGGTGGATTCCCAAATTACCCTATATTTCTGCTCAGAGACAATGTCTAGACTGTGGTGTTAGGAGGATAAGCCAAAACAGAGCATAGTGGCCTTATTGAACTGGACACAGTAATCAGAGTTTGAGAATAGTGAAGCTGCTGAAATTTGCAGGGCAAGTTGTTGGAGAGAATAGAGCTAGGTTAATGCTCCAGAAATATATAGAAGACCTCTTGGGTCTTTCATTGAACACTAAGCTGCTTTTATGAAGGGCAGGGCTCTGTGAGGCTGGGCAAAGAAAAACTACCAGTGGAATTTAAAATATACTAGAGAGCAGTGAGCTTAACAACTATCTCTTGGAAGACAAACATGGCTGGAAAACTTTTTTTTTTTTTTTTTTTTTTTTTTTTAGATTTTATTTATTTGACAGAGAGACATCACAAGCAGACAGACAGACAGGCAGAGAGAGAGAGAGAGGAAAGCAGGCTCCCCGCTGAGCAGAGAGCCCGATGCGGGACTCAATCCCAGGACCCTGAGATCATGACCTGAGCCGAAGGCAGCGGCTTAACCCACTGAGCCACCCAGGCGCCCATGGCTGGAAAACTTTTAAATATTGAATAGATAGAGGGGACAGCTGTCTTTGAACACCCAAAGTAATTCAGTAATCTTAGACAAGTCTAGGCTGTAGAAATAGGACTAATATAGTTTGAGAATAATGGCTACCATAAACTATCATAAAACTTTAAGATAGGCCTCAAAAGGAACAATATGATGGATAAATGAATTAACTTCTTGCCTGAACTTCTTATTAAGGAAAATAATAAATCTAGGCCTTCAGAATTTAGTATTTATAATGCCAAGATACAATAAAAAACTAGGTATGTGAGGAAGCAGGCAAATATGATCCATAATGGGGAAAATATAACTTGTAATCAGGAAAAATATCAGAGATCAATAAAATGACAGACAAGAACTTTATTTTTTTTAATATTTTATTTATTCATTTGACAGAGAAAGAGATCACAAGTAGGCAGAAAAGCAGGCAGAGAGAGAGGGGGAAGCAGGCTCCCCACCGAGCAGAAAGCCCAATGCAGGTCTTGACCCCAGGACCCCAATATCACGACCTGAACTGAAGGCAGAGGCTTAACCCACTGAGTCATCCAGCCACCCTAGGACTTTAAAACATCTCTTGTAAGTGTGTCCAAGGATTTAAAGGAAAACACAAATATATTTAAGGAACAACTAAATATTTCAATAGAGAAACGGAATCTAAAAGAAGAAACAAAATCATTCCATAGATTCAAAGTAATTCTTATTAAAATTACAGCTGATTTTCATAAAAATCAACAAGCTGATTCCAAAATTTATATGGAAAGTAAGAGGAAATACATTAGCCAATAAATCTTGAAGAAGGAAAACAAAGTTATTGTACTTATATTGTTTGGCTTCAATATTTATGATAAAGACTCAGTAGGGAAGTCTGTGATTGTCCTAAAGACAGGCAAAGAAATTAGTGAAACAGAGTAGGAAATCCAGAACTAGGATCACATTTGTATGATCAATTAATATTCAACCAAAGTAACAAATAAATGTAATGGGGACATGCAAATCTTTTCAACAAATGGTTTTGGAATAACTGGGTGAACACAAACCTTGGCCACTACCTAACTCAATACAAAAAATTAATTTGTGTTGGATTATAAACCTAAAACTTATAGGTAAAATTAAATTTTCTGTGAAAAAAGTCAGACAAAGACAACTGCCATATGATTTCACTCATATGTGTAATTTAAGAAACAAAACAAAAATCAAAGGGGAAAAAAAAAGAGAGGCAAACCAAGAAACAGATTCTTCACTATAGAGAATAAACTGATAGTAATAAAGGAGTGGTGGGTGGGGAGATGGGCTAAATAGATGATGGAGTATTTAAGAGTACACTTGAATGAGCACAGGGTGATGTATTGGAAATGATAAATCACCATATTGTCCACTTGAAACTAATATAACACTGTATGTTAACTAACTGAAATTAAAATTAAAAACTTTTTTAAAAAGCTTCTAGAAGACAATATAGGAGAATATCTTCACAGGCTGGAAGTAGCCAAAGAATGTTTAGACAAAAGTCAGAAAATACTAACAATAAAAGAAAAATATGATAAAACAAAATTCAACAAAATAAAAAAATCTGGCAAACAAAAGATATCATTAAGAAAATTAATGCATAAGGGGTGCCTGGGTGGCTCAGTGGGTTAAGCCTCTGCCTTCAGCTCAGGTCATGATCTCAGGGTCCTGAGATCAAGCCCCACATCAGGTTCTCTGCTCAGCAGGGAGCCTGCTTCCCCCTCTCTCTCTGGCTGCCTCTCTGCCTACTTGTGATGTCTCTCTCTCTGTCAAATAAAGAAATAAAATCTAAAAAAAAATTAATGCACAAGCAAGCCAGCAACTTATGTAAGTTAAGAACAACACATATATTTGACAATAGACTTATATCCAGAATATGTAAACAACTTCAAAAACTCAATAATAAAAATAACTCATAAAAGTGGGCAAAAAAAATTGTACAGACACAAAGGAAGATAATTAAATAGCCAATATAAGCCCTTGAAAAAGTGTATTCAAGTGCATCAGGAACATTGAAATCAAAACCACAATAAGACAAGACCATCTAACCACTAGAATGGCTAAAAATAAAAGGATTGATGCCATAAAATGTTAGGAAAGATGTGAAGTACCCCAAAATATGTGTCCATTGTTTGTTTGAGTGCAAAATATTGTAATCATTTTGGAAATTGTTCTAATAGTCTTTCATAAAATTAAACATATGCCTATCTTATGGCCCAGAAATTCCACTTGTAAAACTTTACCCAAGAGAATTGTAAACATATCTACAAAAAAAGACTTCTTTATGAATGTTCATAGTACATCTATTCCATCATGAAACTGAAAACAACCCAAATGACTATCTCTTCATAAATGTGTATACAAATTTTGGAATATTTATACCATGGACTACTACTCAATAAAGAAATATTAATCATAAGGAAAGAAGAAAACCTCTTTTACCTGTTACAGCATGGAAAAAACTCAAAAACATGCTAAGTGAAAAGAGTTGGACACAAAAGAACATACTGTATGGTTCCACTTACATGAAATTTTTAAAGGGTCACATTCTGCTCCCAGTCATGATTAGTAGCAAGGACTTTATTTATCCTCCTGCCAGAAACAAGAAGAACAACAAGAACAAAAAAGATGAAAATGAAGAAGAATGAGCACTAAGGTTTGGGAAACATAAGAAGTGAGCCCTATGATTGCCCCACCTTACCAGAGAATTTCCAGGCCTTAGTGCAAGCTGTGGAAACTCAGGGAGAGTTTGCCATGGCCCTGAGTTGAAGGGGTGGAGTTTGGAATTAGGGAAGGCCAAAGTGTGTAGAATCCACAATACGAAGTGCCAGGGAAATGAGAGCCACATATGTCCCAGAGCTTACACAGGACTCACAGTAGTTCCTGTTCCCATCAGTCAGAGTGGAAAACCACAGAATTCATAAGCGATCAGTAGAGTGCTCAGAAGTGTTTTGCCTCAATAGGCAAATGCTAAATGCTACTTTGGTCCTCACTAAAAAAGTTTACAAGCAGGACCCAAAAGAATCCTAGAAGAGTTTTCTAGCACCCAGATTTCCTGTCAGCACTTAGTGAACCCCAAAGTTGAGTTTCAGGGCCCACAGCCCTGAGAGGGATGAAGGAGTACTGAGTCGGTGAGACAGTGGGCTTATAGTCCCTTTTGTACACACATTTTTCTGCCTTCAAATCATGAATTGGATATCTGGGAAAGGCTTAAATTGGAATAAGAGGCTCTATGTCTAAAATTTTTACAGCCACTGTATAACAGTCTCAATACAGATTATGTCATGGAACCCTGGCCTTCAAAGATCTGTGCTCTCTGGACTTCATGGTCCCTCTCATATACTCTGGTCATTGCACTCTCCCCAAGTCCTCCTGAAGTTCCTGACTAGATGAGGGAGCTCTGTCTGGACCCACTACCTGGCATCTGATCATTCTGATCAGATTCTTCTTCCTCAAAGTAAAGGGAAAAATCTTATTGTCATTTCAAAATTTTAAAGCATGCCCAGAGGAATTCTGGTATTCAAGGCATCACTGAAAAAACCCCGCTTTCTATGGATGAGAGATTAAGTTAATTTTCTGCTCAACCTACTTAGAAAACAGGGAAATTAAAATAACCATGAGACAATATATTTTTACATAAAAGTTTGACCAAAATTTAAAAAGCTGATTAAATAAATGCCTGTGAGTGTATAAATTATTTACAGGTGTTAAAGGTGAGAAAATGAATCAGCCCAGTTTTATTAGAACAGAATTTCAGCAATATTTATAAAAATTTATAATCATCACATTTTTTCACTTTAATCCAGTTTACAATGTTCTATGTCTTTCGTTTAGGAAAACATGTGTATTTGCCCAAAAATTAATGCTCAGTGATGTTAATATCATTTCTAGTAATCATAACAATGTATGGGAAATAATTTGTCTATCAGGAATAAAATAGTTAAGTTCAATATAGCACATGTGCAGTTTAGAATACTTGGAGGAGTTAAAAGTGTGATGTGGACCTATATCTGGTCTATGGAAAGATCTGGCATTCATTTCAGTCAGTGACAAGGGCAAGAGGCAAAACGATATATACACTGTTATTATGTATATTAAAAACTCACAATGTATTTTATAGCACATCTAGATAAGAAAAAGTCTAGAATAAATTTTAAAATAACACACAAAGTTTTAATTGTGGTTACTTCCGAAAAGAGGGATGAATTTTGGATGGATATAGTATGGAAGAGGAATTGTTATTTATCCATATTGTTAGAACTTGGGGGCACTAAGAGTATTTGCACTACTGCCTAAAGCCAAAGTCAGTGGAAAAATGTTGACTTTTCTTATCAAAGATAGCACAGCTGCCATGGAACCATTTTCCACATACTAGAAGAACTCCTGGGTTTTTAGAAATTCTGTCTATGCACATGTTTGTTTAGAAAGTGATTTCCATGAACTTTTTCTCATCTACTACTTATTTCAGGAGGTTTTGGTTTTGACCAACAAGGTAAAGTCACTTATTGTTGAATGTGGTCAGTGACCAATCTCAAATAATTCAGGCCATTAAAACTCTACTGCAAATATCATGGTGGTTGATGGCTGGATAGTATTCCATTGTATATATATATACCACATCTTCTTTATCCATTAATCTGTTGATGGACATGTAGGTTATTTCCATAGTTTGGCTATTGTGGACATTGCTGCTATAAACATTCATGTGCACGTGCTCCTTTGGATCACTACATTTGTATCTTTATAGTAAATACCCAGTAGTGTGATTGCTGGGTCATAGGGTAGCTCTATTTTCAACTTTTTGAGGAAACTCCATGCTGTTTTCCAGAGTGGCTGTGACCAGCTTGCATTCCCACCAACAGTGAGGGAGGGTTCCCCTTTCTACACATCCTCACCAACATCTGCCATTTCCTGACTAGTTAATTTTAGCCATTCTGGCTGGTGTGAGGTAGTTTGCAATGATGTGGATGGAACTAAATAGCATTATGCTAGGCAAAATAAGTTAATCAGAGAAAGATAATTATCATATGATCTCTCTGATATGAGGAATTTGAAAGGCAGGGTGGAGGTTCATGGGGGAAAGGGAGGGAAAAAAATGAAACAAGATGAGACTGGGGAGGGAGACAAACTATAAGAGACTCTTAATCTCAGGAAACAAACCGAGGGTCGCTTGGGGTCAGGGGGTAGGGATAGGATGGCTGGGTTATGGACATTGGGGAGGGTATGTGTTATGATAAGTGCTGTCTGTGACTTGTGTAAGACTGATGATTTACAGACCTGTACCCCTGAAGCAAACAATACATTATATGTTAATTTAAAAAAAAAGGAAAAATGAAAAAAAGGTATCATGGTGGTTTCTAAAACCTCCTCTCTAACTTCAGGATTATATCCCAAGAAACACTAAACTCTGTGCCAAATCAGACTGTAGTCACCAGCAGATTTGAAAACACTTGGAGGATGTGATGGAGGCACCTAGAGGAGATGAGAAGTTGTCTAAACCTCATTGTCAAAATTATTCAGAAGGACAATTGCTGTCAGAGGGGAGTCTGGGAGAGGGATGGGAGATGCAAGGAACTGGAATGCTCTAAGTCAGGGAAAGGCAGGGGATAGCGGCTATCTGTTCCACCAGGAACAGGTGCTGCCTCCAGAAGAGGACAAGAGAGGAAAGCTAGTCTGAAGGTCAGATCCCAGTTTGGTCATGAGGGGCACTGGGGAAGTCCCAAGGGAAGGAGTTGTCATGCAAGAAAGTACCAGGACTAGACACAAGTGCTGAGACCAGGGCAGAGCCAGCTCTCGAGAGACCCTGGGATGAGGGGCAGGAGGATCCTAGGAAAATGAACCCCATGAACAACCCCCAAATTGTGCTTGATTTTAATTTGCACCTTCCTTCTTTAGACCTGCTTTTAGTACTTCGGCCACAGGGTCCTTCTTTCATTGCTTCAAAGCCATCATGCAATAGTGAGAAGAGAAGGTAATTAAGAGACAAGAGTTTGAACTCATGCTGGGAGGAATGAAACAGTGTGGGCTCTACTGGAATCAGACCATACCTTCAGTCCCAATCCAATCGCTTATTGTGTGAACTCAACACATTCCTAAGCCCTGTCTTCTAGAACTGTTGGAATGTGTGCAGTGTATGTGAAACATATAGCACAGTGAGTGGTATGCACTGAAACTTTAGAGAATGGCAATTACTGTTATGATTTTTTGACCCCAGATACCACCAAACTTCCTGCTGAAATTTTTGGGTTTTATTTTGTTTTGTTGTTTTAGCCTAGGAGATGTCTGAGACTATTCAGTGCTGTAAGATACTGTACACCGAGTCAGCCAAAAATTGTGCTTAACAAGAAAAAATACCTTAGTAAATAATCCCACTTAGAGCATATATTATTTAATTTGGATGTTAGAGAATCTTCCCCATCTGGATGCAACTCAAAGCTCCTAAAATGTGTGTCAAGAACCAACTCTCTTACTAGCTTGATTGGTGCAAATAAAAAATCCAATTAACCAAAAAAAAAAAAATCAACTTGCCCCTCCCTCCCAGTTACCCTTTGATCCAAATCACCCCTATTTTCATTTATTTAACCCCTACCAAAATCAAACCCTCCCTTATAGTTTGCTAAATTTTACTCAGGATAGCCTGGTTAAATGTCCTTTGAATGGAGCCGGCTGTTTCTCCCAGCACATGGCAAAGAGTGAGAGCACTGTGGTTTCCTGGCATCTAGCCTCAAGGAAGCATTACCCTTATTTATGAGGAACTCTCTGGCAATGATATGGATAAAATCCCTAATTTCTGCCATCTGTTCATCTGCATTGGGACCAGAGCATGGGGCACCTGCAATCCCTCCCCAGGTAGAGATTTGCATCTGATTTATTCATGATCCTAAAGTGTCTGCTAAAAGCAGTTCTTCATCGAGACTTAGTTTCTCAACTCTGTGACACACCACCCAAGGGTCTGGTCCTTGTTCACCACCCTCATACCCTCCCCTGACCCACCACCCATCTTAACTTAAACTTCCCTCCCACAGAAGGATTTGAAGTTTCCCAAGGCTCCAAATTGTCTTGCCTCAGGACATTTACACTTGACAGCCCTCACCTGGACCAGCTCCTCTTTCCAACCTAATCCTTCTTTGCACTTTTTTTGGGGGGGAGGTCTCACCATCTTCCTTTTTTGGGTGGTGGCTTGGTCTTCTTTTTCTTACCATCCCCTAGACTACTGTGGTGCACTCCAAAGAGAAGATGTTCAGTTAATGTTTGAGGAATAAAAAAATTTTTTAGAAAGGCCAGTAAGCAATTTATTAGTTTCATTTTCTCTTACATTCTTCAATAAATGAAGCAATTTCAGGTATATAACTTTTATTTTACACAACAGCAGAAGACAAAGAACAAGGAAAAAACAAAAATTGGCTTTTACTTTTTTCTCTATTTTTTGATCCCAGCTATTTTGTTGCTAATTTCCTTCACATTTTAAGGAAATAGCTATTCCAATGCTATGTTCTCTTGTTCCAGGTCATTAAATAAGATGGAAGATTACCCAGTTTGTTTGATAAAATAGCACAACTCTTACTCTTGAACCTCATAAATAGCATTAAACATGTAACTAATATTATTCATACACTTATATTATGAAGCTAATTAAACTTTTTAAAAAGAAACATTGGAAAACTTTGAACAGCAAAAGACAAATTATAAATTATTCATGTAGAACAAATGATATGCACTATGTTCCCTCTAGCACTACCTAAGCCCTCACACTACTTCAAACACAAAGTGAGGAAAGTGCTTCAGGTTTCACTACAGGTGGAAGAAGCTGCCAAAATTGACCCTGGGGCTCACGGTAGCCAGGGCACCAGTACGAAGCAGAGCTGCAAATCTGGCTCGGGTTCGCTCTTCCTCATCTCGCAAAGCTTCTTCATACCAGGATGGGAAGGCACTGGGGACTGTATTGTGGATCTTGGCCAAAAACTCAAGGACTTTCATCTTGCTGGTCTCGGCGTGGGCTCTTGGGCCCCACAGGAACTCGAAGCGTGGAGGATCACTGTTGGCCACCTGTTGGTACTGCAGGTACCTTTCCTGCACCAAATCTTGGGTGATGAGCTTCTTGGGATCCCCATAGATGAGGTGCTTCCTTTCAGCGTATATCCCCATCACATTAAGTACTGCCCAGATATCCTCTTCAGTGGCGCAGTTGCCCTTCATGAAGATCACACAAAGAATAGTCATCAAAAGGCCTGTCTTGGGCATGATCTCTTCACCTCTCAGCCTGTCATCATAGGTGCTCTGAAATTTGCTGACAAGGGCGTAACAGTGCCTGGTAGGGTCGACTTCCTTCAGATCAATGCCAAAGGCCAGCACCATTAGCTCAGAGGCTTTCCTGAGGATCTCATGAAAGTGCTCCTTGTGCTTCCTGATGACATACTTCATCATGTCTTCCTTTGTTATGGGCTCCCTTATGTTGTACTTGCGCAACAGGAATTGCACCAAAAGAATTGCCTTGTCATCTAGCAGGGTTCTACGGTAATGATCCGTGCTGGGTTGTGCCTGAGAAGTACTTGGTCTTTCCTCGTCTTGGCTCTGAGCACCTTCATCAGATCTTGTGTGTGAAACACCTGCAGAAATAGTAGTGGATGGAGCTGTGTGGGGCCCCTGGGATTTTCTGCCTGACCCAGCAGCTAAAGAGCTCTGAGCATTACCACCAAAAGGAGGAAAGGGGGAAGTGAGGAGCTGTTCTTCAGCTGCTGTAGTGGCCTGAGCATCCTGGACACCCTGAGCTTCACTCTGGGCCTGACGGCGTTTCTCACGGGCACGAAGCTTACTCTTCTGCCCCCGGGGCATGGTGACACTGGTTAGAGGCAGTAGACAGTAGTGTGGGCAGGAGGGCAGGCAATGAGGGCACCTAGAGAAGGGAGAATGAGATAGTGTGTGCACCTTCACCGGGGACATTCCACCTTGTCTTTAACCAAAGCCGCTTTTACGGGCTTCCATGAGAGCACTGCTCTAGGACCCCACAGGCCTCCTCTTCTTTTCTAATCAGTCTGTCCCCTGGGAACCTTGCAGAAGTAGAGTGTGCCTTAGGCTGCAGCTTCCAGCCCTGTCTGGGTCAACTTGGGACTGAGAGCAAGGGCTGAGAAGTTACACGGTCTGTGTGGTTGCCTCTGTGTTGCAATGGAGAATTCTCTCAGCTCACATTTAGGATCAGCCTGTCAGCAGCTGACAGCCCCGCTGACACACCCCGCCCCGCGTCCCCGCCCTCCGCAGCTCTGAAGCTAAACTCCTTAGGCCAATGGTCTTACCACCCTTAGATTCTTGCTGAGCAAGTGAGGAAAAGCCTTAGTCGGCCACTTCTGCTGCAACTTTCCAGAGCTGACAATAGGAGTAAGGTTTTATGGGATCCCCATGGTACTGGATGATTGGGGTTTTCAGTGCTCACTCATGTGCTCACTCCAGTTAGACCAAGACCCCCACCTCCCAAAGTTTGACAGCCCTGCCCGGGGCCTCCCAGGGTAGAGTGCAGGGGTAGGGTTGTGCGGGGTTGAGAATACCCTCAGTCCTCACTCAGGGTCCTCTCCGTGACTCCGAATAAAGCCTGGGATGTTTCAGTCTGTTGATCAGGGTCCACCAGCCTCAGATCAAAGTCTTCATTCTCTGAGACCCTCAGACGGAATTGAGGGGGCGTTGGGCCTAACAGCCAAACCTCGGGCCTCTTAGCACGGGGACAGATCGGGGCAGAATTCTGTGAGGTTTTCTTTGTTCTGGGCGGGGCATGTTCCAGCAGTTCTAAGTAAGGTTCCTGACCTTGACTCTCAGCATTGCCTGTCTCTTCTGCAGACCTGAAGCTGCCCTTCTCAGACCTCAGACCCTGGAGGTGGAGATGGGTCAGTACTTCACGCTGACGGCTCTGCCTCTGCTTCCCAGCGGTGAAAGTAGGGGTGGGACTATGTGAGGGCTTCTCTGTTCTGGGGTGTGTTGTCCTTTCTGCCCTCAGGGTGGAGGCAGGGAGTAAGGTGTCCTCCTCTTGGCGGATTCTTTAAAGGCTGCCTGAAAAATACAAAATCTCTGAAAGCTCTAAGCTGTTTCCCTAATGCAAACCTTGCAGAAAATTCATGAGTCCCAGGCTAGATAAGAGATGGGGAAGCTGCAGTGTAAGGCAGCGTCCTAGGACGCCTAGTAGGCTCTAAGAGAAAAACACAGTGGCGCCTAGTGTTTGTTTGCAAGCCAAACTTAGACTTGGGAACCTTCTGCTCTAAAAGATCTGTTTTCTAAGGAAGAGCTGCATGATTTTGTGAGATTCAGTTCTTTCCATGTTGTCTAAAATTGCTCAGTCCAGTGCAGTAACTTTTATTTTATTTTTGATCCTCATTCATAATAAATATACATCTTTAACAAGTGTAGGTATGCAGGTATTTTTTCATGAAAGAATACCTACCCTTATTGTGATTCATTCTTATATTCCTTATATTTGATTATAATATCATTTTTTTAAAAGCCAGTCCTTACCCTTTAAAGAGGTTTCAGGTGGTTATTGTACAGCCTCTGGACTCATACTGTTTTAAACAATCCCAAACTTTGATGCTGTCCTAATATTAACCTCATGGTCGTGGCCATTCAGCCTCGGGAAAACAGCCTTAGCTCCCTTCACTAAAGCAGGAGAAATTCATTATATCGGGACACCCTGGAAGAATCAAAGACTCAACTTAAAATCTTTCCTCTGACCAATCCTATCTTGTGGTTACAGATCAGTTCCAACTTCAGGGCATGCCCCTACCTGCTGACATACAGATTCTAGTTCAACATGGATAGTCTCTTTCAGGAACTTCTCAGCTGTGTTGTTTTGCTGTTGTAAGACTTTTTTTTTTTTTTTTTCATTCTCTCTTTTATAGTTTCTCTAGGGTTGATTTTAGGAAACAGCAGCCTGAGTCTGGTATCATCTTTGAAGTTGTATGTGAGGCACTGTATTAGCATGCTCAGGCTGCCGTAATGAATTACCATAGACTGTGTGCTTTAACAACAAATTTAGTTTTCTTGGGTCACCTGAGTGGCTCAGTCAGTTAAGCATCTGCGTTCAGCTCAGGTCATGATTCTAGGGTCCTGGGATTGAGCCCCACATCAGGCTCTCTGCTCAGCGGGGATTCTGTTTCTCCCTCTGCCACTTTTCCTGTTTGTACACTCCCTCTCACTCACTCTCTATGTCAAATAACTAAATAAAATCTTTTAAAAAATTATTTTCTCAAAGTTTTAAAGGTAAATAGTTCTAGATAGAGGTGAGGATAGATTCAGTTTCTAGTAAGAGCTCTCTTCCTGGTTTTGCATTTGGGTACCTTCTTGCTATGTCCTCACATGGACTTTTTTCAAAATGCACGGAAAGAGAATGATCACTGGTGTGTTTTCCTCTTCTTATAAGAATATCAACTCTAGGGGCACCTGGGTGGCTCAGTGGGTTAAAGCTTCTGCCTTCGGCTCGGGTCATGATCCCAGGGTCCTGGGATCGAGCCCCACATCGGGCTCTCTGCTCGGCGGGGAGTCTGCTTCCTCCTCTCTCTCTGCCTGCCTCTCTGCCTACTTGTGATCTCTGTCAAATAAATAAATAAAATCTTAAAATAAAAAAGAATATCAACTCTCAAAAAAACATATCAAATCTATTAGACTAGGGCCTCACCTTTATTATTTAACCTTCCTAACCTTCCTAAAGTATCTCCAAATACAGTCACATTGAGGATTAAGTCTTCAACATATGAATTGGAGTTTCAGGAAAATTGCACAATTCAGTTCATAGCAGTTCATATTTAAGTCTGTAAATAATTTAAGGAGAATTAACATCTTTACCATATTCTTTTTCTCGTGAATAAACATAATGTGCTCTACTATTTATTTGGGATTTTTTTTTCTCTAAGTGTATCAATACATATTTATAGTTGCCTCCAAAAATATTGTGTACATTTTTGTTAGATTTCCTTTTAGGTAAATTTTGAATATTGCTGCTGTTGGTTTTGGGATATTTTCTATTAATTATCTCAATTAGTTATTGATTTTGTGTGGCTAGGCACCCAGTTTTGGTAATCTGTTATACAAGGAGTATCTTATTCCTTTGAATATTTTGTGCACTGATTCCTTTGGATTTTCTAATTAAGGATCATATTGTCACCATTTATTATCTCAATCATTTCAATATTCCTTTTTCTTATTTATTTTGCCACTCTTATTCCTCTTGTTGTATATTTCAGTCCACCTTTACACAATAGATACAGTACCATAACATCTACCTCTTTGTCCTGTCTTTGATGAGAATGCTTCTGACATTTCCCATTTATGTGTAGTTTGCTGTAGATTTTAGGAAATAAAAATTCTCTTTGAATGTTATTTTGCTAAAACTTTTTCCTTAAATTGGTGGTAAACATTTTTTTCAAAGGCCTTTTATCAACCCTTAGACATGATCAAAAGCATTTTTTACTCAATTAATGTAGAGAAATTCCAATTGGCAGGTTTTTTCTAATATTTTAATATCTTTGCATTTCTTGAACTCAGCCAGCTTATTCACTACTGTAATGGATGTGCTATAAATTTATTTAGGATAGATGCCTCTACATGACTGAGCTTGACTCAAGTGACTTTTTTCTTTGAGTGTCCTTATCTGGTCTTTGTATCAAGATCAGCACATCTGTTAGAATGAGTTGAGTTATTTGCTCTTTTTGTATGATTTGGAAGAGTTTATGTAAGGTGTCCATTAGTTTTTCCCTGACCATTTGGTACAACTAGACTCCAAATCTGACTGGTCTTGGAATATTTTGAGGGGGGCTGGGACATAGACTAGAGTTTCAGTTTGTATTATTTGACTGGACTTCTCTATTTCTATTTGGAACAATTTAGTAGTTGTTTCTCCAGGAACTAGTCCATTTAACTTGGACTTTAAAATTTAAAAACATGATATAGTTTTCTTTATTGTGGTGAGAAAAACACAACATTTGATCTACTTTCTTTTTTAAAATTTTTATTTATTTTTTAAATTTTTTTCAGTGTTCTAGAATTCATTGTTTATGCACCACACCCAGTGCTCCATGCAATATGTGCCCTCCATAATACCCACCACCAGGATCACCCAACCTCCCACCCCAAGTCCCTCCAAAACCCTCAGATTGTTTTTCAGAGTCTCTTAACAAAATTTTTAGTGTGTGCAATCCTACTTCTGGATATTTATGCAAAGGAATTAAAGTCAGGATCTTGAAGAGATATTTGCACCCCCACATTCATTGTGGTATTATTGATGATAGCCAGAATGTGGAAGCAACCTAAATGTTTAGCAACAGATGAATGGATAAAGAAAATGTGGTATAAGGACATAATATTTCTAATAAACATTTTCACTAGAGAAATTATTAAGGGTATCCAACAGTATGGAGAGGAGTATAATGAACTCAATATACCTGACACTCAGTGTCAATAATCACCAATAGTTAGAGGTAAAAGTTCAATCAGATTAGCATTCATAAGTTTTTAGTTGCTTTATTTGCAAGGTCACTTCAGAAGTGACATTGTGCAATTCTGTTAGGAAGACCATGTGTATGTCTCTCTCTCTCTTTTTTTTTTTTTTGGTGATGTTGGCAGACACTTTTGATCATTACCTTTATTCATTAATCCATTAGGAGCTGTGGAATGGTAATTCTATAATTTTATCATTCCTTGTGAGTTTTTCATCTGAAAAACTTCTACAGGAAGAAACTTTCCTTCATGGTCCACCACGTGGTTACCTTGAGGTATTGGCAAAACATATGGTGTTCTCATATCAAATCTCTTCTGCACCTATATTTTAGACAATTTACTTAATATTACTTTTTCCTGGTGCTTTTTTTGTAATTGAAATTGTAAAAATTGTGTCTTCCATATGTTTTTTAAAGAAATGGCTTAGGTTAGTTGGCTTTACTATTTTCTATTTACTTATTTGTACATTTATGCCTATTATTTTTTGTCTTCTACTTATTTCATTCTTTAAATAATAATGGACATACAATATTGTATTACTTTCAGGGGTACAATATAGTGATTTAGTATTTATATACATTACAAAATGGTCACCACAATAAGTCTAGTTACTATCTGTCACCAGACACAGTTGTTAAAATATTATTGGCTATATTCCTTATACCATATATTAAATCCCCATGGTTTATTTGTTTTATAACTAGAAGATTGTACCTCTTAATCCCCTTCAACTATTTCATCCATCCCATCTGCCCCTCCCCTCTCTGGCAACCATCAGTTTACCCATATCTATGCATCTATTTGTGTTTCTTTTTTTTGTTGTTTTGTTTTTCTTTTTTATTTTTTAGATTTCACACATAAGTAGGGTCATTTGGCATTTGTCTTTTTTTGAATTATTTCACTTACAGTAATACCCACTAAGTCTATTTGTGTTGTCACAAATGGCAAGACTCCATTCTAATATTCCACTGTGTGTGTGTGTGTGTGTGTGTACCACATCTTGCTTATTCAGTCATCTATCAGGTTTCTTCCACATCTTGGGTATTGTAAGTACCACTGTGATGAACATAGGAATGCATGTTTTTTAATTAGTGTCTTCATTATTTTTGATAAATACCTAAAAGTGGAATTGCTGGTTATATGGTAGTTTTATTTTTAAGTTTTTGAGGAGCCTCCATATTGTTTTTCATAGTAGCTGCACCATTTTATTTTTGTACCAACAGTGCATGAGGGTTCACTCTTCTCCATGTTATCACCAACACTTGCTATTTATTTTCTTTTTGATTCTAGCAATTCTGATACGTGTAAAGTGATATCTCATTTTGGTTTTGATTTGCACTCCCTTGATGATTGATGGTGTTGAATATCATCTCATATGCCTTTTGGCAATCTGCCCATTTTTTTTTTAATTTTTTATTTTTTATAAACATATATTTTTATCCCCAGGGGTACAGGTCTGTGAATCACCAGGTTTACACACTTCACAGCACTCACCAAAACACATAGCCTCCCCAATGTCCATAATCCCACCCAATTCTCCCAAACCCCCTCCCCCCAGCAACCCTCAGTTTGTTTTGTGAGATTAAGAGTCACTTATGGTTTGTCTCCCTCCCAATCTCATCTTGTTTCATTTATTCTTCTCCTACCCACTTAAGCCCCCATGTTGCATCACCACTTCCTCATATCAGGGAGATCATATGATAGTTGTCTTTCTCTGCTTGACTTATTTCGCTAAGCATGATATGCTCTAGTTCCATCCATGTTGTCGCAAATGGTAAGATTTCATTTCTTTTGATGGCTGCATAGTATTCCATTTTTTAATTGGATTTTTTTTTGCTTTCTAGTTATAAATGTATTTTATATATTTTGTGTGTTAACCCCTTAACAGATAGATCATTTGCAGATTTATACCATTCAATAGGTTATCTTTTCATTTATTTATTTATTTATTGCTATGCATAAGCTTTTTAGTTTAATGTTGTCCCATTTGTTTATTTTAATTTTGTCTAAGGAAACAGATCAAAAATAATAACCTTAAGACTATGGCCAAAGAGGAGCGCCTGGGTGGCTCGGTGGGTTAAGCCTCTGTCTTTGGCTCAGGTCATGGTCTCAGGGTCCTGGGATAGAGCCCCGCATAGGGCTCTCTGCTCAGCGGGGAGCCTGCTTCCCTTCCTCTCTCTTTCTGCCTGCTTCTCTGCATACTTGTGATCTCTGTCTGTCAAATAAATAAATAAAATCCTTAAAAAAAAAAAAAAGACTATGGCCAAAGAGTTTACTGCCTATGTCTTCTTCTAGGAGTTTTTTGGTTTCAGGACTTAAATTTAAGTTTTATGTCCACTTTAAGTTTATTTTTGTATGTAGTGTAAGAAGTAACCCAGTTTCATTCTTTTGCATGTGGCTGTCCAGTATTTCCAACAACGTTTATTGAAGAGACTGTCCTTTCTGCATTGTATATTCTGGCTTCCTTTTTTAAAATTTAAATTCAATTAGCCAATATATAGTACAGCATTAGTTTCAAATGCAGTGTTTAATAATTCATCAGTTGCATATAACACCCAGTGCTCATCACATCACATGCCCTCCTTAATGACCATCACCCAGTCACACCATTTCCCCACCCACCTCCCCTTTAGCAACCCTCAGTTTGCTTCCCAGAGTTAAGAGTCTCTTATGGTGTGTCTCCAAGTCTGATTTCTTCCCATTCAGTTTTCCTTCCCTTCTGTTATGACCCTTTGCACTGTTTCTTATATTCCATATATGAGTGAAACCATATGATAATTGTCTTTCTCCAACTGACTTATTTCACTTAGCATAATACCCTCTAGTTCCATCCACATCAATGTAAATTGTAGGTATTCATCTGTTCTATGGCGGAGTAATATTCCATTGTATATATGAACCACCTCTTCTTTATCCATTCATCTACTGAAGGATATCTCAGCTCCTTCCACAGTTTGGCTATTGTGGACATTGCTGCTATAAATATTGGGGTGCATGTGCCCCTTTGTTTTACTACACCTGGATCTTTGGGATAAATACCCAGTATTGCAATTGCTGGGTCATAGGGTAACTCTATTTTTAATTTCTTGAGGAAGGACCATACTGTTTTCCAGAGTGGCTATACCAGATTGCATCCCCACCAACAGTGTGAGAGGGTTTCCCTTTCTCCATATCCTCGCCGACATTTGTTTTCTGTCTTGTTAATTTTAGCCATCCTAACTGGTGTGAGGTGGTATCCCATTGTGGTTTTGATTTGTATTTCACTGATACTGAGTGATGTTGAGCATTTTTTCATGTGTCTGTTTTTCATGCCATTTGTATGTCTTCTTTGGAGAAATGTCTGTTCATGTCTCCTGACCATTTCTTGACTGGATTATTTGTTTTTTGGATGTTGAGTTTGATAAGTGTCTTATAGATTTTGGATATTAGCCCTTTATCTGATATGCCATTTGCAAATATCTGCTCCTATTCGGTAGGTTTCCTTTTAGTTTTGTTGACTGTCTTTTTATTGTGCAAAAGCTTTTAATCTTGATGAAGTCCCAGTAGTTCATTTTTGCTTTTGTTTCCTTTGCCTTTAAACATGTGTCTAGCAAGAAGTTGCTGCATCTGAGGCTGAAGAGATTGCTTCCTGTTTTCTCTAGGATTTCAATGGACTACTGTCTCACATTTTGGTTTTTCATCAGTTTTGTGTCTATTTTTATGTATGATGTAAGAGAATGGTTCAGTTTCATTCTTCTGCATGTGGCAGTCCAATTTTCCCAGTACCATTTATTGAAGAGACTGTTCTTTTTCCATTGGATATTCTTTCCTGCTTTGTCAAAGATTAGTTGGCCATAGAGTTGGGAGTCCATTTCTGAGTTCTTTATTCTGTTCCATTGATCTATGTTTCTGTTTTTGTGCCAGTACCTTGCTATCTTGATGATCACAGCTTTGTAATACAGCTTGAAGTCCTTGCGATAGGAACAGCTTTGGTTTTCTTTTTCAACTTTCCTCTACCTATTTGGGTTTTTTGTTTTGTTTTGTTTTGTTTTGTTTTGGTTCCATACAAATTTTAGGATTATTTATTCCAGCTCTGTGAAAAACACTGATGGCATTTTTATAGGGATTTCACTAAAGGTGTAGATTGCTCTGGGTAGCATAGACATTTTAACAATATTCATTCTTCCAATCCATGAGCATGAAATGTTTTTCCATTTCTTTGTGTCTTCCTCAATTTCTTTCATAAGTGTTCTATAGTTTTTAGAGTACAGATCCTTTACTTCTTCAGTTGGGTTTATTCCAAGGTATCTTATGGTTTTTGGTACAGTTGTAAATGGGTTGGATTCCTTATTTTGTCTTTCTTCAATCTTGTTGTTAGTGTATAGAAATGCAACTGACTTCTGTGCATTGATTTTGTATCTTACCACATTGCTGAATTGTATAAATTCTAGAGATTTTGGGGTGGAGTCTTTTGGGTTTTCCACATAAAGTATCATGTCATCTGCAAAGAGTGAAAATTTGACTTCTTTGCCAGTTTGAGTGCCTTTTATTTCTTTTTGTTACCTGACTGTTGAGGCTAGGACTTCTAGTATTATGTTGAACAACAGTGGTAAGTGTGGGCATCCCTGTCATGTTCCTGACCTTAGGAGAAAAGGTATCAGTTTCTCCCCATTGAGAATGATATTCGTTGTGGGATTTCTCATATGATTTTTATGATATTGAGGTATCTTCCCTCTATCCCTACACTGTGGAGAGTTTTAATGAAGAAAGGATGCTGTACTTTGTCAAGTGCATTTTCTGCATTAATTGAGAGGATCATATAGTTCTTATCTTATCTTTTATTAATGTAATCTATCACATTGATTGGTGAATGTTGAACCACACACACTTGCATCCCAGCAATAAATCCCACTTAGTCATGGTGAATAATCCTTTTAACATACTGTTGGATCCTATTGGCTAATATCTTGGTGAGTATTTTGACATTCATGCTCATCAGGGATATTGGTCTGTAATTTTCCTTTTTGATGTGGTCTTTGCCTGGTTTTGGGATCAAGGTAATGCCAGCCTCATATAATGATTTTGGAAGTATCCCCTTCATCTCTATTTTTTTGAAACAGCTTCAGTAGAAGAGGTATTATTTCTTCTATAAATATTTGGTAGAATTACCTTGGGAGGCCATCTGGCCCTGGACTCTAGTTTTGTGGGAAGATTTTGATTACTGTTTCAAATTCCTTGCTGGTTATTGGTCTGTTCAGATTATCTGTTTCTTCCTGTTTCAGTTCTGGTAGATTATTACTTTCCAGGAATGCATCTATTGCTTCCATATTGCCTAATTTGTTGGCATACAGTTGCTTATGATATGTTCTTAAAATTGTTTATATTTCCTTGGTTTTGGTCATGATCTCTTTCATTAATAATTTTATTAATTTTTATTCTTTCTCTTTTCTTTTTGATAAGTCTGGCTAGGGGTTTATCAATCTTATTAATTATCTTCAAAGAACCAGTTCCTAGTTTTTTGTTGTTGTTGTTGTTGTTGTTTGTTTGTTTGTTTTTTCAGTTCCTAGTTTTGTTGTTCTGTTCTACTCTTCTTCTGGTTTCTGTTTCATTTATTTCTACTCTAACCTTTATTATTTCTCTTTTCCTGTTTGGTTTAGGCCTTATTTGCTGTTCGTTCTCCAGCACCTTTCTCCTTTAGGTGAAAGATTAATTTATGTGTTTGAGATTTTTCTAATTTTTTGTGAGAGATTTGTATTGCCATGTATTTCCCTCTTAGGACCACTTTTGCTGTATCCCAAATGTTTTGTACAGTCATGTTTTCATTTTCATTAGTTTCCATAAATTTTTAAAAATTGTTCTTTTATTTCCTGATTGACCCATTCATTATTTAGTAGGATGCTCTTTAACCTCCAAGTGTTTGAGTTCCTCCCAAATTTTGTCTTGTGATTGAGTTCAAGTTTCAAAGCACTGTGGTCTGAAAATATTTGGGGAATAATCCCAGTGTTTTGATATTGGTTGAGACCTGATCTGTGACCCAGTATGTGATCTCTTCTGGAGAAATTTCCATTTTCACTTGAGAAGAATGTGTATTCTGTTGCTTTAGGATGAAATGCTCTGTATATATTTGTTAAGTGTATCTGGTTCAGTTTGTCATTCAAAGCCCTTCTTTTCCTGTTGATCTTCTGCTTAGATGATCTGTCCTCCATTGCTGTGAGTGGGGTGTTGAAGTCCCCTGCTATTAATGTAATATTATCAATGTGTTTCTGATATAATTGGCTGCTCCCAAATTAGTAGTATAAATGTTTATAATTGCTAGATCTTCTTATTGAGTAGACCCTTTAAGTATTATATAGTGTCCCTCTACATCTCCTACTACATTCTTTGGTTTTTAAATGTAATTTTTTCTAATATGAGGATCACTACCCCAGCTTTCTTTTGAGGTCCATTAGCATGGTAAATAGTTCTCCACCCCCTCACTTTCAGTTTGAAGGTGTCTTTAGGTCTAAAACAAGTCTCTTATAGATAGTCTATGGATGGGTCTTGCTTTTTTATTTAATCCCATACCCTGTGTCTTTTGATTAGAACATTTAGCCAATTTCCATTCATAGTAATTATTGAAAATAATAATTTAGTGCCATTTCATTACCTGTAAGGTCCCTGTTTCTGTAGTTTGTCTATTTCTTTCTGGTTTGTGTTACTCTTGGGCTCTCTCTTCACTTACAGTATCCACCTTAAAGTTTCTTGCAGGGCTGACTTGGTGGTCACATATTCTTTTGATTTCTTTCTGTCCTGGAAGGTCTTTATATCTCCTTCCATTCCATATGAGAACCTTGCTAGATAAAGTACTTTTGCCTGCTATTTTTCTCATTTAGTACCCTAAATATATCATGCCAGCCCTTTCTGGCCTGCTAGGTTTCTGTGGATAGGTCTGATGTCAGTCTAATGTTTCCACCTCTGTAGGTTAGGAAACTTTTGTCTCAAGCTTCTTTCAGTATTTTCTCTTTATCTCTGATATTTGTAAACTTCACTGTTATATGTCAGGGTGTTGATCCTGAATTCTGTCTCCAGAATTTTACTCATAGCCCTATCGATTAGATCTGTGGCAGACAGTATTACCTCTGGTTCCTTCTTTTATTGTGAATTCCTCCTTCTAGTCATTTTTCCCAGAGGAGAATAGATGAATGAGTGAACAGAATGAAAAATATCAACAATGACAAAAGCAAAGTAGCACACTAGAAAAATCCAAAGAGGTCAGAAACAAAGAAGAAGAAAAAAAAAGGGGGGGGGATAGGCAGAGAATATAATCTTGCAGGGTAGACAAAACAGGGTAATCCACTTGGTCCTTAGTGTATTTTGATCTCTGTGTTAGAAGATATTAAATTCCAAAATTAGAAAAAAAGCAAGCTTGTATGTGTGTGTGTGTATGTGTGCATATACACACACACAAAGATAAAATTGAATAGAGTGAAAGAAAGCCAAAAATGAAGAACATATATATAAAATATAAATGTAAAAAATAAAAGTTAAAAAAGACTTAAAGAGTTGATAAGAAACTAGTTGAAAAGAGAAAAAAGAAAAAAAAAGAAATGGAAGATTATAAACTAAAAGATAAATGAATCATGAGAAAAAAATCTAGAATTTTATATACTACTTTCTCCTACTGCTGGAATTTTACAGTCTTATGTGGTCTGTAAACTTGCGGTGCACCTGTTCTTCCAGTCAGTTTACTGAAGGAGGGGCCTGCTGCGCTGCTTCTCAAGTGTCTTTGCATGGGCAGAGTTGCCCCCCGCCCTTGCTTGGGGGCCAGGCTCAGCCCAAGCTGGTCCTCTGTGTGGCTTTTGTTCCCTGAAGGCTTTACACACCTCTTTAGACAATAAAAAATAATTTCCAGCCCCAAAGCCCAAAGATCGCAGTCCCCTCTTTTTAGTAAACCCGCAGGGATAAACAGTCTTCACTTTTGTGTGTGCCAAACTGTGCAGACTCCTGTGGTGTGTGCCCATACCATCCTCCCAAGAGAAAGTGGAGTGTCCCGAGTTATTGCATTTTGTGGGGCCCTGGCATGGAAAGCAGTAGCCAGAACCTGTGTACACTTGCTCTTTCCCTCCTGAGGAAAGGTGGAAGGTCACTCAGTATTGTCTTTTACAAGGCACCCACCCTTAGAGCCATTGCCGGGTCATGAGCCCTCCTGCTCCTCCCCTCTCAGAGGGAAGGTGGAGGGCCCCATGTTCCTGTCATTTGCATGGTCCCCACACAGAAAGCAGTCACCCAATTGAGCCACATGTAGTGGTTTATGGGAAATCAATCTGAGAGCCCCCTCCCAGGCTCACTGACCATAACAAGTTTCCCTGCTCCAGTGCTTGGGAACTCTACTGGCTCAGGCACCCCCACTATTTCTGTGACTCCAGGGATCCTGAGACCATGCTGTCCCACCTAGAATTCTGCCCCTTTTCACTACCTAAGCACCTTTCAGGCAAGGTTGTCTCTCACTGGAGTAGATTTCTAAGGGTTCCTATTTTGCCATCTGTGGCTATAAGCCAGCTTACTGAGGCTCCCTCCCCTGCTATTTATCTTCCACTATATTCTCTCAGATTCACTTCTTTGCATCTCCTACATTGCAGGAAGTGGTCACTTTTCTACTTGTAGAGTTCCAGATATTCCTTTCTCACATCTCAGATTGAATTCATGGATGTTCAGAATGATTTGGTAGTTATCTATCAAAGATGAAATGAGATGAACAAGATGTACAAGATGACATGAGATCCCCTACTCTTCTGCCATCTTGCCTCCTTCCTATTCTTGCCTCCTTTGTCTAGATTAATTGGCTACGTAAGTGTGGGTTTATTTCTGGGCTCTCTACTCTGTTCCATTGATCTATGTGTCTGTTTTTGTGTTAGTAACATACTGTCTTGATTCCTGTAGCTTTGTAGTGTATGTTGAAATCTAAGCATGTGCTGCTTCCAGGGTTGTTCTTCTTTCTCAAGATTGTTGGCTGTTTGGTGTCTTTTATGGTTCCATACAAATTTTAGGAATATTAGTTCTGGTTCTCTGAAAAATGCCATTGGTATTTTTATAGAGATTGCATTGAATCTATAGATTACTTTGAGTTATATGGACAGTTTAACAATATTAAATATTTTTTAAAAGATTTTATTTATTTTTTTGACAGAAAAAGATATCAGGAGAAAGAGAGCACAAGCAGGGAGAGAGGCAGAAGCATGCTCCCCACTGACCAAGGAGCCCGACTTAGGGCTCAATCCCAGGACCCTGGTATCATGACCTGAGCCTAAGGCAGACACTTAACCAACTGAGTCAACTCACCCAGGCGCCCAGCAGTATTAATTCTTACAACCTATGAGCACAGTACATATTATTTGTGTCAGCTTTAATCTTCTTCATCAATGCATTATAGTTTTCAGAGTATAGGTCTTTCACCTCTTTGGTTAAATTTAGTCTTCAGTATTTTACTCTTTTTGATGCAATTGTAAGTGAGATTGCTTTCTTAATTTCTGTCTTTGATCATTTATTATTGGTGCATGGAAATACAACAGATTTCTTTTTTATTGATTTTGTATCCTACAACTTCACTGAATTCATTTATTTGTTCTCATGGTTTTTTGGTGGTGTTTTCAGGGTTTTCTGTATGTAGCATCATATCGTCTATAGTGGCAGTTTTAATTCTTCCTTTCCAATTTGGATGCCGTTTTTTTTTTTTTCCTGCATAACTGCTGTTATTAAGACTTAAAATACTATGTTAAATAAAAGTAATGAGAGTGAACATCCTTATTTCTGGTCTTAGAGGAAAAGTTTTCAGTTTCTCACCATTTAAGTATGATGTTACCTATAGGTTTGTTATACATGAGCTTTATAATGTTGAGGTACATACCCTCTATACCTACTTTGTTGAGAGTTTTTATCATAAATGGATGTTGAATTTTGTCAAATGCTTTTTTGGGGGGCATCTGTTGAGATGATCATATGATTTTTATCTTTCATTTTGTTAATATGGTGTATTCTTTAGATTTAATATGCTATTCATTCTCTACCTTCTTGAATTGCTTATATGATATAAACATTTCTTATTTCCTAATAGCTCTATTTAAGATTATAATCATCCCTCTTCATACCACTTAGGCTCATCTCACAGGTAATGTTACAGAGCATTCTATGTAGTCTTAAAATTTTATAACTTAAATATAGTATATACATATATATATATATATATGCACCATGTGCTAGAAAGTAAATATAATTGCCAAGAGACATAGATAATTCCCTATATATTTACCCCTGAAGAAATTTAATGTGATATATTGGTTACTCAAGGGATGAAAAAGTCACATAGGGAAAGAACAAGAAACCCAATATTTAACAATTTGAGAATGTCACTCTCAACTCTTAGCTCCTGGAGTCTAGGAGTCTAGTCTGTGTCAGCAGGATATAGAATGATAGTGGGCCAGTACCCTGGGGACTAGAGCCAAGAGAAGATGGCATTGAAGGAGAAGCCACTTGATGCAGAGAGAGACAGAGAGATAGAGAGACAGAGACAGAGCGAGAAAAAAAAAAAAAACAACTCTAAATGCTCCTTCCCTTCAGGGCTAAAACCTTTTTTAGTACCTTTATTCTGGCCTGAAATGTGATGGCAGACAAATGTTAAAGAGACTAGGATTTAAAGATTCAACCCATATGTAATAGAGAATAGAGCAGGGGAAGGGTGAGGAACAGTTCTGAAGGCAAACAGATCTAGGACTAACATATAACATTGATATTAACAGATTAAATGAGAAAAATCTTATCTAAGTTGATATAGGAAAATATTTTATAAAAGGCAGAACTCATTCATGATATAAAAAAAAGGTATGTTATCAGATTAGATAAAGAACATCTACCAAAAACAAAACAAAGCAAAGCAAAACACAAAACTCAAACAGAAAATGAACATAATGTGGAAATGTTAAAAGTTTTACTAGGAAAGGTGCCTGGGTGGCTCAGCCAGTGGAGTGTCCAACTCTTGATTTTGGCTCTGGTCATGATTTGAAGGTCCTGAGATTGAGCCCCATGTCAGGCTCCATGCTGAGTGTGGATTTTAAGATTAAGATTCTCTCTCCTCTGTCTGCCCCACTTCCCTCTCTCTCCCACCCTGTTTGTGCACACACATGCGTTCTCTCCCTAAAAAATAAAGAAAGAAAGAAAGAAAGCTTTTACTTGGAAAGTGAAAAATAGATAAGAATATACATGTTATCGACATTTTAATAAAAATTTTACATAGTACAACAGTGGGAATCATAAGAAATCAAAAGGTTAAGGACCAGAAAATAGGAATCAACAGCTTTTATAATTGGCACACAATTAGGCTGTGTATGATGAAAATCCAAATGAACTAAAGATAAGATATTCAATCACCTAAGTGAGTTTGTTATTATAAGAAATGCTAAATCCAGTCAGGCTGAAATCAAAAGCATACAAAACCATATAGTAATTGGAAACCATATAAAACCATATAAAAAAGAAATAACCAGTAAACATAGGTAATTATTAAAGCCAACATTATTGTATTCTTGGTATCATCACTTCTGTTTGACATAGGACTAGGAGTCCTAGTCAGTGCAATAACACAGGAAAAAGAAATTAAAAGAAAAGAAATAAAAATCATGCAGATTGAAATCAGTGAAATAAAGAAGTTTCCTACTTGCAGGTGACTGATTATTAAAAAATAATCCCAGGTAATCTAAGGGAAAAAAGAAGAATAATCCTCCCCAAATCATTTAATTAATAAGTTATTTTAACAATGTCTCAGGAAAAAAGCAAGGTCACAGAATACAATCATATTTTTACATACTAACATTAAATAATTAGAACACAAAATTAAAATGCACAGTACACTTACAATAGCTGAAAATTATGTACTTAGGTTTAGGTCAGAGAAAACATGTACTGATCTTTAAGGTAAGAAGCATAAAATGAGAATAGAAGAAGTCAAAGATTTAAATAAATAGAAGTACTATATCCATGTATTAAAAGAATCAACATAGTAAAGATGGCAATTTTCTTCAAACTGAACTGAAAATTTAATAACTCTACTTTGAAAACTTCAACTGATGTTTTATCAATATACACAAGCTGATTCTAAAATCTATATGGAAAAACAAAGGAACTAGAATAGCTAAAACAGTTTTTGAAACGGAGAATAGAGATGGAGGAATTATACCACTTGATGGCAAGACTAAATGTATAGCTAGAATTATCAAGATGTAGATAAATTGAACAAAATACAGTCTAGAAATAGAATCACACCAATACAGCCAAATGATTTTGGATAACATAGCAAAAGCAATTCATTAGAGAAATGGTTCTTTATTCAACAAATGATGTTGTAAAAATTAGACTATTGTAGGATTTTTTAAAAAGTGAACTTTGGCCTAAACCTCATACTTTACATAAAAATTATTTAAGATGGATCAAAATTCTAACCATAAAACTTTTAGAAAAAAATC
Source organism: Mustela erminea (assembly GCF_009829155.1). NCBI lineage: Eukaryota > Metazoa > Chordata > Mammalia > Carnivora > Mustelidae > Mustela > Mustela erminea. Next base: position 22,989,387 of record NC_045635.1, on the reverse strand, counting down.
ACAAGAGAAAATCTTGCTCACCTAGAAGTCAATGAAGAGGTTTTAAATCTGTACCCCAAACCAAGATATATAAAAATAATAATGGATAAATTAAACTTGATCAAAATTAAAATTAAAAAGTTTGGTCTGGGAATGACATTGCTAAAAGAATAAGACAAGTCACAGTCTGAAAGAAAATATTTGCAAGTCACATATCCAACAACAGACTTGTAAAGGCAAAAACTCTTTAAACTCAACATTAAGGAAGAAAAAAGTCAAAATTTTTAAAAGGGCATAGATTTTGAATACATGCATCACCACAGACGATATAAGGATGGCAAATAAGCATATTAGAAGATGTTCAACATCCACAGGGTGTTTTATGTAAGTGAAGAATCACTAAATTCTACTCCTGAAACTAATGTTACACTGTATATTAACTAACTGGAGTTTAAATAAAAACTTGTAAAAAAGATATTCAACATCATTATCCTTTGGGTAAATGTAAATTAGTGGGAATGTAAAATGTTCCAGGCTCTCTGAAAAATAATCCAGCAGTTTCCCATATGTTTAAACGTATACTTATCATATGATCCAGCAGGCCCCTCCTGAGTATTTATACTGGAGAAATGAAACCTGTTGATAGTAGTTTTATTTGTAATAGGCAAAAACTGGAAACAATCCAAATATTCTTCAACAGGGAAATGAATAAACAGACTGTGATATACACCCATTCAGTAGAACACAACCCAGCAATAAAAAGGAACAGGTTATCAATAAGAGTAAGAACTTGGGGTGCCTGGGTGGCTCAGTGGGTCTGCCTTTGGCTCAGGTCATGATCTCAGGGTCCTGAGATCGAGCCCCGCATCGGGCTCTCTGCTCAGTGGGGAGCCTGCTTCCTCCTCTCTCTCTGCCTGCCTCTCTGCCTACTTGTGATCTCTGTCTGCCAAATAAATAAATCTTTAAAAAAAAAAAGAGTAAGAACTTGGATAGATCTCAAAAGTATGTTGCTGGTGAAAAATACCAGTATCCAAAGGTTACTCTAAGCGGGGAGGCTCGTTGGTTTACGGGTATGATTCTCACTTTGGGTGCCAGAGAACCAAAGGTTACTCCATGATTCCATTTATATAAAATTCTTAAAGTGATAAAATTAAGTAATGGAAAAAACTTCAGTGGTTTCCAGGGGTAAGGTGGGGGAGAGGACATTATTATAAATACGCATACCAAGGCATTTGTTTGGAGGGTTTGAAACAGTCTATATCGTGATTGTATTGTGATCATGGTTAGAAAAATTAATACATATGGCAAAATTTCATAAACTATACATACATCAAATGAAACAAAACAAGGCAATAACAACAAAATGACTGTTTGGATGTTAAAACTGGTTAAATGTAAAATAGATTTTAGATTAGTTAATATTATACTGATATAACTTCCCAGGCTCTGATGATTGTACTATCATTGTCTAACTTGATATATTCAGAGGAATATGAGGAAAGGTACACAAGAACTCTCTGTACTATGTTTGTAATTCCTATATGAGTCTAAAATAATTTCAAAATAAGTGGCTTAAGGACTTCTGGTTTCAGCTCCAACATATGAAGAGCTTAGAAGTCATCACCTCTGTCATATTTACAGTAAGAAATAGCTAGAAAAATTGAAAATCATCAACTTTCTTTGGATCCAACAGGGAATTGAGGTCACAGAGATCACAGGACAGCCACATTCAGGGAGATACAATGATTTGCTTACCTAGAGCAGAAGATGCTACAAGCTCTACAGATAGAACCAATTAATTCACTAGTAATGTTCGCAAATAGCTGGAGGCTGAATGCCCATACTGTGAGACTGCAAAACTCCCAGAGGCTGTAATTATAGAGGGGACTCCAAACTTGCAGGCTTTCCCTCCAGGCACTACACCATATGTGCACAGTGAGGATCCCAGAAAATCCACTAGTGGCTCTGGCAGGGAGAAGGGAAGAACAACTATTGTGTGATCTTCCCAGATCCTACATAACAAAGACCTACTCTCCAGGGTGGTACAGAAACCTTATCCTACTAGGGGAAAGACTTTCTACCCCACTCCATCTTCCTCCAGCCTTTCTGTCTCACCTAAGGGAAATAAAACAAGACATAATCAACAAAAGACAGGTCTGCAAAGAAACAGAGAGTGAATGATGCAGCCAGGCAAGGAAGTAGGGGGTGCAGGTAGGTGGGCAGGGAGCTATATTACTGGAAGAGGGACAAATATTTGTGGTGGTCATACATCCTTGAAGCAGGCTGAAATATTTAGATTTAATTAGAAGATTATAGAACAATTCTCCTACACCTCATAGTCCCACCACAGTAACACCCTCCAGTATAACGATAGTGGATTACAGCTGAATGATGCACAACACAGATGCTCCCTGAGGACCAATGCAAAGAGAAGCCCTAAAGCAAAGGCAAGAAACAAAAATGAGACACTAGAGGAACTGGAAGCCTCTGGTATCTATAGCTATAATAAACATTAAATACAGGCCAACTTCCAGCCATGTTAATATAAATACACAAAAAGCATGTTTCCTTCAGTACCTAATACTGCTACATATCTGTCTTTCAAAAAAAAAATTAAAAGATATACCATAAAGCAAGAAAGAACATTGTCTGAAAAGACAAAAGAGAACATCAAAACCAGAGAGACATGGTACAGATTTTTAAATCATTAGACAAAGAATTTAATAAACATTATTACTATTTTAAGGGTTTTAATTGGACAAACAGACAACATGCAAAACCAAATAGATTGTGTCATTAAAAGAATGGAATTGGAGGGGTTTGATGTGGCGGGGGCGTGGGAGGTTGGAGTACCAGGTGGTGGGTATTATAGAGGGCACGGATTGCATGGAGCACTGGGTGTGATGAAAAAATAATGAATACTGTTATGCTGAAAATAAATAAAAAATAAATTAAAAAAATTCATCAGCTAGCCAAATTAAAAAAAAAATGGAATCTCTAAGTAAGAATCAAAGCTAAATGCTAGAAATTAAGAAAAAATGTAATAGACATGAAATGTGCCTTTAACAGGCTCATTAGAAGATGTGAACAGTTACAGAAACAATCAGCAAACCTGAATATATGTGGAAAGCAACCTCTCAAAGTGAATTAAAAAGAGAAGGAAAGAACAAACAAACAAACAAACAAAATACCCAAGAACCATGGGACATTATTAAAAGGAATAATATACAAATAATTGTCATGCCAAAAGGAGAAGAAAGAATGAGGGTAGAAACCATATTTGAAACAATAAGCCAATGACTTTCTAACATTTGTGGCAGACAGCAAATCATAAATGCAGGGATCTCAGAGAACACCAAGATAAATACTAAAACAAACAAACTACACCTAGACATATCATATTTAGACTGCAGAAAACCAAAGACATGAAGAAAATCTTGAAGAAAGCCAGAGGGTTGGTAAACACCTTCCAATAGAGGAAGAAAAATAAAATTATAGTAAACTTATCATCAGAAAACATGCAAGCAAGAAGGGAGTGAAATGAAATCCTTAAAATATTGAAAGAAGAATGTCAATCTAGAATTCTATATCCAACAAAATTGTCCTTCAAAACTGAAGGAGAAATAAAAAAACTTTCTCAGTCAAAATATGAGTTAATTCACTGTCAGTAGACCTACTATGTAAGATATGCAGAAGAAAATTATAGATCAGAAACTTGGATGAATATATAAAAAAGAAACCATCAGAGAAGGAATAAATGAAGGTAAAATCTTTAACTTTACTCAGTCCTAATTTTTAAAAATTGCTTGTTTAAGCAACAATAGTAATAGTGGATTAGATGATTACAGCACATGAGTAAGTGAAATGATTGAAAGCAATGTCACAAAAGGCAACAAATTGAAAGTACTCTGTCAAAAGGATTCTATACTGCATGTGAAACAGTATAGTGCTTTCTGAAGGTGGACTTAGATTCATTTAAAATGTATATTAAAAAACCCTAGGAAAACCACTGAAAAGGCCAAAA